>NC_050576.1:298296291-298909109 GCF_011100635.1 Trichosurus vulpecula | reverse complement strand
GATCTTTCAGCATTATTTATTTTAGGATGCCATTATTTAAGAGTGCGGCTCCTTCATTGTAGAAATATAGACATTCAAATATTTGGGTTTCAGTTTGAAGACCCCAACCACAATCCGTGGATTCATCTCTATGTGGATTGCGGCTTACCTAGATTTGAAAACCAAATATTGTTTTCTTCTTCCTAGGATATTAATTATGTTGAACGGGTTACCTTTAAAGGGCATGATTATTTCAGAATTCAAATGAAAGAAAAGTGGTCTTGTTTGTCATCACTTAAGAAACCAAAGCTGTCATACTTTGATGGATCTGTGATTTTTTGGGTGTGGGTGCTGCTGATGAGAATCTAAACCATTCCAGGACTTCTCATCTTGTTTAATTCTTATCAATGTCTTGCTAAAATAAAAATAAAAAGTTACATTTTTTAAAAACCAGAATAGAGACTTCACCCCAAATACTGAACAAATCCCATTACAAAGCATATATTTAGGGTGTATGTAGAAAGAGGGGGTAGAGAGAAGAGCAAACCTAAGAAAAGAAAACCTCTAGTTAGTTTAATGATTGTTAACAGAAAGGAGGGATGTTTCCTTTGATTTTGACAGCCTGGTGCTAATGTTGTCTATTGTGCTTGTTGCCTGTCCATGTTTACTTTATTTATGCTATTTTAGTCATTATGAACATCGTTCTTTTTGGCTCTGCTTTCTTTACTTTGCATCGCTTCATGCAAGTCTTTGCATGTTTTTCTGATTTCCTCGTATTTGAAATTCCTTATGGAGCATTTCATTTTAATTCATATGCTACAATTTGTTTAGCTATTTCCAAATCATTAGATACATATTTTGTTTCCAAACATTTGTTATCACAAAAAATGCTAGTGCAAACATTTTTGTACACGTGTCTCTTTTCCTGATGCCAGTGACTTCCAGTAGTGAAATCTTTAGGTCAGAGGGCATGAGCAATGCAGCAACTTTTCTTGCGCAATAACAAATAGTTTTTCAGAACACTTAAATAAATCCACAACTCTGCCAATACTGGATTAGTGTGGCTGTCTTTCCACAGTACTTCAAGTGATGTTTCCCCCCCACCCCCTGACATCTTTTAGAGTCTTTGCTACACTTCATCCATTCCTTAAGGTTATTTTATTTCAAAAGTTGCTGTGTACAAAAAACTGATCACTCTATGGCTAATCTAGTGATGAGCTCTGGAAACTTAACTAGGCTGGTCCTTGGGCTAACTTTTTCTTTTCTTTTTTAAATAGCATTTTATTTTTTTTCCAATTACATGTAAGGTTAACTTTTTCAAGTGGGTATTATTAATTTTTATTTGTTCTTTTGGAAACTTCATATTCTTTGACCATTGTATATTTTATGTTGGGGAATGTCTCAATCTTATATATTTGTGCTAGTTCCTTATAGATTTTGGATGTTAGGCCTTTTATCAAGTATTTAATGTATACATTTTCCCTCAAATTAATTTCTTTTATTCCATTTTATTGACTGGTTCTCTGGTTCTCAACTGATTTTATTTATACAAAAAGCTTTTGAATTGTATATATTTGAAATTGTTTATTTTGTAGTTTTAAATGATCTCTTCTATCATTTGTCTATTATGAATTTTTCCATTTATCCATAATCATGGAAGATAAAAAATTGCATTCATCTCTAGTTTTTTTTTTTTTAGTGTTGTGACTTTATGTTTGGATCCTTGTTTATTTGGAATTTGTGTAAAAAATTTGGCTTAGGAAAGGTGATGATATAAGTTGTTTTTCATTTTGTCTTTGTATCCCCAGGACTAGAAAAATGGTTGCACATAGTAAGTAATGTAATAAATTCTTGTTGAACTGATGTGCTTCTGCTTGTCAATGTCATTTTAAAAATTTGTCACCTGGATCCTAAAACAATAATCCAGCATGGTCTGACAAGAGCTGAGTATAGTGGGGTTAAAGACACCCTTTTTCTGGACACCATGCTTCTACTAAAATTGCCTGAGATCATATTTCTCCTCCTCTGATTCGATAGAGATGACCTTGGAAATTATACTAATGAAGTTCAAGCTTTGGCAGTTCCTTCCATTTAAACTAAAAAAGATTCAAGTATAGGTCCAGTGATGTGATTCAATATATGCCTGTTGTCTGAGTACCAACCTAGCTAAGTTTCCAGGGCTTATTATCAAAGGTTAGCCAAAGGGAGATGTATTTTTTGGCCACAGAAACTGATGTGGTATGCATTGTGGTAAGAAAAACTCCACATATGCAATCTCAGATCCTTGAACTTTGAGATGACATCAGCTTTTTTGGCCATTGTGTCACACTATTGACACATACTGAATTTGATGACCCTTTTCCCATAAACTGTTTAGCCACACTTTTTATTCGGTATGTGTGCAGTTATCTTTTGAACCCTAGTGTAGGAATTTACATTAAATTTCACCTTCTTAGTTCATCCCATTCTTTTACCCTGTTGTCATTTATGATTTTTGCCATCTAATATGTCACCTTTCAGGTTTGATAAGCATACCATAGCAACTAGAGTGATTTTCCTAAAGCACAGATCTAATCATGGCACCCTACTATTCAATAAACTCTGGTTGCTTCCTGTTGTCATTTGTCCTTTACTTCACAGGTCCAATGGTATCACGGAGTGATGTCCTGATTTGAATTGGATTTACATAGGCAGAGTTGCATGAAGTTGGCAGCCTCACTCTATCTTCCATAGTCGTTGAAGTCTAGTGGCAAGAGAAAAAGTCAGGATGTCTGGCTGTGGCCCAAGATGCAAAGGATGACCTTGGCATCTTTAATATCTGACCAAGCTCTAAGTGCTCCTTAGTGCCTGCTTCAGCCTCATGGTTGTTGGAAAAAAAATTTCTCATTCTGCTGGGGGCAGTATTCATATGCTTGGGGTGGACATCTCCCTAACTCACTGATGGGTTTAAGGCCTATTGGTTATCTTCAACCTGCTTTAGCCTGTCTGCCAAGATGATTTTATTGGGGCATATGGGGTGTTCAGAAGGACTATCACCTTTGATGTGAGGGCTTGCTGAGCCCTTTCCAGGGCTGCTCATCCACCTTTGGGGTCTACTTCCATACAACTCTCACCTGTGGCTTCAAGAAGCTGTAGCATGTTTAGCAGCTACACCCTGATAAAACCTGCTCCTTGTGATTGCTAGGATTAAATATAAACTTTTTTGTTTGGCATTTACAGCTGTTAACAAACTGAGCTTTTTCTACTTTTCCAGTATTCTTACAGCTTACTCTCTTCCGTACTTTCTGTGATTCAGCCATACTCACTGTTTTGCCTGCAATAGCACTCCATCTTTAATCTCTTTGCTTTTGCCCAAGCTGTCTCTTGTGTCTGGAATGCACTTCCTCCTCATCTCTATGTCTTGGAATCTCTGGTTTCCTTTAAGACTCAAGCTCAAGTGCCACCTTCTTGACTCTTTCCTGATCCTCCCATCTACCAGTACACTCTTTCCCCAAACTATCATATATTCATTTTGTACATATATGCATTTCTCATTTGGCTGCACTACTTTGGGGCTTGTCTGAATTCTCCACCATGACCCAGGAAGTTCATTATTGGGATAACCTCATCATCCTGTAAGATATCATCAACGCTGGTGCTCTATACATCACTCCCCTCTGCCCCTCTGGTTGGAGGATTGCGTCATGAATTCTAAAACCTCCATTTAAGGAGAGAGTTCAGCTCAGACATCTTTTCATTTCTCACCTGGCTGTACTACTTGGGATTCTTTTCCCCTCCCATCCTTTCTTTGCCTGGACCCCAGCTGCTTTTCAGCTTCCTTTTGTGTGCTGTCTTCCCCTATTAGACTGTGAGCTCTTTCTAGGAAGGACTTTCATTCTTTCTCTCTCTCTCTCTTTCTTTCTTTCTTTCTTTCTTTCTTTCTTTCTTTCTTTCTTTGTTTCTTCCTTCCTTCCTTCCTCTCTCCCTCTTTTCCTTTCTTTTTCTTTCTCCTTCTTTCATTCTTTCTTTCTTTGTTTCTTCCTTCCTTCCTTCCTGCCTTCCTTCCTTCTTTCCTTCCTTTCCTCCCTCCTTTTCTTTCTTTCTTTCTTCCTCTCTCCTTCCCTTCTTCCTTCCTTTCTTTCTTTGTTTCTTCCTTCCTTCCTTCCTTCTTTTCTTCCTTCCTTCCTTCCTCCCTCCCTCCCTCTTTTCCTTTCTTTTTCTTTCTCTTTCTTTCATTCTTTCTTTCTTTGTTTCCTTCTTTGTTTCTTCCTTCCTGCCTTCCTTCCTTCTTTCCTTCGTTTCCTCCCTCTTTTTCTTTATTTCTTTCTTCTTCCCTCCTTCCCTTCTTCCTTCCTTCTTTTCTTCCTTCCTTCCTTCCTTCCTTCCTTCCTTCCTTCCTTCCTTCTTCCCTCCCTCCCTTTCTTTTTCTTTCTCTTTCTTTCTTCCTTCCTTCCTTCCTTTCTTTCTTTCTTTCTTTCTTTCTTTCTTTCTTTCTTTCTTTCTTTCTTTCTTTCTTTCTTTCTTTCTTTGTATTTGTACCCCCAGGGCTTAGCACAGTGCTAGGAACATAATAGGTGCTTAATAAATGTTTATTGGTGTGTGTATCTGTTGTGTGTGTGTGTGTGTGTGTGTGTGTGTGTAATGAGAGCCAGTGTGATGTGGTGGATAGAGAACTATTATCTAGAACTACCTCTAATATATACAGGTTGTGTTACCCTAAGCAAGTCACTTAAGTTTTTAGGGCCCTAGGCAATTCTCTGAAACTATGTACTGCAGAGAAGGTTTCAACAACTAGTGATAGAGGGAGTTCCCTATTCCAATGAATCATTCATATGATGGAGAGAAAAAGAAATACTATAGTAGGTGCATACTATATAACACCTTCCCAGAAAAGGACATGTACCATGAGTTCTCAGAAGCAGATCACAAAGACAGCAAAGAGTCATGATATACCAGTGACAGGGGACTTCAGCTATAAGGACATGTGCTGTAGCCCTCTCTCTGCTAAAAAACAAAAAAACAAAACCAGAGCAACTAATAAATTCTTTGACTTGCCTCAATAAGGAGAAATACTATTCTGGAACTAACTCTGACTAATGAGGAAAGGGCAGAGAGAAGGGAGATGGAACTGATTGCCAAAGTAGAAATAATAAGAACTTTGGGAGGAAGACAGCATACTGTTAATAAAATCCTGTTGATGCAAACAAAAATTATTGCAGTTGGGAAGAAAAAAAGGAAAAAAAAAAGAAAGCAAAAGCAAAAGCAAAAAAAATCATAAATATTCATTTGTATACGTTATCTCTCCCTTAGAATATAAGCTCCTTGAGGGAAGGAACTGTTTATTTTTATCTTTGCATCTTTAGCATTTAGCACATAGTAAGTACTTAATAAATACTTGATTGATTTAGCTATGTAATCTTTTGTTCTTTCAGATGAATTTTGTTATTATTTTTTTCTAGCTCTACAAAATAATTTTTTTTTGATAGTTTGGTATGGCACTGAATGAGTAAATTGATTTAGGTAGAATTGTCATTTTTATTTTGGTGGCGGTACCCTGGTTTGAGAAGGATAATGATAAAGTGGAGACTTTTCAAGGAAAGCAACCAGGATACTGAAAAGCCTCAGGTTCATTCTAAAAGAGGATTGGTGCAAGGCCTTGATTGGCTTGTAAGCCATTTTTAAGTATTTGAAAGGTTGCCATACAGAAAAGGGATTTGACTTGTTCTGTTTGGACCCAGAGGTCAGAAATAGGAATTATGGGTGGTAATTGTAAAGAAGTAAATTTAGACTTGATATAAGGAAAAGTTTCCAAGATAATTTCCTTCCAAAAGGGGAAACTTTCAGGAGGTAGAAACTTTCCTCCCATTTGATGTAAAGAAGGCTGAATGACTACTTACTTTTCTATTTTGTTTTAGAGGAGACTGGTTTTTTGGGGTGTGTGTGCTGGACTGGATGGTTGCCAAGCTCCCTGTGATTTCTGTATCCTTCTGTATATACTTATTAGTCTATGTGAATCTTCACCTCATATCCCTCTGACTTCTCTGCAATGATAAATGAGGAATAGTCAAATTTCTCACTGGGATCTAGAGATACTATGTCTACCTTCTCCTGATCTATGCTCTAGCAACCATTTCAAAAAAGAAAATGTTATTAATCTGGTATGATCTGTTATTTTTTTAATTAACTAATTAATTAATTGATTAATTTAGTTTTGGTTTTAGTTTACAACATTCAGTTCCCCAAGCCCTTGAGTTTCAAATCCTCTCCCCTTCCCTGTGCTCCCCCTTCCCCACCCAAGATGGCATGCAATCTGACACAGGCTCTACATATACCCTTACACCAAACATATTTTCACAGTAGTCAAGATGCAAAGAAGAACTACAGCCAATGGAATGAACCACAAGATGTGAATCACGCCCTCCATCATGAGTCCCTTGGAGCTGTGGCATGATCTTTCTTGATGAACCTTGACTTTGTGATTACTACTTTCCTTTAAAAGTGCTAATAAACTATCCCTTTAATGATACTTCCTAGGATTTTGTTTGTCAACCATGACAATCAATGGTTTGATGAAATGACTTTCTTCCTCCTTTTGAAAACTGAGACATCAGAACACCATTAGTTTGGTATCATCTCTCCATTCCTCAACAGTACAGTGACTCAATAATCACATTGTTAAATTTTTTAGTACTGTGGGGTATTGTTCATCTTAGCCAAATCCCTTTAATTCATTGAGGGTGACTTAGAGTTCTTCTAGATTTCCTTATTTATCTTGAACTTCATGTCCCATTTTTGTCCCAATTTCCCTGGTTATAGATAAATTTCTTTGGAAAAGAAAACAAAAATTAAGGAAGAATTGTGTGATTCTGTCGTTTATCTATTTCTGTCATTTATCTATTTCCATCTCGCCTTCCTTGATCTTTTTTTTGTCTTCAATTTAGGAAAAAAAAAAAGCACTTTTTCATTTCTTTAGCCCTCATAGAAAGCTTCAGATTTTCTTGGGCATTATTGTTCTTGACATTCTTAGAGGACCATGCCAATTTGCTTTTTTTCTCTTCACCCTTTTCTATACTTATCTTTAAAGTTCTGGGTTTGTTGAAATGTTCCTTGTACATACATACTGATCTTTTAAGATAACTCCCCTTTTGCTTCCTGACTGCAATAATTTTTGTTTGCATCAACAGGATTTTATTAATGGTATGCTCTCTTCCTCCCAAAGTTCTTATCATTTCTACTTTGGCAATCAGTTCCATCTCCCTTCTCTCTGCCCTTTCCTCATTAGTCAGAGTTAGTTCCAGAATAGTGTTTCTCCTTATCGAGGCAAGTCAAAGAATTTATTAGTTGCTCTGGTTTTTGTTTTTGTTTTTTGTTTTTTAGCAGAGAGAGGGCTACAGCACATGTCCTTATAGCTGAAGTCCCCTGTCACTGGTATATCATGACTCTTTGCTGTCTTTGTGATCTGCTTCTGAGAACTCATGGTACATGTCCTTTTCTGGGAAGGTGTTATGTAGTATTCACCTACTATAGTATTTATTTTCTCTCCATTCATTGAGCCTCACACATATGATTTCTACTATGCTTTCCGCTGGGGTTCAAGCCTGGTGCATTTACACAAAATTTTCCTCATTGGTGAAGAGAATGGCTACTTAACACTCCATGCCTGTGTAAGGGGTAGAGTTGGCAAGAGTCTGGGAGAAGAAAGTTGCTTTTCTGGCTTCTGACTTCTAGAGAAGACGCATGAGGTTCCTAACTCTCTTCAGAGATGAGCCTTTGGAGAGGGAAGAAATGGACATGTAAAGGAGCCTGTGCTTCAAAGTGTTTCTAATTTCCAGCTTTCTACATTAGAAACTTTCAGGAAATTTCCTCTTTTGTGAGGTAGGAACTCTCTCAATTGAGGGGGCATATTTCAGCTCTCCTAGTGGGATAGCTCTTCCACTCTGTATATTGTTTGGTATGTTTTAATTAGTATAGCTTCTTTTATTTCCGTTTGTTATCAACTTGGATAAATGGTTATAAGAGCGACTTAGATTTGAAGATCTTTCCCACCCATTAATAGGCCATGTGACCTGCTTATATCACAGGAAGCCTAAATCACATGGAGTGGGAGGAGCTTCCTGACAGGAAAAGAAAGTTGCATCACAGGAAATATGGAGAGAGCAGTTACTCCAGTTAGAGCTGAGGGAAAGCCGTGAGTGAGTTTTTGGGAAGGCCCCAGCAGAGGGGTGGATGGTTTTGGGACAGAGGGGTTCTCAGCTGTGGTATTGTGTAGCGAATTCTTTGCTGCTGTGATGGATTGGGTGGATGGCTTATGGGATCTGGTTATTTGGTGTCTGAATAAATGGTTTACTTCTTCTGCCTTCTGTGTGGAGAGTCTTGTATATTTCAAGATACAGAACCACATAGGCATTTTGACAATTACCATCTCTATTGTGATTGTTGCCTTGCTGATAAAATGAGTTATTTGCAGTTAATTACTAATTGTGGTAGTCTTTGTGTAACTAGCACTTGGACAGTCAAGCCGTTAGTTGTAGCTTGGAGTACTTCTTCCCTATTAAGGGATAGTGACCAGGAAAGTGACTTGAACCTAAAAATATTTTTGTTTAGACAAGCAATATTTAAGGATATTATTATATCAGTCTGGCATCTGCTCTCTGAGGAGAACAGAGTTGGCTAGTCTTATGGTTCTCCTGCTCCCTTTTAGGAAGGAATAAATGGAAATCAAGGGGATGCCCATCAATTGGGGAATGGCTGAACAAGTTGTGGTATATGAAGGTAATGGGATACTACTGTACTATAAGAAATGGGGAAGATACGGACTTCATAATAACCTGGAAAAACCTGTATGACATAATGCTGAATGAGGGGAGCAGAACCAGGAGAACATACACAACCACAGTTATGTGGATTCTGTGATGACTAACCCTGATAGACTTCTCTCTTTTCAGAAATACAAGGTGCAAAGACAACTCCGAAGGACTCGCGATGGAGAGAGCTATCTACATCCAGAGAAAGAACTATTGATTTTGAATGCAGATTGAGACATACTTTACGCTCGTCTTTCCCCGTCCCCCCTTTTTTTCTCTTTTGTTTTTGTCTTTTTGTTTTGTTTTGTTTCTTCTTTCTCATGATTCATTCCATTGGCCATAATTCTTCTTTACAACTTGACTATTGTGTAAATAAGTTCAATGTGAAGTTAATATGTAGAAGATATATCAGATTCCGTGCTGTCTTGGGGATGGAGAGGGAAGGGAGGGGGAAGAAAATCTGGAACTCAAAGTTATGTGGAACTGAGTGTTGTAAACTAAAAATAAAAAAAATCTTAATTATATAAAAAAAGGAAGGAATAAAAATATCACTTGGAGAGGTAAAGGAAAAATTCCAGAGATATCTACATGTGTCTTGCTGTAAGTCACATTTAGACAAACCGATATGGACATACACATGACTTACGTGGGCAACACACACACGCACAGATACCCTACATGTGAAAAATATTAAATATATTCATCCTAAGTAGTTGTGATCAGGTGAACATTTCTGCGACAAAACCGATAACTTTGTAGTTACAGATAACATATTTGATATACTTCTCAGCTTCTATTTTCTTTTCTCCCAGGCATTCCCTGTTTGAAGAAGGGTGGAATTTCTTTGCTGGTGACATCGCTTCCCTGAATTTAAGAAATGATAAAAATAACCAGAAATATTTGACTGGTGATTTTCCACCTTCCTCTTGCCTTAAAGAAAGAAAATTATTCTACAGTAAATGATCATGGAAACTGTTTGCTTTGGATAGGTTTGTCCTACAAGGAGTGAAGAGAGCTCTCATATTCTGTTTTCTTGCCAGTGTGGAATTTTTTTTCTCTTATTTGCCAAGGCCTTCCTGTTCCCAGTAATGAAACTTGGTTGGTGGAATAGGTTTGGCTAGGAGAAAGTGTGGCAAGGAACTAGGAAAAGATTAGTTTGAAAACATACTGTAACTGTAACTTCAACTGGCAATTTGTGCTAACCACTTAGATGCTGTACCTTATAATCTTCTCTAATTTATTATTTCCTTACTCTATCCCCCTCTGTCCTTCAAGGCAGAGTATCATGCATGAGGGTACTTCATGCAACCTCAAGTGTTCTTTCTTATCTTTGCACACCCCTATGCCCATCATACAGGCGTAGTTTGGCATAGATCTGGACATACTAGATCCATGAGTTATAAAAGAGGGCATGGTCAGGGTATAATGAGCATATAACCGGGTGTGGCTGAAAGAAACCAATTGGCAGAAATTCTTTCTTCAACTTACTACACTTCTGGATTTCCCTGAATAGAAGGAAGGAGGACACCACTTTTTCCCCTTCCCTTTCTGGGAACCTACACATGCAGTCTGTAGAAAGTGTTGTTTCTCTTTAGATTTATGACTGGAGAAGAGAATCATAAAAGAATGAGAGTGTGTGAGGAAGAGACTAGTTTTCTTCCTTTGACTACATAGGTCTGTAAACAAGAGGAGAGTAAAATTTATTGGGTGTTCAGTTATGCAAAGACTGCAGGGAAGTCATACCGACTGCTGTTGATGTCATGATCTCTGACGTAGATACTGCCAAAAGAATGGGAAGGGGCTTTAAATGTGGGATCTTATTAAGTGAAAATCACTGTGAAATACTTTTTGTTATGTTTTCTCTTTACCCTTTTCCTTTTTGTTGGGTTTGGAGAAGTGGAAGAGAGGAGAATTGTTGGAGAGTCAACAAGGAAAAAATGGGAGGACTAGAACTATTCTGGTTCTTTTGCTTTGGGGAATCTAAGTAAAGAAGACTATTTTTCTTTCTAGCTTGAAGACTTATCCATGAAATCCTATAAAAGGAGTTGCTCCAGACCATAATTCTGTCTTGTTATGTTTCTTCTAGGATCAATTCCCTTCCATAACTTTCTATGACAATATTACCCAGGGATATGCTGGAACCAGCTGGAACCTCAAGGTGCCAATTGTTAAATTTTCAACGAAAGCATTTACACCTCAGAAATTGGCAAATGCTATAAATCAGAGTTTTATTTATTGTTGATTGTTTAGGCTGAAGAAAGTGATGGAGAAAATGTTAATAATGCAGGTTAAAGTTAAATGTGTGTTCTGCATACGTTTGTTGGGGGGAGAACTGGTTGTTAAACATTTACCAGAATTTGCCCACTACTACCCTTGGTCCTCTTTCTATTGGGTTCTAACTCTTACTAACTTCTAAACCTTGGCTCCAAGTATATAGTGGAGGATTTCCTTATTTACTGGGTCAAAAGACTCCCTACATTCAGAGATCCGCTATAGGCTAATACCTAAATTACTTAACCTCCCTTTTCTCCTACTGCCCCTGTCTCTGGTTACCTTGGCTCCGGAATCTATTTCCTTTTCTCTTTTCAAACTCTCCACCACAGTTGTGCTATGGTAGAGACTGTTTACAAGGAAAAAGATTAAATTAAATTCAGAAATATACAAGACTAAAGGTAATTAGAAATATATGTAAAAGAATTTACCCAGCACAGACTAGAAAGCCACCAAATTTACTAATCTGTTATAATTAGCTTAAAAATTCAGACTTGATTTTTAGCTCCCAAACCCCAAATTCCATTATCCTGCTCCAATCTGGTGCAAAGTAAGGAGGATCAAGTGAGATAGTATTTGTAGAGTGCCCAGCACAGTGCTTGGCACATAGCACATGCTTAATAAATGCTTGTTTCTTTCCTTCCTTCTTTTCTAGAACACAGTAATAGTGTATTTTGGGGTCAATTGACCTAGAGCTCATTTATCACTTCTAAACTTGAAATCTACCTTTAGCCAATCAGGAAGCCTCCTGGTCTCTGTCAGACTTTTGGGTAGCTCTCTGCCATATTCTTATATAACTTATGAGATAATTATATCTCCTACACCCTGGGTTGGAGGAGTGCAAGGGAGAAAGGAGTGGCAGGGACAGGGAAAGAGACTCATGTAATTTTAAGGGAACTGATCTTTGACCATTCTCCAACCTCGGAAGCCCATAATATAATCACAATGTGTTAATGAGGCATTAAACTAACTATAAAAATATTATCCCAACCTTTATGAGAGACAGAAAAATCTCTCGGATTGAAAAAAAAGGGAACAACAGGATTAGTTTAACAAACTAGTCACATATTTGGAGGCTTTACAAATCTAAGCCCCGAAGAGTTTGGGGTAGTGCACAGTTATCCCTTCCACATTGTGGAGGCAAAGGGTGTGAAACTCACCAATCTGGAAAATCTGTGTAAAATTTTTTGGCCCTCCCTTTGTGTCATAGAAGAAGTCCGAATTTTTTCTTTTTCTTTTATGGGGTGTTTACAGTACCACATCATAAAATTTGGTTTAAGTATTTGGTCATAGGTTCTGTGTTGTCTGCTGACCTTCATGTGTTGTCTGCAGCTTCCACAAAACTCCCTGCAAATTCCCATTTAATTTCTTATGCCAACCAGCGATATATTCAAACTGCTATGGAAGGGATAACTGTACTATCAGAACAGAGTACTTTGTGCAAGAGGACCCTATATGGGAGCAGAAGGGGATTTCTTTCTTCTTCCTCTTCCTCACCCCATTGTCCATGATGTTTAGCAGAAGGAGTAGTGGGGGACACCCCATCCAGAAATTCAAGAGTTCATCGTTTGAAACACATTTGAGGGGTGGGGGGCAGGACAGAGACACACATTCCAGCCAGACATGGATATAGAAAGGAAGAGACTTTGAGGAGTGACATTTCCAGCAGCAGAGAAGAAAGCTGTCTAGAGAGTGAAGCAGACCCTGGGAACATAACTGAGCAATCCACTCAGCAGAGAGGGCACGCTCAGAGGATGCTTCATGAAGACTGAAGAGAGAAAGGATTTCCAGGTCCTATAGCATCAGCAGTTGTGAGTTGCCTTTGCCACCATGTGTATTCTACTTGCTTGCCTCACTAACATTGTACTCTAATGTTGAGCCGGGGGATGTTGTGAGATACAAATGAGATAATGAATATAAAATTCTGTAAAACTTAAAGCACTGTATAAATGTCAGTTATTATCATTATTATTATTGTAAACCTTTAGTTACCAGGCTTCCAGTCTGGTGATGACTTCATTCCCTGAGTCTTCTACTGCATGTTTGCTGAGCTCAAGCAATGTTTGTAGAGTAATACAGGAGTATGTTGGTAAATGTTTAACAATTGGGTTCTCCAAAAAAAGTATCCACAGACTTTAAAGTTTAATATTATTAATACTTTCTTACTTCTAGAAATCAGCAAAACAATAAATAAAGCTCTGATTTGTAGCCAGTTTTCAATTTCTGAGGTGCAAATGCTCACACTAAAAACTTAACAATGACTTTAAAAAACTAGTTAGAGTTTGCATGATCTACCCCTATGGATCCTGTGTGTATTTGTGGAGTAGTATGTACCAGGTTTATGAGGATAATATTTCATGGATTCTGTTTTTTCTATACCATCTTGGTAAATGCATTTTGTAATAATGAATTATGCCTATAGGCTGATTGTTCATGGTAGGTATACGAGTGGGACCTCATGAGCTGTAGTGTTAGGAGTACAGACCTACAGGACTGGCTGTGAGAGTAGAAGCTACCATTTGGGAAACCAATGAGTGGAAGTACAACTTGGGTGAATGGGCCAGAAGGGGTGTTACATATTTTTTTCTGATTCCCAGAAAGAGAATGATTCAACCCAACACTTAGTTCATTGCCAAAACTTCCTTTGACATATAAGACCCTTAATCTGACTCTCACTTACCTTTCCAACCTTATTTGACATTACTTCCCTTTACTTACTCTACATTCTAGACAAAATGGATCACCAACTATTTCCCATAGTAGATATTCTCTTCACCTCAGTTCATTTGCATGAACCAATCTCCGTGCCTAGTATGTGACTACCTTCTCTGGGCCTTTCAATATCCTCAGTTTCCTTCAAGTCTCAGTTAAGGCACTGCCTCATCTGGGAAGCTCTCTCTGATTTCTCCAGTTGTTAGTGCTGTCTCCCTCTATAAATTACTTTATAAATATTTATCTGTGTGCACATTGTATTTCCCTAGTGTAATGTAAGACCCTGAGGCAGAACCGTTTCTTTTTTCGTCTTCATATTCCTTTAAATAAAACAAAATATATATGCTTTTTCTTTCATTTTCTCTTTTCCTTCCTTCCCTCCTTCCCTCCCTCCTTCCTTCCTTCCTTCCTTCCTTCCTTCCTTCCTTCCTTCCTTCCTTCCTTCCTTCCCTCCTTCCCTCCCTCCTTCTTTCCTTCCTTCCTTCCTTCCTTCCTTCCTTCCTTCCTTCCTTCCTTCCTTCCTTCCTTCCTTCCTTCCTTCTCCCTTAATTCAAGTACTTAAGTGTTGGGCTTCGCTTTTATGGTCCTAGGAACTTGTGTGTGTGAGTGTGTGCATGTGTGAGCACATGCATGTTATGTTTGTTTATCCTTCAAGTGAAATGACACACAGATTGCTCCTAAAGTTCATTTGTTAGTCTGTCATTTTGCAATTTATAATAAATCTCCTATAGATACAATGTTATAAAAGTGGTGGTTATTATCCTAGGTCATTCCATGAAAGCCTATTGAATGTGGACAAAATCCCAAAAAATAGAAGACAAAAACTACTGCAATTATAGTAATTGAACAAGAGAAAAATAAAATTTTCCATGAAATAGCTTAAAGAATTTGTCTTGAATGCTGGTACTTAAGGAGAAGCAGGTATAATTAGAGAAAGCTGAGGTAGAGAAGGTGGATCGCTGACATTGATGTTGATGGCACTTGTTTATTTTGTCTAACTTCACTTCAACCTGATGACTTTTCTTTTCCTAAGCTGTCTAACACTGGGCAAGTCACTTAACCTTTTAGTGTTCTAGGCAACTGAGATGGTAAGTTCTAGTAAAAGTGTTGACCTGTATTGCTAGAGGGATTTTTCTCATTTGGGAGTTCATTCATCCATTTTCTATTTTACAACTAGCATTACTTTTATCCTTATCAGATTATAATTTTTCCCTTACCTAATAAATAGAATTAAGAAGGAGAGGGAGCAGAGACTGGGGAAGGGAGAGACAGGACAGGAGTGAAAGAAGATTATTTTCTTTTGAAACTTGAGCAAAAGTTGGGAGTGGGAAGGGAGAAAGGAAATAGTTTAGAGGATGCATATTCAAGTGTGAGGAAAGGTAGAAATCATTGAGCTGTAACTGACAGAGGGAGTTGGAAAAGAAAGGAGGTAGTGAGAAAAAGGTGTTGGGTTAGGTGGTTTCTTTCACTGGCTACTAGGTGACCTGCATTGACTCTGAACAGCTTAGTTGTTTATCTGGAGTGGCCTCAGAGTGGGTGGCAATGTGGTGGGAGGAAGTTTCTAACTGGTTCTTTGAATACATGGAACACTCTCAAGTTAAGTGCCTATAATTTGGGGAAGTGCCTCTATTTGACACACAAGTAAAAAATACACCTCATTTTCTTCTCTATTTGTATTAAACGACCCTTCTGCCCCAGTCCTAGTCCTGGCTATTGCCCTACCACACCTGAATTGCTCTGATCAAGTTAAAATATTATGATTTTGATCCTACTTTAGTCCTTGCTTATTTTTCAGTCATTTGGTATTTCTTTTCACTATAAACATGGAAGAAGTCATGGATTTCCCCTTCTGAATTCCCCCTTATGCCCTATTTCTGTTTGTCCAACATTTTCCCAAACTTTCAGAATGTTTACATCATCAGTAATTCAATCAGAGAATTCATAGGAATTTTCTTCACTTTTTGCAAAGCTGGTATTGGACCCCTGTTTGTTTTGTTATTTACTTTTCCTACTAATGCCACTCTTATGTGAACACTCTTCATGTAATGCTAGCAACATTTTTCTATGGAAATGTGGTTAAGAAAAAAACAAGCATTTCTTCAAAAACAATAAACTTCAATTTAACGTTCTAATGTTGATGAGACCCTCATGGAAATGGAAACTAAAATGGAATAGAAATAAAAGACACAATAAATTCCATTTCTTTTAGGCCCATTATCTGATTTTAACTAAGCTTGTTGTTTCTGTTTGACTTATACTTGGGCACCTGCTGATTTCTTTTAGGACCTGTGAACATGAGAGACAGTTCTGTTTTTGTTTTAGATCTCTATGGCATTTAGGTATAATTGAAATTTAAATTGTAAATGAGAAAACTCATTCTTCATTCACTAAATTATTTTTACTATGTATTACTTCCACAAGTGTACATTTATTTTCTTGACAGAGAGGATTTTCAAGTATACTACATTTATATGGGTATAACAAAAGAGCTGCTAACTCTAGGGAGCCTGAGTGCCCTTTCTCATTAAGGAACAACAGTTATGGATTTGTACAGACTGGGTTGAGTTTTGGGGTAGCCTGGACTGAAAGAGAAGGATCACACTCTTTCCTTTGTCTCTAACTCTTTACAACTGCAATCTGGAGCTTTGAGAAAAAGCACTTAAGCCTCATGTTATCCCATTTCTAGGGTCTCCCCAAAGAGGTTAACAGGGTCCCAGCTAGAAAAGTATTTGATATACAAAGGAGATCAGGTATAGGACAGCTATTAATTTTTGTCCCCAGGAAAATAAATTCTTAAACATAAAAGACTCAAAAGCACACAATGACTAAAACTTAAAACATGAGATAATGACTCGTAATGCTTATGATATTCTCCTGGAAGTTAATATTTAAAACATTAAAAGACAAAACACAATGGGACTGCTAAACAGCCACTTCACCTTCACCTTGGTTCTTCACTGTATGCTCAACAATCTTAAGGTTCCTATCTTCTGACAAGCTACAGCAGGGCTTGGGCTCATCCTCCTGTCTATCATCCACTCTGAGGATGCCTCAGAGATACTGTGGTTTTTGTTCCAGACCACTACAATAACGCCAATATCACAGTAAAGTGAATTTTTTGATTTCTCAGTGCATATAAAAGTTATGTTTATACTATGCTGTAGTCTATTAAGTGTGCAATAGTATTATGTCTTAAAAAAAACCCAACGTGCATACCTTAACTAAAAAATATTTTATCGCTAAAAATTGCTAACCACCATTTGAGCCTTCGGCAAGTTGCGAACTTTTTACTGGTGGAGGATCTTGCCTTGATGTTGATGGCTGCTGACTGATTGGGGTGGTAGTTGCTGAAGGACGGGGTGGCTGCAGCAATTTCTTAAAATAAGACAATGAGGTTTGCTGCATTGATTGACTCTTCCTTTCAAGAAAGAGTTCTCTGTCGCATGTGATGCTGTTTGACAGTATTTTACTTCTTCCAAAATTGGAGTCAGTCTTCTCAAATCCTGTTGCTGCTTTATCAAATAAGTTTATGTAATATTTTTCAATATTGTTGTGTCTGAGGGAAAGGGATGCCTGAAGAGAGAGAGAGAGAGAGAGAGAGAGAGAGAGAGAGAGAGACGGGGGACAGTTAAGCAGTCGGAACACATACAACATTTATCTGTTAAATTTGTAGTCTTATTTGAGTGTGGTTTGTGGCACCCCCAAAACAATCACAACAGTAATGTCAAAGATCACTGGTTCTGCTCACTTCACTTTGTATCAGTTCAGCTAGGTCCCCCAGATTTTTCTGAAACCTTGTCATTTCTTTTAGCACAATAGTACTCCATCACAATCATATGCCACAACTTGTTCAGTCATTAGAGTCCCTTATTTTAAAGTCTGTTGAGGAGTCAGCTCTTGCTGAGAAGTGGCAAATCCTCTTTGATGTGGTACCCTATCATTAGGTTGGGAGGAGGGACCATTCAGAAGCATCCAGTTGCACATGTCTTTTGTCAAGGGGCCCATTGGAAGGGGCTGCAGCAAATATATCCCTAGAAGGGGCACAGTTCCAGGCATGATCCTTTAGCTAGAACAGATTAGGAGTGGGGTGGCTTTGGGACAAATCAATTTACCTCCCTATGCCTTAGTTCTCTTATCTCTAAAAACGAAGGGGCTGAATTAGGTGACCTCTGAGGTTCCTTCTTTAAATTTTACAATGGAAGAAGTTGAGGTTCAGAGAAGTTGTTCAATTTCCAGGTCAGCATTTATAATAAACCCCAATTCTGTCTCTCTCTGTCTCTGTCTCTCTCTGTCTCTCTGTCTCTGTCTCCCTCTCCTTCTCTCTCCTCCCTCCATATAGATGGGTATATGTATACACACATTTATACACACACATGCATACAGATATCCATGGCAAGTGAAGATGAAGGAAGGCCACAGCAGCAGACCAAGAATTCCTTTCTCACATGTGGCCGTAATATCCATGCTTTATCTTAACCTTGTGGCTTTGACACAAAGGGTGCAGCCAGGCTGTGGGAGGCGGGCTTAAATGATGTAGGCAAATCGTTTACTGCCCAAGAAGTATTTTTTTTCCTACCAACCTCAGTTTTTTCATCTGTACATTGAGGATAATAGTAGCATCTACCTTATGGGTTTATAGTGAGGATCATATGAGAACATATTGTAAAGCACTTTGCAAACCTTGAAACTATAAAGCTTGTGATTTTTATTAAGGAGGAGAATCCAGTTCAACGAAAATCAAAATCTTCTATGGAACTATGGCAATTAAAAAGTACCACTACCAACCTAAGTTTATGATTTTTTTTTTTTGCCAGACTTGCAATTTCATCAGTTTAGGAAGTCCTGGAGAGAAAATTCTCCCAATGCAGATCAGAACCTTCTTTGCAAATTATAGTCTTAAAAAGTTGTCTGGGGCAGAGGTATCCAACATGCTGCCACATGTAGCCCATAGTACTCCTGAGTGCTGACCAAACCAGATTAAAATGTAATTGGGAAATATGTAAGAAAATTAATACAAATACAATAAAACTTAGATAGTATTGTTATATGATTTTCTAAGTCAACACGCAGCCTGCAGGGATCCTCATGTACAATTTAGTGGTCCCTATTTTTATTTGAGAGCAGTTAGATGGTGCTGTGGATAGAGTGCTGGGCCTTGAGTCAGGAAGACTCATCTTCCCGAGTTCAAATCCAGCCTCAGACATTTACTAGTTGTGTGCCCCTGGCAAGTCACTTAACCCTGATTGCCTCACTTCCCTCATCTGTAAAATGAGCTGGAGAAGGAAATGGTAAACCACTCCAGTATCTTTGCCAAGAAATCCCCACACAAGGTCATGAATTGTCAAACACAACTGAAACAACTCGACAACGACGATAACATTACTAGTTGAGTTTAACACCATTGGTCTAGGGCACAGAAAAGTTTATCAACTTGTCCAGGTCACACTGCCAGTATCCATTACAGGTGAAACCTGAGCCCAAGTCTTCCTGATTCCAAGGCCAGCCCTTTAACTACTGCTCCAAGCTGCCTCTTAAGTTTGGGATAAACACTTAATAACTTACAGTGTGCCTATTGCTAAGAATGTAAAAATATGGACTCTGAAGTCACTTGTGGAAAAGCAATGGATTAGTCAGTCTGTGGGCAAGAGTTTTTCAGGAGGTGTAACGACTTGAAAGAAAAAAAAGGCTTTCCTTTCCTATAATTGTCCTCTATTACAATACTACAGCATGGATGATTAGTCAAAACAGGGTGTGGACTTAACAGTACCTGTTTGCAGCACATTTTCTCAAAGTATTTCAATTTTGGCTCTCACAACAATGCGAGCACTAATTAAAATGACTGCCTTTCATGAACTTTGGAGGTGAATTGTGTATTATTGGGTTGAATTATTTTGGTTTTTGCAGTGATAGGAGCAATGAATTTAGCTCTTCGTATTTCCTTGTCTTTCCCTTGTCTGAGAGAAGAAGGAAGTTAGATAGTTTGTGATTAAGTAGGAATGTGGGTGGAACATCCAGAAATCCACAAATGACAGGACTTCCTGATTGGCTGAGGTTGAGCCACAGATAAAAAGGAAGGAGAGACTAAGCTTTAGTCAGAGTTGGGTTGAATGAATCCCAGATCTGTATGAGACTGTTCTGGTGAGGAACAGTTTTTTTGGTGGGCATGAGTGAGCAACATAAAACCTTTGCCTAGAGAAGTTCATGAAGGCTGATCTAGACCTGGGAAACTTTAGCTAAGAATCAGAGTAGAAAGCTTAGGTGCCACTTGATTGGGGAATGGGTAGCTTTCCATCACAGACTACTAATTAGCTTACCCTAGTGTATTTTTTATCAATGTATATCTTTTCTTTTCCTTGGTAAATAAACTCTAGAAAATGCATTGTTGTGGTCTGCAATCCATGGTACATAGGAGTAAGAAGGAAAACTGGGCATCTCGTTATGGTTTTAGTGTCTGAAGGACAATGACTGTTCAGATTTTGAACTTGGGAAGTCAAGTAGACCCAGAGACATGGAAGGACAAAAGGCTGGAGCCAGGGGTTAAAGATCAAGCAAGGTTTAGAAATCAGTAAAGGAGAAATCATTGAGGTCAAGGGGAAGGTCCCTTGGATCAAACCTAAGAAGCTGAAAGGGGTTGGTTCCAAGAAACTGACAATAGTTCAGCAGAGCACAAATCAAATCAGATATGATCCCTGCCGTCATGGAGCTTATAGTCCTGTAGAAGTACACATCACTTACCAAGAGCTATAATATAAAATAAAATATACCGGATGTGTACGGGTACAGGTTCTGAGGAAGAGTTCAAGTTCTTCCTTGTCTGAACTTGATTCAGAATTTCTTGGAGTTGCTTTTATGGAATCATAGAAGTGCCACCCTCTAATACAAACCAGTCTTCCTTGGCTCCCTTTAAGGCTGGAGGCCAAAGATGTGGCAGAGGTCACAGAAAAATTGTTACATTCCTAACCTTATGGTCATTGGAATCCTTATTGTATCCAAAGAACTCCTGGGGCCATGGAAATTGACTCCTAAGAGGACCATTAAAGCCAGAAAGGACCTCAGAGTTAATCTAGTCCAAGTCCTTATTTTATAGATAAGGAAACTGATGCTCAAAGAAGTGAGAGCTTGCCTGAAGTCCCATAGTAAGATAGTAGCAGAGACAGGATTTGAATCCAAGTCCTCAAATATCCAATCTATCAATCTGTTGTGTACAATAGCCAATCACTCATTTCACAATTCAGTTTGTTTCATTGAAGAGGTATTTTAATGGAAAACTATATCAACTAGCTTAAAGCCGAGGAAAATGCTTTGAGATTAGGAAATGCAAATTACCATTAGGAAATGCAATTTACCATCATCGATTTCTTGAAACCGAGATGCTTGTAAATGTCTCTGTTGCCCTAAACTTTCTAACACCAAAATTGGATTAAATCAGTATTTCCTCACCACAGAAATATTAGTTACAAGATCCTGGCAAAAGAGGCATCTATCCTTCAGTGGTTACATATGCTGTTTTTCAGCATTTTTATTCTTTACTGAATGTTTTGAGTCCTGGCAATTCTTCCTATCAAATGCAACTAAAGAAACTTCCTTTTCAGACATAAAGGTCAACTAAAAGCAGAGGCTGAGTAATAGAATACACTGATGTCCCTTGACAATGGACCTAAACCAATGAATTTAAATGTAACAGGGATGAACTGAATTGGGACAGACGTGAAATTCTGCAATCAGGTTATAAAAATTCCCTACCTTAATGCAAGATATGTGGAGACTTGGCTTAGTAACAATCCATGTGAAAAAGACCTGGTGAATTTAGTTGGCTATAAACTCATTATGAGCCAACAATGTGACAGGGCTGCTAAAATAATAAGAACAACTCACATTTATTTGTAGTGGAACCATGCATTGTGGGTACAAAGTGCTTCATATACATTATATTATGTATTCCTTTCAGCAGTAGCAGTGGTATAATGGAAAGAATATTGGATTTGGAACCAGAAGTTAAATCCCAACTCTGCTGCTTATCCCCATGACACTGGGCAAAGTTAATTTCTTTGGGCCTCAGTTTTGAAATGGTTGAACTAGATGATTCCTTTTACCTCTAAATTTTATGAATCCCATGAAACAAGTAAAAGTTAATATAATCTGAGACAGAATTAAGAGGACTAATTTAGTTCACATTTATATAGCAATTAAAAATTTACAAACTGCTTCTCACAACCACCCTGTGACCTAGGTGCCAGTATTATAATCTGTATTTTACAGATGGTGGAGGAAAGGGTCAGAGAAGTGATAGAGATCTCTTAAGTATTTTACGGGTTTCCATTTAAAGAGGGAGTAGATACCCCCCTTTTGCTCCAGAGAGCAAAACAAAGCAAGTAGAGAGAAGTTATAGGAAGGCAAATTTGAGCTTAAGACAAGGGTTCTTATTGACAGGCTGGTGAAGCTTTTGTTTTTAAACAGTTTTTAAAATTTATTTTAAATTTTTTTAATTAAATTTTAAAATTTTAAAATTTATGCATTTTAACTGCATAAAATATATGATTGTCAGTGAAAACAACTTTATTGAAATACAGTTAATAATATATTAAAAAATGTTTGTGGACCTCAGGCTTAGCGTAGGGTAAGAAAGAAGTTTCTAACAGAGCTGCCTAACAATCAAACAGGCTGTTTTGCAAAGTAGCGAGCTTTCCCTCATGGGAGGTGTTCTAGGAGAAGCTATCAGGGTCACCATAGAAGAGATTCCTACATCAAGTGCGAGGTTGGATTAGGAGGACCAGTAAGACCTTTTCCAACTCTAAATTCCATAGTTCTTTATGGCAGTTGCTGTATTTTCACATAATAAAATAAGATTGTGGATGAAAAGAATATATCACTATGCTGAACAAGCCTTCTGTTTTCCTGCGGCAATTTGTTCTCCAGACTATGGAGCATGGTCTTAAAACAAAATTACATTTGAAAATCTAGGTTGAGGCTAGAGGGGAATGACTCATTTATGTATATTTTCTTTTCAGTTTTCATTTATATTTATCAGTTTAACATCAGTAAGCCCACGTTGATATCTCTCAAATTCTACTTCAATCATTTTTCTTATCTCTATCATATTAACAGTATTATAAGACCATACTGCTGGAATGATGATAAATATGGCCTCAGGGCTGAACTGCCTGCCATGAGGGCTGAAGTCAAGTTACCTTAGAGGTATAAAGAGCATGGTATTTGTGTACGCTCAAGTATCTTTATTTTTGATGTGGATCTAAATCTTGTGACAGAGTCTGAGCTGGTAACTATGGAAACTGCGAGGATTTATTTACCATTGAGGAGGTTTAGCTCAGACAGAATCACAGCAGGTTTCCTAATGTTAACGGAGTGACTCCACATTCTTCCTTTCTGGGGTATCTGGGGAAGATGAAGCGGGTAAAATGAATAAGGGAACTAAAGGTCAGTTTGGGTAATAGGGATGAATTTTAGGACCTGATCTAGGAAGATAAAGGAATATAGAATTATGGGAAAAGAAGGGTATAAACATTGGTACTGATGCTCATTTCTACCCCTTCTGTTTCTTTGCTCATGCTGTTTTCTCCACCTAGAATTCCTTTTCTCCACCTCTACTCCCACTTCTTCCCACACCTTTGTTCATGTTATTTCTTCCACTTAGATGCTTTGCTCCTCTCCCTTGACTATCCAAATCTTATTTATTTATCAAGGTTCACACTCTACATGAAGACTTGGGGAAGTTACTTGCCCTCCTTGGGCCTTAGTTTCTCATCTATAAAATGAGGGATTTATAACCTTAAGGTCTCTTGCAGTTTAAAATTCTGTTATCCTTCCTTGAAGAATTCAACTCATCCATAAATTGGAAAATTAGGTACTATAGGGGCAGAGGGATGGAAAAGAGCAGAATTGTTCGTATAGCAGAACCCCCTCTGTTAAAGTAGCAGAATATAAAATACTCCCTTTTTGCCATGGCTGCAGAACATAGCTGATCAGAGTGACAGCTGATTGTATTTCTACTTCCCCTGGACTATCTAAGAGGAGCCAGATAATAAGGAAGGGGCTGGTATATTTTAGATGGAATTGGCAGTGAGAGTGGATAGTGAGAATCAGTGGAATGAGTACAGAGGTGAGACCAGATGAAATTGGGAGGCATGCTGCGGCTACACTGTGCGACAGTTGGTGCTATGTCTTTACCTCTTATGCCATCATTGTTTCACATGAAGGTATTCATGAGTAGTCTGGGTTAGTCTAGAGTCCTGGTTTGTGTTGGTATAGGACCCAAATACTAGAATTGGAGAAGTAATGAAGGAAGACATCGTCAGAACCCACTTAATGTTGTCTCTCTGAACTGTGCCAATTGAATTTACTCTGAAACACTTGTGATTTGGGAATGGTGCCCAGAAGCAGGTACCATATGTGAGACAGTCAACATTGATTTCTCTTTTTCCTTTCCTTTTCTTCTCTTCCCTTTCGTTCCCTTAGCTTCCCTTCCCTTTCCTTCCCTTTCTTTCTCTTCCCTTCCCTTTGCTTCCTGACCTTCATTACAAGAGGAAAAACTGCTGAGGGTTTTTCCTCCCTGGCATATTAACCTTGTCCCCTTTACTAATAAGCTCTTTGGGGGAAGTCACCATGCCAAATGTACTTCTGTATTCCCCACAGAACATAGTGCAGTACTAGATAAATAATACTTACTTCGAGTGTTTAAAGATCTAGGACTAGGGCCTGTAAGGCTGCTTCTTGTTTTAACAATCTATGATCCCTCTCATTTATGTGGGTACTACTTCCAGTGACCTAGATCACAACCCTTCATGCTTTGGTAGATAGTCTCCATGTGTTGCTATGGTCAGAAAAATTCTTCATGGGGGGGGGGTGTTACCTATACAGTTAATTAGACTAGTTATCAGATAAAAGATTTACAGTGGGATGTGAGGTAGGTATCTGATGATAGGAAGTACTCAAAGTCTTTCCATCCTGCTGTTAAGACTTTCCAGGAGGAAGGCATAGAATAGGAAGACAATAAATGCAAGTTGAATTGATGTGTATTGAAAGGGAATGAGGTATTTAGGTAGGAAGGCATTAAAAAAGTGCTATGGGAAAAAGAAGAGAGAGGGCACAGGGAAGTGAGTAGGCAGAATTAGGGATACGTTGATTCATTTACCTCATTTCCTTCTGTGTATCTCAAGAGCTCATTTCCTTTTGCATTTAGGGTGGAACATTTTAGCTGGATTTGCTGACGTGCCGAAATCAAGGACTTCTGGTAGACCAAGGAACAAAGAGTATTGCTATTTGGCTAGGCTGGTAAAGACAAAATTGCTCGACAGATACTATACCATATTGGGCCACAGAGACATGTAGAACAGCAGAATGGCATTGATGGGATGCCACTTAAACCTCTGGGGCTAAACTCCTTTCTTCCTTCTGAGGAAAACTCCTTCTCATCTGTCTTCAAAGTTTCCTGACCAAGGCCACCCTAAACATCTCATGCTTCCCCTTTTAAAATTGTGGTTAGGATAACCAGTTAGAGATTTGTCTTCTGATGTAATCTTTCTTCTGAAAACCAGTCCTTTTTTTTAACCTCAAATTGTTCATGTCAATCTTTTTAATCTTTTTTAATCTTTCTTTTTAAATTTTTAATCTTTCTTTTCATGACAATCATTGCAAGTCTATACCTATGACTTTAAAAAGGAAAGTAACAAATGCTTTGTTTTTCTTTTCCAAGGAACTTCCTCTCCCCCAAGCCCCAAACCCCAAGCCCTATCAACTCAGTATTCTTGCTGAAGCCAACTGATAACCATGCCCAAAGAGTAAATGGAATCAAATATTAGGATTAAAAGAAAGAAAATTAAATAGTCCATTAAAAGCTATGAAAATCCAAGATTTACTTCCTTTTAAAGGCAGTGAGCAAAATAGGAACCATTTATTATAGGCAAGCATCATCACTAGGGTTGGTTTGGGATGATCAGAAGAAGAAAAACGTGTTGTTGATGGAATTATTCCAAGGAATAATTGAGTCTACTCCCTCTCTGATGTGATCACAGCCTTCATTAGCTAATACCTTTCGCATCTGGAGAGAGGGAGTAAAAAAAAAATAAAGCACAGTGTGGTGCAATATTGACATACTGGATTTTTACTAAAGTCTTTTAGTTCTTACTCTACATAAGGGGTCATTTGAACTCTCTCCATGTTTAAATCTTCCCTGATTTTAACAATGAAAATGAAGATCCCTGGAAGTAAAGTTTATAAAACCATTAAATGCCAACCCACTGTCATCAAACCAAGAGCCTTCTGGTGTGGTATTAGATGACAAAATGGTATTTTCATTTATTCTGTAGACTTCCTCTTTATAAAACCAAATGTCCATTCTTATTCCTCTCTGTGAATTGCAGGTAGTTTTCCTGATATAATTTTACCTAGGGTGTCAATGGAAAAGGGGAATAAGGGAAGGAAGTAAGCATTTATTAAGTGCTTTTTCTGTGCCAGGCACTGTGCTAAGCGCTTATTCAAATCTACCTCATTTGATCTGAGATTTGATTGAGAAACTAGGAAACAAAGATGGTGGGCTCCTATAACCCAGTTGTTCTCTCTATGACAGCGCAGAGGATAGAACACTAGACCTGGAGTCAGGAAGACCTGAGATCAAATCCAGCCTCAGACATTTGCTAGCTGTGTGACCCTGGGCAAGTCTCTAGCCTCTATTTGCCTCAATTCCTTCACCCGTAAAATGGGATTACAACAACACCTACCTCCCAGGATTGTTATGAGGATAAAAAGAGATGATATTTGTGAAGTACTTTGTAAACCTTAAAACAACTGTTAGCTAAGCACTTCTCTGGATTCTTTAGTTTTTGGCATTCTCAGGCTAAACACACCCCTCTTCTCATTGGCTCATTCCTTCCTTCCTCTGAGCCAACAAAGGACTGTATATTTTGATTCGGTGGTGTAACGTAAAGAAAAGTGAATATGGAGTCAGAAGATCTGGATTTTAATCCTGGCATCTTCTACCACTACCTTAGGCAAGCCACTTAACCTCTTAGGGCCCCAGTCTCCTCGTTTGTAAAGTAAGGGGGTTGGCTAAGATGATAGCTAAGGTTCCTTCCAGCTTTTGAGGCTAGGCCCCATGATACTGCTTAGGGAGAAGACTGGGAATGCAACCAGAAAGAAGAAAAATAACGTCCACATCAATTGAGCTCCAACTTCCCTCTCTTCTACTTTATATTTCCGTTTCCTAGATAATTTCAAGCCTCTGAGTTAGCCCCAGAAATTTGGATTTGGATTCCAAAGTGCCATGAAATCCTAATTCATTACAGAGTGACCTAGGAAAGTGCCTCCTGAGTTGCAGAAGGTACCAAGATGATGTGTGGTTAATGGGGACTTAGGGGTTCAGGTTTAAGGATTCAGATCAGAGTGGAGCAGAATGACCAAAGATATGCTAGGACCAAACTGATCCTTGAAGAGTTTCTTGGAGCAGAGAAGACCCAAGGCTAATGAGTCAGATCTCGCAAAGTTCTGTAGGTTGGAATGTCCCCTGATCTGAGCTTATGTAATTAGGCTGGGCTGGCTTGGTTTCCTGGGCTGCAGTGTTAAGGGAAGAGTTTCCTGTCACCCGATTATTCACTATATAGTGGTGCAGTGGATAGAGTAATGGGCCTAGATTTAGGAAGACCTGAGTTGAAATCTAGCCTCATATACTCATTAGCTGTGTGACCTTGGACAGGTCTCTTAACCTCTGTTTATGTCATTTTCCTTAACTGTGAAATGGGGTTGACAACAGTATCTACTTCACAGGGTTGTTGTGATGATCAAATGAGATAATTTTTATAAAAGTACTTGGCATAGTGCCTGAGTCAAAATAGGCACCATATAAATGTTTATTCCCTTCCCTTCCTCCCTAGTCACTATGGGACTTGAAGCGCACATACTAAGGCATGGATGGCGTATAACCTGTGTTAGAGAAAGGAGATGAAATTAAGGGTCTCTCAAAATGTCAAAGAAGGAAGCAATTTCGGAAATCATTAAACAGGGGTGTCATTTTTTGGAGGGAGGAGTGCAGAGAGATCTTGTTCTTCACTCTGATATCATACCAGTCAATCAACTTGTGGGTAAGCCTGGCTCAGCTAAGGACCAAGCTTTTGAGGCACTCTCTGTTAGCCTTGAAGGACGGGGTACTTTAACTTACTTCAATTCAACAGATGCTTATAAAGTGCCTACCAGGTTCAAGGTTAGAGCTTGGGCACTGAGAAGAGATATAAAAATGAAATGAGACACAGATGTTACTTCAAGAAACTTATAGTTCATTAATAATAACTAACATTTATATTATGCTTACTATGTGCCAGGCACTGTGCTAAGTGCTATCTAAGTACATCTGTTATCTCATTTGATCTTCACTACAACCCTGGGAGGTAGGTGCTGCTGTCAACTCCATTTCACAGTTGAGGAAACTGAAGTAAACAGAGGTTAATGACTTGTACAAGGTCACGCAGATAGTAGGTATCTGAAGCCAGATTTGAATTCAGGTCTTCTTGACTACAGACCCAGTGCTCTATGTCACTGCTTATTAATTTCTTCCCTCTCTCATCCCCAAGTGGACCATAAACATGAAATGTTGGTGGGTATAGAGAAATTGGAGAGATGATATGGGCCAGTGGACCGCCCATTGTTTCAGTCCAAGGACTGACAAACCAATCTCCTTGAACCTGTTTCCAAATCTGTAAAAATGAAGAGGTTTGACCAGATAGCCTAAAGGTTCCTTCTGGCTCTCCATATTTGATTCTATGAGCTCTCTGATATACATTCACACTGCGTTTGTTTCTTGGTTTTTGAAATATTAGCTTCAATCTCCTGGTGATTCCTAGCTATTACATGAGTCTCTATTGATAAGCTCACCCAGACAAGGATCCAGTACCATTCTTGTTGTTTTGAGAGTAGATGTCTCCAATCCCCCAGTCCTTAGCATGTGGGCATTCTGTTTTAAATGCATTTTTAAGGCAACTCAAGATAGAGGAATTGAATTTATATTTGTTCTCTACTGAATAGTTAAGCCAAGAGGAAGTTACACCCGGGGTTTTCCCTAGGATCTCTAGTCCTTTCTGCTTCGGGTCCACTCCCCAAAGATGATTATTCTTCAAATACAATAATTACATTAGCCAGCCTGAAACTAGGAAAAGTTGAGGTTTACAAGATTAAAAAAAGAAAGAAAACTCTGGAGATATTGGTGAGATTCATTTTTGAGTTTGGTTAAAGGTAGGAATGATGGCTCAGAAATCTTTAAAACCATCTTTTCTGGGTTTTTGGATAAGATTCTCTGAAAGGAAACGCTTTTGCTCAGTCACAGAACCTGCAGCAGATCCGTGCCAGCAGAGGAGAGTTTGGAAGGGAGGCCAAACTAATTTTGGAGGAATCTGATGTGTTTTGGGAAAGAATGCAATCAAACAAATCTGTCATATCACATCTTGAATGTGCTCCCAGGCTCTCTGCCAGGTTGTAAGAGAACTTTTTTTTATGAATTTAATTTTTTTTCCATTAGGAAAATTACAGCCCTTCTGAATTAATCAGAGCAGTACTTGCTGTTTCAGGAGAAAAAGCTATACGTTGCCTTCATTCAATGCACATTCGGTAGAGAGAACAAAACCATGGTTTGTAAAATGAGTCTATAAATAATAAATGGGCATGAGAACAGTCTATGGCTTAATATCCCACATTAAGTGACCTTGGCTTAATTATTCATGCTTTTAATGTTTATTTCAATATAAGGCCCTTCCCTCCCACCTTTTTTTCTCTCCCAGTATTTCTATCACCCGTTCACTGTTTGGAACCACAAACTTCTTGCCATTATCAGTCACTCCTCTGCTCTGAAATGAAAGAGATATTATAAAAGGAAACAGTTCCCACACATTTATGAAATGGTTTCCAGCTGGTCTTGGAAGTGCCTCCGACTCCCTCTGGGTGTAAGAGTATATCTTCTAATGTTGAACACCAGGGACTCCCCCACCCCCACCTCCTCCCCATCCCTGCTTAATTTCATAAATGAGAACATGCCAAGAGAGCCAGGAGATTAGCATTTAGGAAATACATTTCTTCTTCTGCACAAAATAAACATCTCTGCATGCATAAGTGGGAAAGTTTTGAGAGGCTGATCTCAAGGATGAAATCCTTTCTTTTGGGGAGGTCGTGAGGAAAGCGCTTTGAAGGAGAGCAATCCAGCAGAATGGAAACGGCTCTGGATTCAAGATACGAATCTTGCTTTCCATTCTTCCTTCCTGTATGACCTTGGATAAGTCACCCTCTTCCCAGGTCTCATTTTCCTCAGCCATAAAATGAGAGCCTTGGATTAGATGATGTCCGAGAGCCCCTCCACCTCTAGAATTTTGATTCTATGACAAAAAGTCATGTAGATATGGGTTATTATTACAAAATATGCTTATATATTTATAAAAATGCCTTCTGCCCGAAAGAGAAAGGCCAGGACCTATAGTGAGCTGGGGCCAATGGATTTGTTGTTCATGGAAGGCAGGGTTCCCATACTGGCAGTGTTTGATTAAGCTCCAAATGACTAAGCAGAGCCTCCTCGTGGCTGTGTGGAATCCTTGTGGGCATTTGTCTGGCAGAAGGCAGAAGCGGAATTCCCCATTTCTCTCTTAAGTCTGGGAGTGCCAAGTCATCTCATCAATTCAACTAATATTTATTGGGAACCTGGGTGGAGCGCTGTGCTAGGTGCTGAAGGCCCTCAGGGACCTTACACTGTAATGAAGTTCTAATTCAAGTCACCTTCCTACTCAATAAACTCCTGTGGGCTTCCCATAGCCCCTAGGAACAAATACAAAATGCTCTGCTTGGCATTCAAAGCCTTTCATAACCTAGTCCCCTTTCAAGGCTTCTTACATCTTATTTCCAGATGTGTACCCTTTGATCCAGTGACACTGGTCTCCTGGCTGTTCCTGGAACAAGACCACTTCATCTCTTGGTTCTGGGCATTCTCTTTGGCTCTTCCCCATGCATGGACTGCTCCTCTGCTCTAACTATTGATCTCCCTGGTTTCCTTTAAGTCTCAACTAAAACCCCACCTTCTACAGGAAGTCTTCCCTAACCTCTCAATTCCAGTGCCTTCCCTCGGTTAATTATTTCCATTTATGCTATACGTACCTTGCTTTGTATATATTTGTTTGGATGTCGTCTCTTCCATCAAATTGTGTACTCCCTGAAGGCAGGGACTGTCTTTTGCTTCCTTTTGTATCCTCAGTGTTTAGCACATAGTAGGTACTTAATGAATATTGAATTGAAATGACAAAAGAGAAGTACAAACTGCTTCTGGAGTTCAGAATAATAACTAGACCTATGATTTTATAGACAATGGAGAACTCCCAGGTGACCACACTGCAGAATTTTCTCTGCAACTGAAGGACAAAGGTAGCTGCCTAGAACACTGTCCAGGGTCACACAGTCATATGTGCTAGAATAAGGACTTGGTTCCAAGTCTCCTTGGCTCTAAGGACAATTTTCTATTCATTATATTATTATATATTAGCTGCTTCTGTTAGGGTTCAGAAGAGGGAGGGAGAAATCACACCCTATTTGGGCAATCACAGAAGTCTTCACGAAAAAAGTAGTAAATGAGTGAGGCACTGAAGGATGGACAGGATTTAACAAGGCAAAGATGTGGGATGGGAGAAGATCAAAAGAACAAGGATATTTCAGGGAGACAAAGCAGTATGAACAAAGACATAGAGGTAGAAAAGTGGGGGATGGTACAGAGACCTGCTTCTAGGAGCATTAAGAAGGGAGCGACTAATTTGAGATAAGGATGAAAAGGTATATCCAGGCCATATTTTGGAGGGCCTTGAGTACAAGGTTGAGAAGTTAGGGTTTTTATTGACTTAGGAAATGGGCAGCCATTGAAGAACTTTGAGTCTGGGAGAGAACTTGTGATCAAAGCTGTTCTCTAGGATGTCACCCTCTTCCCAGGTCTCATTTTCCTCAGCCATAAGATGAAGATGAACCGGGCAGTAGTTTATAGGCTGAACTATAAGGCAGAAAGATGAGAGGTGGGGAGACCAATTAAGAGGTTGCTGCAGTAGACCTGGTATGGGGTGATGGTGGCCAAAACAAAGTTTGTAGCAGTGAAATGAAAAGAAGAGGACAAATGTGAAAAAGTTAGAAGGGAAGTGGCAGCTAGGTGCAGTGGATAGAACACTGGCCCTGGAGTCAGGAGGACCTGAGTTCAAATCTGGCCTCAGATACTTACTAGCTGTGTGACCCTGGGCAAGTCACTTAACTCTGATCGCCTCCAAAAGAAAAAAACAAAGAAAGGTGGCATGCTATAGCAGGAAAAGCTCTGATGATAAGTCAAGAGGCTTAGGGTTCTAGCCCTAACCTTTCTATTACTTCTCCTTGTGCCTCTGAGCCATAGTTCCTTCTTCAAAAGTGGGGGTGGGGTTTAAACTAAATGATCTCTGAGTTCTAACACATTGCTAGAAGCTATGATCTAGGGCAGCTAAGTGGCACAGTGGACAGAGTGCTAGGCCTGGAGTTAGGAAGACCTGAGTTCAAATCTGGCCTCAGACACTTACTGACTCTGTGACCCTGGGCAAGTCACTTTACCTTGTTTGCCTCAGTTTCTTCATCTGCAAAATGAGCTGGAGAGGGAAACAGCAAACTGCTCCAGTATCTTTGCCAAGAAAACTCCATGGACAGGACTGATAAAAGAAGCTATAATCTAGTGAGAATCAACAGGGTTTTCCTTGCGTTAACATATTTAATATTTCACATTTGTATTCACAAAATTAGAGTAGGGATATAAAGAATATATCTATGCCGCACAGAACTAAAATTAGATTCTCTGTTCAACTGTGGCAGATTCCCCCTTAGAGGAATTCCTGCTTTAGGGATTAGTTAATAATCTGTTAGTTAATTAGTTAATAACTCTGTTAATAACATCAGACTTCTACATTGCTATAGATGCTCTCAGGATGTCATCTCTTCTGGGCAGTTTTGCAAAGAGATGTGACTGTTCGTATCTGAATTTTACATAATAGAGGAATCCTCAAAATTTCCCCATTTTGTCCTTGCTCTTTCTTTCGAGTTATAGAATTACAAGCCAAAAGGGCTGGCATAGTCACCAAAGCACCTGTTTAGAATAACCCAGCAGTTTAAGGGGTCAAAGATAATCTCTGTGCTCTCTTTCCAATTTTTTTCCCCGTGCACCATTTAGACTATGGTGAACACTTCTGGTTTATTCAAACCAGAAAGGGGCACTGCAGAGTCTTAGTGGGTAATTATTTTTAAATGAGAGGGTCTGTAGGATAGATGAGGTATGTAGACCAGCGGATAGGGAGCAGGAAAGTTCATTTTCATTGGCTTTTCTCACTTATTTACTCTGTGTTGTTAGGCAAGGACCTGAGATTGCGTCTGCCACTGAAACACTGAAATGGATTCATTAAAAAATAATCAACTTCTTGAAGAGGTGGGCTGGGCAGAGATAGTAAAAAGGGTAGCCAATTAATACATGGGCAATGGGAAATGCTATGTTTCCCACAATATTTTGTAAGGGCTACTCTCTGGTCTCCCTATTGCTTCCACATCTATTTTGAGACTGGCGATTAGTTTCATGTCACTGTCAATGTTCTCCAGGATATTAAGGAAGTATCCAATAACAAGATGGAAGCAGAGAGAAAGTAGGCCTGAAGAATCTTGGTTTCTCCGTTTTCAGAATCACTCCGGAAATCAACAATTCTATTGAGTAGGTTTCTAATTATGGTGCCTTTCCTCCAGCCTCTAATTCTTGAATGAAAAACATATAGCTAAAGCGTAGGTATTGAGAGGGTTCTGACTGCTCCCAGAAATTTAAGAATAAAGAGTGAGGATAGGGGTGTCTCCCTCAGATGAGAGATACCTCTTGTAATCTGACTACTTGTGCCCAGCTCCCAGGTTTCCTCCTAAAGACAGTCCAAAGAGAAACAGACCAATAGAGGTTCTTCCAAGGGGTCAATTTTCAGCTGGGAGCACATTGACCACATGGCTCTCTGAACTCAGACAATACAATGTGGTGCCTAAAACTAGGGAGAAACTGTCCCCACCACTTAAGTCTGTGAGTTTTCTCATTTTGGAGACTGATAAGGTGAGGTCTTTGTATCCCCGGGGCTTGCCATAATGCCTGGTACACAAAAGATTCCTAAATGTTTGTTGAATATCACAAAGATCATACACTATGACCAGGTGGGTTTTATACCAGGAATGTAGGGCTGGTTCAATATTAGGAAAGCTATAAGCATAATTGACCATATCAATAACAAAAACAACAAAAATCATACAATTATATAAATAGATGGAGAAAAAACTTTTGACAAAATATAATACCCTATTAAAGTGCTAGAAATCATAGCAATAAATGGAGCTTTTCTTAAAATGCTAGCTATAGTAATTAGACAAGAAAAAGAAATTGAAAGAATAAGAATAGGCAACAAGGAAACAAAACTATCACTCTTTGCAGACCATATGATAGTATACTTAGAGAACCCTAGAGAATCAACAATTGTTGAAATAATTAACAACGTTAGCAGAGTTGCAGGATAATAAAATAACTCCACATAAATCATCAGCATTTCTATATAGTTCCAATGAAACTCAGCAGAAAGAGATAGAAAGAAAAGTTCCATTTAAAATAACCACAGACAATATATAATACTTGGGAGTCTATCTGCCAAGATAAACCCGGGAACTATATTATAGTTATATTATAACACAATTATAAAATACTCTTTATACAAATACAGATCTAAAATGGCCAAAGATGATTCCCAAGTGGTAATAGTTAACATTGGGGGCGGGGGAAACCTTTGGAAAGACAGACACATTAGTAAACTGTTTGGGGAGCTATGAATTAGTCCAACTGTTCTTAATATGAACTTGGAATCATGAAGTAAAACAATTTAAACTGTCCAAACCCCACTGAGTAATGGATGTACAACAAACAAATTTTAAAAACAATTAAAATTCATATATATGTATATAAGTGTATATGTATTTATCCACTGCTAGAAAACATTTTGGAACTATATCCCCAAAGTCAATAAACTACATACTTTTTTGGGGGGGAGGGGAAATAAATGTTTATTGAATTGAATTAAACAGGGAAGCCTGCCAGCTGTTCATCACTGACAAAAGCAAGGAAACTAGGTTTCCTTAGAATGAACACTTATTTAGTCAATTTATAGCATTTTGTTAAGTGCAGTAGGCAGAACAATCAATACTTCTGGGGTTAGGCTGCTTATGGCATCCTTATTTGTTAATTGGTGATGTCAGGCCACTAGGTGGGGTTAAAAGGCACAAATAGCCGGCAATCTTTCTCCTTATCTCTTTCTTCCTGTTCCACCCTGTTCTAAGGTTCAAAAAAATCTTGGTCTTGATGAGAAGTATTAAGCTTCTACCTGTTTTAGCTGTAATTTCTAATCACAGTCCTAGGTCCTGACCTTTTGAGTCATGATATTTCTAGGAAGTCTATCTTATCACTATTTACTTATCTATTTGCCCCATCGGAGGTGAACCCGTTTAGAATATACTTAAAAAAAAAAAGCAACCCAACAAAGAAAACAAACCCTCTGACCAGATCATTGGGTAGTTTCATGTCTCTTTTCCTTGTTTTCTAGCAGAATTCTAGAGAGACATAGCCTGTGGAGGGCCAGCCACTAAATTAGGAAGTTTTGGGTTTGATTCCTGCCACTGTCATGTATTGGCTGTGACCCTAGCTAAGTCACTTAACGTGTTTGTGCCTCAAACAATTCTATAAAGCCATAGATTTCAGAGCAGGGGCAAATCAGCATTGGGACACCCCTATCCAGAGGTCCCTATAACAATGATATACCAATCCCCATACCAAGTGAAATACAAGTATGCTCTGATTTCCCACTCCTCCTGCCTCTCCCCCAGCTCTAAAGAATTCTGCCTCCTAACCGTGTAGTCTAGATTCAAACTCAACATTAGATTGTTAGCTCCTCGAGGGTAGGACTATCTTTTGCTTCCTTTTGTGTCTCCAGTCTTAGGAAAGTGCTTGGCGTATAGCAGGCACTTATTGATTGATTGATTGCCTACTGTGTTCTGGGCTCTGTGTTAACTAAGCATTGGGGCTACAAAGATGAAAAGAAATAAAATACAGTCCCTGTCCATTTACATTCTAGTGGGGGGGGAGATATGAGCACAGAAATAAATATACTATAAGTTAAACTAAAGTATACCATAAGTTAAACTCAAGTTAAATCTTGATGGGACAAAAGAGTGCATTTATAATAAGATGATAACACATTTATACAGCACTCACTGTAAGGTTTGCTAAGCAATTTACATGTGTCATCTTATTTGATTCTTACAACATCCCTATGAGGTAAGTGATTTTCCCTGCTTTACAGATAAGGAAACTGAGTCTGAGAGGGGTTAAGTAAGTTGTCCAGGACCATATAACTAATAACTAGGCTGGATCTGAACTCACTCCAAGTCCAACACTCTATCCATTATATTAAACTGTTCAAAGGGATATTTGGGGAGAAAGAGAAAGACTATTTGCAGTTGGGGTGGGGGATGGGAAGCCTTCCCAAAGGAGATGGATCCTCCTCTTGAACTAAGCCTTGAGGCAAATACAGGTGGAGGGAATATATTCCAGGCATAGGAAATGATCTTGAATCCATGGAGATGGGAGATGACGTGTTTGAGAGCTGTCTAATAATCATGTTTGGTCAGAATGTTGAGTGCACAAAAGGGAATAGTCACTACTTTATTTATTTTTTTGGGGGGGCAGGGCATTTGGGGTTAAGCGACTTGGCCAAGGTCACACAGCTAGTAAATGTGTCAAGTGTCTGAGGTCGGATTTGAACTCAGGTCCTCCTGACTCCAGAGCTGGTGCTGTACTCACTGCACCACCTAGCTGCCCCAGTAGTCACTACTTTAGATAAAGCTGGGAAGGTAGATTGGAGTCAGTTTTCGGAGGATGTTAAACTGAGAAATTTGTATTTTATCCTTTAGGAAAATGGGAGCAACTGGAGACTTTAGAGCTGAGGAGTTACATAGTCAGGTCTGTGCCTTACGAAGGTTTCTGGCGGCTGTACGGAAGACAGCTCAGAGGGTGGCAAAATAAAAGCAGAGAGAGCAGTTAAATGGCTATTACAGTAATCTAGGTGAAAGTAGACGTAGGCAGGTAGGCACTGACAGGTTGTTACTTGCCCAGGTTTGCACAGCCAGTTAGAAGTCAGGGTGTATCCCAGGACTAGGGGTGGCAGTATAAGTGTAGAAAAAGGGGCAACTACGTGAAATAGGTGCAGCAGTATCATACCATGGACACGAAAGCATACTTGGAGGTTTTGGACCTGGGTAACTGGACTGGTGGTAGAATAATCAACAGAAGTAGGAAAACTGGCAAGAGGACCAGGTTTAAAGAAGATACTAGACTCAATTTTGGACATGTTTTTGAGGTGCTGACAAGAATGCCAAATGAGACGTTTAGAAGGCAGTAGAGGATACAGAGACCGGAGTGAATAGAAGAGATAAAAATAAGAAACATAGATTTGGGAGTCGTCTGAATACAAATGATAATTGAATCCACAGAAGTTGATAAAATTAGCAAGGCAGAGATTCTACAAAGAGAAGGAAGAGATCTAAGGCCAGGGTCTTCAGGAACACTCACGCTTAAGGGGTTAGAAAAAGGGTGATGAACCAGCAAAGGAAACCTAGATTTGCTATCTTGGATCTTCCCTGACACTCTGCTTTCTTCTGTCTTTTTGTTTCATGGACCTTCATCATGTTTCTGCTCTTCTCTTCATAGTTTAAACTGCACGAACTCAAATTTCTATGCTGCAGGGATGATTATGAGTAGGGATGGCTATCTCTACAATCCTAGAGTACAGACTATGCCATTCTACTCTCTGAGTTTTGCTCTCAAATTTTCCATCTCTTTATGAAGAGACAATATATTCTTTTACCTATTCAATGAGCTCTTCTGGTCATTGAGGAAAAAGATGACTACCTTCTGGTCATCTACTGTTTTGCTTCAGTTTGGGAAAATGGCACTCCGGGCTCCTGGTTTGGCTGAATCTGAGTTATGGCTCTAACCTGATCAGAAGGAAGTCTCTACTAATCTCTGATTTCTTATATCAAATTTTCCCTACTAACACCATTTTGCTCTCTCTTTTCTTCTCACCTTGCACACTGTTCTTTCAGGGAGTGATCACAAGTTGGACTTTAATTTTTTTGTTCTGCTAGGCCCCAACTCTTTTAAGTTAATCCCTTTCAAACCATACTTTCCTCTAATCCACCTAATCTCAGTATTTAATTTTCAGACATTTAGCACAAGGAACTAGATTCGTGTATATAAATCACACAGAGGGTGACATCCTACCTGCAGGATATCCTGGAAGGACATATACAATGGGGGTATTTCTTTACAGTAACACTGTAGGAACCAGCAAAATGCCCAGCCAAATTTCCTTCCGTGGTCCATATATAGCACCTTGTTTATATCTCACTTGTATACTTTCCATTTTGTTGTTATAGTTATTTTTATATGCCTCCATCCTTTACTCCCCATCCCTCCCCAAGATCATAAGTCTTTTGAAGTAAGAGACCATGTTTTATTGACCTCTGCATTTGCCAGTGACTAGCACACAGCAATAACTCACATTTATACAGTACTTTTAGGTGCTGAACAAATACTTGGTGAACTGAATCAAATTGAACCTCTGACTTTAATAGGCATATCTCTCATAGATCACCCACAAGGGAGAAAATAAAGCAGAAACATTATTCTTTGCCACTAGGCATCTAGTGGCAAAGTTACCCTCAAAATTTCATTTCTGGTCCTCAGTCAACATTTATTAAGTGCAAGGAATACAAAAAAGGGAAGCTAGGTGATGCAGTGGATAAGACTGCCAGGCCTGGAGTCAGGAAGACTCATCTTCCTGGGTTCAAATCTGGCCTCAGATACTTACCAGCTATGTGACCCTGGGCAAGTCATTTAACCCTGTTTGCCTTAGTTTCCTCATCTATAAAATGAGTTAGAGAAGGAAATGGTGCAGCAGCTAGGTGGTGCAGTGGATAGAGCACTGATCCTGAAGTCAGGAGGACCTTAGTTCAAATCTGGCCTCAGACACTTACTAGCAGTGTGACCCTGGGCAAGTCACTTAACCCCAATTGCCTCAAAAAAAATAAAGGAAAAGGAAATGGCAAACCACTCTAGTATCTTTGCCAAGAAAACTCCATGTGGGGTCACAAAGTGTCTGACATGGCTGAAATGACTGAACAACAACAACAAGGGATACTAAGAAAGGCAAAAACATTCCTTGCCCTCAAGGAGCTTACCTTCTAATGATAATATCAGTCCTGTGATACTTCCACTCTATTCCAGGCTTAGGTACTGTTTGAGAAGTTCAAGATATGGACCTCTCTGTTATAAAACACAGTGTGAGGCTCTTCCTTAATACTTCTCCTCCCCCGCAACAGTCTCACTGTCTTCTGACTTTTGTCTGTAGACAGATGGAAATGGAAAAATGATATAAACTTCTTGTGATCATTTTCCCTTATAAAATATCCTTTTTAAAAGATGCTATGCTGTCCTCTGAATGTGATCTTGCTATAAAGCAGTTTTCATATTATTTTTTATTAGAATTAAGTCAGAGTAAGCCCCAGTTTAGAATACTATTGACAGCTAATGAACTCCTATGCTGTGACATTTTTCACACATGACATATTTTTAAATGAGTTATTTCCTTTCTTTCATGTTCCTTCATGAAATACTGATGGAGCTAACCACGGATGGAGTGGAGCCGAGCCACCCTTGTATGTGGTGAAAGAGTAAGAGGTCAATCCCCTCAGGCACAAATGGAGCCTACTGGCCCCTCCTCAGGAGGCAGTGGTGGTTGGGTTGACTCACTCTGTTTTTTCAAAACTATTGAGCTAAATGGAAGTCTGTTTCAACTTTTCACTTGCAGTTCATATGTAATTACAGCAGGGTTGTGTAAAGGGACGGAAACTGCTCTGGGGCTTTAGTACCGTGTCTGCTGCTAAGGAGCTGTGCAACCTTGGCCAATTCATGTCTCCTCTTTGGCCTTCTGTCACTTCGTGTGCAAAATGAAATGTTGACTAATATGAGATGTCAAATACCCCATCCACCTCTCAAATTTTATGATTCATTTAAACACAAAGAATGTGACCATTTAAGACCCTTACTTTGTGCAATGGATAGAGCCATAGTCTTGGATATTAGTCAAGATGAGTTCTACTCCAATGGCCTCATTTACAGGTGAAGAAAGCAAGGTCCTGACAGATATAGTCAATCAATCAGTCAGTCAGTCAACAAGCAGATCTTTCCTGTTTTCTTAGACCTTCTTCCTTTACCACTTACTCTAAGATCCAATGACACTGGCCTCCTTGTTCCCTGACCATGACACTCCATCTCTCAACTCCCAGCATTTTCACTACTATCTCCCATACCTGGAATTCCTCCCTTCTCATCTCTGCCTCCTGGGTTCTCCAAGCTTCCTTCAAGTCAACTAAAGCCCCACTTTCTGCACAAAGCCTTTCCCAGTCCTCCTTAATTATAGTAAGTGCCCTCTGAGATTACTCCCAATATATCCTATGTATATCTTGTTTGTTTATAGTGGGGACTTTTTTCCCCTTCTTCTTGCCTTTCTTTGTGTCTCTACTGCTTAGTACAATGTCTAGCACATAATAGGTGCTCAATAAATATTTGTTGACTAGCTGACTGCCTCATACTCTTACTAGCTTGGTGACCGTGGCAAATCACTTATGTTCTAGGAGCCTCAGCTTCCTCATCTGTAAGAGGGGGATAATAATAGCACCTTCCTCCCAGGGTTGTTGTGAAGACCAAATGAAATCATATGTGCAAAGTGCTTTGTAAGCCTTAAAGCACCATTTAAATGCCAGCTATCATTATTTTTAGTATGAGCCTCAATGCTTACCACTTCACTGTTTGTGGCACAGTCCTGCTTAGCCAAGATGCATCAAAGAAATGTACTTTATTAGCTTACAACATTATCTACATTACTGTATGAATGGATACTATAGAAATCCATTACTCGAAAATGCATAAACTGAAAGCTATTAAATAAAGGCTAATAAAAATGGAAAGGTAATAAACACTTAGCTTTCACTAGCTGCTCTTAGTTGCTAGGCTGGCCATGTGCCTGGCCCTCTCTTTTTCCTTCTCTATCTCTCAACTCTTTTGTTTAATCTTGGCTCCAGGCTCAGAGAGTTTTATCTGTTTTATTTTTTGAAGGGATCCAAAGAGCTATTTCTAACTGACTCAAATAAGGTCTTTGACTCTCCTGTTTTATAACGGGGTTTATCTTTGAACATTGTGCTAGCAGCGTTCTCTCCAAGTGATGAGAATGCTTTAAGTCCTTTTCCCAATCTCACTGACTTCCTGATACCTGAAATTGGGCCTTATACTGGTGTCTGATTGCCATGAATCTGCTTGAAATCCATTTGTGAAATTCTGTTAAAATGTTGTTTTTGAGAAGTTATACTTTGGTGGGAATACAAGTTCTTTTAGAAAATGGCTCTGGGGAACTTTTTGTGTGAAAGTAGTTTGTATCCAAAAGCATTTTGGAAAGTCGTAGGTTGCTAGGGGCAGCAACAACTGTTGAGAACTGGTGCCTTCCAGATTTCAGAGCTGATCTAGCAGGATCTCAGAGCTGCAAGGGACTAAGATGATTTCCAGTCCAATTCTCCCATTTCACCAGTGAGAAAAGGGAGGGCTTGAGAGACTAAGGACTTACCTAAGTCACATAACTAAATAGTAGAATTGAGATTTGAAACCACATCATCTGACTCAAAGTCCACTACTCTTTTTCTTACCAATTAGACAGCTAGGTGGCAAGTCTCCTTACTCCTCTGTACCTCAGTTTACTCACCTATACAATGGAGATATAATAATAGTATCTGCCTCACAGGGTTGTGAGGATCAAATGAGATAATATATGCAAGAACCTTTTCAAGCCTTTTTTTTGGAGGTGGGAAGGCAGGACAATTCAGGTTAAGTGACTTGCCCAAGGTCACACAGTTAGTAAGTGTGTCAAGTGTCTGAAGCTGGATTTGAACTAGTTCCTCCTGACTCCAGGGCCAGTGCTCCACTCACTGCACCACCTAGCTGCCCCACCTCTGCAAGTCTTGAAGTGCTGTATAAATACTAGCCATCATATACCAAGCTCTCTTCTGTGTCAGTAACCCCAGTCTCTGCTCTATACCATCACCCTTAGCACTAGCCTCCTGCTTTTAGAGGACTGATCTTGTTCATTAGCCCAGTGCCTTCATCTTTAATAATTATGATAGACATTTTGCAAAGCTTTCTTCATACCTTATGTCATCTGATCCTCACAACAACTCTGTGAAGAAAGTACCACAAAGTGATATTCCAACAGGTGGGATTCTAATCCAAAGTCAGATGCCTTATCCTTTAGGCTTCGTTGCCCTTAGTATGATTTTTCCCGTGAAATATAGTTGAGCCTTACGTATGTCCTTTGTGTATCTAAAAGCTCCATTAGCACCTACGTGCAATTTTTCCTAGAAGGTAGACAGACCTAAGAGAAAAACATAGGAAAGGAAGAACATTGAAGTAAGCCTTTAAACCCTTCTTGATTTAACTGGATAAAGAAGCAAGAAAGCTAGACTCTTGGCCTCAATGAAGAAAATAAAAGGGATGAATAGGGAGCAATCCCAAAGTGAAGAAATGTCAGTCTGAGAATACTGTAAGACAGAAGGACAGGCTGTTGGACCTTGACATTTCTGTGATTCAAAGCGTGGGCAACAACCTTATGGTGTCATGCACAAAAGGGTTTTTAAAATATATGATCTCTGTCTTTCCAGCTCTCAGAGTGTGGAAGAGAAAATTAATGATCTGAAAAACACTTACTTTGATTATGACCATATTGTTTTTGTTGGAAGAAGACACATTAAAAGTACAAGGAGAAAGAAGAGAAGGAGTAGGAGGAGAAAAGTATTACAAACTGAAAGAGTTGGAAAAAGACATTTTCTAAGGATGCCTTTGACTAATAGGAGGAGGAGGAGAGGAGGAAGAAGAAGAAAAAGATGATACGGAGGAGCTGCTGGAAGAGAAAGAGGAACTGGGGTGTATCAAAATTCCAGAGAAGACATTTCCTGATTACTCCCTAGTTTTCTGAAATAGAAACTGGGATTCACAGAAGCAGAGATAATAGTTGTATACTGTGAGGAGCATGCTTTTTGTTATCCCATGCATGTTTGGGGTCTGTTTTGATAACTGAGCATAAAGGAAATAGTTGTCCTATTGAAGAAGCAGGTCTGGTACTCGACAAGGACTCTGGGTATGCTAGGCTACCACGATTATCAAGATTTGTGAAATGAAGTGAACAAGAGTTCAACAAGAGTTTATATTGACTTCCCAACTGGCTGTAACAAGTAGTTCTAGCACCTTTGTATTTTAGCAACAATTTACACTAGGGAATTTTAGTTCAAGTTAAACATTTTAATTAAAGTTAGATGTCTGGTTTGTTCTACTTAATTGACCAAATAGGAAGCAGCAAAAACAACATCAGATTCCAACTTCCCCATCTCATTTAAAAAATGTTTGGAATGTTAAAATGATGCTTAATTCTTGAAACATTGGCATTTGCAAGAGATTTTTCACTTAAATAGAAGATAGCCAGCTGGCTAATTACATGCTTCCCAAATCTCCCAAGACTAAAATTTGCTCTTTTATTCCTTTCTATGATAGATAAGTAGAATGTCTTACATTGTATCCAATAGGAGATTCTCTGGTGAAAACTTCACATGACAAATTCCTCTCTGGTCTGATGGTAGCCAGTAGAACTTAGGTACCTGGAAAGTCGGTTGTACTGGAGAAAGTCTTAGGACCTGGTGCTACAGGTTATCATTAGAATGTTAGTACCCTGATTAGAAGAAAAAAAGTTTTATCTTATAACTGATGCCTAAGCTCAATGCTGCTTAGAGTAGGAGTTTGGACACTGGCTTTCAACATCAATCTGGAAGTAAGTTTTGGTTATCAGGGCTGGTGGGCCCTGTTCAGTTCCTAAGCGATGCCTATAGCTAAGGTGGCCACTGAGCAACTGTTAATCCTTAGAGTCATTCAGTGGGGATAAGCCCTAGTCTCAAGGCAGTACAATGGACTCTCTTCTAAAGAAACTTCCAAGTAACCCCTCAGGAGGAAAAAAAACCTTGGCAAAGATAGGAAGAGAAGATCAGAGGTGAGGAGGTGAAAGAAATCAATATAACGGTAGCTTATAGAGATAACTATAGTTAAGCAGACGCCCATGTGGAGGAAGAGCTAGGAACTTTGAATGGATAGACAAAAAGGATTATATTGGGGAGTAATGAGAGAAGGTCATGGGGTATATGTGTATGTATGTGATGGATAAGGTTATTCATTATAGAGGGCCAGAATAGAGTGGCAATGCATGCATCAAGATTTCAGTGTATATTTATTAACTCTAATCTTTTGGGTATTGGTTTCCTTATCTACAAAATGGGATAATTGCACTAGGTGGCCTCCAAGTTCCCTTGTAGTTCTTTGATTTTAAATGGAATTCTGAAGCTTTTTTTTTTTATTAAAAGAACAAACAACTGACCAAACCTCCTGTTGCATGCTATTTTTAAATGTACTTTGATTTATCTAAAGTCCCTATTCCTCATGTCATAGTATCATGAAATGAAGAATGCTTCCTTTGAAGGAAGATGTCCATCATGAAGTTGTCAGAAGAACTTGCCTTAATTTCCTGAATGAATGACCACTGGGGGTCATGGACCGTGACAACTTCAAGGAGGTACTGTTCTGCTTCCTTATCCCCGTTTTGCTTCCTCCCCCCCAAGTTAGTCTTTGGTTAGCTCTCTCACAAATCCCAATGGTACCATAAAGGAAGGAAAGAATCATAACAATCAGTTCTCAGCCCGTTTTATGAATGGGACCCGGAAGTTTTTTATTGATCAAAAGATGAGATTACTTTATTGCTTAGTTTAAATTAATCAAAACAAATTCCACTTAAAGATGGTTCCTGATCTCCAGCTGCCCCTGAAAGTATGTGTGTGTTGCAGGGTAGTAGGGAGAAGCTAAATTGAATTGAATGAAATTTCTACCTGGGACAATGACATTTGGACAAGGACAGAAAATGAGGGCTCTTAAAATTCCTAGCCTATATAGGTCTTGTTTCCATTTAAACATTTTAATTAAATTTTAATTTAACCTCCCAACCGAATAAGAAACAACATTTTGAGGTGTAGTCCTAATCAGAATAATATCTGGTATCGAAATCCCTCAAAACAGAGTTCAGTCTGTTCCTATAGCTATATCACTTATGGTGAACCTTTGGCACTACCATGAAGACTACTCAGGTTGCTGGATCAGTGTTCTTATAATCCCATGTTCTTAGGCTAGAGCTTCTTTACAAAATTTTCTCCATGCCAAATCACAGCTTCTGGAATCTCAATCCTATCCAGGCAGCAATTTCCATGTTCCAGGCTCCCATTAGAGCTACAACAGCAAATATTTACTGAGCGTCTAATATTTATATAATAGTACTGTTTTAACTGCTTTGGGGGAAATACAAAGAAGTAAGAAGTTTTCAGTTTACCTGAGTAGACTATACTAAAACAGGTGAAAAGTTAAATGATAGATTTCCCAAATGGGTGGTCCCAGCAATAGTTGCTTCAGAAGTTGAGAGAAAGGGAGAAATTAATATGGGATGGACTAGTAAAGGAAGGCGTTGTGGAAAAGTTGGGACAATCTGAATCATGCGTAGTGGATAAGAGCTTGATAGACGGTGAAGAGAAGATCAAGAGGATGATAGGAAGAAAGGTTAAGGCTACAAGATGGCAGAGATATGGCAAGACAGCATTTTGTAAAGATCAGGGGCTTTTAGTGGATTGAAAACTCAAGGCCTGTAGCAGGCAAAAACTCTAATGTGATCATAGATTGCATTAAGAGCTTGGTGAAAGATGATACCTGGGGCAGGGAGACCAATTGTAAATATTGAGGAAGGACATGATGACGGTCTGAGCTAGGATGGTGGCAAGTGAGATTAGAAAAGGTTTGTATACAATAAACACTACAAAGAAAGAATCAATAGTTCCTGGTAACTGAGAGATTCACTTCCTGGCTCTCACCTGGCATACTGATGGTAATAGCATCCTCGTTGGTGCCAAAATCATGGGCATGGGATCAGATGTCATTTTCCTCTCTCTTCTCTTTGCCCTTAATAGCTGCATACTCAGAATGATCTTATCTTTAAGGAGTTTAAAACATTTTTCTTCTCTCAGGATTCAATTCATAATGCCCAGGTGAAAAAAAAAAAAGAAAGAAGAGATGAAGCACAAATAGACTAAAGAAACTACCCACAGATGCTTACTCAATTAGGACAGCTAGGTGGCACACTGGGCTTGGAATCAGGAAGGCTCATTTTTATGAGTTCAAATCTGGCCTCGGACACTAACTGGCTGTGTGACCCTGGGCAAATCACTTAACTCCGTTTGCCAAGAAAACCCCAAACAGGATTATGAAGAGTCAGACACGACTAAAATGATTAAACAACATGCTCACTTAATTACAGCAGAGGACAGCAGAAAAGGTCTCCCAGTTCATAGTGCTACCTGCTAGACCAGGGGTCCCATACTTCAACTGTATTTTTATTTTAAGTTTATAGCAGTATTCTCTTTGTATTACTAAGTCTTTATTTCTCTTTACAAATACCTTTTCATCCAGTTTCATATTTACCTGAGCAAATTAACAACAGCATAATGTACCTGAAGGTGTATAAGCAGCTAGATCGAGTGCTCACTTTGGATTCCATTAGTAAACCATGTTAACTAGCTTACTTCACTCTATTGGTATTCACTTTATATTTTTCATAATATATGGCAGCTCCCTTCTGACATGAAAGATTTGCCTATACTCTGGGGAACATCTCACTTATTTGGTTTATTGTCATCATAGAGGAAGATCCTGGGACCTTTGCTACCTGGATTCTCCCAAAGGAGTCCACCAACTCTTCTTATAAACCCTAAAGCTCAAAAGATTTCAAAACAGAACTGTTCTATTTACACAGTAGTGGACACATAATAGACTTGTACCCAGACCCATAGAGTCCAGAGATTCCCACCTTCCTTTGGGCCACCCATCCCTCAGATACCTGGATTTTTTTTGACTTAAGTATTATTTTGAATGAGGCTCCAACATAGGCAAAGGATTTGGGATTCACTCCTCCACATTAGTATTCTGGCTTTGTTTCGTTCCTTCATTGACAGTGCCCCTTTAGGTGTTAGGATCTCTATCATTTGATCCTAAGATGGCCTCTTTTCCACTCTGGCTACCTTCAGAATTTGTTTTTTAAGATAAGGTTCTTCTTGGGTCACTGCTTACTAGCAGGTGGTACCAGTGACCTTCAGTGGTGAGACATTATTATAAAACCTAAGCTGCTATTGGTACAGATCCTCCTCCCCCTGCCTCGCCATATTCCTGGGTTCAGAATGCTTCCAGACTACTTATGCTTTCTGACTTTTAACTCTTGAGTCTCATGGCTTCATCTTCGAACATGAAAGATTTCCCAGATGCCTACTGAGAACACGACTTTTCTTAGATTGTTCTACTAAGTGTCTATTTTCTGCTCTTAGTTCCCTCTAGCTCTGTCCCACTTACTTCTCTCCTCCAGTGCCTAGTATGCCCCCAATTTGGTCAGTACCTACCAATGAGTCTTTTTGGAGTTAAAAAGACATTTCTATTCCCTTTCCATTTGCTTTTCTACAACCCACCCTCTTCTAGGGTGGCTGAGTTGGGTAATGCAAATTACCTGGGCTACTTCTTGTGTCCTTAAAGTCTGGACACACAGGAAAATTGATGGCAATGTGGAGTTATTGCATTGAGTTCACATGAATCTTGCAAAGACTATCAACCTTTGCATCACAAATGATGGAAATCATATTGAAGATGTTATTTGTTAATATTTCAATTAAATAAAATGTGTTTGAAAATTTCATTCATTTCATTTCTTGAAAATATGCATTTTTGCCTATGTGTCCAGACTTTAGGAACACCCTGTAGAGATATTTCTCAGATTATAAATAAGCTATTAGAAATGTTAGTTCTGAAGTTAACTTTATGTCAATCAAATGTACTTCTGTTATCCTTGAGATTCTACCAGAAATAGGAATTCCAATGTCAAGCAAATGAGGAAGAATCAAAATGTTTACCATGCTTTTCTTAAAGTAGTTGTGAAAGGACCCTAAAGAATAAATGCCTATAGAAAAAACAAGCTAGTTTATTCTTGGGAGAACATGTTCCTTTCCTGGACAAAAAAACATTCTTGTCAACAAATGTTGACTGTAGCATTTTCTCATTACCTATAAATTAAAAGCTGAATTCAGAGTAAAACCAGAAGGTAGTCTAATTAGATCATTTTAAAAAATTAAGGTAATTCAGCATGGATTGTGAATAACACTTTTTTTCTCTTAATCTGACTAGATGAAGAAAATATTTAAATGGGAGAAAAAGGTCCTTTAGGAAGCACTGGGGTCATATGTATTTACTCTACCAGACAATGAATTCTCCAGTTGCACAGAAACTCTGTTTTAGGGATCTAAAGAGAAATAGGAACATGCATTTGTTGTAGGCCTTAATAATTTTGTAAAATATGAAGCATACTATGATATCATGGAAGGTAGGAAGCCCTTACATTACAAGGAATAATATCATAATACATGTGATATGGTGGTTGTGGCAAACTTTAATGCTAACACTCATTAGACTTTATTATGGTTAATTGTATCAGGGACCAGTTTGTTTACTAATGTATTAAGCAGGATAACCTTTGTAAGGACACAGCTAGCATTCTACTGCATCAGCATGTCGATTTATTGATTAATTCCTTTTATATCTAAACTTTGGATAGAGATTAAAGCAAGGGCTTGAATCTAGGTAACCAACCAGATAGTTTGCAAACCATTGGTGAATTTAATCCAGTGACTGATTAATAACTGGGTGCTGCTCACTTGCTCTCAGAACAAGCAGGTGTTGGACTGGTCCCTTTTTAATTTTTCCATAGATCGAAGCATGCAGATGCAATCTTAGTTGGCCAGATGTCAATACTGTTTCTAAGAGATCATCAGAACAGAGGTTTCACAATCTCCCTGGGTAGTCTGTTCCAGCAGTTCATTACTCTTATAAGCCAAGGAGTTCGTCCTTATCTCTCTTCAGACCTTCTCTTAGTGCAATTAAAGTCCACTTCCTCTTGCTTTGGTTCTTTGCAGAGATAGATATTTATGAGTTCTTTCTCGGATGCAGAGAGTGCCTTTCTTCACATGGCCTTTATAGTCAATTTGGGTATTTATAATAGTCAAAATAACTCATTCAAAGTTGTTCTTAAAACAATATTATTGTTATTTTTATCTATCATTGTTAGCTCAGTTATTGAACTGGAGAATTAGGACCAGAGGTCAGACAGGACCAGAGAAGGACAAACAACTTTTGTTAGATCTTCTTGTGTCATAGTTTTTAAAATAACTCTTCTTTAGAGGCTTCTCATATGATGACAAATGAGATGCTAGAAGCTGGAGTTTGATCTGGAAAGGTTTTGCTTTTGGGGCAGCAAATAATAAAATCATAGAACATTAGAGGTAGAAGATGTTTTAGAGATCATTTAGTCTAAATTCATGATTTCACAGATGAGTAAACTGAGTCTCACATAGAAGTGAATTGCCTAGTTACATACCCAGTAAGTGGCAAAGTCAGAACTCTAACCAACTTTTGATTCCAAGTCCAGTGATCAATCTTTTAAAAAAAATTCTGAGCTTAAACATCAATTAATATGAATATTTTCATATACATATCAAACAGAAAAAGTACATTTTTTGCATATAAAATGCTAATCTCTATTGGGAATAGCTTGCTTTTCCTTTAAATATAACGAATTCAACATGTAACTTCCCTCCAACATATAACTTTCAAAGATGCCCTATTTATTTGTGCTACTTTCTGGCTGTCCTGTTCTCTTCAGTGCATTTAAAAAAATGCTTCAATATTTCTTCTCCCCACCTTTTTTGGCTTTCCCAACTCTAGTTGTCTTCTTCCTGTCGCTGTACCCCTATTGTAAAAATAAAGCTTTGTAACAAATATGCATAGTAAAGCAAAACAAATTCCCGCATTGCCTATGTTTTAAAAAACAAAAAATGTATGGCTCATTCCATGCCCTGAATCTATCATCCCTCTGTCAGGAGGTAGATAATATATTTCATTATTGGTTCCCTGGAATCAGGGTTGCTCATTGCATTGATCTGAGTTCTTAATTAAGTCTTTCAAAGCTGTTTGTCTTTACAATGTTATTATTGTATAAATTGTCCTCCTGGTTCTTCTCAGTTCGCTCTGCATCAGTTTGTATAAGTCTTTCTAGGTTTCTCTGAAACCATCCCTTTCATCATTTCTTATGACACGATGTAATTCCATTAGATTCACATGCAATAGTTTGTCCAGCCATTCCCCAATTGATAGCCACTCCTTTTGTTTCCAATTCTTTGCCATTATCAAAAGAAAAAAAAATGCTGCTATAAGTTTTTTTTAAAAATACATAAGGATCTTTTCCCTCTTACTTTGATCTCTTTGAGTTATTGACCTAGTGGTGATTCTGCTAGCTAAAATGGTATGCAGAATTTAGTGATTTTAGAGCTACAGTTCCAAATTGCTTTCTATAACAGCCGGATTGATTTAAAAGCTCCTCCATCACTGCATTAATGCACTTGTTTTCTTGCTCCTTCTCCAACAATTGTCATTTCCATTTTTGTCATCCTTGATGTGTATTTCTCTAATTATTAATTCTTCATATTTCTATTGATAGTTTAGATTTCTTCCCTTGAGAACTGCTTACTCATATCCTTTAACTCTTCATCAGTTGGAGAGTGACTCTTACTTTCACAAATTTGAATCAATTCCTTATATATCCAGAGAAACTTGTTGCAAATATTTTTCACAGTTAACTATTTTCCTGCTTTTAGCTGCACAATTTTGTTTATTCAAAACCTTTAAAATAATCACAATTGTTTACTTTATCTTCTGTGATTGTCTCTATTCCTTATTTGGTAATGAATTCTTCCTCTATCCACAGATTTGAAAGATAATTTCTTCCTTCCTCTTTTACTTTGTCTATGATTTCACTTTTTCTATCTAAGACATGTATTCATTTGGAGCTTATTTTTGTTTATGGTGTGAGGTGTAGGTCTAAACCTGTTTTACCAGAATTCTTTCCAGTTTTCTAAGAAGTTTTTTTAATCAAGTGATTCCTTACGCTGGTAGTGGGGATCTTGGGTTCATTAAACACTAGGCTACTAGGCATGTTTGCTTCTGTATATTGTGTACCAAACCTGCTTCGCTGACTGATCTCGCAGTTTTTAAAAATCTGTACTAAATAATTTTGAGAATTTGATTTGTAGTATAGTTTGAGATCTGGTACTACAAGGCCCCTTCCTTCCCACTTTTAAAATTATTTCTGTTGACTTGTTTTTATTTCAGATAAATTTTGTTATTTTTTCTAGCTGTATAAAGTAATCCTTTGTTATTGTGATTGGTATGGCACTGAATAAGTGAATTTGGGTAGTATTGTCATTTGTTATTATTTATTTAGTACTATTTTATTAGCTCGGCCTATCCATAGACAACTAATATTTCTCCAAGTATTTAGGTCTGTCTTTATTTCTGAATACTTTCATACAATTCCAATGACTGTCTTGACAGGTAGACTGCCCAGTATTTTATACATCCTGTAGATATTTTAAATGAAATTTCTCTTTTTATCTCGTCCTACTAGGTTTTGTTAGTGACATACAGACACACTGATGATTCGTGGATTTATTTTATATCCAACAACTTGGTGGAAGTTATAAATTATCCATTTTTCTAAATTGTCTGTTTAAAGTTCTCTAAACCATCATAGTAAGGTAAAAGTGATAACTCAGCATTACAAATTCTTCCTCAGAGGAACAAATTCCCATGAAAAGCCTTTAAAAAAGAAAGAAGGGAAAGAAAAGGAGGCAGAACACATGAAATGCCTTTTGAACTTGGAATAGCAGTAGGCACAGTCTTTTTTTTTTTTACTGGAAACATCAAAAATTCAAAGGGTGCTAAAAAAGAAATTGAAATATACTAAGTTTTCAATGTTCTTCCCATTTTCAACCACTATGTATAGCTACTTTCTCCTCAGTATCTTTGATTGGCCCAGTGATTAGGACACTGGTATCATTCAACAAATTAACATTAATTAGCTTTTATGAAGGAGTTTTTATTGAAAAGTATAAAGAATTATAAACATTTTTCCTTAACACCTGGGTGGTACTTTATCCTATACCACCTCAATCTCTAGTAGGCTCAAACTTGAAGAAGTTGCCAAAAAGAATTTACTTTACACTTCTGAATGTGGCATAGTTGAGTAGCAAGGTAAGGCAAGGCAACCAGCATTTATTAAGCTTTTTCTATGTGCTAGGCACCATAGTAAGCACTGGGAATACAAGTACAAGTAAAAAGGATGCCCTCAAGGAGCTTCCACTCTAATGGATGAAGACAGCACAGAAAAGGGAGCTAAAGTGACTGAGCATTTGGGGAAGATATACTGGTGAAGTGTGGAGACTCAGAAACAGAGTTGGGAGGAGAACGAAGTATGGCTAGCTGAGCCCCTTCCCAAAATGGAGGCTCTGGGAGGAACAGAGTAGAGCAATGTCTCAGCCTGGGCTTTCACCTTAGAAGCCTGTGCTTAACACACTTTTAAATCCTCATTTCCTGAACACCTCCCACTTGGACGGACAGTCACAGACTACTGTTTGTGCTAAGAGCACTGAAACCTAGAATGGAAATGTGGCCTAGGGGATGCTGGCCAGAGAACAGGGAGGGGCTGCTTATAGCACAGCTGTGGAAATTCTCTCGTCTGTCTGCTAAACGGGGCCCAGCAACTTAGAACTATCTAACTCTCCTTGCTGTGACCTGCAGTGACAAGAATTTCTACAACTGCCCCATTAGCCTCTTGCCCATTTCACTTAGATGGAACGATGGCATGGGAAAGGTCCAAAGGGGGGGAAACCCTTTCATCCATTCAAACATTTTTGAATATGCATTCTCTTAAAGTTATGATGCAAGAAGAAAGATAAGTGTCCTTGGGAAAGGATAAGATGCATTGACATGAAGCAAATATGGCACATGAGCGAACCCAAGAAGATGTGATACACTATTGGATCTACTGTACATGGTGGCAAGGGCTTCTCTGCTGCTTCTCTCCGATCTTCTAAAGAGATCTTCACTTCTGCTTACTCAGTTGTTACTGAGTAATACCAGCTGCAGGGGAACAATTCTTGGTATTACTTCCTCCCATCCTCACCACCCCCTTCCCTTCCTGCAACCTTTGGTCCTAACAAGTGCAATTATTTTATAAAACTGGAATGAGAGTTGAGTAACATGCTTGGGACTGGGACCTGACTCATTGGTACCCCTTACTGCTTGCCAGTTGCCTGTCGTCTTCATTTGGGACCATTTCTGCATCTAGTATTGGGTTTCCCAACTCTCTCTTCCTGAAAGGGAAACCTAGAAGATCAGCTGTGCTCAAGATTTAGAGAAGAAGCTGTACTAGAAAAGGAGCTGACCTTTAACTTTCATCATTGCTTACTCCAAATGGGTATAGCCGGCGTAGAAGGAAGTAGCAACCAGGCCATCAGCACATGCCTTTCTTCCAACATAGCATGATAACCTTACAGAGGGAGGACCTCTGTGGTAAGTTCTTGGTGTTGTGGGTTTCTAGCTAAGCTACCATACTCATTTTCAGCCTTACTTTTATGGAACTCCTATAAGTACTGCTTCTTCTCACCCTCATCCATACACTTTATTTCTCTCTCTCTTTTTTTTTTTTGGGCAGGGCAATTGGGGTTATGTGACTTGCCCAAGGTCACACAGCTAGTACATGCGTCAAGTGTCTGAGGCCGGATTTGAACTCAGGTCCTCCTGACTCCAGGGCTGTTCCTCTACTCACTGCGCCACCTAGTTGCCCCCACTTTATCTCTTTTAATCAATGACCAAAGTGAACCACTTCAGTGTCCCAAACTCAGGCTTTACATATTCAGCACAGCCAAAATTTCACTGTCTAAGTGAAGGGGCCTCTATACTCCCAGAACACTGGCTAGCTTTTAATTGCTGCACTTAACACACACAAGCATGCTGGCTACTTCTCGATGTTCCTACACATCCCCAGTAGAACTGAAGTCATTTGGTTCTCTTTTGGAGTCAGGAAGACCTGAGTTCAAATCCTGCCTCAGACACTTAATAGTTGTACATCCCTGGGCATGCTTCTTTACTCTCTCAGCCTCAATCTCTTCATTTGTAAAGTGGGGATAATAGCCCCTACCCCACAGGGTTGTTGTGGGGACCAAATGAGGTAACATATGTGCAGTGCTTTTCAAACCTTGAAAAGTGCTATATAAATGCTTGCCATTTTTTGTTGTTGCCTGTGTCAGAGGTGTGAAGGAAATTTTCTCATGCTAAGGAAAACACCCATACCTGTCTTTTCTCGGGTCCTCAGCACTCAGTGCTGCTACTTACCTTGGTTTTTTCTCAAACAGTATACCAACTTTATCCTAGCAAATACTACGGGCGGTCAGTATAGCAGGGAGGAAACAACAGGTTCCCAACTCTGTGCAAAGCGATTCATACATATTATCACGTTTGATCCTTACAACAACCCTGGGAGGCAGATGCTCTTATTACTCCACAGGTAGTAAGTATCTGAGGTCAAATTTGAACTCAGGTCTTCCTGACTCCAGGCTCAGTGCTCTACCCAGTGTGCCACCTAGCTGCTTCTAGAACTCTTTTGCTACTTCTCTGAGTTAGGCCAGCTGAATTCTCTCCCAATTCCCCATCCCCAGAGAAGAGTACCTCGGGTTAAACATCAAACATTACATATAAAATAGCAAAATATGTGGAGGTAATGATAACAAACCAAAGGGGAAATTTAACAAGCTTTCATCCATTTTTTGTGGGTCAATCTTGATTTTCTTATCCACAATTACAGGCTCCTGGATAGTCCTGGCTTTTTTTTTCTTTTTGTGCCAGCTACTGACTAAACTCTTACTTCCTCTAGATCTAGTCCTCAGAATCAATTCACCCTGCCAAAGGCTACGTATTATTTCAAATTTTGGAATCTAGCCAATGAATTTGGTTTGGAAAGGGTATAGATATTTCATGCCTTTTGAATCCACTTTGTCAACTCTTAGTATAGAAGCTCTTGACCTTAACAGGTACTATACTTTTCTTGGAACTTCTCTCTATCTCTTCATTCTTTTTGCTCCCTCCTCCACCCCTGATCAAAGACAAGTCCTGGTTTTGAGCCTTGGAAGGAGGTGACTCTTATCCTGTAGCTCCTTTTTTTCTCTGTCTCCTCAAGATTTTTTTTGTTAGGCTTCCGGCCTCTAGAATAGTTACTTCCATTCACATTTTGGGGTCCGAAAGCTCCAATCTTAGAAATTTTCTCTCACTTGTGACCTCTCTTTTTGACACTAGTTACAATGACTTATAGTCACTGCTAGTCCTGCTCTTATTCCTTGTTTTGGTTTCTTTTTTCTGTGGCCACAGACTGACATCTTGGTCTCCTCCTTGCTAGAGGTCATATGACTCTAGAGACCATAGGACCTAGGCTCTGATCATCTCTCTTGGTCCTTGAGGTCCCATGTACTCACAAAATGGAGTCGTCTTCTAGATTTCTCTTTGCTATTGAAACCTATGATCTCAAATTCTTATTTCTAAGCCTCTTTGATTCCAGTTCATTGGTAGGGAAAAGGTATTAAATATGTCCTGGTTCCAGTACACCTTTTTCTTCACCTTCCCTCTTGTTCTACCCACCTCTCTCAGGCTTCTGAGCCCTGTTTCAGACCTCACTCTTAGGGTGTTGCTTCCTAGGGAACTACAGGGTTCACACTGAAGGGGGAAGAAAACAGAACAAAGTACCAAACATACTTCAATACTTAATTAAATAGAACTGTGAGCTCATTCATGTGAATATTCCCTCCACTGGTATAAATTGCAATCTGTCCACTCCTTTTAATCCTCTGTAGTTTTTACCCATATTCTCTTACAGACTCTGACAGAAGATGTACTCAGCATGTCAGAGTCTTTCTCTAGGTTATTTTCATTCATTCATTTATTCATCTATCTATCTATCTATCTATCTATCTGTCTGTCTAACATTCCGTGGCTTCCAGTGCAGCTTTTGGATGTCCATGTTATTCCTTGATCTTTCTACATGACTAGCCCACATCCTTTTCTGATCTTGCATTTCCTCAGGAAATGCAGGATCAGAATGCAGTTTACTGACTGTGCAATCATGAGTAAGTCACTTAATCTCAGTGCCCAGGCAATTGTGCAAGACCAATATTACTTGTGGAACCCTGGACAGCTATGGATATGGCACAGTGGATAAAATGCCAGGTATGAGGTCAGGAAGACTAATCTTCCTGAGTTCAAATCTGTCCTCAGACACTTACTATGTGATCCTGGGCAAATCGCTTAACCCTGTTTGCCTCAGTTTCCTCATCTATAAAATGAGCTGGAGAAGGAAATGGCAAATCACTTTACCGAGGATGCTCCAAATGGAGTTGGACACAACTGAAAAATTACTGAAGAACAACATACGACATTTTGTGGTTTACTAACTGCTTTACACATATTATCTCATTTGATTCTTACAACAACTCTGAAACATAGGGACTATTACTATCCCCATTTTTTGGTTTAGGAAACTCAGGCAGAAAGAAGCTAAATGACTTGCCTGTTGTCACAACTGATAAGTGTCAGAGGCAGGATTCAAACTCCTGACACTCTTTGTGCTATGCCCCCTACAGTACAGGACTAGAGAAGTGGAAATAGTGCATGGATTTTCTAAAAAAGGGTAGAAGGTGGGGTCTGAGACCTCTAGGTCAGTGAAATTGACTTCAAGCCTTGGAAAAATTCTAGAATATATTATCAAAAGCATGGCTAGTTATCATCTTAAACAGGAAACAACAATTATAGAGCCAAGAAAAGATCACGTCAGACAAATCATTTACCTTTTAGACAGTCAGTAGAATGACAAATCAATGCAATGGTGTAGATATAATTTACCTAGATTTTAACAAAGCATTTGACAGTCTTTCATGTTGTTCTTAGGGAAAGGGGAGAGAGATGTGAGCTAGACAATAGTATAGTTAGACAGATTTTGAATGGGTTGACTGGCTGAATTCAAAGAGAAGTCATTAATGTTTAATGTCAATTTGTAGTGAGGTCTCTAGCGGAGTGTCCAAATCATACTTTGTCTTGTGTTGCTAAACAATTTTATCAATCTGTAGATAAAGTCTGAGAGGGCATACATTTAATTTTCAGATGACAGAAGCTAGGAGGGATAGTTAACACACTGGACATTAATAATAGTAACAATAATAACATTTATTATGCACCTATTATGCTCCAGGCACTCTGTTAAGTACTTTACAACTACACGGCAAGGCAAATAGAGGTTAAGTGACTTGTTCAGGGTCACGCAGCTAAGAGTGTCTGAGGTTGAATTTGAACTTAGGTCTTCCTGACTCTCATCCCAGTGCTCTATCCACTGAGGCACCAATGGAGTCAATCAATCAACCAGTCAACAATCATTGGTAAATTCTTTGTTGTTATTTTTGAGTTGTTTCATTTGTGTCTGACTCTATGTGACCCTATTTGGGGTTTTCTTAGCCAAGATACTGGAGTAGTTTGCCATTTCCTTCTCCAGCTCATTTTACAGATGAGGAAACTGAGGCAAACAGGGTTAAGCGACTTGCCTACAGTCACACAGCAAGTAAGTGTCTGAGGCCAGATTTGAACCCAGGATGATGTCTCTCTGACCCCAGGCTGAGCACTCTATCTACTGTACCACATAGTTGCCAGTGTCACAGGCTACCACGGGATTGTGTGGAAGTTAGCTTAGACTTTTTCATTTTTTTAGAGACAATGGTTAAATTTTCTGTGTAGGCATTTATTCACTGAGTTTTGCCTAAGAAATGGGTAAACACTACAATTCAGGGCTTGATTTATTATTTTGTTGACTGTCTAACCCTAAGAAAGAGAAGGAAAAATATTAACAATGCAGATTAAACTTAAACATGTGTCATGGATACATTTGCCACCGCCTCCCCCTAGAGCCAGTTAAATATCTGCCAACATATCCCTAAGTGCTAGAGATCAAAAGTGAAATAGCCCCTCCCTTCAAAAAGTTTATGTTCTATTGGATTTGAAAAGATTCTGACACACCAGAATGCTAGGTCAAAGCTAATAAGGTGAAATTTAATTGGGATAAAAATAAAGTCTTATACTGAGGTTAAACAATTCAATGTCACAAGTGCGAGATGGCAGAGACATGGTTGGGCAAACTGAATTGTTTGTTGGAAAAGGTGTTAGAATTTTAGTGGGCAGCAGCCCAGTACAAATCAGCAGCTAGCAAATGTGACCTTAGACTGCATTAAAGACTGAGTTCAGAATAAGAAGATATCCCTGCTGTACTTTTCCCTGGTCAGACTATGTTTTATGCATTGACTTGAGTTGTGTTTTAGGAGGCATAATAGTAAGTTCCAGAGCAGCCAGAGGAATATGACTGTAATACTGAAGAATATCAAGATTATTCCATATTTTTCAGTTGAAAGAAATGGGGGCTGTTTAGCCAAGGGAAGGGAATATGATATCTATCTTCAAGTAACTAAAGGGATGCTACATGGAAGAGAGATTATGAATGTTCAAGTTTATCCTAGAACTAGGAAGAGTGAGTGAAAATTTTAGAGAAATAGATTTTGGCTCTGATCTAAGGAAAAGCTGTTTGACAGTTAAGATATATCCTGACAGTTAGTAGCATGGACTGCCTTAGGAAGTAGTGGGCTTCCTCTCATTAGAGGTCTTCAAGTGAGAGATGAATGACAGTTTATTGGGGCTACCATAGGAAATTTTCAATCAGGTATAGATTGGGCTGTGAGATCCTTTCCAACTCTAAGATACTGTGAAAATGAATTTTTTTACACAATAAAAGTCAGAAACTTTTACTATATAATTGCCTAGTATTAAAAATATCAGGTTGGCAAGTATCTGCCATATATTTTTTTTCCCACAAGCTATAATATTACTTTCTGCATTTGCAAGTTATACAAGTGATCCCAAGAGATTGCCCTGGTTTCATTGTGTAACTCAGGTTCATTATTAAAGTTTGACTTGTTATCTACTTCCAGGAATTGTGGGATAATTCACATCTATTCCTGTTACCTAATTTGCTTTGTTTTATGGGGAGAGGATGGCCAAAGGAGATGTAAGAGGAGGGATTTACATCTACTACCTGTTCCCTTAAATATATTTGAGTTTGGACACTGCCAAGCAGAAGTGCTGGACTTTATACTGTGATTCCAACCCTGTGGAAAGGGGGAGTATTAGAGTTTGTCCTATGCCAAATGAGGGCCTGGAAACCTGTCTTCAATCTCAGAACCCAATAAAAGAGGAGATGAGGTAGCAAGTGGAAGTTTGACACTATTTTACATGTTTGCTTTCCCAGGGTAGTGTTAGGTGGAGTTTGGATGTTTTCTTTTTAATTCATATATCTCATAGTCCCCAAAAGTAGATATGCCAATGGTCAGGCTAGGAAGTCCTTATTGTTCCTCTTGGCATCTCTTCATGATCTACTGTGATCATGGTCTTTCCTTGTAATCCTCGATAAACAGAGGCTAATAAAATCCAACCAGGAAACCTGGTAAGGTTGGCAGACCAGAAAATATGGATGAAATTTCTTGCCAATTACAGACATCCCAGATGATAACCTAGGGGATCAGCTTCACAGAAATGTGATTATATTTTCTTTTAAATTATTTTCAGAAATTGGCATTTTCTTTTTCTTAAACAAAATCATGGTCTCAGACCCAAGCCATTTAAATGCCACATAATTCATTTTGCCCAGGTTCCTCAGCAGCAGAGCCTAAATTCTATTTCAATCTTTTTTAAAAAAATTCGTTATTTATTTAATAATTTTTAATTTTCAGCATTAATTTTCACAAGAGTTTGAATTACAAATTTTCTCCCCATTTCTACCCTCCTCCCACTCCAAGATGGCATATATTCTGATTGCTCCTTTCCCTAGTCAACCCTCCCTTCTGTCACCCCACTCCCCCCATCCCCTTTTCCCTTACTTTCTTGTAGGGCAAGATAGATTTTTATGCCCCTTTGCCTATATATCTTATTACCTAGTTGCATGCAAAAACTTTTTTTTTGAACATCTACTTTAAAAACTTTGAGTTCCAAATTCTCTCCCCTCTTCCCTCCCCACCCACCCTCCCTAAGAAGGCAAGCAATTCAGCATAGGTCACATGCGTATCATTATACAAAACCCTTCCACAATATTCATGTTGTGAAAGATTAACTATATTTTGCTCCTTCCTATCCTATCCCTCTTTATCCAATTTTCTCCCTTGACCCTGTCCCTTTTCAAAAGTGTTTGCTTTTGATTACCTTCTCCCCATCCTCCCTTCTATTGTCCCCCCTTTTTTAATTCCTTCCTCCTTCTTTCCTGTGGGGTAAGATACCAAATTGTGTGTGTATGTTATTCCCTCCTCAGGTCAAATCCGATGAGAGGAAGATTCCCCCTTACTTGCCCCCTTTTCCCTCCCAACAGAACTGCTTTTTCTTGCCACTTTTATGTGAACTAATTTACCCCATTCTATCTCTCTCTTTCTGCCTCTCTCAGTATATTCCTCTCTCATCCCTTAATTTAATTTTATTTTTTTTAGATATCATCTCTTCATATTCAACTCACCCTGTGGGTTATATATATATATATATATATATATATATATATATATATATATATGCATGTATGTATGTATGTATGTATGTATGTATGTATGTATATTCTCTTCAGCTACCCTAATACTGAGGTCTCATGAATTATACGTATCATCTTTCCATGTAGGAATGTAAACACAACAATTCAACTTTAGTAAGTCCCTTATGATTTCTCTTTCTTGATTACCTTTTCATGCTTCTCTTGATTCTTGTGTTTGAAAGTCAAATTTTCTACTCAGCCCTGGTCTTTTCACTGAGAAAGCTTGAAAGTCCTCTATTTTATTGAAAATCCATATTTTGCCTTGGAGCATGATACTCAGTTTTGCTGGGTAGGTGATTCTTGGTTTTAATTCTAACTCCACTGACCTCTGGAATATCATATCCCAAGCCCTTCAATCCCTTAATGTAGAAACTGCTAGATCTTGTGTTATTCTGATTGTGTTTCCACTTGCAGTATATTCTCCTTGATCTGGGAGCTCTGGAATTTGGCAACAATATTCCTAGGAGTTTTCTTTTTGGGATCTTTTTCAGGAGGCAATTGGTGGATTCTTTCATTTTCTATTTTACCCTCTGGCTCTAGAATATCAGGGCAGTTCTCCTTGGTAATTTCTTGAAAAATGATATCTAGGCTCTTTTTTTGATCATGGCTTTCAGGTAGTCCAATAATTTTTAAATTCTGTCTCCTGGATCTAGTCTCCAGGTCAGTGGTTTTTCCAATGAGATATTTCACATTGTCTTCCATTTTTTTCATTCCTTTGGTTCTGCTTTATAATATCTTGATTTCTCATCAAGTCACTAGCTTCCACTTGCTCCAATCTAATTTTAAGGTAATATTTTCTTCAGTGGACCTTTGGACCTCCTTTTCCATTTGGCTAATTCTGCCTTTCATGGCATCTTCCCCTCATTGGCTTTTTGGAGCTCTTTTGTCATTTGAGTTAGTCTATTTTTTAAGGTGTTATTTTCTTCAGTATTTTTGGGGGACTTCTTTAGCAAGTCATTGACTTGTTTTTTCATGGTTTTCTCACATCACTCTCATTTCTCTTCCCAGTTTTTCCTCTACTTGTCTAACTTGCTTTTTCAGATCCTTTTTCAGCTCTTCCATGACCTGGGACCAGTTCATATTTTCCTTGGAGGCTTTTGATGTAGGCTCTTTGACTTTTTGACTTCTTCTGGCTGTATGTTTTGCTCTTGTTTGTCACCAAAGAAAGATTCCAAAGTCTGAGTCTGAATCTGAGTCTGTTTTTGCTTCCTGGTCATCTTCCCAGCCAACTACTTGACCCTTGAGTTTTTTTTATCAGTGTATGACTGCTTGTAGAGTAGAGAGTACTTTGTCCCAAGCTTGAGGGGTTGCACTGCTGTTTTCAGAGCTATTTCTACACAGCAAGCTCTGCCACACCAGCGCCCCTCCTCCCCCAAAACCGCCAACCCTGACTGTGACTCAGATCTTAAGCAGGCTCTGCATTTCTGTTCTGATCTGCCACTTAATTCCTCCCACCAGGTGGGCCTGGGGCTGGAAGCAACTGCAGCTGTAGTTCTGTCCTCAGAGCTGCACCACCTCTGCTGCCCCTGAACCATGAACTCCTTTCATTCTGTCCCTGAAGCTTTTCCCACTAACCTTCTCTGTTGTCTTTGGTGTTCGTGGTTTGAGAAGTCTGGTAACTGCTGCAGCTCACTGATTCAGGGCACTACGGCCTGTTCTGCCTGGCTCCTGGTCTGGTTGGTCCAGGTGCAGCCCATGCTGGGCTCTGCTTGGCTCCGCTCCCAGCTCTGTTCGATAGACCTTACCCAGCGACCATCCAGGCTGTCCGGGGCTGGAGCCTTGCTTCCCTCTGCTATTATATGGGTTCTGCGGCTCTAGAATTTGTTCAGAGTCATTTTTATAGGTTTTTGGAGGGACCTGGCGGTGGGGGGAGGGTGGTGCTTACACAAGTCCCTGCTTTCCAGCTGCCATCTTCGCTCTCCTATTTCAATCTTAAAACATAGATACAACGTGGCCAGACCAGACAAAAAGAAAGGTTGATCCTCTGAGCAGTGTTTCTGAATGAGTAAAACTTTGGATAGAGTTGATATATGTATGCAGTATTTCTATGGGATGGGACTTAAAGTGGCTTACTCCATCCCTTTTGTAGCACTGTAACCTGTTTTGGTGTCAGCTGCATGTTTGCAGCCCAGAGCACCTAATTATAGTTAGGAGAACTCAAACACAATTGTGCCATTTTGCAACTGGAATCTTGAGGAGAGTTCTGGTTGCCAGACCCTAAGAAAGAAAGATAGAGGCACTGGTTAAGGTAGAAAAATCACAAAAATGCTACTCTTTAGGTTGAACAAAGAGAGACTACTTGGTATTAAAAGAGAAGTGAATTAGGATTTGTAGTAAGAGACCTGGGCTAGTCCCAGCTCTGCCACTTACTGTGAATCTTTGGGCCAATCACTTCTCAGAAACTCAGTTTCTTTATCTGTAAAACAAAGGAATTGAACAAGATGCTTTCTAAGATTCTCTTCTAGTGCTAATATTTCATGATTCTATAATCAGAGTTGCTGTACAAAGGTGGCCTATAAAATGAAGGCTCTTAAGCCTAGAAAAAAAACAGAAATCTGAAATTTAAGTCTGAAAAAAATGACAAAAGTTATGCATAAGGCATATTCAAAAGGCAGGTTGCAGCTGGTCTGTGGAAGGCCTTAAATGTTAGGCTAAGGAGTATGTATTTTAATCCTATAGGCAAAAGACTGCAACTGAAGATTTTTGACTGAGGATATGATGTGGTCAGATTTGTGCATTAGGAAGATTCTTTTGGGGGTTGTATGAAAGGTGGAGTCAAGTAGGGAGAATCTGGAGGTGTGAAGATTAAGAGCTAGGATAGTAGCAGCATGAGTGCAGAAGAGGGGGAAGATATGAGAGTCTAGAGCTATAATGAGGAATTCTGGCACTTAGGACAAATTTAATTGAGTGGAAGGATCTTGAGACAGAGACCCTGGGATACCACCTCAAGGTGAGGCAGGGAGAGAGAGACTCCTAGGCTTTCTCTCTATGAAAAAAGAAGAATGTCATGGGTCTTTCCCATGAAAGACATCATGTACATCCCTAAGAGTCTATCATAGTCAAGCATAGAAGGTCTGATCTGTATCCTAGAGAGTATGGTCTGTATGATCAGTGATTGATGACTGACCCCTCCCAAACTTCCAATCCCTTGGAAAAAGGTGGAAAAAGAAAATGACATATGAGGGAATGTATAGCAGTGCAGAGGAAGACAGGCCTCAGGATACAGATACTATGACGTTAGGACCTAAAGGATGAGGAAGGGAATGGGGTGTGGGGGAATGGTAATTGTTCCACATGGCTCAAGGCCTATAGAGGTCCATAAAGTATAGGAGTGGTAGACTAGAGGACCATTGGTGAAGAAGTACCTGAGATGTTAGTGCCCTAAGACAAATATCTGGTGACCCCTCCCTAGTTATAGTTCTATGTGAGATGTATAGAAGCAGAATCAATAAGATTAATTTATCAAACATTTATATAGTGTCTGCTGTGTGTAAAGGATTTAGGCAAATGTTTGAATATGGAGAGTAAGGAATAGGGAAGTCTTGAGATGACTCAGGTTTTGAAGGGGATGATTGCGAGGGATAGAATATCTTTCACATTAAAAAGTCTATTCCTCCCTCCAGGCTTAGAGGAGGGGTAGGCTTTTTTGGGAAGGATGATGAAATTATATTTTGGGTGTGTTAAATTTGAGATGCCTGGAAGACCTGAGGGTGGAGATATCCAGGAGATAACTGAAAATGCGTAACTGGAACTCAGTGGAGAGATCACTGCTGGATTTAAAGATTTAGGAGTCATCTACAGTATAACTTACCAAGGGTGTGTAGAAAGAAGAGACAATGGAGTAAGGGATCTCTCCATTTGGGAGGTGGAAAGAGGAAGATGAACCAGCAAATCACATCAAGACAGAATGGTCAGACATGTAAAAAGAGAACATGGCGAGAACAAAAAGTTAAAAAAAAGTACAAAAAGTAGAGAAGTTGGATTTGACACAAAAGATATTACTAGATATTACCAGAGATATAGTTTAGTCTCCAGTCTTAATTTTATGCTTCTGTTTAAGTTTTGCTTCTCTTGAAGAAAACAAACAAATAAGCAAACAGAAAACCACACAAATATTGATCCTATGCTATGAAACAGAGAAAATTCAACTAAAAGAATTTAAAATGATTAGGCTATCTAATTCTCTCTCTCTTTTCACACACACACACACACACACACACACACACACACACACATGCACATGTATACATACAGGGTGTTCCTAAAGTCTGGACACATAGGCAAAAATGCATATTTTCAAGAAATGAAATGAATGCAATTTTCAACAACGTTTTATTTAATTAGAATATTCACAAATAACATCTTCAATATGATTTCCATCATTTGTGATGCAAAGGTTGATGCACTTTGCAAGATTCACGTGAACTGGATGCACATTTCCTATGTGTCCAGACTTTAGGAACACTCTGTAGATAAATTCAGCACAAGAAACTGACAAATGCATTTGACTAGCAAGAGTTTGTCAGGGAAGAGGGTATGTTTCAGAGTTAGTTTAGAATGCATATTCATACCACTTAAAATAACTGTGTTTCTTTAGCACTTGTTCTTAATTTAAAAGTTGGAAAATACTCTTTGCACTGCTACACATTGCTACGGGAATAATCTGAATAACTTGAATTTATATAGCATTTTCACATACATTACCTCATTTGATCCTCATAACATGCCTGTTAAGAGCCACACACCTTCAGAACAGTATGATAAAGCACTCATGATATGCTCTTTGGCTGAGTCTGGGGATCAAAATTGTATCATCAGTGGGAGATTCTGAAAGATAGTACCCAATTCCCAGCTGCTATTGAGTCCACTTCCACAAGCCATGGACAGACCTCACTCTCCATAATATACACATACAGACAAGACTCATTCTCTAGGCTTCTCATATCACAGGGAGACGTTCCAGGGAACCATAAAACACATACAAGTTCACATGTTATGGAACATTGTAGGTGCAAATATGGTTTCCAGTAGCAGATACCAAGTTATTACTATCAAGCACTAGAATGATAGTCTTTGCATTCAGTCTCAGTAGAATTCCTGTAGCTGGTCTGTAAATGATTAGTGCTAATAGCCATGTGATTAGCTTATCTTAATCTTCAGTCATACATTTCATTGATGACATCCCATATACCACTTCTGCTGTAACATTCTTCATCAGTAATGCTTTGTGGAGTATTCATGCCCATTATTCACTTCTCCATTGACCGTCAATTGGTTGATCCTTAATTTTGATTCTCCAGAAACAATATTGTTGTATGACTTCTGGTCATACAACAACTTCGGAAGAATATTGATTTTAAGAAGATGGCCCTTTGTTTTGTGGAAATGTTTGGGGATATTAAATGAACTTTGACAACTTTTCAAATGCAATCTAGCATACTCTTCTTTTTCTCCATTACTCTGGGACAACAAACACATCTATTTGCAGTGTCTATCCAAGATACACAAATATATGTATATACACAGTTGATGGATAAGCTTATGAATTGTCCATTTGACTTCAAGTTATTGACTAGACAATAAGCATTTTTCATTCATTTGGTTTTTCACTTGTGAATAGTTGGATTAAACTCTCTTGAGTGATTATAGTTCTCATCTAGATGGCTCTGCAACATTTTAAAGACAATGTAACCAATACAATGACACCAGAAAACAGGAGCATTTGAAGAACTTCATCAACTCTAGGAAATCCCTCTTCGACTTGTTTTTGTTGTTTGTTCTTTGTTCTTAAAGAGAACCAATAACATCACAGAGTGATTCCTCGACTTGTGAGTGAATTGGATTTAAGTGAGGCAGAGTTGCACAAAGTCATCAGCCTCACTCTCTCTTCCAGACTCATTGAAGTCAAGTGGCAAGACAAAAGGACAACTTGTGATGGCCCAGGATGTGGTGGCTGGATCTCCTCCATGAAAGTGGTAAACACCATCGTTGACCATTTAGCCATGTTTCATACCTTGTTTGATTTAATAATCAAAACACTCTCTTATAACAATGAAAAATAATTTACCAAAATTAACTTGTACCAGTGACCAATGTATCAACATCAACTATGCAGCATGACTAACTTACAGTATCTCACCTAACATTGAGAGGAAAGATGTTTTTCATGTCAGTCCTTTGGAACCAAGATGGATCATTGCATTTTATCTGATTTCTGATGTCTTTTCATGTTGTTTCATTTAAATTATTCTAGTAATTACATATATAATTCCCCCTTTCTGCTTTTTAAAATTCTGTATTTAGTTAATACAAATCTTGCCATGTTTCTCCGAATTCTTTACCTGGGTTGTTTCTTATTGCCCAATAAGACTCCACTACATTTTTATACCATAATTTGTTCAGACATCCCTCAAGTAATGAAATTCATTTTGTCTCTTTTTTCTATTTCAAAGAAAACTGCTATTAATATTTAGGTATATAGGCTCTGAACATTTTAGTAACTTTTCTTGCAAAATTTCATGTTATCCCCAGAACAATGGAACTAATTTCTAGCTCTACCAACAGCATATCAGTATTCTTGTACTCCCACTGAGTATTTCCCTCTATAGTTATCTTTGGGTGTGAGGTGAAATCTACGTCATTTTAATTAGTGTTTATCTTATCATTAGTGATTTGGAGAATTTTTTATGTGGTTGTTGATAATTGACATTTTAAAATTTTGGAAACTGTTCCTACTTTTTGACCAGTTCAGAGAGGGGAGAATTGGCTTTTATAAGGTATTACATATTTTTGTCAATTCCCTACATAGCTTGGATACTGGACATTTAATGGAAATGTTTGTTGCCAAGACTTTTTTCCACCTGTTTTCTAAGAGGAGAAAGCTCTTTCTTTTTAAGCCATGTGTATTTGCCAAAACATATTAGGAAGGTTTCTCCAAAACTTTGACTTCTTGTCCTCAAAATAAATAGTTTTTGACAGTTTGGGTTTTTAGTGAAAACTCTGAAGCATAAAATAGGAAAAGCAGATAAAGCAAATACTCTACTCTCTCCAAATTCTATTGCTTAATAAGTTTAACAAGCTTTGAACCTCTCAAAGATAAATAGCATGTAAGCAAGTAGGATGTATTAATCATTAATGTCATTGCCGTGGGCAGAAGCTGTGTTACCTGGAAATGATTGCAGGAGTATTAAACATTTCTAATAAAAATTCTAGGAAGTCTAGTGACCCATGTGGTGAAGTGGAAAAAGCATCATATTCTGGAGTCAGAGGACCAGGGTATGAATCCTGACCCTCTTGCTATGTTACTATAGCACAATTCATTTTGCCCCATAGATTTCTCATATGTAAAAGAAGGGCTTTGGAATAGATTAGGGTTCTTAACCTTTTTGTGTGTTCTTGACTCCTTTTGTCAGTCTGGTGAAGCTAATGGACCCCTTCTGAGAATAATGTTTGAAAATTCATAAAATAAAACACACAGATTGACAAAGGAAACCAATATATTGGAATATTGGTATCAAAATGTTTTTTTTTTAAATAAATTCACAGACCCCAGGAAGAGAACCCCTGTACTAAGATGATCTTTAAATACTAGCTCTAAGTTCTTTGAAAGGAAGAGAAATTCTCTCTTTTGAATCCTCAAGAACTAAAATCATCTTAATGAGCTGTCAAAAAGTAAATCAGATTGCTACTCTGCCTTGCCCCATCTGTTAGTACCTTGAATTTATTATTGGGTAAAAGAGATACCATAGCACCGCTAGGTGGCGCCATAGTGCATAGAGCATTGGGTCTGGAGTCAGGCTGACTCATCAGGAGTTCAAATCTGGATTCAGACTCTTAGTAGCTGTGTGACCCTAGGGAAGTCACTTAACCCTGTTTGCCTCAATTTCTTCATCTGTAAAATGAATTGGAGAAGGAATGGAAAACCATTCCAATATTTTTGCCAAGAAAATCTCAATTATGTCATAAAGAGTTGGACACTACTGAAACAAGTGAACAACAACAACAAAGGAGGTTTCTCCCCTTTTACTCATGGTTCTCTTTTATTCACCCCAATAGCTCCTTGTATATATACATATTGGCAGACTTTCTCTCTTCCTATTCCACATGTGAGGAGGTAAAACTTGAATTAAGATCTCTGCTTTATCTTATAGTAAAATAGAATTCCTAATATTTCAAATCATGAGGGTTTTTCCCCACCGTCTTTTTGAGTCTTAATACCATTCTTTATTTCTATCCAATTCAGGACAATCCAACCCAAAAATTATTTGTTAAGCACCTACAATGTATAAGGTGCTGAGCTAGACACAACATAACATTTTTTTTATTAAGAAAAATATTTATTGGGAAAAATAGGAAAAAATTTGAGAAGTTGTAATAATTGTTTTATCAATCTACTCTATAATGGGCTTTGTATTAGGTGCTAGGCATATAAAGAAAAAAAGTAACATTTCCTGCCTTCAAGGTGCTTACATTCTATCAGAATGGCTCAAGATCATCAGAAAAGTCAAACCTCTTTAATGTCTGTCATGATTCACTATACTATCCTCTCTGAGCAGAGACACTACTCCTTCTTTGATCTTCTTTCTGCCCAAATACTTTTAAAAAATTGTCTTCTTTTTCTTTTTTCTCCTCCTCTTTGTCTTCCTCCTCCTTCTCCTCCTCCTCCTCTTCCTTCTTCTCCTTCTTCTTCTCTCTTCTTCTTCTTCTTCTTCTTCTTCTTCTTCTTCTCCTCCTCCTCCTCCTCCTCCTCCTCCTCCTTCTCTTACTTTCACTACCCATGGCATTTGTTGCCAGCCTCAGTGTATTTAAGCTTTAGCATTCCCCAAACTAATCTTTTTCTTTGACACTATTACTATAAGAGTCTTGTTCTTTTGTAGTGATTCTTACTTAATCCTTGCTCTTATCTTTTTAACATCTTGTTTTCATGTGTATTATATATAATTTCACATATATGTGTGTGTTTCTATGTGTATATATGTATGTATGTTGTGTGCGTGTGTGTGTGTGTGTGTGTGTATCTGTGTGTGTGTGTGATTTATGAGTCTCCCAGGTTTCCGTATCAACCTCTTCTGTCATTATAAAATCCTCCATTTCCTGGTGAAATCTTGGTAAAATTTAACGATTTTCCTAAGGTCAAGGGGCTAGAACTCAATTCTTTATTCCTAGTTCAGCATTTAGTCAACCTACATTCTTCCCCTAATAAAACAGTCTATGGCACCTGGAATTCCCAAGTGGTCTCTCATTGAAGAATTTGCTAGAACCAACCCAACCTAGTTTCTAAGACAAGGTACCATTGCATATATTCAATGTGGCCTTATACTAGCTAGATTAGTCAAACCTTGGTCATATTTTCATTCTATATGCTTAAATTACATTCTATAATATTATAATGACCATTGTATGAAATATTAAAGAATGATTGCTCAAATACTACTTTTTGGATTCCAGGAATGTGGTGATTGGCTGCTTTTTTCCTTATTAAAACTACAAAGAAAGAACAATTATTTATAAATTTCATAAAGGACTGAATGTGCAACTGATACCTGCTATTGATGGTCTGATAACATACAATTTGTCCAGTAGCCAAACTCGAGAGATCATTAAAGGCAAAGCCTATTATGACCATACACACATACACACAAATGGTCACTGTGGACCATACTACCAATGAAAGGGTAAGTAAACAAATCTTTTTCTGGTCAAGAAAAAAAAAGGAAATAGCACTCTGCATGCTTCACTCTACAAAATGAATTTCCATAGAAGGAATCCAATGAAAATGGCTGCAGTTAGACCAACAGTGAAGAGAACCAGTGATGTTCTCTCTGAAAGACATGGCTGAGCTTGATCCAGATTTATCCGCATGTGCTACCTTTCTGAGCCTTAAACCTTCATCTCTCAGGCGTTGATTTTCTTCTGATAATTTCATCATTTCTCTCTGAAGTCTTTTATACTCTTCCATTAGTTTTCTTGTTGCAGTATCATTGAATGAAACAATTTGCAGTTTTGGCATGGGTCCATCTTGTTTAGATGCATTCAGTGCAAGAGTTTTGCTAGGCTCCATATCGATCAATTTATCATTTTCATTGGGCATCTCAATACACATCTCAATTTGGAATCCATCAGTTCATCAGGTTTTGCTTCTTTCCACATAGTCTACATATCTGAAGTGTTTGATGGAGCAAAAATCATCTGTATCATAAACTTGTGTTTACTCTTCTCATTTGGTCATAGTCAAAAGGCTGAAGCATTACTGAAACAGTTATAGTTGACCCTGGATCAAGAATTCCACTGTTTGGTCTCATACAGCACTGACTAGGTGCGATTGTCTTCACTTTGAAACATACCTTTCTGTCTGATGGATTTTGAAATTGAAGATTTGTAATGACTGCATCTGTGAAGGAGCCTTTAAATCTGAGGTCTGTGGGCAGGTCGAGGAGCAGGATTTGCTGGTGCTTTGCTATGGCCTAGGCAGCGGCTGCCATCAGAGAGACAGTGCCAATTGGCTGCTTTTTTTTGTTTTGTTATTGTTGATTATTTCTTCAGTATTCTAAACTGTTTTTCATCTTAGAGTTCAGGACCATTTGTAGTTTTGAAGACTGATAGCCTATTAAGATGGAACTCCTATTTACAAAGTGTTGTATAGGAAATTCATTCCATGATTTCCTGTTGAACATTGTGGGATATTTATAGAAAGAAGGGAGTTCGACTAGATAAAACAAGGATAATAGGGTTGTTAGCTCTGTAAAGGGTTCATCAGGGGAAGGATTCAATCAACTTTGTCAGTTTGAAAATGGTCTGGAATTTTAGATGTGCTCATAAGCTTTTGTTTGGAGAATGTATATCAATGACTGGGCCTGCCCCCAATATAAATTGGTAGTCTCATAGTTAGAATAGATTCTTGTGAGAGAAGCCCCTCCTCTCTGCTGGCCTGTTAAAAAAGGTTATTAGACAACTTTTGTCTCTTCTTGGCTGCTTGTTTTTTCCCCTTCTTCCTTTCTTCTAGAGACTTTTGCCCTAGAAGCCATTAACAGTGGCTTTGTGGAGACATAAAGGAGAGGTAGGTATGTGTTTGCCCATGTTGCCTTGATAATGTGAGTTCCTGAACCCCAGTTTTTGGTGAAATTTCCTGCGCCATGTTATTACTGAAGTCTAGCCTCTTTTTTTTAGGTGGGGAAAATTTTCTAGACATCCTGATTCTTGAATCCTAGCTACTCAGATAAGGGAAAGCTTCTTAGTCAGTACCAACCTCTGGAATTGACTTCCAAGAAACCCAAGTTTTAGAATTTGGGAATCTACCCTTCTAAGCAAAGAAGGGGATTTCTTAGGCAGTACAATTCTGGAATCTAGCCTACTGAACAGGAAAGGGAGATTTCTTGGTCAGTTCTACCCCTGGGATCTCTTCTTGAGTGATGATAAGTTCAAGAATTTGGGGTGCAAACTTCTTTCCAGAGAAAGGAAATTTCCTGAGAAGCTTGCTTCTTTGAAAGAACAGAACCACCTAGTTTTGTAGCTGGGAGAGCAAAAGGCCTGGTCTTTGCTCTCTGATTATTCATACAGTGCAGGTTTGAAGGGAGATGGATTGTTTATCTAATATCCCTTAATGTGAGTTTCCCTTCTGGAGGAAGTTAAAGTCTTTGGGGATTTCTCTGTGGTAGAAGAGAGACTCATTGGAATGTCAGCATATTGTCTATCTACTGGTCCTCAAAGTGTATTTCTCTTCCATGAGTGGTCTAGAGAATCAAGTGGGAGTGGCGAACCTTGTAAGAGCCTGTGGAAAGGTGGGATCCACCAGAGAGGTCAGACAGTTGTGTCAATTGCTTGTAGGCTTTTATTAATCGCCTTCTTTTGCATTTTCTGCGAAGTGAAATAAAAACTGCGATGTAAGATATTTGTTACCTTGAGTGAATTGGGAACTGCTACCCACATTTGTGGAAATTTAGATAGAAACTGCACACAAGCCATATTTGGAGATTTTCTGTAACAAGCCCTAGATTGGTGGGGGGAGGGGACAGGAGGACTAACAACCCAAAGAGAGACTAATACTTTGGGTTAGTGTTTAAGATTGAATCCAGTCTATATGAGTCCAAGAATTACTGGGATACGGTTATTTCTCTGCACTTAAATGGGATGGGAATAGCTCTTTTGAGTGTGCAACAAAAATAAGTTTACCTCCTATTTCTTTCATTACCTGGCTTGAACTAGCAATTTAGGAGGTCTAGAAGTTGTTGGTAATGATTACTACCCTGTGCTCTTATGAAGCCAATTTTGGATTTTGTGAGGAGGAGGGAAAATGTCCAAGCTAACTATCACCATCATCCATGCTAAAATGGAATGGATAGTTCTGGAAAAGGAAACATGCCATTGTAACATATCTTGACCTCGTGTAATCAAGGTTGGTGCTGTTAGACTACATAATCTCTGTTTTCATGGGGCAGTGGTGGTGCAGAAGAGAACCCCCACCTTCACCTCCATTATGGTTCTCTGGGAAGAGGCATGAATGAAGGCAACCCTGGTCTTCTCCCAATTCTTCCTCATAAGAGTTGGTAGGAACATTATCATAGAATCCAGTAGATGTTCTTTTAAGCTAAAGTTATTTGTAATTTGAAGCAGAATGAAGATCATGTTCTCTAGAGAGTAGCCATTTAGGGGAAAAATGGTATAGCATTATAACCCTTAGGAAATTCCAAGAGGTTTCAGTTATTTATTGAAGTTATATAAACTAAAAACTCCTGGGTTGATGCAACTAAGAAAATAAAAATCTAAATTTAGAATTCTCTCAAAGCCCAGAGAGATGGCTGTAAATGATAATCAAGAAAGTTTGTGCTCTGACTTCAAAATGTTTCTGAGCCTATGGAGAGAACTGCATTTGCTCCCAAGGATGGCTTTCTTTCTTCTATTAAAGTCATGCTCCAAAGCGTCATTACTGTGTGGAGAGGTGGAGCTCTCTAAGATGATGCCAGTGAAGCAAACTTTGGCAAGCATTACCAAGTTAACAATTCTCTATCACATTAGGATAGGATTCCCTTGAGAGCTGGACTATCTTGCTTTTCTATTCATATGCCCAGTATTTAACACTCTGTGTGTGTGTGTGTGTGTGTGTGTGTATGTGTGTGGTGTGTGCGCATGTTTGTGTATATGTGCACATGTGCTCATGTGAACGTGCGTATGTGTTCATGTATATGTATGAGCGTTCGCATGCATGTGTGTATGTGTGTGTGTGTGTGTGTGTGTGTGTGTGTATTTGGTGTTTCTGTTCTTTACATAGTGAGGCTTACTGAGGGAGTTATGGTTTTTAGCACTTACCCCCCTTTTATCTACTTTTTATTTGGAACTTAACTAACACCAATTAAAATGAGCATTTCAGTCTTTAAAGTAGAACAGAAAAAGAATATTGTAACTACGAGTCTTTATTAGTTGCAGCTGGTTTTTCCTTTGAAGTACATAATAAATTAGAAACGGAACTTTCAAAGCTGTCCTAATTGTTTGTGTTTCCTTCTGGCCTTCCTTTTGTTTTCTTCTATGGATAAAAAAAATGCTTCAATGACCCTCTTTTCTTTGATCTATATGCTTATTGCTGAGGATAAGCCTGACTAAATATGGAGAGTTTTATTATGAGGTTGGTCATAGTGTGAACATAGTAACTCTGAAAGACAGTTTACTAAGTTATAGGTGTAATTACTGTTGGTGGAAGTAGTGCCACTAGTGATAAAATTTTGGATCCCTAGAATATTAAAAGGTTATTTTATTTAAAATTTTTGATGAACAAGATAACATAAATGATAAATTTACATATTTATATACCCAACACACACACACGCACATCTCAATATTTTAATGAATTAGGTTCAAGGGCAGTTTGTAGTATTAAAAGATCCTAGCACAGGAAGTTGTTGACAGATTTCCCAGAATCATGCTGTTGCTGAGGGTAAGTAGTGGGGAGTGACATCTCACTTGGGTACTGCCATCATACCAATTCACTTGAAGGCTAGAGACATACCTTTTTCTTTGAGGAAAAAAAAATCAATGAAGAAGAGCTTAAGCATCTAAGTGTACCAGGGAGGGGTTCAAGTCCAGCCTTTATGGGCATGTACGGTGTGTTTGACTGTTGCAGTGTCCCACGTGGGCTTGAAAGTGCACTTAGCCATAACTATTTCTGCTCACAATGGTAGTGAAGCAATGGACTTTCGATTTGCTACTGAGCCAGAACTGGGCATACATTCAAAAGTCACTAACTGGCCAAGGAGCTCTCTCTCTTTCCTGCCTGACTGGCTTAAGTGAGGAAGGCATACTGTAAGCCTCGAGATAGAGAGAGGCCTTGGACCCTCTCCACCTGGGCTCACATGTGGTTCATGAATATAGTTCTCTGTTCTTTGCCTCTTTGTATTTGTTCTTTCTAGTTCTTAGATAAAGGTACTTGGGAGATGGCTGTGATGTAGGGAACTCTGAAAGTCTGGAAGAACCACTAAAGTTCTAGGCACTGGAGGCTAGGCCAGAGTTTGTGGTTGACCAGTTTTTGTGTGCCAACATAATCCTGAGGAGACAGTGGGGCCCAGCTTAGCAGTGGAGTGACCCTGTAGCCAACATATTGAGTCCTATAAGAGGGAATGACTCCTTCCGTGGCTATGTCACATTTTGAAGTGAGCTAGATGAGGGCAGGTGCTCTTCAGAAATAGCTTTAGGTCTGAGCTCATTCTACTCAAGGCCTGAGGCAGTATATGAAAGAGTTTGTCCCAGTTCAGGGGACTGTTTAATACTTCTGTTCTTACTATATCTTTTAGCCACTATCTCTTTGTAAAAGTTAATTGATGTAACTGGCTAAATGATACTGGGGCACTAATCACTGTGATTGACTTTGGGGAGAATATACCAAAAAGGAAGTTTGAGTAGATAGCATTAGAGGATCCCCTTGCCCTTCAGGGCTGCTCCTAGAACTCTGAGGGAGAGGTGTACCTAATCCTCTGATGGGACCCAACTCATCTATATGAGGGAGAATTAGGAAAAGGACCCCTCAGACTTTTAAAGGCTACAGAAGGCTTTATACATACATTTTGTTTGTTTGTTTTTTTTTGTTTTTGTGGGGAGAAGGCAGGGCAATTGGGGTTAAGTGACTTGTCCAAGGTCACACAGCTAGTAAGTGTGTCAAGTGTCTGAGGCCGTATTTGCACTCAGGTCCTCCTAACTCCAGGGCCGGTGCTCTACTCACTGCGCCACCTAGTTGCCCCATATACACACATTTTATTTGATATTCCTGACAATCCTGAAAGCATTATTTTCATCATTTACGGGTGAAGAAACTAAAGCTTAAAGATGTCACATTACTTTCTTACAGTTCTACAGGGAGTAAATGTCAGAGCCCAGGTCTCCTGATTCCAAGTCCAGCACTCGGTCCATTGGACCAAATGGCTTCAAATCAAACCCAGTTTTTCTAGCAGCTTTGTTGAAGAATGAATTACTTCTCCAATGATTTGTAGTCTTGAGCTATTCAGATACTAGACTGCTGTATGCACTTAGTCATAAATCTTGCTTATCTAAGCTATTCCATTGCTTCTACTTTTCTATTTTTATTCAGTACCAGATAGTTTGATAATTACTACTACACAGTATGGTTTGAGAGCTGGTAGCACAAATTTCTCTTTTTCATTACTTTTTCCCATTATTTTCCTTGATATTCTTGACCTTTTGTTCTTTTGGAACCCTGGAGTTTCCAAAGCTTTATGCAGGACTTACTTTTCAGGATTCCATGTAGTGTATTTTGATCATAGGGGTCAACAAAAAATAAACTCATGAAAGAAATCAGAAAAGACTAAACTGGTTCTTTACACCATGTATTTGAATTAAAAATAAAAAAGAGGAAACATTAAATCAGTCACCTTTTTAGGCTACCATATCAATGCACCTGGGATTAATACCAAAAAATATGTGTGTAATATACCATGTGCTTATTCCAAAAATGAAGAAAACTTCAAGCTTTCCTGGGTTTATTTAGAGTCTACCATGAAGGAGACAATGTGGTATAATAGTATTAGTTTTGGGTGAAGAGGACCTGGGTTTAATCCTGGTTCTGCTACTTACTATGGAATCTGCATGACATTGGACAAGTCCCTTGCTTTCTATGGCAGGGCCTTCTCTAGTTGTTTTAACGTATGTCTTGCCATTCCGATGGCTCTGGAGGAGAGAGGGAGGCTGAGGACTTTGCACTGCTCTGCCTCACATATCCAATTCACGTGCAAGTCAAGACAGCACCATCCTGATGTTTTTGGTCTTCTATGAGGAGAAAGACAAACAACAATCCCCTCCATGGACCTCATTTCTCTCTTTTGCACAACAATAGGGTTGAACTAGCTGATCTCTCTTTCCAGTTCAAAATCTTATGTTTGTATTCCACAAAAACCAATCATTGCTAAGTCTCTTTAATGCTCACTGGAAAAAGGTATTCTGTGGTGTTGTGGTTACCTTCACCAGGAGGCTTTACACAGCTTCCAGCAGCTCCTTGACTTCTGAGGCACTATGAATATAAACCACTGTTTGATGTATCTGAGCTGAGCTGAGAATGAAATGAAACTTGAACCCCAAGATACTGTACTTTTACTAATTAAAAACACCGTTGTCTCTAGAACAGAACAAGCTGGCAGAGATCCCTGCTGGCATTGTGGGAGTCAAGCAGATTAGCTACTAGAGTGGCAGTCAGGGGGTTCAGTGGAGAGTGCTGTTTTTTCATTTGCCATCAGCAGCTCTCCATCATAGTCTTCATCATGCCCTGCCCACAGTAAACTTATCACCAGAATCTCATTATCAGAGAGACTGCTTTAGTTTTGCTGCTCACCCCTCATCAATAGCTTCAGTTTCTTTTGCCTCTCTGATTGGATGAATGAAGGATAGGGCAAAAAAACCCAAAAAACTCCTCCTATACCCTCCCTCTATAAAACGCTTGAAATCACAGCCATCTCTTCATTTGCCACCAACTGTTCTGCTTGGCTTCAACTCTATCATCATCTTCATCATGTCCTGGCACTGGGTACCCTCTAGAACTCCTTCCTCTCTGCCCTTTATAGCTTCCATTTATACATTGCCTTCCCTCAGTTAGACTGTAAGCTTGTTGAGGCCAGGGACTATCTTGCTTTTTCTTGTTTGCAGCCCCACCTCTTAGCATAGTGTCTGTGTGCTAAATCAATGTTTATCTTATCTTATTTTAGACCTGTAGTCAAGAAGACCTAAATTCAAATCCAGTCTCAGACTAACTAGCTGTATGACTCCTTGGGCAAGTCACTTAATTTTTGTCTACCTCAGTTTTCTTCATATGTAAAATGGGAATAATACTAGCACTTACCTGCTAGTATTGTTGTTAGGATAAAATGAGATGATATTGGTGAAACATTTTGCAAACTTTAAATCACTATATAAAATTCTAGCTAGCTATTATTATTATTACCCAGATCAAGTAAGGTAAAGTATATGAAAGTACACTGCAGACGCAAAGTGCTAGATAACGTAAGCTGTTATTTTTGTGATTATGCTTTGGCTTATTATACTGATTATAATGCCACTTTAGGGATTTTTTTAAAACAAAAGGCATATGCTTATGTTCTTAATTAGGCTACATAAACATTACAAGGAAACGTTCAAGAGAAGTGATATAAAGTCAAAACTTTTGAGCTGAACCAGATTAATAATAATAATATAATAACATTATATAGCACCTACTATGTGCCAGGCACTGGGCTAACACTTTACAATTATTATCTGATTTGATTAAAATATAATTGGGAAATGTTTAATAAAATAAATAAAAATACAATATGACATAGGTAATGTTTGTTTGTAGTTTTCTAAGTTAATATGTGTCCAGCAGAGATCCTTTTCTATTTGAGTTTGATACTGCTGAATTATAAAGGACCTTAGGGTTAGAGCTATATGGGACCTAGGAGGCCAGTCTAATGTCTATCTATTAAGTCTAATCAAGTCTTTTTCATGTTTTATTATTTAATATTTTAGTTTTCAACATTTATTTCCACAAGATTTTGAGTTACAAATTTTCTCCCCATTTCTACCCTCCCCCCCACTCCAAGATGACATATATTCTGATTGCCCCATTCCCCAGTCAGCCCTCCCTTCTGTCACCCCACTCCCCACCCCTATCCCTGTTTCCCTTACTTTCTTGTAGGGCAAGACAGATTTTGATGCCCCATTCCCTATATATCTTATTTCCCAGTTGCATGCAAAAACAACTTGTTTTTGAGCATCTGCTTTTAAAACTTTGAGTTCCAAATTCTCTCCCCTCTTCCCTTCCTACCCAACCTCCCTAAGAAGGCAAGCAATTCAACATAGGTCACATGTGTATCATTATGCAAAACCATTCCACAATAATCATGTTGTGAAAGACTAACTATATTTCCCTCCATCCTATCCTGGCCCCCTTTTTTCAGTTTTCTCACTTGATCCTGTCCCTTTTCAAAAGCGTTTGCTTTTGATTACCTCTTCCCCCATCTGCCCTCCCTTCTATCACCCCCCCTTTTTATCCCCTCCCCTCTACTATCCTGTGCAGTAAGATACCCAATTGAATGTGTATGTTATTCCCTCCTCAACTCAAATCTGATGAGAGCCAGATTCACTCATTCCCCCTCCCCTCTTCCTTTCCAACAGAACTGCTTTTTCTTGCTACTTTTATGTGAGATAATTTACCCCATTCTATCTCTCCCTTTCTCCTTCTCTCAATATATTCCTCTCTCATCCCTTAATTTTGTTTTTTTTTAGATATTCCTTCATATTCAACTCACCCTGTGCCCTCTGTCTATATGTATCTATATCTATATCTATATATATGTATATTCCCTTCAACTACCCTAATGCTGAGAAAGGTCTCATGAATTACGCACATCATCTTTCCATGTAGGAATGTAAGCAAAACAGTTCAACTTTAGTAAGTCCCTTATGATTTCTCTTTCTTGTTTACCTTTTCATGTTTCTCTTCATTCTTGTATTTGAAAGTCAAATTTTCTATTCAGTTCTGGTCTTTTCATTGAGAAAGGTTGAAAGTCCTCTATTTTATTGAAAGTCTATACTTTGCCTTGGAGCATTTTACTCAGTTTTGCTGGGTGGGTGATTCTTGGTTTTAATCCTAGCTCCTTTGACCCCTGGAATATCATATTCCAAGCCTTTCAATATCTTAATGTAGAAGCTGCCAGATGTTATGTTATCCTGGTTGTGTTTCTACAATACTCAAATTATTTCTTTCTGGCTGCTTGCAGTATTTTCTCCTTGATCTGGGAGCTCTGGAATTTGGTGATGATATTCCTAGGAGTTTTCTTTTTGGGATCTTTTTTCAAGAAGTGATTGGTGGATTCTTTCAAATTCTATTTTACCCTCTGGCTCTAGAATATCAGGGAAGTTTTCCTTGATAATTTCTTGAAAGATGATATCTAGGCTCTTTTTTTGATCATGGCTTTCAGGTAGTCCAATAATTTTTAAATTCTCTCTCCTGGATCTATTTTCCAGATCAGTGGTTTTTCCAATGAGATATTTCACATTATCTTCCATTTTTTCATTCCTTTGGTTCTGTTTTATAATATCTTGATTTCTCAAAGTAACTAGCTTCCACTTGCCCCAATCTAATTTTTAAGGCAGTATTTTCTTCAGTGGTCTTTTGGACCTCCTTTTCCATTTGGTGAATTTGCCTTTCAAGGCATTCTTCTCCTCATTGGCTTTTTGGAGCTCTTTTGTCATTTGGATTAGTCTGTTGTTTGAGGTGTTATTTTCTTCAGTATTTTTTGGGACTTCTTTAGCAAGTCATTGACTTGTTTTTCGTGATTTTCTTGCATCATTCTCATTTCTCTTCCCAATTTTTCCTCTACTTCTCTTACTTGCCTTTCCAAATCCTTTTTGAGCTCTTCCATGGCCTGAGACCAATTCATATTTTTCTTGGAGGCTTTTGATGTAGGCTCTTTGACTTTGTTGGCTTCTTCTGGCTGTATGTTTTGGTCTTCTTTGTCACCAAAGAAAGATTCCAAAGTCTGAGTCTGAGTCTGCGTCCTTTTTTGCCGCCTGGCCATGCTACCAGCCAACTACTTGACCCTTGAGTCAGGGCGTGACTGCGTGCAGAGTAGAGAGTACTTTGTCCCAAACTTTAGGGGCTGCGCTGCTGTTTTCAGAGCTACTTCTACACAGAAAACTCTGTCACAGCACTTCTCCTCCTCCCCCAAGAACCACCAGCCAGGACCTCAACCCAGATCCAAGTGAGGCACAGCAAGAGAACCTGCCTCTGGGCCACCAAAACACTCTTTGCACTCCTGCTCCAATCTGTCACTTGATTCCTCCCACTGTGTGAGCCAAGGACTCCAGGAGCAGCTGATGCTGGAGCTCTGGAAGCAGCTGCAGGAGTTTACTGCTGCTGCTGCAGCAGCCAATACCACTCCACCTCTGCCACCCCAGGGCTGGGGCCAGACCACTTTCTAACCTGATCCAGCCATTTTCCCACTAACTTGCTCTGTTGTCTTTGGAGTTTGTGGATTGAGAAGTCTGGTAATTGCCACAACTCAATGATTCATGGCCTTCAGGCCTGCTCTACCTCCAGTCTGGTAGGTCCTGGTGCAGCCCACACTGGGCTGTGGTCCACTCCCAGCACTGTGCAATAGATCCTCCCCAGTGACCACCCAGGTTGTCCTGGGCTGGAGATCTGCTTCCCTCTGCTATTTCATGGGTTCCACAGCTCTAAAATTTGTTCAGAGCCATTTTTATAGGTGTTTGGAGGGATTTGGGTGAGAGCTTAAGCAAGTCCCTGCTTTCCAGCCACCCTCTTGGCTCTGCCCCCAAGTCTAATTAAGTCTAATCTATGTATTTACTCTAATGCTATCATTTTACAGGCGATGAAACTGAGGTCCAGGCAGGTAAATTTATTTTCCAAAGTCACACGTGCAATATAAGTGGCACCAGGAACATTCAATTTCACATCTTCTGCCTCCAACTCTAGCATTCTTTCCATAGGAACAGAATATTATCAAAGAAAGATCTGAGTGAAAAAGAAACTGGGCTGGTCATGTTACAAGATCAGGGGATAACTGATCAACAATGCATGTGCTCCACTGGTCCCCTTTCAAGTGAAAAGAACTTAAGAAAGGTCCCCAGTGTGTGTGGTAAAATTACAAGACACAAACAAGAGTCACACAAAATGGGGGGGCATGGCTGAGTTGTAGTCTTCCTCCTTGGAAGGAATCGCCGCCTTGGTGAGATGACATTGGAATATTTAAGCATGCAGCCCTCAAGTCTTGCTTAGTACTTTAAGCTCATTCAGTGCTTCTGAAGACATGCTTCTCTATAAGCCTAGAAAAGGAACAATGAATGCCAATGCTTTGAGCCATCTGCTGCCATGTCCCCGGGGAATTTTTATGTTAGAGACTTTCCTGACCTCCTCTTTCCAGCTGTTCAGATTGTACCAGTAATTGTGCAGAATGACATTTTGATCTAGTTTCTTGAAATGAACGTGGATTGGACACCCATGTAGAAAAACTGCCTGAAGTGCTCTTAAGTTATTCATAAACTATCACCATGAGTGATCTGCGTGCAAAGGATGACTTTTATGGCAAAGTCATGCTGTTATTTTCAGAAGTGACAATCACATTACCTAGACCACAAAACACATAGCACATTGTCACATTATTTGCTTGAAAGCTTGGCTAAGGGCAATGTCTAGTGGCTTAAAATTTTTTCTGATACTGGGAAAAAAAACTGTGAAGGAGTCTAAATCATGCCAGATCATATGGCATAAACTGCTAAAGCTACTTATTTTTCAACAGGAAGCAATCAAGAAGGCTTGATCAGGTATTCATTTTGATTTTTTTCTATAAGCAGTACAGGGGAGAAGCATTATAATTGTGGTAGACTTTTCAAAATGTCTTGAAGCTCTCCTAGTTATTACATCACAAATGGTTCTGCACCAATTATTTGCAACCATTTTTCAGGCACGATTGTTTCTGATGATGTCTAGACATTGGCCAGAAGCCTGGATCTTACTGTTGGAACTCCAGCTTAGCTCCTCTTTGGGATAGTGATGGAGTTGCCGTTCTTTTTAGACTGAGGAGTCAGGGAAGCATTGGCCCAGCACTTGAATCAGTAAGTATGTGGTGATTGGTTCCCAGGGCTGGAATAAGTCATATGGTGCCAGCTGACATTTCCTGAAAAGGCATTTCACTTTCCCAGTCATTTAGGAAATGTATCTAGGCAGACCAAATTCTTCCCTTTCCTGAAGAGTTCAAAAAGGTCATGTATGTTCATTCATTTATTTGTTTATTTATTTTACTTTTTATTTGCAGTTCTTAATTCTCTCCCTTCCTCAAAGCCCTCCCCCAGAAATATGATACCTATTTTACATATAGTCTCTCACAGTTGATAATTATCACAATATTGCTGTTACTGTGTACAATATTATCCTAGTTCTGCTCACTTACTTTGCATTAGTTCACATAAGTCTTCCTAGGTTTTTCTGAAACCATCCCCTTCATCATTTCTTATAGCACAAACTTATTGTATTTGATAAAGTGCCTTTAGTTTTGAACTTTGATGATTGCATCTTCAAATGAGAGAATTCATAGAAGAGGGCTTTGTAGACCTCATATTGTTACATAAATGCCACCTATCATTGCTATTATTGTAATTACTATTTATTACTATTCCATTTCCCCTCTCTCCACCTTAAGCCTCTCTAGATGACTTGGGAAGACACCCTGAGGGAGAGACAAAAGATATCATGGACCAAAAATGTCAGACCACCTAGATAACCAGCTTGTCTCAGATCTTAGTGAAGAAAGCCTAGGATCTTGAGCCCAAGAGACCAGGGAATAGCAGTATTTCCCAAACCATTGGCCCTTGACACTGTCTTTGAGGAAAAGGGGCTGCTGATCCCTGTCACCACTGACAACACTCTGACCAGTTGTCACCGATGAGAAGGTCAACCCAAGCCTACCCATGCCCACCTTAGACCACAGAGCCTGCTTCTGTTTTGGTCCTTGAGGCCAGAGTCTGGAAAAGCCACCCTTGTGGAAATATGATCAGGCAACTTTCTCTGTAGATGCTACAGCCTCTGCTTTCTCCCTACTGAGGACTTGGAAAAGAAAATTCTCAACACCAGAGTCCTTGTACCTGTCAAATTGTTCAACATCAAAAACTGATGTTGTTTTGTTAATGGAAATACCATTAAAGAACTTGGATCACTATCGACTTTGCTTCTATATCCTAAGCCTTTCCATCTAACTTGAAGCAAAAACCTCCAATATGTTTACAGATGAGGAAACTGAGGCTCATAGAGGAGCCAAATTGACTTGTCCAAAGTCACACAGGTAATGTCATAGATGGGACTTGAACCTAGGTCCTCAGTTTCCAAAGACACTGTTCTTTCCACTTTACCATGAGGTCCAGAGTAAAGAGAGATCATGTGGCATTACTATGTTGATAAACTGTGGAAATGTTTCTCCCTTGGGAAACTGATTATAATAGAACCACCAGAAGTATTTTTATGAAGCTATATGAGCATTTTCTGGTTATACCTTTTGAAGATAAACAGTAGCACCTCCCTACCAATGAAGACAACAATATTTATTCTTTGGCCACTGTAACTGCTTAAATGCAATTACCTGGTTTTTCTGTTCTTATTGGTGTAATGCAGAGCACTTCTTTCTGGAAGAATACCTTCCTCCTGGATAAATGATTATGATAGCTTAGGGGGAAAGAGTTTCATTTCTGGGGTGGGTACATTTATGGTGTGGTACAACAGCAATGTTTTGATCTTTTAAAATTCTTGTAGTTGTGCATTGTAGTGATTTTAGGCTAGAGTTTGCCTAACATAATTTTGCAACAATGAAGAGAATCCCCCCACCCCGCCCTGCCATTTCCTGTCTGTTGTACTGAAAACCCCAGTCAATTATTTTCTCCCAAGGTAGAGATGCAACAGCTCATTCTTTAGTCAAAAGTCATCATTTCATATTTTTAAAAAGTCCCCATCTTCATTTTTATTACAGCCTTTTGATGAGATCTGGTTTGTGTCTATATGACTTATCAAAATTCAGATAATAAGAAACATTCTGATGTGGCTGAATTTTACTATGTTCAGGAGAATGCTCAGTAGCATTTCAGCATTGTGGCTCATATTACCAAAATACAAATGAATCATGTCCAGTGGCCTTTTCCACCCTAAAGGTCAGGAGTAGATAAAAATAGCCAACAATTCGGAACTAGTCAGGAAAGAGAATTCAGCTCAGTGAGGCTGAAGTTCAGAGCTTGTGTCAAGGACAGAAGAAGAGAGATGAAAAACAAACATAATAAAATTGAAGACTAAACCCAATGAAAGGGAAAGCACTGAAAGAGGATAAAAGAAGAGAAATAACATACCATTTTTCTTGGGACAAAAAGCTAAGGAAGAGAGAAAAAAAATGCAGAATAAAGAAAGACCTGAAAAATAATTGATAAAAATGTGAGGATTATACTATATGAACTATGGTTTAAAAAATCCTCAGGTGCTCTAGCTAAATTGATAGCACAGTCAAGACTATTTCTTTTCCACTAAGGGAGGTGATGTTGTACAGTGGAAAAAAAGCATTGGTTTGGGAGCCCCAGCACCTGGGTTTAAAACCTGCCTCTGATGATTATTCCCTATGTGACTTTCAGTTACTTGACTTAGTTTTTTAATCTGTGAACTTGGGGGGGGGTTGAGCTAGGTGCCTACATCCCTTCCAACTCTATTTTTATAATCCTATGAGTATTTCTACTGCTGGTATAGAAGATTGTAGGCCAAGTATTATTAAAACAACCAAAAACAATTATAACACACATTTATCTGTTTACAGAATGATTTTATACACTTTCTCATTTGATTCTCATAATAACCTGGAGACTGGCCATGTGTGAGCTGTTGTAGCTAAGTAGAGAAGGAAAGAGTACATTAGCACAATAGTGCAAGATAGGGATAGAGATGGGGGAACAAAAGCTGCTACCACAAGAGATCAAAGCTTTTGGAAGAAATACTGTCACTCAAATGGATGACTCCTTTAATCTACCCTTTATCTTGCCTTATGATTTAATTATCATTTCTCATCTTGAATCTCTACCATTTTCCTTTCTATTCACATTTCCTTGGCTATAGGTACTTTGTAGATACTGGTACTGGTGTGGTTTAGCCTTTTGCATTGGATTTTGGATTTGGATTCAAATCCTGGACATTCTCCCTGGGAAAGGATTGCTTTTTCCTGGCCCTGGTGTTTGCCAAATAGGCATGTGTTAGACTTCATCTACAGGGCAGGGTAGGTATTCTTATTAGCTCTCTTTTATAGGTGAGCAACGTAAGGGTCAAGGGGGTTAAGTGACTTGCTCTAGGTTGTACAACTTGTGAATTTTTGAGTACAAGTTGGTCCTGAATCTCAAGAGTCCAATCCAATTCAATTCAGTAAACATTAAGTGCCTACTATGTGCCAGGCACTATGCTAAGTGCTGGGGATACAATTAATAAAAATAAAGATAGCTTCTGCTCTCAAGGAGCTTGCCATCTGGTGGGGGAGGGAGGGAGAGACAATGCACAAAAGGAGACAGGAAAACGGGGCAAGGGAGAGAATCATGAGGTGTTCTTGTTCCACAGAGTTGAAGCCAGACTAAGCAGTAGATGGAAAGTGGAATGAATTGAGTCCAGTATCTGCCCTCTATAAAGGAAGGCATTGGGAGGAGTTTGGTACTCAGCTCCCTAGCCATCCAATCAAAGGGGAGATAATATTAGAGGTGATGGGCTTTTTCTGGGAGGGGCTGTGGAGTTGAAAGTGACTCTTTAACTTTAGGAATAGGATCTAGAAATATAGCTCTTCTGAGTGATAGTCCTTCACGTATAGACACTTTCTACAGATTTACTTAGAGGTAGCATGGATCAATGGACAAGCTTGGGCTTGAGATTGGATGCTAGACTTGGAGTTGGGAAAGACTTGGGTTATAATCCTACCTCTGACATTTATTACTTGTTACACTTTACCATTATTACCTTGTTACACATTACCAAATTATTACACATTACCATTGATAATTCACTGAACTGTTCTGAGCTTATTTTCGTCATCTGTAAAGAAGGGATGGTAATAACTATATTACTTACCACAAAGAATTGTTATGAGGCCCCAAAGAAATAATGTTTGCAAAGTGCTTTTCAAATGTTAAACCACTTTTTATTATATATTATTATAATCATAGATGTGCTTACCTGGTGTGCTTGCTCCATGCTCTATATAGCCTATAAGTATGGTCCATGAATAGGTCTAGTCCTCAAGGTCTTCCTGGAAGGGGGAAGGCAAGGACAAAGACATTTTGCTTTGATGACTCTACTCTGATTCCTCACTGTACATTGGTGCAGAGGAGTTAAACGTTCTCAGAGAAATTGAAGAACCATTTTAAAAGAAGAAATCATTGGGAGGGGGGACCGGGCTGGAGCAGTGGAAGGCAAAAGGCTTTGATACATATCATATGTCAAATGATATATCAATATGTCAAATATACAAGGATCAAGGGAAATAATGGGTATATTTTGCCTGGAGAAGAGAAGACTTGGGCAATGTAGGAGATGACAATATGAATGCTGTCTTCATGTGTTTGAAACACTTCCGTGTGGAAGAAGGGTTGGACTTGTTCTATTTGGTTCCAGAGGACAGGCACAAGTTGGAATAATGGGTGGAAGTTTCTGACAGGCAAGTCAATAAAAGGAAAATTTCCCAACTATTTAAGTTATCCAAAAGTGGAATGAGTTACCTCAAAAGACAGAGATTTTCAAATGAAGGTGGGATGAACTTCAAGTGAAGTCAGCAATATTATTAGTAGGGAATCTCAGTCAGGACTATATGACTTATAAAGTCTCTTCCAATTATGACACCCTGTTATTCTGTGAAACACAGATATCCATACAGATATTGAAGCAAGTTATCCCCAGACTCTCAGAAGACATACATATGTATATATAAACAAATGTTCATCAGGCAGACAACAATTTAGATATATTTATATGATAACCCATTACGTGTAGTTATTAAGAACATCTTCTCCTTTCCTTCCTCTACCTCCTTACCTGGGGTAGAGCCATTGGTTGGGAGATGAAGTGGACCATCTTGTTGCACTCCTAGTTTAACTACTTTAGGTATTTAGCTCAGTTTTTTGCTACTAATAGAGTACCAGTGCTATCAGCACTCTTTAAATTCTGGTCCCCTGGGCCAAATCCTTGATTATCACTCTCATTATACCCTAGTCTGAAGAAAACAAAAATTCAACCCCAAGCTTCTTCTCCCCAACTTAAAATAGGTTTATTATGATAACCTGAGTTCTAACAAAGCTGACACAGCATGAAGGGAGGTGAAGGAAGGAAGGTAGATGCAATCTATATTATCACTTCCATACAGACAATGGGCAATGTGAAAGCATCACTTTCTACCACCCAGGAGAGTGAAGGGTAAAATCTTTAAAGATAGATCTGAAGAAAAAAAAAGAATGCTAGTTAAGTGTGAATTTTTTTAAGTGTACTTAGTAAAATTGTAAGAAATAGAAGCTTTGGGGTGTTAACTCTGGTCTCCCTCCTTCCCAACCGGAGCCATTGAGTAACTGTATACTCCCACTTTGGAGTGCACACTGTTGGACCAGGTAGGCCATTTTTACACCATGCTGAATCAGCATCAGAACATAGAATGGAATCGGCTGGTGGAGGCCATGCTGCAGCAAGTAGTTATCTAATAAAGGCATGGATCAAAGTGGCCCACCACCCAGTGGTAGGTAATTCATCAGCACATTCCATAGCCTTTGTGAATGAGCAGTATTAGATTCCCCCTATAGGAACACATCTTTGATTCAGAAGCATTTAATAGAATGCACAATTCACCTCTTCCTCTGACTTCTAAGAGATGTATTCCTTCCATTGGCAAAATAATGTGTTCACTTATTTTTTTGACCAGAACCCCGAAGAATCTATTTTCTCAATCCTAACAATGATCAGTTGCTACAAATGGGACAATATATTAAAAAGGAGGTATCTCAGGCAGACATAATTTTTTTTCGGCCTAGAACTTCTGAAAATTCTAGGTGATATGAGTCCATTCAGTCCACACTATAATCAACCAAATGATTGTTGTATTGGCAATTATTTAACAGTTGGCTCTCCAGAAAAAAAACAACGTACACAAAACACACTCTTTTAAAAAATAAATTTTTATTGATATCCTGTTTCTTACATCATGATATTCATCTCAACTACCCCTCCCCTGCACCTTTCCAGAGAGCAATCCCATATAACAAATAGTATTTTTTAGAAAAGAAAAAATAAATCTGTACAATGGATTAATTGAAAAAGTCTGAAAATGTGTATAATGTGTAACACCTGTGGATGTCCCACCTCCATGAAGGGATGAATTGTAGGTGTCTTCTCATATCTCTTCATTCGAGTTCTGCTTGATCTTTATGATTTTATTATGTGTACTATTGATTTTGTGATGTGCAGCTGTTCTTTCCATTTACATTGTTGCAGTTACTACTATGTACATTATATTCTTGGCTCTGCTTACTTCACTCTGCATCAGTCATATAGATCTTTCCGTGCTTCTCAATATTCATGACATACATTATTTCTGTAAGACATACTTTTAGTTTTAATCTGTATTATTAACATTTCCTCCATCACTTTCTTAAGTCTAGATAATGAACTAAATAATAAATCACATCTTAATTCTTGGTGTTTGCTCATTTCCAAGGTTTAGAAGCTCACACTGAAAAATTAATAATTGGATCTCCAAGTAATAGTTACAGCACACTCTTGAATTTAACCCAAATTTGTTGAGGGATTTTCCCAGAATTATGTTCCAGAGAAAGACTGTTCTTTCTAAGGACAGCAGGGTCTCTTCATTTCTGATACACTTCTAGTTTTGAGTTCCATTCTGACTTTATTGGCAGCATTAGCCAATTCTCTCTGCACTACCCTTTCCATTCTATGTAACACTCTAAATTCCAACTACATTATTCAGCAGGCTTTTTGTCACATTAAGGGCATAAGATCATGGATTTGGAGTTGGGATGGGACATTAGAAGTCATCCAATACAATCCCTTCAGTTTTCAGTTGAGGAAACTGGATTTGTATTGCCTCCCAGGGAAAAGGAGAGTTTATAAATGTGTACCAAACCCTCACCTGGTCTAAACCACCCCATGTCAGGGTTCTCTATGACAATTGCTGCTTATCTATCTGGAAACCTCCTCACTATGGGCAGCTATGTATAAAGGAGTGGTCCATGAAAGACTAGCACCTACTTACAGAAAAAGGGCTCCATACATAAACTGGAATTCTACAGTTGAAAGACTTCTTGGGAAAAGTTCATGTGAAAACCAAGAATACAATTGTATAGATCAAAGTTTCAAATGTGAACTGACAACAATCCACTGACTTACAGTCTAACCAGTGCCAAGTTAGCTGCTAGTTGCCAGAGATCAGTAGTAGCTCTAGCCAACTATGAATTCAGCATACACTATTGGTCAGGGAATCATAAGTAAACGTTGATGCCCTGTCTCAAAGACCACAGGACACAGAAATTGTAATGAAAGTTTAGGTTGGAATGAAAGCAAGGTGACACCCAGGGCACTTGACTACAAACAATTGGCCAGCAGCTGTAAGATTGTGACTTCAGGGGCAGCTAGGTGTCACAGTGGATAGAGCACTGGCCCTAGAGTTCAAATCCAGCCTCAGATACTTATTAGCTATGTGGCCCTAGGCAAGTCACTTAACCCCAATTGCAAAAGAAAAAAGTTTGTGACTTCCACCAGACAATATGCCAGAAGCACACATAAATCTTGTTTCATCACAGCAATTTCTGCTTCAGTTGCCTATAGATGATTGGAGGTGACAGCAAATGGTTGATGAAGGATTGCAAGAAGTGATAAAAGCCAAGAATCCTAACAATGATGCTAAAAGATTTAAGTTCCAGTTCCCTAAAGTAGATATATCAAACAGACAACACTTCTGAGTACTTCTTAAAACAGATTAAAACGTAACTGGGAAATATTTAACAAAATAAATAAAATACAGTATAACAAGATAATGTTGATATGTAGTTTTTTAAGTTAATACGCAGCTGAAGGGATTCTTATGTAGGGTTTAGTGGCCCTGTGTCCATTTGAGTTGGATGCCATTGTCCAACAGGTACCTTGGTGTGGGGACCAAAGAAGTTGGGAGTTGAGCAAAGGAATGCTTTATCAAACTGTCACTGATCTTACACATGGAACCGGAAAGCAGTTGGTGCCACTCAGAGCATATTGTACTATGTCCTTGAAGCTCTACGCGGTAACTTTGTATATATGGTTTGAGCTAGTAAGGAACAAGGTTTACTGGTCCAAGATGGCTGCAGATATCACTATGAAGTTAAGACTTGAATTCGTTGTGTGCAAAGAAAAGTATTGCCAACTCATGATCTATATTTGAAGAATATAAGCACTTATATTGTTTTTCTTGCCCTTATATAATGCAAACTCTTAAAACTTTTCTACTTTGACTTTCTATGGAAGGATACAGTAAGAACATAAGCCATATTTTGGTGGAGACTGATCATTTCACAAATCCTGTACAAGCATACCCAACTGGGAGTTAGAAAAATAAGATAGTTCCAAAGACCTGCAACTTTTTCATCTTCAAACATGTGGTGACATTGAAGAAACTCCAGATGCCTCTTAGAGTTCTGTGGCCCATTCACCGATAAAATCACTTGTTGTAAGTAACATCGTTGTAATGTTTTCACATCTAGACAGACCCAGGGACAAGCTCCAAGTAGAGGGGCTAAAGACTGCAAACTACCCTGCCCCTTGCTATTATGGAAGCTGTCCCCTAAGGCCATTTGAACTCTGCCTTGACTTTCTTATATTCTTAGTATGACAATATAGTTGTAAAATGGAATCATTTCAGCTCAAAGTTTCCCAAGGTCCTTTCAAGTTAATCTGAAACCCCATTGCTATCTCTGCATCTATTCAAAATTGTCCCACATTATACAGGGTGTCCCTAAAGTCTGGACACATAGAAAATCTCATTAACATCTCATTAACCATTTCACCGAAGACTCTGTGTTGTTCAGATACTTCTTTTTCTGGGGTATGCTAAAGGAGAAGGTGTACTCAATGAAAATCACAGATGCAACACACTTGATTGAATGCATAAACGCATAAAGAGTGAATGTGCTAAAATTGACAGCAATGTGGAGTTATTGCATTGAGTTCATGTGAATTTTGCAAAGCACATCAACCTTTGCATCACAAATGATGGAAATCATATTGAAGATGTTATTTGTTAATATTCCAATTAAATAAAATGCAGTTGAAAATTTCATTCATTTCATTTCTTGAAAATATGCATTTTTTCCCATGTGTCCAGACTTAGGAACACCCTGTAGTCTATACCACTTAATTAAAGTGCTGCAGGGCAAAAGTAAAATAGTGCTACTGAGAAGGAAACATAAAGTAGAACAAAGCTCAGGTCGAGCTTTTCTACCATGTAAAGCACATCTGTAGTCTTCATCTTATAAGCTAAACAAAAGAAATTGACTTAACTCCAATAATTTAATACTCATTTGACTTTGATAATCTTTAATAAGCAAATGGCATTAACATTTACCTATTTTCTCTTTGGCCAGGAATATCTTGGGCTTTCCCTTAAGGAGGCCATATAACCCAAGAAATAGCTTGCACATGAAAGGATCTTTTCCTCTTAGGAGACAAAAATAGAAGAGACCCAAATTTCTGTACCATGATGCAATGCCCATGGTCATAATATAGAGGAATTCCTTTAGGTAGAAAGAACCTCTTTTTTGTTTTGCACAGTTTTCTAGGTTCCTAATTTGTTTAAATTCAAGATACTGTAGGATAGGATTGTATGATGATAGGTTCTTGGCAACTTGTGTAACATTATCTTGAATCTATGAAGGTATGATGGCTTTGTTCTCTGGATTTTTGTGGAGAAGGACCTTCCACCCGACATCTTTAATCTACATATCATCTCATATGGGGAAGTCAGGTGACCTTTGTTCCTTTGGTACCAGTTGATTATCAATAGCAAAAGAAGAGTAGAGACCCAGTTAGGACCAAAAAAAAGTTACAAGGGTGGTCTGTCTCTTGATGAAACTACTTATTTGATCTCCATTTCTGAAGGTGTAATTAATGTGTTACTGATAACTGAATTCTAACAGGCACATGGAGGGAATAAAGGTCAGATCCTGATTAAGTACTCTTACCAAAGTTAAAACCCCACCCACAAAAAATTCATTTCAGTCCAATTCTTAGTCATAATGGGGACATACTACTTGATCATAAGGGTCATTTCTATCCAGCAGGTCCGTATGTTAAAAACTACCCACTTTTCCCTTAGCAGTCAATGAGGGAGTTTAAACCTTTCCTAATGGTTCCTTAAATTTATATCTGCCTGTTTCTTTAGGATATCTGGCTGGTTTGGAGTTGTTGAAGGCAAACTCCAAACAGTGGTTAGTCTATTCAATAAAGCCTGTTTCTTAGTACTATGTCAGACTACCAGGTCAGACTGGTTACCAAATATTACATATCTTCCTTCTGTAGGTGATGTGTGCAGCTATGCTATGTAGCACAATATACCTTGGGAATATAGGGTCTGTCACAAGGACCAACCCTACCTATGCTAGTATACTCCTGTATACCTAAGAGTTGGTTCCTAACCAACTATATAATCTTTTGTCTAGCCATGAAGGAAGAGCTCAAGATACGCAATAGTGGTAACTATTCATTCTCCTCAAGGAGGGGTGCTGGGCCACATATCTTTTCTTGAAAAAATATCCATGGCATTCAACTTTGAGCTGCCCTACCCAGATGTTCCATGTGTTTTTATCTTAATCATCTTACAACTAGGAAGGCCTTATGTCAAAGTCATAATCCTTTGCCAGTATAAGATGAGAGTTGATGGTGGTCCCATGGTTGTGCTCGTGGATTTAACTCACAGTTTTTTTTTCTATTTTTAATTGTAATTTAATTAAAACATTTTATCAACTGGGAAACATTTAAAAAATCCTTCCCTTACCATATTGTGGGAAAAAAGAAAAATAAAACTTTTGTAACAAATATGCATAGTCAAGAAGAACAAAGTATCCTAGAGGTCATGTCCAAAAATATGTCTAAACTTTTATCTTGAGTCCATCACCTCTCAGTTAGGAGGTAGTCAGGATGCATCATCATTGGAATCATGACTAGTCATCACCATGGAATCATACTAGTTATTTCACTGATAAGCATTCTTGTGTATCAAAGTTATTATTGTGGTATTATGATTATTATTGCGTAAATTGTTTTTCGTGTTCTGATCACTTCATGCTATACCAGTACACACAAGTCTTTCTAGGTTTCTCTGAAATCGTATGTTATCATTTTTTAAAACACAATAGTATTCTATTGCATTTAGATACCATAGTTTGTTTAGCTACTCTTCAATTGATCAGCGCCACCTTACTTTCCTTTCTTTTTACTACAAAAAGAACTGCTACAAATATTCTTATACATATAGGTCCTTTTCTTCCTTTTAAAAATGTCTTTGGCATGCAGGCCTGATAATGGTATCCCTTACAGTATTTCCCACGTCTACCAACCCATGGGTGAAACATCTCAGCTAGGAGTGCAATCTCATGCTATATTATAGTATCTTGGCATCTTTTGTTATAAGGGAGGTATAGGTGGTCTCTCTATCCATCTCTGGATAGTGCCATTGACTCATTCTCCTGACATTACTGGGGTTTCTGGGCCCAGGGAAATAGAGCCACAACCCTGACAATCTGGGAGACAATTCAAGTGCCTTGTCTTAATACCATGGTAGTACAAGGATATATCTATCTATCTATATCTATATCTATATCTGTATCTATATCTATACCTATCTATCTATCTATCTATACATATCTGTGTCTATGTCTATATCTATATCTATATCCATCTTTCTCTCTCTCCATCTATCTATCTTCTGTAGGTTATATGTACAATTATATTATGTAGCACAATATACCTTGGGAACATAGGGGCTGCCACAAGGACCAACCCTACCTATGCTAGTAGTTTCCCATATGCCTAAGAGTGGGTTCCTGACCAACTTTCTGATCTTTTTGTCTACCCATGAAGGAAGAGATCAAAAGATATGCAATGTCAGTAACTATTCATTCTCCTCAAGGAGGGGTGTTGAGGCATAGATCTTTTCAGCTTCCATCTGTATGTTGTCTTCCCCCATTATGTTGTAAGCTCCTTGAGGTCAGGAACTGTCTTTCTTTTTAATTTGTAACCCCAACACTTCGCACAGTGCCTAGCACATAGTATGTGCTTAATAAATGTTTGTTGATTGATGGAATGGAAGTGCAGAAATGGGAAGATATAAAATGGGGAATGTATGCTGACATCTGGGTTATTCTTCTATATAACAACAATGTTACTTGCAGCTGCTGCTGAGGTGTAAGACCCAACAAGACCAACAACAAGAGCTGCCAGCACAAGTTCTTTGAACTGCTTTTCTAAGGAAAGCAGCTTTAAGGGGATAACAATCTCACTTTAATCCAACATACATCTATCATTCACTTAGTTCAGGGGAAAAAGCCAGCAGCCTGAACTCCAGAGGAAATACAAATAGAAATTACAAACAGAATATATCAATAGATCAAATAACCCAATTCCACAGACAGGCTTTGTCTGATTAAAACATCACATACATAATTACCAAAAAGAGAAACACCAACATCTGGGTTTTCTTCAAGGCCGGGGGGCTCCAGCAGCTACCCAGAATCTCTACGCCAACACTCTTCCAGTGAGTGAGAGCCCCAAACAAAATGCTAACCTCTGAGTTTATATACCCTGTTCAGAGTCAAAGGATGTCACCATGTGACTCAAAAAGCCTCTTCATGGTCAAAGGGCATCACACACATGGGACTTAAACCCATGTAAACTAGGCTTTCCCCTGAGATAAGCAGGCAATCAAAGAAACAAAGGCCAGACTCATCAAAGGCACTTGATTACATATGTGCTCCAAAAGAGAAAACAATAAAAAAGTCCCACCCTGCTTAACCTTACATTATAATACTCATAAGCTGAATTATTATCCTTTAACTGGGAATTCACAGGGGACATGGGAAGGGATTGATAAGTAGAAGATTAAAAAAATAGTTGGGCATTGTCTAATTGCAGTTCTAGAATTTGGGAAACCTCATCTTTTAGAGAGAGGATCTCAGCTTCCTTGACTGAATCTGTCAGCACTATTCATTAGAACTTTGTCTAGAAAGAACCCAACCTCCTTCAAGGATACTATAAGCTACTTCCACATCTGAAAATCTCCCAGAAGAGACTGCAAAATAACCCCCTTTCTGGTCACAAATTTGATTCTTTCACAACCAGATGTCCTCCTATCAGCTCCTGAAAGTGTTCCTTAACAACTTAAGATGCTTCTCCGAAAGCTTTCAAAAATTAAAAAAAAATAGACTGAATTGAAAGTCATCCTCAGTACTTACTGGTAGGTGATTAGTATACAAGTGCAGGATGCTTATGCTCTCAGACCCTGATATCTTAGCTGATCACACCAACATTTTAGAGGCAGCTGCTGGTGCAGTGGATAGAATCCTGGGCCTGATGTCAGGAAGATCTGAGTTCAAAGCCAAGTTCAGACACTTGCTAGCTGTGTGACCAAGTCACTTACCTCTGTTTATCTCAGTTTCTTCAACTGTAAAGTGGGAATAACAATCATAGTTACCTCACAGGATTGTTGTGAGGATCAACTGAGATAATATTTATTAAAGCATAGTGCATGGCACACACTAGGTACTATATCAATGCTTATTCCCTTCTCTTCGCATTTCAGCTCTGGTCTCTCTCCTGCCAAACCTCCTTTGGTTTGTAAACCCTCGTGATGTTTAAAGCCCCAGCAAGGTTTATTTCCCTGCAGGACACTGAGGAGAGTATATTGAGTAGCTAGGCTCAAAGCAAACTTAATACTTTTCAGTGATATGAGACCTTAATTTTCCATATTCCTTAGCTCTGGTCTCTGTCCTGTCATATCCTGGAGTACAAAGGTGGTTTGTGTACTCTTGTGATGTTTAAAGGTCCGTCAAGGTTTATTTCCATTTTATTAAAGCCCCACCAAGGTTTATTTCCATTTTATTAAAGCCCTAGCAAGGTTTATTTCCACTAAGGACACCGAGGGAGCATATATTGAGTAGCTAGGCTCAAAGCAAATTCAATACTTTTCAGTGATATGAGACCTTAATTTCCCATATTCCTTGCCCTAATCATGCCCTTTCTGCCTCTCTTCTTCCCTTTCCTCTCCTTCATTCCTGTGGCTTACATCCCTTACTATTCCCTTATGCAATCTTTTGTTATTTGTGCAAGTGCATGATCCTATAATTTCCAAGGGGAGGGGGAAAAGGGTCGTTGACCTCCCAAGAGTCACTAGGAGGGAATCCACATAGATATGTTGCCCTTGTGAACTCTGTACAAGTCATCCTTGGCTGAGCCAACTAACACAGAAATATGATCAGAGTTCCATCAAAATAACCTCCCCTCTTATGGAGAATGCCCTGGGAGGAGTCCAGATGGAAGAAGGACTCCCTGTAGATGATTAGGGCTTACAGATGCTATTGTTTGTGGTTAATAATAATAACTAACATTATAAAATGCTTTAAAATTTGCAAAGCATTTTATACATATTTTCATATTGATTTCTCACAACAACTCTGTGGGCCAGGTGATATGATATTACACATTTGAAATTGAGGCTGAGAGGCTAAGTGACTTACTCAGTGTCACCCAGTTAGTATCTAAGTGGAGATTTGAACTCAGGCCTTTCTGACTCCAAGTCCAGCACTCTATCCACAGTGCCACCTAGAAGACTTTGGATGACCTTGTGCTGATTTCATGAAGCCTAAGGTTAAGAAGTGACTTCTTCAATTATTTCTGTCATACTCAAGTGATATCAGTCAAATAATCCATTCAGGAAAAAAAAACTGTAAATGGATGAAAAATAGTTATTGTTCTGATTGCAATAAGAAGATAAGTGGACAGTCTTTTAGTACAAATATATCTTGGACAGGAATTACAGATATGAATGAGAGAACAGGCTGGATTATACTTGGGAAATAGGAAATACTATTAACCAGAGTTGTCCAACTCAAATAGAAACGAATCCCTATGGGCTGCATATTGACCTAGAAAACCTCAAATTAACATTATGATTTGTTGTATTTTTATTCATGTGCTGAATTTGCAATCAGAGGATCTAGGTTCAAATTCTACCTAGGACACATACCAGTTCTGTGATTCCATTCCTTGCATCTCCCCCTATGTCTTGTTGGTCATTTGCTGCTCTATCCCTGTCATGTTAATGGAACAGGACGATCTTCCCTGTACATTAATTGGCCTATGTGACCACATGTGTTCAATCACAGCTGTGATACATCCTGAGTCACATACAGCCCATTGGGGGAGGAACTTGTCTAAAGGGAAAGCTTGCTTAGGGAGGGAGGCTTGCTTGTAGAAAGGCTTTCATACCTTTTGGTACTAAGCTAATTAGGCACTGAGTTTCCAGGGTTGTAATGCCTTCTGGTTCTGAGCCTATTAGCCAAAAGTGTACATATATTATGAGGTGAGATTTTGCTTTGGAGGCTTTCTCATCAGAAGAACCTTTTGATTCCCTGGATGGGACTCTGAGTAGCCATTTGTTAAGAGTCCCCCACCCTAATACTCAGATATTGGTGTTCCCCTGATCTGGTGGTGTATGTAGGTAGTTGTATTACTTTGTTGAGACAGTTGGAGCCCTATCTGTTGAATCTCTGTGCTAATTTCTCTGCTTGTATTCTCTGCTTGTATTCTCTCCACATTCAGGGTGCTGACCTTTCCCCTGAACTAGCGATGATCTTTCTCTGCTTGTATTTTCTCCATGTTCAGGGCACTGACCTTTCCCCTGAACTAGTGAATAGTTTATATATGTTTGATTAAAGTGAGATTGTTGACCCCCTTAAAGTTGCCTTTCCTTTAGAAAAGCAGATCAAAGAATCTGTGCTAGCAGCCCATCTTGGGTGAGCTAGGGTGCTTGCTGTTACATTCCCTCACATGAGATAAAAGGATAGAAATGATTTCTGTTCTCCCCTGCACCCCACCTCAAAGTAAATTATATCTTTCCCTGATTTAGGAAGTAGCACATGTAGTGGGAAAAGAACATGGGTTTAAATGTTTTGTAGAAAACCTGTCTGGGGAGGCACAGACTCTCTAGACTTCATCCTTTCAAGAGGTTAACTACATTTTTGTTGGGAGAAGGTCCCAAATGTCACCTTCCAGAAAGCCATGCATGGGTCGTGTGGCATAGGGAGGTTTCCCTGAGTATAAGAGGTTTTGAAAATAAAACTAGGTATTTTTAATTGTCAAAATAACTTGTTTGCTCAAAGTCTATTATAAATATTATTATTGACTGCCATATTAACTATAAAGGACATATGAAGAAAGACACTATCTGCATTCAGAGAAAGAACTGATAAATAGAAGTGTGTATAGAACAATTTTACACATATATACCTACTTGTGTCTAATGATGGCCATCTCTAGAGTGGGGGGAGAGGGAAGAAAAAAAAGGAAAAAAAAGAAATTTACATAATAACTGTTGTATATTTAGAAGGAATAGCAAGTTGTACATAGTAGATTTTAAATTTTATGTGCAATCATCTTTTTTATTATATTATGTTATGGAAATGTTTGTTTTATTCCATAAATTAAAAATAAAATAAATTTAAAAAATAAAAGAAAGCTAGGAAGTAGAAGCCAGAAAGAGAAGCAGAGCCAGGTTAATTTCTGGCAGGATTAGTATACAGAAGTAACACTCATGCCAGGGTGGTGAGATGTGGGGTTCAGTTCTCCATTCAGGAGGTTTTACCTTTGTCTAGACCACAGACCATTCTGGCACAATGCATCCTTGGTCAGAGTGACAGCAATAGGCACTCTCTACTCATGTGCATTATCTGCCCAGAGAGACCATACCTGGCTGCTCTCCTGGACTGCATCCCACTCCCTAGAAACTCATCTTTGCACAAGCACATCAACTCTGAAGCTCATGTCTTCTCTGCATCTCCTGTCCTTGGGGCTTCTCCTTCCCTCTGATTGGAGAGGCTGAAGGGTGAACATCAGAGAGCTCCTCCTAGATCCTTCATTTAAGGAAGGTGTCCAAGGCAGCCATCTCACCACGTCCCACTCTGCTGCAGAACTTTATCATGCTCGTTTACCAGCTACCCTCCACTCCCTTTCCCTTTTCAATTTCTTTTTACATGTTGTGAGTTTCTTGACGGCAGGGACTGTTTTTTACTTTCTTTGTATCTCTGATGCTTAGCATGGTACCTGGCACATAGTAGGCACTTCATAAATGTTTATTGATCAGCTAACTGCCATGACCCTCAAAGCTTCATCATTTTAGCGCTGAGATTCCCAGGAGCAGCAGAAAGATCAAATGAGATAATATTTGAAAAGTGCCTAGCGCCATTCCTGGAATATAACAGGAGGTGCTTAATAAATGCTCATTCCTTTCCTCCCTCCCAGAAAAGTTTTCTACCACTTCTTAGGAGGGACTGCGCTATCCTCCCCTCTTGCTTTGTTAGAGTGGCAGAAAGTCTGGGAGTCAGTGCAATCACCCAATTCCCTCTCTTGTTGGGCGATGAAACAATGAGAAAGAACAAGCATCAGATTCACAATAGGGAAGTGAGGAGCTGGTTTTCTGTGGGCATCTGTGGGAGATGGTACTCCTGTTTGCATGTTTTCCTTGCCATTTATTTTACTATGTGATTTAGCTGTCTTTTGTTCTGAACTAGTAGTTCTTTGTTTGGTCTGGTAAATTAAACCTTAGTAGGGGATCATCAGCTCTTCTTCTGAGTGGAAGCTGAACCAAAGTGTGCAGTGAACCTATGGTACCTTTCAGAGAGATCATGACTGAAAAGGAATCCAGCCACAATTTACTTCTGTATTTCTAAAATCTGTGATTTCATTAGCATGGGGTATTTACTATACTGGGCAGCTAGGTGGCACAGTGGATAGAGTGCCTGGCCTAAAGTCAGGAAGACTCATCTTCATGAGCTCAAATCCAGCCTGACACTTACTAGCTGTGTGACCCCGGGCAAGTCACTTAGACCCTGTTTGCCTCAGTTTCCTCATTTGTAAAGTGATCTGGAGAAAGAAATGGCAGACCACTCTAGTACCTCTGCCAAGAAAACCCCAAATGGGGTCATAAAAAATTGGACATGACTGAAACATGACTGAACAAACTCTATCATTTCAGATCACAGCCCTTTATGAGTTGTTGTGGCTGATATCTATCCTCTGGTGGCCAGCCATTTGGTGATGAGCCTCCCTCATCTTAAAAAGATTAATTCCCAGGGAGCAGCTCCACATTCTGTTGCTTGACATTTCTATCTGAAGCCTTTCTAGCTTGGTATACTGTCAGAATTAATGTTCTGTTAGCATATCTTTCAAGACCCTAGACCAGGCCTGTACAATATATGGCTCACAGCCGCTTATGGCCAGCCAATCGATTTCAGGCAGCCCATGAAAAATGTAGAGAATGTAAGAAAAAGTAAATGGGTAATGAGTGCTTTGTCTGTGCCCCGCTTAACCCTTAACTGCTTAATGGAAATTAGTTACTATCATGCCCCGTCATGTAACTTGGTGGGTAGGTTGCCACTGTATGCATTCTCCTGTTTGTCATGTGACCCATGGAGACCAACCATTGCCATTCTGATCTAGTCTGAGAGGAGCAATTTTATGATAAATAAAAATCTTAAGTAATAAGTGTAATTAATTGATATTAATTGAAATTTCATTTTTTAAAAAATATGGCTTATTTGCAAAATAGTTTAATCATTAATTATACTTTTACTTGGAAAGTGAGCTGCTAAAAACCTATCTGTGGCCCAAAGAAGTTTAGTCTCTTTTAATTTTGGCCCCTACCTACTACTGATGGGGTATTGGCTCTGGGAACCCCCTTGAATTCTCCTTGCATCTTCCCACTTGATTGGTGTTCACCTGAGGCCATAAGCCTTCCATTATCACTAGGCCCAAATCTCTGTTACCTTCAACCTAGCCTAGCCCTTCTTGGTCCGTTATCTCCAGGTAGCCTACAGCTACTTCCCACCCTTAATCCCATTCTCTTCATTCCTGGAGTAAGACCTCTAGTCACCCCAGTCCCATCAAGATCCTCCTTAGACTCCTCCTCAAGACCCTCTTAAACCCCTCCCCCCATCACCCCAGACTACTTGGCCAACCCTAGATCCCTCCCACAGTCTTTGTCTATATGAGATCTATCTTTCCTCCACGAAGGTGCTCAGATTCAATCTGGCTCAGATTGTTCTGTCCCCTTTGTAAGAGTCACAAAGGCTCAGATTTCTTAAGAGTCTACCCAATATGGAGAATCTTTAATAAACTTCATTTTTTTTGGCTGAAAGAAGGCTCGGGTCAAGTTCATTTGGGCAGGACCCAGAAAGTTAGTATTTTGGGGTCCCGAGCACCCCTAAACCTCAACACTGCCAAGTTGTGCAGGTCTGTGCTAGACTCATCTCTAAGCCATAGTCAGCTGCTGGAGTAGAACTTTATTGGTGAAGGAGTAGTAGCTGCTCAAAAAAGTGTCGATTTGAATTAAATTGGAATGGCATAAATAGTATAGCTGGGTCTCACACTCAGAAAGTGAGGCAAAGATAATTTGGTATATGTAAAAGGGGAAAAGGCAGATGAGGAGTAGAAAGAGCCTCATCACCAGAATTTATATTGTCTCTAAGATCAAAAGTTGCAGAGAAGATGCTAAACGTCATTGGTTGTGGGTGTATACATGTATATATGCATATATAAAATATGTATCTTTAATGCTATGATATATGATATGATATTATGGAATTCCTAGGTAAAGAAACTCCTTAAAGTATTTATATGTGTATATATGCACATGTAAAGGTACCCCCTACATGCATGTGCATACACATACACACACATACACACACACACATGATGAATCAGGAAAGAAGAAATAAAGAAAAAAAGGATAAAAGAATTTAAGGAAGGTAAAATTCAAGAAAGAAAGAAAGAAAGAAAGAAAGAAAGAAAGAAAGAAAGAAAGAAAGAAAGAAATTATAAATCTTGCCTAGAGCTCATCCTTTCTCCATTCTCCTATGGTTTTTTTGCGGAATTTGCGGATGAAAAAAATTATTTCCTTCCTGAATGCCTTGCAGAGCTGTGTTGAACATAGCTATTGAAACATATGCTATTGATGGTAAATAACTACAAGGATGAGATGGGCCATATGCAAAGTTGTGATAACACAGGATATAAATATGCATAGACATTTTACTTCTCAGGTCAAAGAAATTGCTATTTATCAGGATGAAGGTTTACTAGCTTGAAATTTTTCTCTTTGCTTGAAAAAGAATAACTCATTTGTAGTATGGTAGATAGCGTTGTTTATAATGTTACAAGAAAATATAACTGTCGAGTCAGGAAAGAAGAAATAAATATAAAAGGATAAAAGAATTTAGGGAAGGTAACATTCAAGAAAGAAAGAAAAGAGGAATTATAGATATTGATTAGAGTTCATCCTTTCTCCATTGTTACAGAATAATTCATTCCTTCCAAGTGACATTAACCTTCACACTTAATTTGTCAGAAAGTTCGCAGTCAGTATGTACATAGATACACATAGTGAATATATAGAATTTAAATCTATCTATCTATCTATCTATCTATCTATCTATCTATCTATCTATCTATCTACCTATCTTCCTTTATTGAATTAGCACTCACACATAACAGAAAATTCTTGTGAACTATGCGACATGGATTTCACTGGTAGACCAAGTGAAAATGACTGTAAAGTATTAGCATGTGAACGAATGATGAAGGGGCAAACAAACCAACTTCCTAGCAAAAATCTTTTATCAAAAGCCTATTAATGGCCAATGGTTTCCTTTGGAATTTGTAGATAAAAAAGTTACCCTTTATTTCTGAATTCCTTGCAGAGCTGTGTTGGACAAAGCTAATGAAACATAGGCTATTGATGGTAAATAACTATGAAAGTGAGATGGATCATATGCAAAGTTGTGATAACACAGGATATACAATATGCACTAGATATTTTACTTTTCATGTCAAAGAAATTGCTATTTATCAGAAAAAGGGTTTATTTGCTAGAAAACTTTCTCTTTGCTTAAAAAAAGAATAACCCATTTACAGCATGGTAGTTGTTTATAATATTATACAACTGCTGAGTAAGGAAAGGAGAAATAAATATAAAAGGATAAAAGAATTTGGGGAAGGTAACATTCAAGAAAGAAAGAAAAGAGAATTATAGATAGCTCATCCTTTTTCCATTATTATAGAATAGCTCATTCCTCCCAGGCCCAATTCGTCAGTGAGTCAGCAGCCCGTTAAGGATATAGGTGTCATTTCTTGTGCAATAAATGGCATACTGCTAAGGGGTGGGGAGCAGAGAAGGAACAAATTTATGTCTAGATGCAAAGGTATTAGACTTTAATGACTAACCACATAATGGCACCAGGGCCTGTGTGGTGAGTTGGGAAAACTCTACTGTCTGCTTTCACTTCTCTCATTCCTGAGTGCTGATTCTATGCACTAGAAATTGCTCTTGTTGTCATGGTCCCCATTTCTGCCTGGAAATCTTTATATTTATCTTTTATGGACTCCTTGTTTGATCATCTTCAGTGGTTGTGCCTCTCTTCTCTCTTCATGGCCCTGACTGCATCTCTGCTCTTCTTAGTCTCAGCATTGGATACCCTCTTCTTTAATGAGAAGATCCAACTTTCCAACATGGGCACCCTCAGCTTTCCTCCTCTTCACTTCAAATTTTCTTTATATCTTTACTTATCCTTCCTTCTTTTCATGGTGCCTCTCACCTTGCACATAGTAGGCACTTAATAAATGCTTCTTGAATTGTTGAGTTGAATCCCTTTTCAGCTTTTTAAAAAAATTATCCTCTAACAATTTTCTTCTCTCTTAAGCATTTTTGTTCTCCCCCTTTCTACTGACTCCTTCCCTTCTGCCTACAATCATATTTAGGTATCAATTATCCAGCCTACCCTCCCCGTCTCCATTCCTCCGCCCCCCCCCAAGAAAAGCACAACTCACTCCTAAACCTTTGTTAGCCTTACTTTGGCCTTTACTACTCCTGGAGCTCTTGAAGGACACTGATAAACCTTTCTTTGATCCCTTTGGAATCTGTTCTCTTAAAATCTAGAGTGTCTTCCTTCATAGATCCTTTGTAGTTAATTTGGGTATTATAATAGTCAAAATGACTTAGTCACTCAAAGTTGTTCTTAAAACAATATTACTGTTCTCCTGGTTCTGCTCATTTTGCTCTTTACTATTTCATGCAAGTCTGTCCATGTTTTTCTAAAATCAGTGAGTTCATCATTTCTTATAGCACAGTGCTGTCTGCATCCAGAGAAAGAATGGATAAATAGAAGTATGTAAATATGTATAGAATGATTTTACATATATATGTATATATATGTGTGTGTGTATATATACATATATACATACATATATATACACATATATGTGTGTGTATATATACATATATACATACATATATATACACACATATATGTGTGTGTGTATGTATGTATATATATATATATATATATATATGTACATCTTTGTGTCTGATGGTAGCCATCTCCAGGGTGAGGGGAGGAGGGAGGGAGGGAAGAAAAAAATTACATGATAACTTTATTATATATTTAAAAGAATAGCAAGTTGCACATAATAGATTTGCAGTTTCATGGGCAAACTTTAAAAAAAATTCTACTATGTTATGGAAATGTTTATTTTATTTCATAAATTAAAAATGACATAAAATTTAAAAAAAATCTAGAATGCACATCAAGTTACTCCTGATTTTCTGCTGCAGAAAACATTCCAAACTGGAGTGGCTACCATTCTAATCTAGCTGATTTAGCTTTCTGGCATGCTGCAGGACAATAGATCTAAAACTGGAGAGTAATTTAGAAGTCAGCTAGTACAAGCCTCTCATTATATGGATGAGGAAATGGAAGCCATGGAAAGAGCTCACTCAGACAGGCAGAGGCAGAGGCAGTATCTGAACATATGTCTTCTAACGCCTGAGCCAGTGCTTTTCCCACTGCAATGCACGCTAACCTTTTTCAGCCATCAGTTGTGCCTAAGGTCCTTTCAATCTCCAAATCCTAAGACAAGGTCCCTGCCCTTAAAAAGAAACATGTTGAAAAGTTGTAGAGAACCCAGGATCATCTCCACACCACCATGAAGCATTGTTGAATAAAAGACATCATCAAAGAGATGTATGGCCAGAAAAGGAGGTAAGTTCATTATGCAGTGAGAGATCAATTACTAAACATTTCTTAAGAGTTCACTATGAGGCAACTAGGTGGCATAATGAATAGAGCATCAGCCCTGGGGTCAGGAGGACCTGAGTTCAAATCCAGCCTGTGTGACCCTGGGCAAATCACTTAACTCCAATTTCCTCTCCCCTCCCCCAAAGAATTCACTATGTGCCACCCATTGTGTTAAGCACTGGCAATACAAAGAAAGGCAAAAAAAATCCCATTTCTCAAGGAGTTCACAATCTAATGGGAGAGACAACACATAAACAACTTTGTGCAAAATATATACAGGATAAATCCAAGATAATCACAGAGGCAAGGGACTAGCATTAAGGGGATTTGAGAAAGGCTTCTTGGAGTAGGATTTTAAAGGAGGTGGCTACACATACACATTAAAAATTATATGGGAGGTCCGATGGAAAAGGAGTAGAAAGTTGAATGTAAGAGCAACAAGAATTTGTCCAATAGACATGTGGTGATCAATATAGAATTCTTCATTATTCAGGAGTTGTGGCAAATGACAATCATGAGGTTCTTTTAACTTAGAACTCTGATAATATCACTGTCTCAGATTTGTATATTTTCCACAGAATAAAAAGCACTTCCTCCATTTCCCTCTGCCCCTTTGCTTACTGTTCTTCCATTTTTAGACTGTAACCGCTAGAGAGCATTTGGTCTTATTGCCCTGTGGTGGGCGGGGGGGGGGGGGGGGGATGTCCAGGTTCCATCTGGAAGTCCCCTACCTCTCCACTCCCATCACTTACATTTGTGTACACACACACACACACACACACACACACACACACACACACACACATTCCGTAAATATTTCTTGTGCTCCATTAGTATATGATTCCTGCATATGGACCTTGCTTTTTTTTTTCTCTTTCAATTCTCTGGTTTCCCAGAAGTCCACTTGCATTTATTTTCTCGTGGCCCATTTCCACTTATGTAGATCACACAACATAAAACAAGAATTCTTCACTTTGATAGATTCATGGATCTGTGGTCTCATTGATGTGGTTACTCCCTCCAGTGATACAGATTGCAACCCATGAGAGAATTTGCTTTAAAAAATTGTTAAACATTTAAAAAGCTACCTTACCATTAAACCACCATATGCGCAATGTCCCTAGTCCACTGACAAAAATAAATATTGTTATTACAAACGTTGTTTAGTTGTTTTTCAGTCGTGTCTGATGACTCTATAAACCTGTTTGGGTTTTTCTTGGCAAAGATGCAGGAGCGATTTGCCATTTCCTTCTCCAGATCATTTTACAGCTGAGGAAACTGAGGCAAACAGAGCTAGCAAGCATCTAAGGCCAAGTTTAAACTCAGGGCTTCCTGACTCCAGGTCTGGATTCACAAATAATATTGGATAAATAGTATCATTGCTCCACTCCTCCTGTATCCAGGACAATAACAATGTGTATACAAAGTCTAATATAACTTGGCTTGCCTATATAGTAGTATCAGTTAGGGATTACATTGTATACTTTTTTTGAAGTTGCTGCAAAGCTAGTGAGATATTAGAGTATTGTGAATTTTAGTTACAAATTTATATCACCAACTTTCAAATACATCAGAATTTATATATTCAAATAAATGCTGTCATTTCTTAAGTATTCACAGACCAAAGTTACACAAAGTCTTCTAACATTGCTGTACTGCTCCTTTTGGAATTGCCTTTATAGTCTTCAAGATTATATTTTGAACAGCTGATTGTAGTAAATCTTTGTTCTCTAAAGGTGGCTTTTTTTGGAGGAGTCAGTTAATTTAGACACAAGGTGAAAGAGGTGGAGGATCAAAGTAAATGAATAATATGGTCTTTGGCTTAAAAAAAATAAACAACAACAAAAAAATTCAAACACCAGATGCAGCAGATGTCACTATAAAGTAACAAGACTTCTTTATTGAGTGTCTTATATGCCTTACAAGATGATTCCAAAAGAGGAAACGCAACATTGTTTTGAGCAATGGATGGCTCAGTGGCATATGTATAAAGCCTTTCCAAGGTCATTATTTGGAAAAACAATACATAATACATGCACACATTCAGATATACATATGTATATGCACAGTTCACGGTGCATATATGTGTATGTGTATATATGTATATATGTATGCATGTATATGTATGTGTGTGTGTATGTGGCTGTAGGCTTTCTGGTATGTAGATTAAAATCTCAAGGTCTTTGGCTTGGATTGCCTTTGTTTAAGACCTAAAAATGTCTGATTTTGCATGGTTTGCAAAATCCAGCTGTCAGTGGAATGCTCAACTCAACCCTAATTTAGTCTGTACAGAAAGTTCCTATCTATGCCAATGTACTTGTAGCAGCACTTTTTGTGGCAGGGAAAAAGAAATGCCCTGGAAACCAAATCTAGGTACCTATTAATTTGAGAAGGAATGAATAAATTGTGGCATATGATTGCAATGGAATCTTGTTGCATTGTAAGAAATGACAAATATGAAGAATTCAGAGAAACTTGGGAAGACTTGTATAAATTGATGTAGTCAGAGTCGGGAGAGTAATATAAACAGTGATTATGATAATGTCAATGAAAAACAGTACTCATAGGTAGCCAAAACTGAGATTCTTTACAATGAACCATCTTGGTCCTGTAGAAAAAGTTGATAAAACACATTTATTTCCCTTCTCTCAGGAAGAAGGTGAGATGCATTGGGAGCAGAGTATCGCATACCCTGTCAGAAAAAGGTCAGGTTGCTAGTCAGTTTTGCTTAACTTCTTGTTCTTGTTCTTGTTCTTCCTGTTCTTGTTCTTGTTCTTCTTATTCTTGTTCTTCTTGTTCTTGTTCTTGTTCTTCTTCTTCTCAAGGAAGAGTATATTTGGAAGTGGCTGCAATGCAAAAATTGAAATATGTAAAAAACAATAAAAAGGATAATGTGGTTTATAGCAAATATGTAATATAAAATATTAATGCTTTCTTTTTTTCAGGTCTTAATCAGAACAAATACCGCTTTGTCACTTTCCATCATAATGTGGAATGAGCAGTCTTATCATGCAAAAGAATGCCACATTGGTAACTGGACTCATAACTTTTGCTTATTGCTGACTCCTTAAATGAATACAACACATCTAAGGCATAGTAAAATATCATTCTTTGAGCTCATAAACACAAAATTCTTTCAGCATTCTATTTCCTAGCCTTTGGTGGAGATTACTTCAGTTCTGTTTTGGAATAATATCTTTCAGATTATCTTTGAGATGTCAATTTTCCACTTTGGTTTCTGTAACTTTGCTCATTATGTCACAACACTTCTTAAAGATGCTAAATCAAGCATAAATGAGTTTTTGCTATTGGAGTTTACTGAAGACAACATTTACAATAAAGTGTGAGCCCATCAGGGCCAGGATGTTAGGTACACCTTGTACTCTTGTGTAAATACTAGATGAGTGTCTAATCAATTTACTTCAAGGTTCCTACCTAGTGTTACTCTATTCTTTAGCGAATTAGAACTCTTGGGGCAACCTTTGCCCAGGAAGCCTCTAGAGCAGTGGTTCATAATCTGGGATCTACAGTTAGATTTTATGGGAGTCTGTGAATTTAGATGGGAAGAATTACATCTATATTGTCATTAAACTCTAATGGAAATTTATCTTTTCCTCCAATTATTTAAAAACTTTATTTTGAGAAGAGCTCCATAGACTTCATTAGACAGCCAAAGGGGTATAATGATACAAAAAAGGTTAAGAACTCTCTAGACCTTTGGGGAAAGTGGGTCTCAAATGGACGTCTTTCCTTGGGTAGGTGATTTTGAATTGAAATAAGTGAATAAAGTCTTCTCTAGCTCCAGATTGCACCCTAGAACTACCTGAGGGTCCAGGGATATGGGCCAGGCATACTCTATAGCTATGAAGGCTTTTTTTTGGCTCACCCTCACTACTCCTCTCCCCCACCTTCACCTCAAAGACTACCTAATTCTTAGGGTTACTACAGTTTGGGGAATCACTTTACCAGATCCCTGGGTGCCCAAGGTCTAGGACTTCCTAGGGGCTTTTCTCTCCTGACTTGAATAGCAGAGATGCTATTGTTAATGAGAGGAAAAAAAATAGAGGTGGCTAGGTGGTGAGGTGGATATTTAACCTTGGACACTTACTAGCAAGACCTTGAGCAAGTCACCTTCTGTTTCCCTCAATTTCCTCAACCGTAAAACCATAGCACTCCTACAATGAAATAAAGAAAGCAGACAGCATCCAGACAAGCAATTTATTCTGCAAGGTATGCAAGTTGCAGAAACAAATTCAGTCCAAGGCTCTTGGTAGCAGAAGAGGCCTCAAGCTCTCGTTTTATACAGTTAATATACAATTTGGAGGAGAGATAATAGGATGGAAAGATTAAGCCACCTGGTTTCTCATTGGTAAATGAGATCAGGAAACATTTCAGTGAGAGGAAGAGGGGTATTCTTGTGGGTTGATAGTGGAGAGGGGGATTAGTCTTGTGAAATCACCAAAATCAAGTGACTTACATGGGGTTGAACTTAACTTCACAAAATGGTGGGCAAAGACAAAATGGAATCATTAAAGTGATTTTTAATGTAATAGTACCTGCTTCCAAGGGTTGTTGTGAGGATTTCCATTAGAGTTAATGACAAAAAATGGGATAATTATAAAAAATGCATAGCACAGTGCCTGGCACATAATAGATTCTATATAAATGTTTATTCTCTTTCTTCCCTCCCCTTTAATTTTGTATGGCTATATCTAAATTTGCCAATATTTAATTTATTCATTCATTTGTTCACCCATTCATTTTCATTCATTCAATTGCACACCTATTTATTCAGGAAATATTTATTAATTACTATCTATGTAAAATTCATTGTATTAGGTACTGGGAGGGTTGTTGAAGCCTGCTGGGGGAGAGTTGGGAATGTAAAGGTAAATGAAACACAGTTAACAAACTTGGAATCTAGTAGTGAAGGCTTTGTTCAATTAAAAGAAGCTGGTCCAGTTTGGATGGAGTGTTGGGTAAATATAGAGGAGATGAGCCTAGAAGAGAATGTTGGTGCTTTCTATGCCAAAATTTTAGAATTTATTTCATAGGCAATAGAAAATCTTAGAAAGTTTCTGAGCAAAAAGTGCTATATTTTAAGTTTGATTTAACATTATATATAGATATAAATTATACGTATGTAAAAATATGCCTATAAATGTATATATATGTGTGTGTGTGTGTGTGTGTGTGTGTATATATATATATATCCTGGCAAATGTTTAACAACAGGCTCTTTGGAAAAAATGTATATATGACCTGCTTTTAATTTCAATCTGCGTTATTAACATTTTCTCCATCACTTTCTTAGATCTAGAGTTGACAAAACAATAAATCAAGCCCTGATTTGTAGAGTTTGTCAGTTTCCAAGGTGTAAATGCTCACATTGAAAATTAAACAATCAGGTTTTGAACCTCTTTGATCTGGCTACAGCAGCCCCCTGGTTATAGGGAAGAGTCAGTTCAATTTAATTAATTCAACAAACATTCAAGTGTTTAGCATGCACAAGGCAGATGATAGGTCATAGGATCTAAAGGAAACTGAGGCAGACAGTGGTTAATTGACTGGCCCAGGGTCACATCACCAGTAAGTGTCTGACTCTAGGCTCAGTGCTTTATCTACACTGTAGTACCAACTGCCTCAATACAGAAACCTCCGCAAACTTTGAAGGACTAGGTAGAATTTTATAAATTGCTCTCCCAGATGTTGCCCCAGTGAACATCTTCTCTGTAGTTGACTAGAGGATGCACAAGTTAAGTGACAGGCCCAGGGTCATACAGTCAGTAGGCACCAGTGGTAGGACTTCAACTCAGTTCTTTGAGGCCCTGAGGCTAGCACTCCATCTTCTATACCAGCTGTCTTTCACTAGACGTAGGAAGGAAGGAGTAGAAAATGTACTTTTGGCTAGGACCAGGAAAAGGAAATCCAAGACCTTTTCCTTGGCCTTAAAAGCCCTGCCCTGAATTGTCACTTAGCTCCTAGCTTTGCCAGCTTTCTCCCTGGCACTGAGCATGCCTGCAGTCTGAAGCGGTGGTTGTTTTTCATCTGGGATTGCAGTGTTTGAAGTAGTTGCTAGGGCATCTATGGAATTTTCATATTCTAGCCCAGAAAAGAAATCTCATTTCCCTCCTCTAACTCTACATTCTTATTTAGTGGAGATACAATGAAACGGCTGTGTCTGCCTTGGTGTTTTGGCAGAACTCTGAAGTGCGGCCTGGCTCTGGGAACCCACAGTCCAAGAATAAGACACCATTTACGTCTGTCCTTGTTGAATTTGGATAGAGAAGTTAGGTTCAACTATGCCTGAGAAGCCACTGTCTTTCAGGGTCAAAAAGGGCTGATTTTTCAAGTGTGTTTCACTGTTTACTGGTGACTACCAAAATAATTATTTCCTGTGTAGGTCTCTGGGAGTGAGGTAATCTGAAGGAAAATGTTTCATTGTGTTGACCTGGGTTGGGCTGGACCATTTAGCAATCCCAGACATTTCCTTAAAGTGACAGGGATTGTGCTACACATTAACTGCTTGTCTCAAGTGGCCCCAAAGGAAAATCATCTTTTCACTTTTTAATATTTTATTTTTTTTGGAGGGTTGGAAGGAAATAGAAATGGTAGTAAATGTGATCCCTGCAATTTGTTAGCATGCTCTCTGTTGAAATTACTTTATGCTTTTGTACATCCTTTGTCTTTTTTGTATGTCTTTTTAAGGAAGAGGGAGAGGACAAGCTGAGTTACCCAACTAGCTGGGTCCCCATTCAGGCAGCTTGATCTACTTACAGGTTGTGTTTGTCCTTTGTTTTTGAAGAGGACCATGGCATCATTGAAATTATGACATGAATTGCAGTTGACTTTGTTCTGAGTGAGGGAGGGCTGTGCAAGGTCACCAGCCTCACTTTCCCCTCCAGAGCCATCTGTATTCAGTGACCAGATATTCACCAGGATGGCTGGAGATGGTCCAGGATGCATTGGGAGACTCTGGCCCTTTTGGGGAGGAGAAAGTGAGGCTGGTGACTTTGCACAACCCTCCCTACCTCAAATAAAATTCAACTGTAAGTCACATCATCATTTTCCTGATGCCATGGTCCTCTTCAAAAATGAAGCAAGACCACAATGTCTATTTTAATGTTTTGTACATACTATGTACTTTGTACATACTTATTTGTCAGCAAGTTTTCTCTCTTCCTCTTCCCCATCCCTCAATGGAGTGTGCGTGCTTTGAAGGCAGGGTCTGTTTTGTATTCGTCTTCCTATACTTACTGGGCAGTATGGTGGATAGAGTGCTGGCCCTGGAGTCAGGAAAACATGAGTTTAAATCCTGCCTCAGACACTAGCTGTGTGACTCTGGGCAAGTCACTTAACCTTGTTTGCCTCAGTTTCTTCATCTGTAAAATGAGCTGGAGAAGGAAATGGCAGACCACTCCAGTATCTTTGCCAAGAAAATTCCAAATGGGTTCACGGAGGGTTGGACACAACTGAACAACAAATATCCGCTATTCACCGAGCAGAGTTCTTTGCACATCTTAAGTCCTTATGATACATATGATAAACTTTTATTAAGCATCTACTATGTTCCAGGCACTATACTTAAGTGCTACAGATACAAATAAGAAAAAGACAATCCCTGCCCTCAAAGAGCTTACAATTTAACAGGGGAAGACAATACACAAAAGTAAGTTGGAAAGGGAAGGGAAAGGGAAGAGAGGGTACTTGGCAGGAGGGTCAGGATGGTGAGGACAGGTAGAGTGGAAATCAAACACAGCAGATGGTGGCAGTAGAGATGGCTAGGATTTTGAGACTTCTAAAAAGGGAGGCTATGGGAGAAGTTTTTTGCTTTGCCCTCCAGCCCTCCAATCAGAGAGGGAGAAGCCTCTGAGGATACTGATGAGGTCTTAGTAGCAAAGCTGTCACAGTCTCCATATCATTATCTCTACTTTTCAAATTAGACAACTGAGACTTAGAGAGTCAGTCAGTCAACAAACTTTTATTAAATTTTTGCTATGTGCCAGACACTGTGCTTAGCACTGGAAATACAAATACAAGTAGAAAGATAGTCCCTACCTTGAAGGAGCTTGTATTCTAAGGGAAGAGGATAAGACATAAAGAGATGAAGGTGGGGGGTGGAGAGCTGAAGGAGCCCAGCATGCATTGGGTGAAAGATATTAAGCTAATTGTTCATGGTCACCCAACCAGTGGCTCCATCCAGCATGCAAACCCAGATCTGTCTGATTGCAAGTTCAATTCTCTTTCCTATATCCTATGGTTCTTCTCTTATAGATGTTTTTGCCTTATAGGACAATGAAAGGCCTTTCCATTTAACCTGGAGGGGAAATCTTTTGGAGAAACTTGCCTCTTCCGGTCACCTTTGAAGTAAGAGATATGGAATTTGTTTGATGGTACAACACCTTGACTGATTTGGACTGTGAAAATAGCATATTGAAGAAGAAATGGCTACCATGATTACCAGATATTTGACCACATAGAGCAGGGGTTCTTAACCTGTTTTTTTCTGTCATGGAATCTTTGGCAGTCTGGCTGAAGCTATAAACCTCTTCTCACAATAATCCTTTGAAATGTGCAAAATACAACACACAGCGTTACAAAAATAGCCATTATCTTGAAATAGTTTTATCAAAACACCAAAACCCCCCAAAGTTCATGGATCTGAGGGCAAGAATCCTTAATATAGAAAAATCTCTTGGAATCAGTGAAGGAAACATAAACTGAGACATATTCAAGTGCTCTAATGGATTGAGTTTTGCATCAACTCAGGAGCTTCCTCAAACAATAAGGATTACAATCCCTCCAACCTGCTGTCAGATGTGACTCTGATCCATATTCTCGCGTAAATTCATTGCTGGGGGTCTGCCCTAAGTGCTAGAGTCCTGGGGTATGGTGGGAGACACACAGTTGATGATAATCAGTGGATCCCCACCCTTACACCTGCCTTCTTCTGCTATTGTGAAGGTACCAATGGAATATTCTAGCTAGCCACCTATCATCTCTTGTTCTTGCGATGTGAGCAGCTCAACTTCTCTTCCTATCATACAGTTCCTTGATGATGTCAGTCAATAAGCAATTATTAAGACTCTACTATGTGCCAGTATCTGAGTCAAGCCTTGGGGATACAAAGCAAGGGAAAAGATTGTCTGTTTTCTTGTTCTTCGTTGGTTGTATTTTATTACTTGGTCACCCACACTCTACACCTCTCCATTGTTTTCTATGTGACATTCATTTTTGATTCTTTAAGAGGCAGGTGTATTCTAAACATAGAAGTAAGTAACGTGGCAAATATTGTCGTTAGGGTGTTGTAGAAAGAGCACTTTACCTGTAGACAAAACATCTGGTTAATGATGAGCTTAGTGCCCTTAGAATCTCTGTTAAATTTATCTATCCCTGACACCTTATCATGGATTGCAGTTGATCCTGGGTTTTCAAAGACTATGCCTTTGGAGCACAATTTCTGGCAGGTCCAATCAAACTGAAAAGCATTATTTTTTTTTAAAAGAGCCAATTATGGACCGCATATCTATCATCTAGAGACCATTTTAGGTGAATCCAGATGGACTTATCCTCAGGGTAGTTCAAAGATGATGGGATTTTTTGGCCACAGTAATTTCTAAATACTACTTACTAAGAGATGTTGTGATTTACCACTGATCACTGAAGTATTGAGGTAAGACATGACCGTGAATGAGTCATTTCAACTCTTTAAGTCTCAATAAATGAGTAGCCTTGATAGATGGATAGGGTTTCAGCAGATAAATATGAAGGCCAAGGGAGAAAGGACATTCCAGAAATAGAAAGAGTGTGAGCAAAAACATGCATTCAAGACAGAGCATTCAGGGCAGGGTACCTCATTTAGTTTGATTGGAACATCACTTCTATTCTGAGGAATCATATGCAATGAGGGTAGAAAAAGAGATTGGAGACATGTTGCAGAGGGCTTTTGATGCCAAACTAAGAAGCTTGGACTCTATTCTGTAAGCACTGGGGACACATTAAGTTTAGGTGGTGGCAAACATATAATTAAAATAACTGTCCACGAGACTCAGGATGGACGATTCAAGCATAATGAAGCCAGACAGGGTAATGAACTTTGAAAATAGGAAGATTTTAGAGAATAAAGGAAATGACAGAGATAGATCAATCAATCAACAAATACTTGTTGTCTACTACGTATCAGGCATCATGCCAGGCTCTGGGGATGCAAAGACAAAAAAAATGAAACAATTTCTGCCCTCATGAAGCTTACAATCAATTGAGGGACACAGAAAGAACAAGTTTACTCAGAATTAGTAGGTGGAAGAAGTGGAAAGGCAGGAGATTATGGAAAGAGAAAAGTATTTTAATTCAAGATGTTAGTGATTGTAGCTGGTGAAAAGCAAATCTGAGTGGCGGCCGGGTCTAAGTTGTGTCCAAGGGGTGGCTAAACTGGAGTGGAAATGGTTAAAGGAGTTGAGGAAGGTGAGGAACTGTGAAGTCAGGAGTCAAGAGTGTCATCAGTATGTATATTAAAGTAGCCAATGATGATAGTGGGAGATGGTGGGTGGGAAGGAAGATTATGAGTCATTGAGGAAGGGAGGTGATTGTTCTACAGGTTAGTAGGTTCTGTCACGAGGTTGGGGGTAGAGGTTTGAGATCAAGGGGGAAATCTGTCATTTTAATTTTTGCAATTGGTACTTGGTCATACATTGTTATCCAGTCAATGGCCCACTCTCTTCCTGAACAACAATTACCAGAACTGGAAATCAGAAGCTATCTCAAATGTGGTAAGGATCATAGAAAAAGTAAAAGTGAAAATTCTGAAGGACCTATGATTCTTGCAGGTGTGTGTCAACAGGAAATGAGCAAATGAAAATTGTGAGCATTATTGGTGATAGAGGGTAATCCACCCCCAGTCTTTATAACTGGCAACTGGAGAAAGCAGTGCTATTATCAGACACCTTATGAGCATTTTCCCCTGGCCATTCGATCTGGCAGGTTCTAACCCCTCAAGGAAGCATCTACTATGAGAGTTATGAAAATAGCTGCCTAATTTTGTTGTGGAGAATATGGAATGTATGGCATCAAAGGCCCTCCCATCTAACCTCTGAGGTGCTGTGGGCTGAGGGATGTGTAGGCAGGAGTGTCTGATGTAGAGCAGTGAGATAGAGAAGATGCAGGAGATAGTCAGAAACATATCATAGACTGCTAAACTGGAAGGAGTTTAAGAGATCGTCTCATCCTACAGCCTCTTTTTACTCACTGACTCGTCAGATCCAGGAAGTGGGGGTGTCAGAGACGTCATGTACTCATGCCCACTCCCTTGTCCCAGACTTAACTACAGGAAAATCATGTATCCTGACAGAGAAAAACAAAGGAAGTGTAAATGGCACAATCCCATATGTTCATTAATTAATTTTTTTCAACAAACATTTATTGAGCATCTGCTATATGAAGCTGTCAGGTGATGTGTGGGATACAAAGATTAAATCATGGTCCTGGAACTGAGGAATTTTCTGACCTATTAAGGAAGACAAAGCATGAACAAGTTACTCTAATACAAGGCAGGGGGAGAGAACAAGCACTTATTATGTACCAAGCACTGTGTTAAGCACTTTACAAATATTATCTCATTTGAGCCTCACAGCCCTGGGAGGGGGAAATGCTATTATTCTTCCCATTTTTTACAGTTGAAGAAACTGAGGCAGAGAGTGGTTAAGTGACTTGCTCAGGTTCACACAGCTAGTAAGTATATGAAGCTGGATTTGAACTCAAATCTTGACATTCCAGGTCCATTGTTCTATTCACTGAGCCACCTAGCTGCTAATATAACACAGAATATGGTAAGTACTATAAGAGGTATACAAAGAACTGAAAGACTACATGCATGTGGTCATATATATAAATATGTGCCTCCTTCTGGTCTAAAGCTTCTTCTCTTCCTATGGATAAAAGAGTTGAAATACCATGCAAATGGACAGTTTGCAATTTTATGAAAGTCCTGATAACTCATCTTTGTCCTACAGATGAGCCTGAAACTAGACCCTTCTCTTTTTGGTTCCCATTCCCTTACTGAGGTGAATTCCTTTCTTCCAAATTGGAATCCTGGTCCAAATACGGCACAACCCTGTGTGGGTGATGGTGTAAGCTTGAGGTGCTTAGCTGAGGTAGGTTTGTTTGGGTAAGACTAAAGTAGATAGGTTTAGGGGTAGGGAACTTGCAGCCTCGGGGCCACATGTGGCCTTCTAGGTCCTCTGGTGTAGCCTTTTGACTGAGTCCAAGTTTTACAGAACAAATCTTTTTATTAAGGGGATTTGTTCTGTGAAGTTTGGATTCAGTCAAAGGGCTGCACTTGAGGACTTAAAGTACCACACGTGGACTCGAGGCTGCAGGTTCCCCACCCCTGGTAGGCATTCCTTACCTTCCAAAATCTGCTTCCCCAAACCTTGTCTGTGTGAGCCCCCAAAATGTGGCAGGTACTTCCTTCTCAGGTTCCCCTCAAGTCCTCCTATAGTTTTGGTGCTTACAAAGACATTGTCATCATCTTGATCTGGCTATAGATTTGTTAAAATCTTGTCCCTGCTCTCTGACTTTCTTCCCTCTCTGTACTTCAAAGATAATTCGTCTGGGTTTCAGTCCTTTTGTCTCAATGTGGTCATAATCTCCCTTCATTGTCCTCAAAATGCCAATGGCTCCAGATCCTGAATGCTTACTCTCATCCTCTGTTTCATGGAATAGTGAGGGAAGGCAATACAGGGGAGATTCAGAAGTGGCAAGTGAGGGGGAACAGGTGTTTATGCTGGAAGAGCACCTTGGTATATCTGTTTGTGCCAGGCCATTGGGCTGAAAGAGGAGGTAGGCAGAAGAGGCAATGTAACCATTGATGGTATGTAGAGTAGCTCCTTCCTGATACTCTGAATGTGGAGTGATGGTGTAGGAGGGACGAGGAAGCAGGAAGACAATGAGACTTTTGAAGGTGGGGGGCAGTGTATTTGTGGCAGTTTGGGGTCCTTATCAATGCTTTAGTCTTTTGCATGAGTTCTTGTGCTCTGCTTGATCTCTCCTACCCACACCAGGAGTGAAACTGAAAGGGTGGGTGGGTGGGTCCCTGGATTATGGGATTTACATCTCCTGGGAACCTTAGGGATCATCTGGCCCAATTTGTTCATTTTACATGAGGATCCTGAGATTCCCAATTAAGCTAATAGGTAGTATATTGTTGTTGTTGACTTGTTTTAGTCATGTCTGATTCTTTGTCACCCCATTTTGGGGTTTTCTTGGCAGAGATGCTGGAGTGGTTTGCCATTTCCTTCTCCAGCTCATTTTACAAATGAGCAACTGAGACCAACAGGGTTAAGTGACTTGCTCAGGGTCACACAGTTAGTGTCTAAGGTGTATGGGGTATACAAGGAGGACTGGTACCTTTGGTGTGAAGGCTTGTGGAGCCCTTTTCAGGGCTGCTCATTCACCTGGTATCTACCTTTCACCCAACTCTCACCTGTGGTTCCAAGAAGTTGTAGCATGTGCAGCAGCCACACCCCAGTAAACTGTCTTGGCAGATGGACTAAACCAGTTGAGGGTAACTGGCAGGCCTGAAACCTCTTGGTGAGTTTTTAAGGGATGTCTACCCTGAGCATGTGAAGATGTTCCCCTAGAATGGAAAAATGTGAACAATTGTTGCTGTGGCCAAGAAGGTGGCTAAAGCAGGTGCAGTGGAGTGCTTAGAGCTTGGTCAGACATCAAAGACACTAGGGTCATCCACTGCATCCCAGGCCATTGCCAGTGTTCCTGATTTCAATTTGCCACTGTATTTCAGTAACTCAGGAAGAGAGTGGGGCTGAAGATTGTGAAACTCTGCCTCATTTAAATCCAATTAATGAGTGAGTCAAGACATCATCCATCATATCATGATGTCATTGATCTTCTTTTAACATGAAGGAACAACAAGTATCTGAGGCCAGATTTGAGCTCATGAAGAAGAGTCTTCCTGACTCCAGGCCTGGCATCTGCTGTACCACCTAGCTGCCTCATAGATAGTATAAGTGAGATCTGAACCCTTGAATATCATCCAACTCCAAATTCATCATCAATTCCTATTGCAGAATCTACTCCTTCACTCCATCTTAGTTACTCAGCTAGCTCCTCCTGTATTTCACTATTCCACACAGCTATTCTACCCCCATGATCTTGAATTCTGAAATCCCTCTCTCTGAATCTAATTTCAACCTTCCATCTTTCTCTCTGCTTAACTCTTAAACTTTTTCTTTGTTCCCACTGTGCTCTCTAGTCCCTCTGCCCTTGTCTTGTCTTTTCATTCATCACAATGTTCTAGCATCCCTTCCTTCCCTTCATAGTCTTGACCCTATGTCGATCAATTCGATTACACACTATCCCCTCTGCCTTTGATATTCCTGCCTTCTTGTCACACTGCTGTTCTTGCTTGGCCAAACCCTAACCCTGAGTAATCCCCATCATCTTTCTTCTTTGCTCTTAACCACATACTATTGAGGATACTGCTGGAGAAAGTCACCCGATCAGTACAGAAACCATTCTTCTTCCTTTTCTGACTGTTCTGCAGACACCCAGACTGTACCATGCTGAGGAAGGCCTCGATTCTCTTCACACTGTTGACTGTCTTAGTAGCTTTCCATTCATCAGTACCAGCTTCCCCGACAGTTGTGGTTGTGGAGAGAGTGGGTTTCCCAGACAGGAAGGCAGTAGATAATAGAGCCAAGAACCTTATCAATGAGCTGCTTGTGATGGAAGTAGCAGCAGCTGAACCTACTGCCATTTCTCCTGAAGAGCCAACAATTGCAGTCCTGGATCCAGAAGACGTAGCAGCAACACAATGATATCCTAATGGGAAACAATCACCACCACCAAGAAGTGAAATCTCCTCCTAGGGACCTTGGAAAGTATCCAAGTGGATCCTGAAATTTAGAACAAACTCATTTCTTTAAGATTGTCTATAGAAAACTAATGAAGTTCTCTTTTCCTGGAAGAACCTCAAATGGATTCCCAGCTTGGCAGTAATTTTATTTTATGGCTTAAAAAATAATGTATTTATCTTCACAAATGTGGAGAATATTACTTCTTGAGAGTTCAAAAAATTTAAGAATCTTACCATTTTTGTAATAGGTCCATGGCCCTCTGCCTGGTACCTTAGGAAATATTGGCATGTGCCAAACTTTGACATTTTGTGATCTGGCTTCCAACCTCATCATTCAGTTGAAACTACTCTCTCCATAGTTACCAGTGATCTCTTGATGATCAAATCTAATGATATTTTTAAAAATTCCCCATCTTTCTTGACTTCTCTGCAGTTTTTGACACTGTTGATGATCTCTTCTTTTTGATACTAAGTTTTTGTGACATTTCTTTTTCCTGCTTCTCCTCCTACCATCTGAATGCTCCTTTTGTCTCATTTTGCTGGACCTTTATGTCCATTAAATATGAGGGTCCCTCAAAGGCACTTTCTTAGTCCCTCTCTGCTTCTTCCTCTATACCATTTCACCTTCTGACTTCATCAGCTTCCATGCTTTTAATTATCCTCTCTATGAAGATGAATCTCAGAAAGATCTACTTGTCCAGCCCTAATCTCTTTCTCTACATCCAGTCTCACATCTAGAATTATGCTTATTAGACATCTTAAACTGGATAGACTGAGAAAAAACTCTGTGGAAAGTCGGAGAGGGAGTGCAATATAGAGATTAACCTAGTGAAACTTCTTGGGAGCAGTATGAGGAAGACAGACTTAGAAACAGGCCAAGTGGCAGCTGAGTCTTTCTCCCTGTCTGATGCCAAGGATGATAATTAATATTATACTAACATTTACCTCTACCCCCTCAAAAAAGGGAAAGTCATGCAACTTCCAAACATATTAACTACAATTATATATTGTCAAATATCTACTGAGCTCTCACTGCTGCATGGTAATCCTTTTATTCTTCCTTGATTGATTCTTTATCACTCTCCAATGTGCCAATTCCAAAACTTCTCTTTTGTCCTCAAACTCTCTATACCAGTCTTTCTTCCTTTCCTCTCAGGAGAGAACCTTGCCTCCCACTTCACAGGAAAATAGAGACCTTCAATAAATCAATCAATAAGTATTTATTACCACATATGATATCTTATACACTGTGTTAATTGTTGGGGATACAAACAAAATGTGAGACAATCTCTGTTCACAAGAAACTTACATTCTAATAGAATAAATATGAAAAAATACAAAGACTTCAGGAAAGGTTTTGGGTAGAAGGTTGTACTTGAAGTATGCCTTGAAGAAAGGGAGATTCTATGAAATAGAGTGAGGAAGGAGTGAATTATAGGGAAGGGGAATGGCCAGTGCAAAGTCATTGAGATGGGAAGCGGAGCAGAATAGAGAGAAGGCCACTTTGGTTGGATTGTAGAATGAGGCAGGGAAGATTATGTACAAGGCTGGAAATCCTGATCATTTGACTAATTTAAACTCATCCCTGAATTCTTCCTGCAAATCTTATTTGATCAAAATGGAAGATTTTGCGGGGGGGTATGAGGGGAAATATATGTTACTTTATTAATGTTTGTCAGTATTTTAATGTTTTTGTATTAATATTAATTAATGATATTAGTCTATACACATTTTTTCTACTTTAATACAATCTTTTTCCTTCTGTTACTTTTTATCTATCTATTTTTAACTTTTATCATTAACTTAAAAAATTTGAGTTCTAAATTCTTTCCCTTCTTCCTACCTCTCCCCAACCCACTGAGAAGGTAAGAAATATGATATCAACTATACATGTGAAGTCATGCAAAACATATATTGCTTAACTTCCTATCTTAAACCCTTTTAGCATCATTTCCTGTTCTTTTCTCCTTTGTGCGAGTCCTGGAGGAAGAGGTTACTCTTTACCTTGCGAAGGAGAACCCCTCTACTGGTGCCTTTGATCTCATCCCCTTCTTCCTCCTCTAAGAGCTTTCTCCCTTGATCATTTTCTCACTCTCTCTCCCCATCAGCCTCTCCTTACTCCCTGGATCCTTCCCTGTTTTCTACAATTATGCCCAGTTTTCCTCCATATTTCAAAACCTTCACTTAACCCCATCCTCTCTTCAATATACTTATTTTCCCCTTCATAACTAAATTCAAAAGAACTCCCTCATGCCCCTAAAGGGCCACTTCCTATGTGAAAACTTTTCTGAATTCTTTAATTACTAGTATTTTCTTTGTCTTCAAATTATTTTATATTCATTTATCTGTGTAAAGTTATATATCGCCAACAGAATGTAAATCCTTGGAGGTTAAGGACTTTTTTTCTTTGTATCTCAGTGCCCAGTATAGTTTCTAACAAGTCATGAGTGCTTGAAATCTGTGTTAAATGAAGTTGAATTGAATATAGGTCAGGCTCTAAGTCCTGTGTTCTCACCACCATACTATGCTTTGTTTTTATTTTGGTGTGTCTGTAGCTGCATTTGTAGATTGCAGGTGTTTCCTGGCATATGTAACACCAATAGGATAGTCAAATGATAGATTTAGAGCTCAGAGGGATGTCAGAGTTCATTTAGGCCAAGTCCCTTATTTAGTAGATGAGGAAGTTGGGACCTCAGAGAGGTAAGGAGACTTGCCTAAGGGTCACATAGCTATGAAGTGATGAAACTGGGGGTTCAAACTTAGCTGTTGTGACTCCAAATCTGGGTGATGATGAGCTAAGTGCTATAGTTTCAGTCTTGCTGCATGCCTGAGCTACCAGCTCTGAGACCATTTTCTCCTTATGATGTGTCTATCAGAGTAGGACTGGTGGAGGACATCAATACTGTCTTAGTGGGTTCACCTGAAGTACCTTCTAGTGGAGTTGACGTCTCTGCATTCTCTGCCAGACTGACATCTGTTCCCTTTTCTATCTGTCATCCAGAGACATGAAGGCTAAGCTACCACTTGGCCTGTTTCCAAGTCTGTCTTCATCATGCTGTTCCCAAGAAGTCTAACTAGGTTAACTATTTTATACCTGCATCCCCTCCTAGAACTTCCATTGAGTTTTTTGTCAGACTATCTCAGCTCTTAGATTAATGACAGAGTGGAGAATAATAGAAACATCCTGGGGCTATGAGTGCACTGTCCCAGGAAGAAGGCTTACCACCCCCCCAAAGTATATTAAATATATAGTTTATATAACATAAGTATATAGCAAAAAATGGCTCCACACCAAAAAGGTGGGAGTCCTGGTATCTATTTCCATGCCTAATTGGTTCCATGATTTTATTGGTGTGTGTGTTTCCTCCACTGGAATGGGTCACAACCCGTCTGTAACTTCTATGCTATGATTCTTGTCCTTAGCTTTCTATTAGTCCTCCAGAGAAGATCTTCCTGGTTTGCTGAAGGCCTTCATATTCTATTAATATTTCATAGAGACCAGTACCATACTTAGGCTGTCCACTACTTGTCTCTTATTCTCTGTATATGATTGGCTTCCTTCCTTTTCCTCCAACATGTGTCCTTGATGATATTATGTAGTTTCCTTCTTGCATGTGTATCATAAATATGTCCCAGCCTACTGATACTTGCCGTATAGCTTTCCATTGCTTTTCTGGGTCATCTGAAAGCTTGACTATATTGAGATAGTGGAACTGAATCATTTTTAGTTACATAGGATCATTGGGATAATACTGACATTAAAAAGCTGGGCATTTGTGTCAGAGAGCAGCTTTAGATCACAGAAAGTATTGTCTAATTTCCCACATGGGATCCAGTTTATGTCCTTCCTATTCAGTTCTTGGTTCCAACTTATTGTCCTTCCTGTATTCTTCATTTTCTGGTTTTTTTTTTTTGGTTTTTGTGTAGATTACAAGGCTGTTTTCTTCCCAGTTACTGTGGGACATTATTAAGACACCGTAGAGTACAGGGCTCAATGCTAACGCATAATGTTAGTCATGAATAGCAATGTGTAGACCCCCCCTCCCCACTGAGGTACAGTTCCTTTTCTATTTGAATTTTGCACTTTGTACAAGAGGTCCTCCTTGACATTGACCTTTGGAGGTCGTATAGCCCCTTTTCTGATGCCTCACTTAATGTAGATACGTAGTAGGTTGTTGAACAAATTCAGTATATCTGTGATTACATCTGACATGGAATCTTCTACAAAGCAAATGTTCCCCTCCCCTTTTTTGTTATTGATAAATAATAAATGCAATGGGAGCTTATATTAGCTTTATTTTTCTGTCAGTTGTAACATTGCCTACAAAGTTTAGCATGTTTTGCTATTAGGTTTGTTCTATGTTTATGCATAGCTCATTCTCATAAAGATTTTAGAGAGATGATAAAGTATGCATCAAAGGAGGATTAGTAGTCTTCTAGCTTTTGGAGAGGTGATGATAACAGCATCTGTGAGTAGCAGCAAATAGAAAGCTGACCTGGGAATCAGGAAGAACTGGGTTCAAGTCTTACCTCTAACACAGTGATTACATTGACTGAGAAAGTTAATTAATCTCTCAGTGCCTCTGAGCACCTATAAATTACAAATCAGGTAATGATTGGCATTACTAAGGAAAATTTATTGATCAAGAGTACCCCTTACTGATGGAATCCTAGATTTGGTCCAAAGAAAACTCAAACCCCTAAAACTTTTCCATTTTGTGGGGAATCTCTTTGAGATAACTTGAAAATGGATCTTCCTGCCCTGCCCCACCAAGTGCCATTATCTCTGTGCTCCTTCCTGCATGAATTTCTTCTGTATGAATTTTGTCAGGTCCAGCCCTCTCTTCCTGATTTCATCTTCCTAAATGCTATTGCTACTAAATGCTATTATAAGGGCAGTCAAGGTCAAATGCAGTTGCTGATGAGAACAGATGGCCAAGGAAATAAATGCTTGACTCTGACATCTCAAAGGCATACCCTTTGAGAAGTCAAGATCATTTCTGTGACACAATAAGGTGCTAGAGTATGATACAATTGTGTACATAGAATGCAATCATTCATTCTGCTTAGAATCAATTCAGACGTGTGTGCCTAACCACATGTCTAACAAACACACACGCACATGCATGCACACACGTACACATATTACACAAAAACACAGACACGCTTTGCTAGCAGCTGGACTGCTTCAGAGACAAAACTTCCTATTCATGTCCTCTGACAAATAAACCAGGGAAGGGCTGGTTGCAGACAGATTGGTGAGGATATGGTTTTCCCCACAAGAGTACACTTCTTCAAATGTTCCATAAGTATAGGTCCAAGAAAAGAACAAACAGCAAGCTCTTGGAGGCTTTACAGTGAAGGCCTGGAGAGACTCCAACCTTGGCCAGGCTTAGCCTGAACCACTCCCTTAGGATTCCTGCCACAGGGTTCTCACAAGCAGCTTTTTCAAACACTGCGGGAATCATTAGCCGTCTGCCACCTCCTGTTGCTCAGTCAGATCAAGGTTGCTGCTATTTTGAGAAAGTCTAATCAACATGTGTGTTTCTCAGTAGTGACATAGTACCCCAGCAAGTCCTAGGAGTCAGCCTCTATTCCTAACAGTTTGAGGTGCCAGAGCCTCACTCTGCCTCCTACTGAAAATTCAGATGCTTCTATTTCTGGAACTTGGAGGGCTGAGGGAGAGGATGGGTGTGGGAAGGGGTGGAAGAATGATCACCTACTCGAAGGTTTTTAGAAACTGAAAAGCCAGAGCGGGTCATTCACACTTTACCTTTTCTCCAATCTGCAGAAGGTGGCACACACAGTGTTGCTCCTCCTTGCTGTTAATCTGGTTTAGCTGTAGCTGGGACTGAAGCAATGGAGTGACTCCTATTTTCCTATGTTATATGATGGAGTTCTTAATTGAGATTTTTGAGTCAACACTAAAATTTCCATTCCCCCCATTACAGCTCCCATCTCTTATTGTTTATTCTATTGACAATCCAGTTAAACAATCCCCAAACCTTTTCGATCTATATAGTTATTATGCAGACATAGCTAGGTGACTATATAACCTTTGTCCAGGATCCACAATCTGAGCTCTCAGAGACCAGGTCTGATCCCTCTACTCTCAAATCACTAAACATTTCACTTGTTATGTTCTCCTTGCTCTGATTTTACTCTGGGAAAATCTCAGAACATATCTAATCTTTAAGTCTCTACAAATATGAATAACAAGGTCACCTAGTTCCAATACAAGCACTCAAGGTAAGAGTGTATTTATTGGGTATAAGATACCCATTTATTCTAGCCCATGGAAAACTGAGAAAATGCAAAGGACTCCTAGGAGTCCCTAAGCCAACACAGAAAACACTTAAAGGGCCCGTAGTGGCCCATAAGCAACCAGCACAATGCACCTACTTCTCCAGTAAGTCCCATTTTTCTTCAGAGTCCTAAAGTTCCCCAGACTTCCACAGACCCAGTTTGTGCTCCTCTAGAGATTTGTAGCGGCCAGCAGGTAGCCCCCTGATATCATAGTGAATCCAGCTTTTCACAGAAATCAAATCATGTCATAGCCAAGACGGATAGCATTATGCATTGTTTGGACTCTCCCTGGAAGGGGTCATGTATTTATGGCTGCTAGATTGTCAACATCCTGACATTATGGTGATTCCTTTTTTCCTAATCTACAAAATGGAGGTAATATTGCCTGCAGTAGATACCTCATAGCATCATCATGAAACACAAACAAAAATATGTGTGAAATGTTTTGCAACTTTAAAGCATGATGCAAATGCCAGTTATCATTACTGTGTTATTGCTAATATAAGCAAAGTCTCCAGGACTGCCAGCTCTTGGAAAAGAGGATATTGCTTAACCCTTCAGGTTACTTTGGCTCAAGACTTTCACTGTGATTCTGCAATCTGGATTGGGTGGGTGGGTGAGTCATGGGGGATTGAAACCTTCCTTCTTCCTATGGGTGTCACACAGGGCACAATAACAAAAGTGGTTCAGTCAGTCAACATGTGCCAGATGGGGCCATCGCCAGTCACCTTGACTTACGTCTTGCCGCTAGACTTCAATGACTCTGCAGGAGAGAGTGAAGCTGATAACTGAGCAGCTCTGCCTCACTTAAATCCAATTCACTTGCAAGTCAAGACATCGCCATTGTGATGTCATTGGTCTTCTTTGAGAATGAAGGACAAGCAACAACAACAGTAAGGTTGAGGAAATATCCATAAGCACAAGGGGGATCTGAAGTAGGGCTTTGTACTCCTTGAGCTACCATAGCCAAAACATGAATCCTGACTGGGCCATGCTGACCACTCCCAAATGATATCTGCCCACCAGGTCAGGGAAGTGATCTACTGCAATGCCCCTGCTCTTCCCAGAGGAATCCCCTTTCTCTGGGATACTACATCTCATCTTCTTTCTCAGATAGAGAAAACCTAATTCTCTAAGGTTCTAGGCTTAACCAGGGCTTTTGGGATGGGTTGTTGGATTGGAGAAATTTCGGTATCTTTGTTCCAAACATACAATCTCTAATACTGCTCCTTCCTTTGACTCCAAACAACTTTGCTATTATTTTGCCACTACCCTTAGCCTCTCTGTGCTTTATTTTTCCTCCCACACCCCTCAGATAAAAACCCAAATCCTTTAATGTAGGCCTCTAATCATCTACATTTAGAGAAAAGTTGGTACATTTTTGCTTTTGTTGTTGTTTTCTGACCTGAGACCCAAGGATTGAATATTTAGTTTCATTTACATCACAAAAGCTGATTTTTCTAACACATAAGGAAAATGCTAATAGTAAAAGAATTTAGAAACTAGAGCTTGAATAGTTAGAGCTGGTGTGTACGCGGTGGTACATGAGCCCTGGATGTCTTTTGGGCACCTCTAGGTAAGATGGAGGCTGTGTATGAGAGCTGAGGCTCCAGCCGGTACAATTTATGTGACAAACAGGATGACATGCTCTGAGGAAGGGCTGGTGGTGGGGCGTCAGCAGCTGTTACTTTTCTGCAACATTCCAGAGATATAGAGAGATGTGTCCAGAGTGACCTCCCTGATTCAGTGACTGTGGGAACTAAGGGTGTTCTCATGGGGGACCAGTGACATGACATAACATTGGAAAAAACATGGGATTCAACAGCTCTACTTCCTGTAGGTGCAGAGGATGGAGGCCTTTTTAAATTGTTGAGGGAGGAGGAAAGCTTAACAATATGCTTTCCCAGGATGAGACTGATATTAAAGTCCCTGAAAATGTCAGGGATTCCTTCCTTATTATTTTACTAATTGCACAGAAGGGAATAGGAGAAAGGATGCTTTTTATGAGAGATAAATCATGTTAAAAATGTTAAAAGAAATATATCCTCCCTGCTTTCTCCTTTGCTCCCATCACATCTAGAGAACATTGTTATCTCCAAAAAACAGCTCAATATCCTAGAAGGTTTCACCAAACAAGAATTCATTTTGTGTGAGGATCTCTCTGTCTCTGTCTCTGTCTTTCTGTCTCTGTCTCTCTGTCTCTGTCTCTGTCTGTCTCTGTCTCTGTCTCTCTCTCCCTCTCTTTTTCAGTCTCTCTGTGTCTGTCTCTCAGTCTTTCTCTTAGTTTTTATTTTGTAATCATAAACTTAATTTTGCAATCTACTTAGATTTGGGGAGGAAAAGGGAAGTAAACCCCAAAGACAGTTGCAGCAAGTGTGAGAGAGGAAGGAAAGCTGTTCTCCCCAGCTACAAAAGGAAAGGTTTGGTGGTTAAAACAAACAAAAAAATACCAAAAAAATAGATATGAGTTGTTCACAGTCTTCCTGTTGGTCTTACTTTTGTCCAGGAGCCAAAGTACTTCAGGCTTCCAAAATATTCATACTTTCTTTCACCTGGTCAAAGACCATATGCTTACCATCCAAACAACCAGTTTTAGCTGCACTAATGAACAACTGGGAGATGTTTGAATTTGGCCCAGCATTTGCCATAGACAAGATGTACTCTGCTTCAAGATGAAGGGCTCATTACCAACATTTTCCCTATCAATGAACTTGCCATCAGTGCCACTGTGGCATATGAAGTCACTCTCCTGGCAGAAGAATCCAGCAACGATTGTGCAAAAGCAGGAGCCCTCATAGCCAAATCCTCCCCCCTGGTGCTCAGAGAATAGTTTTCTGCTGCTATTTGAAGATGGGCTTGATCAGACCCTTGGACTTGATGTCCGGGTGGGATGAGGCTGGGGAGTGTTGGGGTCTAGGTGGTCATCTTTGTAAAGCCCTTATTCTGCTTTTGGATAGCTCCTCCCTTTTGTGTGATTCAGCGTCTGCTGTCGCTCCCCATTCTCATCCCCGCCCAGGTCAGCTCCATCCTTCTCCAGCCCCTACCCTCGTCTGCTGTCAGCTTTCGTTGTATACTTTGGGACCCCTTTTCTTTCATGAACAAACTCCTCTTTATTCTAAACCTCTTCCTTGCATGCTTTTCCCATCTTTTGGTGCTCCCAGATTTTTGGCTCCTTCCAGGAGATACTACATCTCTGATCACCCTCTCCTAGGGTGCCAATTCTTGTATGACTTGTGATATGCCGAGCCAGAGAAGGAGTAGGCATACTCCTTGCTCCACACTGCCACTTCCAGACCAGGACTTTTTGCCATAACTCAGCAGTTTTTCTCTCTTTGAATTACACCATCTATTGATATTGTGAGGTTGAGATCCTTCTGGGCGTAGTCTCCTTACTGGCCTCCAGGTGACTCCCCCTTCCATTTCTCAAGTTGTTCAGTACTGGGTTCATGGTCTTTATCTCCATCCCAACCCTGTTTTCAGAGACTTCAATATCATATACTATGTATATGATGTATACATGTATATATATATATATATACACATGTATATATATACATGTATATATACATATATATATATAATATATGATATAGTATGAGAGAGAGAGAGAGAGAGAGAGAGAGAGAGAGAGAGAGAGTTTTGATGTATTTCCAGTTGGCATAAGAAATTAAATGGGAATTTTTGGAGTCTTGCAGAAGCTGTAGATGACATGTAAAGGCCTGCAGATGATACAGAAAAACTTTAGAGACTCAGAAATGCATAAAATATATGTATAGTATTATATAATATCAATATACTTTATCTTTTAATACCATAACAATTCAGACTTTTTCTCTGGTACAAAGGGAGAGCCAAAAAGTTTTATGTGGATTTTCCTGATCATAGGGGAGCCACATCCCTAATCCCTATGATGAGGAAGGGATAACTGTATTGTTTATATTATATACGTGTATATGTATATGCGTGTGTATACATATAAACATACACAGATGCATGCACATGTGTATATACATGCTTGCATAGATAAGTATATTCATACACATACACACACACACACAGCAATCAGGGTTAAGTGACTTGCCCAGGGTCACACAGCTGGTAAGTACCTGAGGCCAGATTTAAACTCAGATTTTCCTGACTCCAGGGCCAGCGCTCTGTTCACTGCACCACGTAGTTGCCGTAATATTATATTAATATTAATAATAATAGCTAGACTTTGTATAGCATTTTGAGGTTTATAAAGCACTTTACAAATATCATTTCATTTTATCTTCATGGTATCCCTGTGAGGTAGCTGCTATTATTATCTCTGTTTTACAGATGAGGAAACTGAGGCAGATAAATGACTTGCCAAGGGTCAGCTATTAAGTATCTGAGCTAATATATGAACTCAGATCTTCCTGACTTCAGGCCCAGCCCTCTTTTTGTGATGCCACTAATTGCCATGGTATTGATTGAATGCAGTAGAAGGCTCAGAGAAGGAAGTCATGATCAAGCCTCTGGTCTGATGTTTATATTAAAAGGTGCAAAGGGTCTTGTTGGCTGTCCGATCTACACACACACACACACACACACACACACACACACACACACATGCGCATGTGCACACACAAAATCCCAACTATAATGTTCCTGATGAGCAGTCATCCAGCCTCTGCTCAATGACCTCTTAACAGAGGAAACCCATCAGCTCTAGAGACAGCCCATTCTAGTTTCAACTAAGTATTAAGAAGCTGTTTCCTGACTTAAAGCCTAAATTTACTTCTTGTTGTTCCTGGTTCTGTTCTCTGGGGCCAAACACACTAGTCTAATTTCTCTTCTCCATTAGAATCATTTAAATACTTGACGGCCATCATGTTCCCCCAAGAGGACTCGTACTTCTCCAGGTTGAATATGGCCAGTTCCTTCAGTCAATCCTAATATGATGTGGAACTTAAAGCTCTTTGTCATCCCAGTTATCCACCTCTGGATGCCTTCCAGCTTAATCAATGTCCTTCTTAAACTGTGGAACCCAGAATGGAACTTAATTCTGCAGAAGAAGTCTGATGAGAGAGAGGAGAGTGGAACAGAATGATTTCTAAGTTTCCTTCTACCCTTAAATCTACATTCCTATGGGGTATATGTTTTATACACACACACATGCACACACACACACATGCACACACACACACACACACGCACGCACACACCCCTACACACACATATATATCCTATATACCTAAGGGATATTCCTATATTAGGGTATATTTTATATACATACATACATACATACATACATACATACATACATACATATGTGTGTGTGTGTGTGTGTGTGTGTATACATATATTCCTATATGGGGGTAGTGAGGTGGCACAGTAGATTGAGTGCTGGACCTGGAGTCAGGAAGACTCATTTTCCTGAGTTCAAATCTGGCCTCAGGTGCTTCCTAGCTGCATGACCCTGGGCAAGTCACTTAACCCTGTTTGCCTCAGCTTCCTAATCTGTAAAATGAGCTGGAGAAGGAAGTCACAAAACACTCTGGTTAGTGTCTTTGCCTAGAAAACATCAAATGGGAGTCATGAAGAGTCAGACAAAACTGAACAGCCCTTCTATAATCTTACGCTGCCCAATGTATCTCCCAAGCAGTGGAGTGCTGGTGTTTAACAACCAGTTTAACTTACATTGTTAACATTTTCTTCATCACTTTCTTAAGTCTAAACAATCAGCTAAACCATAAACCAAACACTGATTTGTAGCTTTTGCTGGTTTCTGAAGTGTAAACATTTCCACTGAAAATTTAACACTGGGATTTTGGAGCTTGTATCTGCTATACTCTTGCTTCCATGTGATATAGTCTTTCCAACACATGGAACAGTTATCCTCCTCTTCTTCTCTTAGTCTTCTCTAGTTGACACATTACCTAGCTTCTTTGAACCAATCCTTGCTTAGTATGATTTCAATTTCCCTCAATGCCCTGGCCCCAGGCAAGAACAGAAAAACACATGAGGTTTTCTTACTCCCCTCCTGGCTAAGTCTGTGTGGCTAGAGATAAATGCTTCATGACCAGGTGACAGAAGCCTCAATAAGAGGGAATTCCTGCTCCAGTATATAATTGTTAGAACTGTGCATATTATGCATTGTTGGAAGATCCATAACCAATGGCTAGATCATGAGAGAAACTCACACATTTACTTCGCTAAAATGAAGACAAAAGTTGACATGGTACTGCTTTAGAAGAGTGCTCATCAAAGATAATCTATTGGGGTATAGGAAGAAAATATTAGAACTTCTATTTTTTTATCAAGAAAGAAATAAATTAAGCTTTACGAATATTTAGTATGTGGAATGACACTAGCACCCTCATTCAACCTACATCTCAGATGGTTACATGTTGTGACGTGCTGGAGCTGGCTAGGGAGAGCTGATTGTTAAATTTTCAGTCTCAGGATTTATATTTCAGATATCAATAAATGCTAGAAATCAGGGTTTGATTTATTGTTTTGTTCATTGTCTAGATTTAAGAAAGTGGTAGAGAAAATGTTAATGCAGATTAAGTTTAAAGGTGTGTTGTGCATACATTATTTTTTCTGGAGTAATGGCTATGAAATATGTACCAGCATAGCCCCCATTTATGTTACATGTTAATCAAGGTATCCTAAAAGATTGGGCATTCCACAACGTGGAAGGGTTGATGGTGGCATCCTTACTCGTCCATTCATTTGCAGCATATTACAATGCATTTCAGTTTATGTGAACCTGGTCGACAGATAATATTGCTTAGTTTTCGCTGTACTAACTTTCACAATGGACACACAGCTCTAAAAGATTCTTGAAAAGCAACTATGGATTAAGAATAACAGCAATGATGGGAGTACAAGCAAACAACAAAATGGTGGAGGAGCCACTTTTCCTATTCTTGGTATAAGTTCATCATTGCTCATATTATGAGATAAAAACAATGATGAGCTAATCATATTTGACCAAAAATGCATTCTCTAGCAAGTAATACAAATTCATTTACATTCAAAGTCAAAGGATGACATTTTTAGTTGTAAAAATTCTAAGAAGCAAGCATATCTTTGCACACATAAGAAGGATCATAGCAATTACAAATCAACTACTATGAAATCATGGCATTAGGAGATTAATGAGTCCTACAACTGTGGGGACTTTAGCTAAATGAAGTGTGACATCCCTACCCCCGCAAAGTATCATGATCTTTTCATGCATATGCATTTCTGACACAGGGATTACCTACAGTCCTGTGCTTTTTTTGTCCCCCTACACTGTCTACCATCATAGTATCTTAAATGTTTCCAATGTAGGGAACAATGGTAGCACCAAGGAGCTGATTGTAGCTGAAGATTATGGAAAAGATTGAAGTGCTATCCTCAAACATTAGGACTTATACTACTTGTATAAACTCAAATACTTCTAGATGCCTGGTTCTTTGGGATCTTATCTGACCTTGGCTCCCATTTTCTCATTTTTCTTTGTGGAAGTCAATGCTCCCAGATTGATGACATGTATTTCTGGATTTTGGTCGCCTTTGATGTCTCTGTTTTCTGCCTGGAGACAAACAAAGCTTTCTGTGCTGCATATGGCCCTTGCCAAGACCAGGTGCTTTGCCTGTTGAATCCTCAGCCTGTAGGCAGCAATGGCATCACGACATGACTGATTAAGGACAATCAACAGTGTCTCAGGGAAGAGCTATCCTGGGAAAATAGACTGTGGCACGGTCATGATCAGAGAGGGGATGCCAGGGGTCTTTTCCAGTTGAACTAGAGTTTATTGGAATTTCAGATTTGATGGAAAGGAGAATATTATTTATATATTTTAATTTATTTATTTATTTTCAAAGAATTTGTTGAGGCATTGGGACAAAATGTGTTGAACTTTGAAAACTCCTTTAAACTTGATTTTTTTCCTGCGTTTCAGGTGATAGTTATAGTAGCAAAATATGTTATACTAGTAAGCAACTTAAAAAAATTTGTTTAAAGCACTTAATTTATTTTGAACTGACCATTTTTCCTTAATGATTACTAATGCTAGTGTTCACTTGTCCAGTAATAAAACAATGTCAGTTCTGTATCACTGTAATATAACTTAACCCAAAGACAAATTGTAGCTATTGTGACTAATCAATTTTTTCTGGCTTGTCAGATTTGACCAGAATTTATAGAATGAGCCTTAAGCAGCTGAAGGACAAATATAGTTGGGAAGCCTTAGATTCAATATCGATACTCATTAAGACAGTCTTTCTTATGGCTTCTACTTACTATCTATGAAACTTTGGTCAGGTCACTTCACCTCTCTGGGATGAAGTTTTCTCATTTGTAAAGTGAGGGTGTCAGATTAAGTGATTTCCATAGTCCTTTCCAGAGTTGTGATCGTAAGTTAGGCTAACTGGGTTTCATGGGTTCTTTGTGGAACTCATCCATGCCTTGGAGACCTATTCATGATTCTCTTGATTCTTGTGTTTGAAAGTCAAATTTTCTATTCAGCTCTGGTCTTTTCATTGAGAAAGTTTGAAAGTCATCCACTTTATTGAAAATCCATATTTTGCCTTGGAGCATTATACTCAGTTTTGCTGGGTAGGTGATTCTTGGATTTAGTCCTAGCTCCTTTGACCTCTGGAATATCATATTCCCAGCCCTTTGGTCCCTTAATGTAGAATCTGCTAGATCTTGTGTTATCCTAATTGTGTTTCCATAATACTCAAATTGTTTCTTTCTGGCTGCTTGCAGTATTTACTCTGTGACCTGGGAACTCTAGAATTTGGTGACAATATTCCTAGAAATTTTCTTTTGGGGATCTTTTTCAAGAGGCGATTGGTGGATTCTTTCCATTTCTATTTTACCCTCAGGCTCTAGAGTATCAAGGCCATTTGCCTTGATAATTTCTTGAAAGATGATGTCTAGGCTCTTTTTTTGATCATGGCTTTCAGGTAGTCCAATAATTTTTAAATTATCTCTCCTGGATCTATTCTCCAGGTCAGTGGTTTTTCCAATGAGATTGGAATGAGTTTTCCATGTTTTAGTTCCTTTGGTTCTGTTTTATAATATCTTGATTTCTCATAAAGTCACTAGCTTCCACTTGCTCCAATCTCATTTTTAAGGTGGTATTTTCTTCAGTGGTCTTTTGGACCTCCTTTTCCATTTGGCTAATTCTGTCTTTCAAGGCATTCTTCTCCTCATTGGCTTTTTGGAGCTTTTTTTGCCATTTGGGTTAGTCTATTTTTTAAGGTGTTATTTTCTGCAGTATTTTTTTGGGTCTCCTTTAGCAAGTTGTTGACTTGTTTTTCATGATTCTTTTGCATCACTCTCATTTCTCTTCCCGATTTTTCCTCTACTTCCCTAACTTGCTTTTACAAATCCTTTTTGAGCTCTTCCATGGCCTGAGAACAGTTCATGTTTTTCTTGGAGGCTTTTGATGTAGGCTCTCTGACTTTGTTGACTTCTTCTGGCTGTATGTTTTGATCTTGTCACCAAAAAACGATTCTAGAGTCTGAGTCTGAGTCCAAGTCTGAGTCCTTTTTCGCTGCCTGGCCATGTTCCCAGTCAACTACTTGACCCTTGAGCTTTTTGTCAGGGTATGACTGCTTGTAGAGAGTGCTTTGTCCCAAGCTTTAGGGGCTGCGCTGCTGTTTTCAGAGTTACTTCTTCTCTACTGTCACTGCAAGCTCTGCCATAGCAGCACTCCTCCTCCCCCAAGAACCGGATTACAACCCAGATCCAAGCAGGGCAAAGCAAGCCCTGCACTCCCACTCTGATCTGCCACTTGATTTCTCCCACTGTGTGAGCCAGGGACTCCAGAAGCAGCTGGTGCTGGAGTTCTGGAAGCAGCCGCAGGAGCTTCCTGCTGTTGCTGTCATCACCACTGTGCCACCTCTGCCACCCCCAGGGCTGGGGCCAGACTGTTTTCTAACCCGATCTAGCAGTTTTCCAACTAATCTGCTCTGTGGTTTTTGGCGTCTGTGGGTTGAGAAGTCTGGTAACTGCCGCAGCTCAATGATTCATGGTCCTAAGGCCTGCTCTGCCCAACTCCCAGTCTGGTCTGTCCCACTGAGGCCCATGTTGGGCTGTGCTCCACTTCCAGCGCTGTGCAATAGACCCTTCCCAGTGACCATCGAGGCTGTCCTGGGCTGGAGACCTGCTTCCCTCTACTATTTTTTGGGTTCTGCAGCTCTAGAATTTGTTCAGAGTCATTTTTTACAGGTGTTTGGAGGGATTTGGGTGAGAGCTTGAGCAAGTCCCTATTTTCCAGCTGCCATCTTGGCTCCACCACCAGAAAGGGGAATGTTTAAACAGAGTTTGTAGTTAATTTCAAAGCTGTGGAGCAGGCACTTGGATCAGTCAGGGCAACGGAAATTAGTAACTACTGGCTGGATGAAAGCTTGTAAAATTATTTCCCTAGCTGAGACAGCTTTCTCTTATGGAGTAGGATGTTAGACAATACTCCCAATCCCTCTTCATTCTCTTCCTTTGGTTAGAAATGGAACTGAATACTGCTATCTTTACAGGAGATCTTTGTGGGATATTCTTAGTCAGAACCTAGGGGGTGGGGTCCAGGTACCTTCTCCTTTATGTTTCCAGTATATCAGGTCAGGGGGACCTATATTCATGAAGCCACCTTTAGATTTCTGATCATGAAGATATCTTTCTTGCTAATAAGACATAGCAGCCTTGACTGAGCAAGATTTGTTCCTCCAGGATGATGTCATTTCCTCTTAATTGTGCGTGTAGAAATGCAGATGTGCTGTTATGAAGGAAGAAGGGAGAAATTTGCAAGGGCATTTATGAGATTCTAGCTTATCATGTTGGAGGCTGAATATCAGATGTACCTGTAAATCAATGACTGCTAATTCTTAGAATCATTGAATGTCTGACAGAGCTAGAAGGTGACTGAGAGCTAACCCAATACACACTTCACATCTTATAGTTCAGTTAAGTGACTTGCCTAAAGTCACACAGCTTTAGTAAGCTGAAGAGCTAGGACCCAAATCTGAGTCCTTTGAATAGGAACATGGTACTCTTCCACTATTCACATTGCCTCTGCTGTGGGTCTATTTCTCCTTAAGAAATACGTTTCATTTCAAGTCCGATATGGCAGCTCTACTTCGTCTTGGTCGGCCAGCTCCTTGAAATGGGTGGTTGCTTGTGGTTTTTATTAATATAGAGTCATAGATACTACAAGTCATGAAATACCATAATATCCAAGGAAATCACATTTTAGATGGCCCCTACGAAATGCTTACTAACTGACTGACTAGCTAGCCCAAAGGGCAATTGATTAATATATGGTTGACATAAATAAATATTAGCATTAATGCAGCATATTACTATTATTGACATATAATCAGGGAGAGCAAACATGGTTACCTGAGTCTTGAAGGATGATAAGATTTGAAATGGAAGAGGGAAACTGGAAAAGAGGACAGGTGGTGGTGGTAGAAGGCAAGGTGATCCTGATTATTCTTGGTGTGCATCTTTGGGAAGACAAAAAGAAATTGGAAAGTGAAAGCAATGGAAATAAATGGGAGTGGAATATGAGTGGAAATAAAAAAAAAATAAAAAGTGAATAGGTATTGTATTTGGACAAAACATCGCTGGTTGTGTCCTAGTTCTGACCCAAATTAGTTGTATTGCCTTAGGCAAGTCACTTAACTTCTTTTGTCCTCAGTTTCTTCATTTGTAAAAATTAGGAAATCACATTATGCAATAACCTGGTTTCAACTCCTGACTCTACCACTTACTTAATGTCAGCTAAATCACTTAACCTCAGTGAGGTTCCCTCAAGTGCGAAATAAGCTGTCATAGATGTAGAACAGGAAGGGCCTTCAGAAGACATTTACATTCGAGGAAGCTGTGGTTCAGGAGGGTCAGTGACTTGTGACTGGTTATACAGACAGTAAGTAACAGAGTTGGGATGTGAACCCATCTCGTCTGAGTCCAGAGCCAGTACTCTTTCCATTGGACCAGATGATTTCAGGGGTTCCCATCTAGCTTTAAATATATGATCCATATTCTAGATGAAGAATAATAGCCCTTCCAGCTTTGGAATTTGAGGAATTTGTGACTTCATTAGTGCTTTACATGTGTGAAGATAAAAGTTACAGGGGCATACAGTTGTTATTGATACCTTGTTTTTCCTATTACTTCTTGAATCCTAGATACTTTCATTGGTTCCACTGTCCCCCCACCCTGTCCCATTCACTAGCAACTCTAACCCTAATTCATGAACTATTTTTGATCTGGCTGCTGCTAGTAAATCACTTAGATTTTATTTCAGTAGTAAAGAAGAACAATTTACTTAACATTGAAAATATTGTTATATCAAAGAAATATACCATCAGCACCTCTGTCAACACCTGTGACCTCAAGTAAACCACATCATTGCCTCCTAAATACCCAGAGGTTGAAGGTTGTAAGTGTGATCTACTCTCTACCCCACCCCAACTCTCCTATAGATCCATGTAGGAAGGGGAGACTAGGCAGTTGCTATTTTAACCTAAACCTGTAACTCTCCTGACACAATGGGAAAAAGGAGATTTCTTAGTCAGTCAGTATTTTCTCTCCTGTCTTTATCTATCTGTCTGTCTACCTATCATCTATCTATTCATTTATTTATCTATTCTTTCATCTTTTTATCCAAACAGTTTTATCTTTTTCTTAGGACTTTCTAAGGAAGATGATACTGCTATTTGGGTATGATGGAATTGGCTCAGGAATTAGGAAATGCCCAAATCTCTGCCACCGCTTAGTTATTTTCAATGGAGTAGCAATTAGAGATCTTGGAAACTCCCTTCTTCTTCGCTTCTCTTGTCTGCATCCTTCCAGTTAGTCCTTCCATTTAGAAGGCTGAAGGCTACATCACTTACCAGCTGTACCTCCCTCATTCTGAGTCGTACCCCATTACTATAATAGTTGTTGGGGCAATACCCACTCTGAAACTCAAAGCCCACATTCAGACTAACCCTGTCTATCAATTTGCCCTTTAGCCTTTTCTTCTAACCAACTCCAGGCCTTTTAGCTTTTCCTCATAGTATCCATTTTTATCCCTTTCCATTGTCATAAATCCTATTTAGTTACTCTATTCTTGGGCAACCTACATACATTTTCTCTACCTCCAGTTGAATATGTTTCTTGATGGTAAGTATTGGTTTTTGTTTTTGTCTTTGTATGCCAGGACCACAGTGCCTTGCTTAGAATATTCTCTCTTCTAGGTCATGTTTCCCTGCTTTTGCCAACTACTTTCTTCTTCCTCTAGTACAGGGGTTCTTATCCCTAGAAGACCCATGATACTAGAAATGTTAAGAGCACTTGCTCTAGTGGACTTTTCTGTATCTACCTCTACTTTCTTCTGGAAGTCCAGCCTCCCTTTTCATGATTTTTGCCAAAATACTTTAAGGACACATAGGAATGTTTCTCTAGTGAGTTCTTTTGAAGGGAACAGATAAAAAAGGACTAAAGTCATCAAAATAATACAACTTCCTGTTTGAGATATTGCTACATCTGCCTGTGGTTGAGTCCCTGAGGAAACAAAAGCAGAAAATGTGAATGTCAGGTGAGATTGCACCAGGCTGCCTTGAGAGGCAATCCTCTGTGTTGCGAGGCAATCTTTTTTGCCTTGCAAGGCAATCTTCTTTGCCTTGCCAGGCTATCTTCTTTGCCTTCCGAGGCAAACCTCTGGGCCTTGAGAGGCAAACCTCTGGGCCCTGAGAGGCAAACTTCTCTGCCTTGAGAGGTAAACTTCTCTGCCTTGTGAGTCCAGCGTCTTGGTCTCCAAGGTCGAACGTCCTGGCCTCGGGAGTCGAACGTCTTGGCCTCCAAGGTCGAACTTGTTGGACTCCTAGCTCTTTGTAGGAAGAGGAGGTTACAGCTTTCAGCTCAACGCTACCATGATCCTCAGAGTGCTTCTGGTCCTCAGTTTCTTCCCTTCAGTTCAAGTAACAGGTAAAGCATTTTGATTTGAATCCTGTGCATTTTTCTTTTGATGGCTTGTTCCAAGGCTTGATTTCTATTGAGTGTCAGGTAACACAGCCTTAGGAAACTTGGATAACCACTCTTAATTAGACATTGTTCATGAAAAGTTTTTTGATCCTTGGACTATGCGATGATTTTTGATCAAAATATTCTTGCCATAACTTTCCCAGTTAATTTAACTTCATTTTAAAAGGAAATTTACTTAACTTGTAATAGGATTTCGCCCGCCTCTCCCCCCTTAACATTTGGAACTGAAGTTTACTCAAGGAAAATACTGCAAGATAGAACTTATTATAACCGCATTAGTGTTAAGACAAATTCTGCAAATTCCCCAGTTGAGGGAGTTATCTGATACAAGTATAAATGCTTTCAATTTAAACTCTTTCCAACTAAAATTCCTCAGTTGTATTCTATTTTTCTCCAATACCTCCTTGAAAATCCTAAAAGAAAGTCAGAGGTAGACACAGAAGAGTCCACTAGAGCAAGTGTTCTTAACATTTCTAGTATCATGGGTCTTCCAGGGATAAGAACCCCTGTACTAGAGGAAGAAGTAGAATCCCATTAGATCATGGCTCATGTTTTAATGAATTCAGATATACCATGAGTCAAATAATGTCTCACAAAGTCCTGGAAGGTAACAGTTGGTTCTGTCCCCCATTGCCAAAGTTAGAAGAGCTTAGTGGGCACGTAGTAGGCTCTTACTCCCCTTCCTTTTCTACCCTACTCAATAGTTGGACTGATTAACATGGACTGAAAGTATAATCACATTTTGGGGGCGGGGGTTAAACATGAATGTAAATGCCAATACCTTAAGCAAGACTCTTTTTAAAAAATATCCACTTATATCAAATGAGATAATATTTGTACAAAGCTCTTATCATAGTGCTTAGCATAGAGGAGGCACTATATAAATCCTTATTCCCTCCCCTCTCCCCTTCCCTTCACCCACTATTTGCTATACAGAGACATGACTTCATCTTTTCTCCCTTCAAATATCATTTCTTTGGTTTAATAGGGGGTTGTAATTTTCTATCCCATGCACAGGCAAATTCTAGTATTTGCACTTTTAGACTACTTTTTGATGCACAGATATGTACAAAAATTACATGCCAAAATGTTGGGGTATGGGCCTAATGCTATGGACCCTGGGACCACGTGGAAAGTCCCTGCCAATACCACCAAAAACAACCCCCTCAAAAAAACCAATTGGCCAGAGTAGATAGCACTGGATTTGCACCTCAAATCACTTTTTGGGGAATCTTACATTGCTAATGGAGGCCTCACAATGATCAATAGTCTTTTCACTATGTCAGTTGTAGCTGTAAAATTTTAGTGTTCAGAATCAAGTTTCCTTCTATGGGAATTTTCTTTCTTAGAAAAGAAAAGATGGTGAGGAATGGAAAAGAAGCCTTACCTTTCTTCAAAGCATTTTGAGTTGGTGTTTAGACACAATTTAAATATCAGAAACACTGCTTAAAAAACAGCCGCCAGAAAATCTTAGGAAAAGTTTAAATTTTAGAGTCCATTGTCTCATCACTGCTAGTGTAGATAGTGTATAGTGTCGAGAACACATGATTTAGAGTTGGGAAGAACTGAATTTGAATCTGGCCTCTGATATTTACTAGTTATATAACCTGAGAAATTAATGTTAATTAATATCTCCGAGCCTCAGTGTCCTCATATGTGAAATGTCTGCTTCATTAGGATGTCGTGAACATCAAACGAGATATGTGAAGTGAATAGCCATTCTTAAAGCACTATACAAACGTGAGCAGTTACTGTTGTTTCTTCCTTTTAAAAGTTTACATTAATGACAATTATTCAAAAACTAGTATTTGTGCCACAAGTCTTTGTGTTCTACCTCAGGATAATCAATGTCTCTTGAACATTGGTATTTTTTCCAAATATTGACCGGGTCCTCTTAAAAATTAAAAAGTGACTGTTAGTGATTGAATGCTTATTTAATATGGAATGACAACCCATGTTTATATAATGTTTTAATTTTACAAAGATGGCCATCAAACATAGCAGGAACAGGTGACCTCAGAAATGTAAAGAATAAGAGAAACAAACTATATTAATCAGTAAATATATAATATACGCCACGTTCATCCTAATCCAGTGGTTCAAAGCCTCTTGCCAATCATCGGCAGCTCTTCTCTGAACAGATTTTTGAAGACGTTCTCAGTGGACAAGACTTTACTTTCTCCTCAGGACTATCAGAAATAGCAGCTATACCAGCAATGTATGTCAGCAAATGCTGTTTGCAGCAAGAGGAATGACTATTTTTGTAGGAGTGTAATATTTTCATAGATAATATCTATCTATCTGTATATATAATATACATATAGCACTTTACAAATTGAAAATATGAGTTATTCATTTTATTCAAAAGTTTAAATGCATCTATGATATCGTTAATGTTGACATTCCCTTCAATGATTCAGATGGCAAACACATCTATGTCTGCCCATCCTGTGTGACTTTTGTCCAAATTCTATCAGTTTGCAACAGAGGAGCCACACAACATTCCAGGAGACGTCCTTGCTTTCTCTTGATATTGTAAGAACACCATTGAAGCAAATACTCTATATGCTATTGTCCCTCACTCTTGCCATGTGACCAATCTTTTTTTGGACCAGATATTTCTTTGATAAATGGCATTCTTTATTCTGGTTCTTCTTAATAGTTTCTTTTTTTTTTTTGGAGGGAAGGAGGCAGGGCAATTGGGGTTAAGTGACTTGCCCAAGGTCACACAGCTACTAAGTGTGTCAACTGTCTGAGGCTGAATTTGAACTCAGGTCCTCCTGACTCTGGGTCCCATGCTCTACTCACTGAGCCAACTAGCTGCCCCTGTAGTTTCTTATTTTTAATATGGTGAAACCCACTCTCTCCCACCACTTGCCTCTCCAATGCTCCTTGAGTTCTTGTCAGGTTATCATCCTTATTGTCAGCATTATCACTTTTATCATCATTATTTTAGATTACAGCATGAATTGAAGTCTTTGAAGTACACCGGGAAGGTTTAAGAACAATCCCTATAATTCTTCATTTTTCTTGAGATCCTGTGAAAGAATTTGTATTCCCTAGCAAAGAAAGGTTGGCTTAATTCCAGTTTTGCACTTCCTTCTCACAAATTGCTAAATTTCATTGCTAAAATTATGAACCGACTAGAGTCAGGTAATTATTTCACTTGTCTAGTGGGAAGCTACCAGAGGAGATTCTGTAGAACTTGGAATGCGAGAACTAACGCTTAGAAAAGTATCAAGTCAGCAGATGCATAAAGAGGCGATTGCATGTGATTGGTTACAGGAGCCTTTACATAATGTGTGGTAAAGCGACAAGACTGTACTTTGAGGCCATTGTTGGCTATATTTCAGTAATGCAACTCTCTAGCTTATAAGGCAATAAAAACACTGCTTGGGTTTTTTTTTTCTTCAAGTGTTTACTTTCTCTCTGAACTTCAACAAATAAGCAATCAGAACGGCCTTGTTTCCTCCATGAAGCCATATTACTCTAAATGGCTCTCTCTTTTTCAAAAGGCACAAAATTAGAAAACTACCTTCATTTAACCTAAAACAAATAGGGAAACAAGCTGACTTAAAGGCTTTTATTTTTGCTTTGCTCCTGAGTAATGGCCCCTTTGGAGTCAGTAGCAATCCCTATGTAGAGCTAATTCATCTATCACCAGCCTGTGGCTATGAGACTATAGTTTGATGTTCCAAAAGGTTAAGGTGAACAGTGAAAATGCAGTCAATAGGTTGCTTTGTCTGAATTATATATATAAAATTTGGTTGATTTTTTTAACCAAATATAGTGAAAGTTTTTAATCGAATTGAGTGAACTAGCCAGATATTTTTGCCATTTTATACACATTGCCTAAAAAATTAATTTATTTATACCATAATACTGTAAGACCACTAAAGCATGTATTTCTTGTTTTAAAGAATAATTTTAGAAACATTCATTGTTAAGGATTGTGGAATTAATATTAAAATTATGGATAGAACTATTTATTATGAAATAAGCAGTTGAATAGGAGTGAATGTATGATCTGACTTTAATTTCTGTGACTTAATCATTTTATGTGAAGAAAAAAAGTCCCTAGTACCTCTCCTTTGATCCATTCACTGGTATACTAACAATACACTTTCCTTTTTAGCATTTCTAGTTGGTTTCATGGGCATAGAACTATTGTCATCATGAAGCAGTAACTGAGATTTATCATGCTGAATTTTTTATTGTATATATAGATCAAATTACTTTATATATGAGCTATAGATATATGGGGAGGAATGAGCTTATGATTTCAGTGGGGTAGAGACCTCCCAGGGTTGAAACTCCTTCCACTCACACAGATTGGCAATACATCTGAACAAGTTGAGTAGCTTACCTATGGGTACAGAATTAGTGTGAATCAGATAGTACTTGTATGTAAGCCTTCCTGACCCTAAGGCTGGCTCTCTATCTACTATGACATGTTGTATCTTGGAGACATGATTATCCCTTCTTAACGTGACTTGTGAATGATCAACAGTGGTAAGAAGAATATGTGATGATATTAGATTACTGAAAGGGTTTTTTGTTATTAACATACCTTAGAAAAATTCATTTTAAGGCTATCATCTCCAACATACCTGAATAAAAAAGAATTATTGATTTGATAGAAGAGAGACATCAAATTGTTAGAAGACATAAACAATCCATTTTAGCCTTCCTTAGGACAAAACCCAAACTGAGTAAGCATAGTTGGCAATGTTTATGCCCAGGGGTTGCCATTATTCTTAGAGGATATGGCACCCTTGTATCCGTTCCTAAACATATGTCTGGACTTAAGAAAAATATATATAATATTCTCTCCAATTTCCAACTTTTTAAACTCTTCTTGCTTTTTGTTTGGAGAATTTCCTTGTTCTTGACATTCTCTTAGAGAGCTACCACTTTGGTTTGGTACACAAGGTAAGCATTCCTCCCCTGTTATTGGAAAAGCCTGGTGACGAGTTAGTTTGAGGTCTTCTGTAATACTACTTTGATACTTTGATGGATCTGTGATCTCATTGATGAGAAGTCTCAGTCACACCCATCCAAACTGTGACCCATCCATGGTTACTACTTACCCTTATGTCTTTCCTTAAGTGCTCCATAGAGGATCTAACCTAGGTGTTGGCATCCTTCCTCTAGGTCATTAAACATTTCATGGATACTTGTGCAAAACCCCAGATTTCATTCTAGGAACACAGAATTGTAGGATTTTAGAGTTTCTTTTCTCCCAATGTGGCTGCCCCTCTGATAGCTACAACAACAAGCATTTCTGTAGTACTTTATAGTTTACAAAGCATTGTTCACAACCGTGATCTCGTTAGATCCTCACAGTCACCTTGTGAGGGAGGTATGGAAGGTACAAGGAAACCTAGGCTTGACTTGCCCAAATTCACATAGCTAATAAGTGACAGAGACAGGACTTGACCCTTAGGCATCTGATTTCAAGTTCAATATGTTTTCTACAATATCATGCTTCCTTTCTAAGGTGCCTATTCACCAGTAATCGTTTCTCTGACCTTCATCTGGTGCCTTGGTAAGTCATATAATGTGGTACTCCATGAATTGACCCCATTTTCCATCTCGGATATTCTGTAGGACAGCTGTACCTGGAGCTAAGGTAAATGTAATTGAATCCCTGCATAGATAGAGTGGTTGGGAAGGCCAGATTCTCTTTTTCTCATTCCTGAAGTTGTGAATACTCAGGATACCACATCAGAGGTTGGCATGATGAAACCATGTAGGGGTGACTAGATTGGTCATGCTTTGTATGACCTTAGATTTGATTTCTTTGGCCTTCATATTCTATAGTTTAGATCACATATGCTACCTAATTGGGTCTGCATATTCTACCACGGGAATTTATATATTCTCTTTTTCTCTGCTGAATGATCAGCTATAAGGTGGTGGTGATTATCTTTCTTCCTCCCTCTCTCCCTTCCTCTTTTCTTTCCTTCTTTTTTCTTTGTTTGTTTCTTCCTTCCTTCTTTTTCTTCTTTCCTTCCTTCTTTTTTCTTCTTTCTTTCCTTCCTTCTTTTTTCTTCTTCATTTCTTACTTTCCTCCTCCCTTCCCATTACACTTTTTTCCTACTTCGTCATCTTCATCATCACTGTGATCATCGGCTTGATCATCATCCCAGGTTCATAAACTTACAGGCAAGTAGTGTTAGCAGCTTCTTGATACAGGCTTTGTCAAGAACCACCCACTTACTGTTTGTGCTTGCCTGGGGTCTATTCATGATGGTAGAACAAACACGTTCTTTTGAGCACTAACTTTGCCCAGAGTTATACTGCTTGCTTGGACAACATCTTCTAATGTACTGATGGTATCAGCAGCTACAGTGTAGGGGTATAGTCAGCCATGGTTGGTTCAGTATGCAAGGTTAGCATAATTACAGGAATTGAATTTCCCTTATGAACCACTGCCTAACTGTGATGTAGATTCCCTTGTATAGCTCTTTAGCTGCATGAGTAATGTTTTCCTTTGGTTCAGAAGGTAGAAGAATATGTTTTTTTCATTGTTAGGTTATGCCTGCCTGATTAAGTGAAGGAACACCATTGTGACTGAATTTGACAATTCTGAGTGGGATGACAATTTTCTTTCTTATTTCAATGTTGCTAGTGAGGGGCAAAGGCATTTAATTTAACCTCAGCATTTCTAGTCTTAGGCAAGGAGGAGATAAAATGCCTGTGAGATCCATTCCAAGTGCCTGACTCCACATAATATAAGAGGAAAGGAAGGTAGCTAAGAAAGCTATGGTTACTCCAAAGGTCCCAGTCACTCCTTCCTTTGGCAACCCTCCAGAGATAGTATTAAGTAGATGAAGGGCTGCTATAGGACCAATAGGATCCCCTGGCTTTCAATGCCTCTTCACTTCACTGCTGTCCTTATTGTAGGTCTTCTTTTCAAGGTTCTGGGCTCAGTTCATGTATTCCTTTTGATCAAAGATTGAGAGTTAGAAGGGATTGTGAAGGGTATTGAGGGGCACAAGGCACCAAGTTCTTTGCCCTCAGGGAAATTCCCTTGTGGTTTTCTCAGAGAAAACAAAGACAAAAAAGAAAAAGAAGGAAGAAGAAAAAGAGGAAGGAGGAGGAGGAGGAGGAGAAGGAGAAGAAGAAGTGAATGTTCTACTTTTTCTAGAAATGCTTATTTTAGGACCAAAGAGTCATAGAGTTTTAGGGCTGGAAAGAACCCTAGAGGTCATCTAGTATAACATTATTTTATTTTATTATTTTGCTATGACTTTTTATCACTGCCATTTTTATATCTCAGAAATTTTCTTCTATGTTCTGCCCTCTCCTCCTTCTCTACCTCCAACAAAGAAAAACAGTTCAGCATAAGCAATCAAACCTGAAAATGCATGCTGCATTCCTCCCCTGTCTCTAACCTCTCTACCCAAGGATTCTGTGCAACAAAAGTCACTCATGGAAATTTCTCTGAGTTTAGCTTCCTTCCAATATTGTTTTAATTTACCCTGTTGTAGTCATATTGTCTTCTTGGTTCCAGTTTTGTTACTCTGCATCACTTCACATAAGTCTTCCTATGTTTGTCTGAATTCCTAATTTTGGTCATTCTTATGGTTCAATAAGATTCCATTACATTTTTCTTAGCCATTCCCCAATGATGGGCAACCATTTTCTTTTCAGTGTTTTGTTTCTACAAAAATTATATTTATATATTTTCTCATATATGGACTTGTATTTCTGTCATTTACCTCTTTGGGGGTAGATGTCCAGTAGTATACCTCCATGATTCTAGCAATTAGGAAGTAATTTCAATTTTTTTTCCTGAAGATGTTGCCATAAAATGCTAATGTTGTAATAATTTCCTGTAATTCTTTACTGCTAATGACTGAGTTCTGCTTACCTATCCAATGATACCTCTTTTTCTCCCTCCTACAAAATCTTTCTGCTCCAGGCAAGCCAATCCCTAATCTTTCCCACATATGGACCATGATTATCTTTTCTAGAATTGCCCTTCATTTGTCATTCTCTCTACTTTCATTTCTGCTTGTCCTTCAAGGCTCAATAGAGATCAAGGGTTCTTAGTATGTTTTTGTGTCACAGACCCCTTTGGCGGTTTGATGAACACTATGAAACATTCTTAGATTTAAATGCATAAAATTACATACATAAGATTACAAAGAGAGCCAATTATATTGAAATATAGCTGCAAAACAAAAACAAATTCATGGACCCCAGATTAAGAACTCCTGGCATGGGCTTATAGAATCTAAGATCTGGGAAAACCCTCAGAGGACCATTAGTACAACATGCTACACATCAATTCCTGCTACAAGATTCTTGACAAGTGGACATCCAGATTCTGCTGTATGAAAGGCTCTAATTGTCAGGAATATTTTTTACTATTATATTGAGCCAAAATCCATCTTTCTGCCTCTTTCACTCACTGCTCCAAGTTCTGCCCTCTGGGGCCATACAGAACTGGTCATCACATGATCATCCTTCAGATATTTGAAGATAATTACATGGCTCTTAAATATGGCCTGAAGAACTTTTCCAGGCAAGACACTCCCAGTTCCTTCAACTGATCATTCTGTGATTTGGTTTCACTTCTCTTAACCATCTTATTTACCCTTTTCTGGACCTCTTACAGTTTGTCAAGTCCTTCTTAATACATGGCATTCAGAAATGAAAACAACTTTCCAGATGTGGAAAATTGCAGCAGGACTCCCCTATTCTGGACACCATGTTCTTGTTATTCACCTTAGGATCACACTTTTTTAGATGCCATGTCTCATTATTGACTCATATTGAATTTACAGTCTGCTAAAAACTCTTCCCTCCCACTTTTTTTTTAAAACAACAAACAGTATTTAGTCACATCTCTTCCATCCTGTGCTTATGGAGTTGTTTTTTTTTTTTGGTTACCAAAAGTGTAGTAATCGACACTTAAAATTGAAAAGTTTATTAGATTCAGGTCATGCTTTTAGAGTGCTGAGAGTTTTTTGGATCCTGGTTCTGTCATCTAATATCTTTGCTTTGTGTCATCACCAAACTTGTTAAGCATTTTGTCAATTTCTTCAAACTCTGTAAAAAATTTGATAAAACGTTGTGAATAGAATGTGGATGAGAACGGAACCTGTAGTATTCCATTAGAAAGTTCTCTCTTACTTGACATTGATCTATTGATTACCAGTCTTTAGGTATGTTCATTCAACTGGTTCTGAATCCAACTTATCATCCAATAAACATTTCTCCATCTTGTCCAACTCTGCAAGAACAATACAACCAATATTTATCACATGCCTATGCTTTAAAAGGCACTGTTCTAGGTACTGGAGTTATAAAGACAAAAAGAAACTATTCCTACCTTCAGGGAGCTTACATTCGACTTGGTGGATATACAACACATACACAAATAAGCAGATAAAAAGTAATTTGAGAAAGAAGAGAGTGCTAGCAACAAGAGGGGCCAAGAAAGGAAGCTAGGTGACTCAGTGGGTAGAGTGCTGGACTTGGAGTCAGGAAGACCTGAGTTCAAGACCTACCTCATACATTAAATAACTGTGTGGCTCTGGGTGAGAACCTTAACCTGTCTAACTCAGGTTTCTTATCTTATTAAAATGAAAAGGTTAGAGTCAGTGACTTCCAAGGTCATTTTCAGCTCTAAATCTATAATCCTATGGAAGTCTTAATATGGCTACCCTTCCACAAAGATATCATGGCAAACATTGTCAAAGACTTTGCTAAAATCTGTGCTTACAATGTCTAAGACATTTCCCTACCTACCAGCCTAGTAATGTTGGAGTAAAAGGAAGTGCAGTTGGTCTGGTACATTTGTTCTTGTTAAACTCTTGTTACTACCTCTTAGTGACTACTCTCTTCCTTTCTATGTACTCTACAGGGTGTTCCTAAAGTCTGGACACATAGGCAAAATGCATATTTTCAAGAAATGAAATGAATGAAATTTTCAACACTTTATTTAATTGGAATATTAACAAATAACATCTTCAATATGATTTCCATCATTTGTGATGCAAAGGTTGATGTGCTTTGCAAGATTCACATGAACTCCATGCAATAACTCCACATTGCCTATGTGTCCAGACTTTAGGGACACCCTGTATTAAGTCCTGCACATCTTTTCTAGCATCCAGCACTTCTCTTTTCTCTGAACTCCTAATGGATTTATTTGCACAGCTTAATACTTCAATTGTTTGACATGAGTGGTTCCTCAAAAAAATTGTATTTCATTCAACAAAGTATTCATTGAGCTATGGCTATTTAGTGTAGCTAGGTGGCACGGTGGATAAAGTGCTGGGCTTGGAGTTAGGAAGAAATGAGTTCAGATTTTGCTATAGCTCTGTGACCCTGGGCAAATCACTTAACCACTGCCTTAGTTTCCTCATCTGTAAAATGGGGGTAATAATAGCACCCACCTTCCATGGCTGCTGTGAGGATCAAATGAGATAATAATTACAAAGCTCTTAGCACAGCACATTATTATTATACACAATATTTATGTTACATACAATATTATATACAATAATATGTACAATATGCAATCATTATATACAATAATATTATTTACTCAGCATATCACTAAACATTATGGAAGGTGTACAAAAAATGTAATCATGTAATCCTAATACCATTGCATATAAATTACCTCATTTGACATTCACAACAGCCTTGTGAAGTACTTATAGGTTTTACTATGCCACTTGATAGATGACAAAACAGGCTTAGGGAGGCTAAATGGTTTGCCCATCACCCATAGACACACAGCTAGTAAGTATCAAAGCCTAGGACTAAACCCAGTCCTAACTCTGAGTCCAGCATTCTATTTGTGATGCTAAGCTGTCTCAGTGATAGCTGCTTCCATCAGAGGTCTTGCCATTTCAGGGCTGATATAGGGCATCCATGCAGTTAACAGCTGCAATGTTTTCTTGGCAAGGATACTGGAGTGGTTTGGTTCTTCCTTCTCCAGTCCATTTTACTGATGAGAAAACTGAGGCAAACAGGGTTAAATGACTTGCCCAGTGTCACACAGCCAGTAAGTGTCTGAGGCTGGATTTGAACTCAGGAAGATGAGTCTTCTTGACTTTGGGCTTGGAACTCTATGCACTGCACCACTTAGCTTCCGGAATAACATTATAAGGTAGTATATAATTGAGTATTCAAGTTGGTGGTTTAGACCCTAAATGCCATAGCAGTTTAAAGAAATGAGAGATGAACGTGAGTCAGGGTGCTCTGGTCTGGATGTGCTCAGAAAAACAGAATCTCAACATAGAATTTAAGTAGTCACAAAGGAGGGATGTCTAGAAACAGCATGAACACAAAAATAAGAGGGAGAATAAACCAATGGGCTCTTGACATAGGGAGGAGCCAGATTGGCTGGAGTAGAGAGCAAGGTATGTTTTGGAATGGTCAGTTTACATTGGTGAGTATTTGGAGATGTGGTTGGCCATGTGGTAATGTCAAATTATGGAGGGCCTTGGCTACCAGTCTGAGAAGGCCAGACTTTATTCTCTAAGCAATGAGAACCTACTAAAAGGTTTTGAGTTATCAGTGTGACACACTGGAATTGGTCCTTACATGGGGAAGGACATTGGATGCAGGGATACCAATCAGTTAACTACTGTAGAGATCCAGATGTGAAATAGTAGTAAGAATATTGTGCTTTAAGGTTCATAAACTGCTTTATTTACAATAAACCTGTGCAGTGTTTAGCTCAAGTATTATTATCTTTAATTTACAGGTGAAGAAAGGTTGAAAAAACATTAAGTGACTTTGCCATAGTCACAGGAAGTGTCGGTGCTGGGGCTCAAACCTAGCTCTACTGATTCCTAGTCCTTCACAATATTGCTGCCTCTAGTTAATTTGGGCTAACATGGGAGACATGGGAATGAAAAAGGATGGATTTGAAAGCTATTCCAAAGGTGTATATATATATATATATATATATATATATATATATATATATATATATATATATATATATATATATATATATGATAGGACTTGATGGGGAAGAAGAGGGAGGCATCAAAGGTGGCTTCAGGGTTTTCAGTGCACGACATTATTGATGGGCAGTGATTTGAGGAGCAATTGATGAGACTGGTAGGGAGATAGAGAATTTGAAGGGATGAAAAGACATCCTATTCGAAATGTTGACAGCCTGGAAATCCAAAACCAATTGCAGATTTGGGAGCCATCTGTGTGGAAGTGTTTGAAAAAGTCATGGGATCAGATTAAAAATCTGAGAGACTCTGAAGATGTAAGCCTGGTCTGAAGCCTGAACTTTGAGAAGCAGCTATAATCCAGGGAGGGGCTGAGGAGAAGGAGTCAGTGAAGGAAACAGAAAAGATAGGATTGAAAGGGAAGAGGAGAATAATTATAGGGTATTATCACCAAAGCCAAGAGAGGAAAGTTTCAAAAAGGAGAGAGTAGGCCGGGAGGGCAGAGATGGAGGGGATTAGCTTTAGAGAAGGTGGAGAGCTCTTCCTCTGAGACTCATGGGAAGGATAAAGGGAGAGTTGTAGAGGCAAATATAGAGACAAAGGTTGCTGAGGGAGCTTATTATGGTTGACCTCAGGGCAAAGGAGTAGCATGAGAAGAAAAAATCCTCTGCTTTATAGCTGAGGAAACAGGTCACAGCAGGTCAGTTTGTAGAACTTAATTAGAGTAAATCAAAAGCTATGAGCATTAGGTTCATAAAGTATGCCTCATCAAAACATACAATAGAGCTCAGAAGTCCCTCTGTTGGATGAATTGTCATTATAGTGTGTGCGTGTGTGTGCGCACGCGCTGGGGTTTAAGCCTGAGTAGCCCTCTCTTAGGACTATAAATAGCCTATATCACAGACAGGATTTACTCTTTAGGAGGGGTTCTTTGGAGTTTGGTATATGTACCCTGTGGGCGCTATTTCATAGGATCTTTTGATGACAGTCCTAGAGCTGGAGGGAAGTCCATCTAGTGCCACCCCCCCATTTTATGGATCAGGAGACTGAGGCCCAGGGAGCTTAAATGACTTATCCATGGTAGGGAAGTATATTTCAGTACATCAATATAATCTCTGTCATATTTTCCTGCTTTATTTGCCTGCTTAGCCTTCAAGAGACCTAAGGGAAATTGCAGACCTGATAATTAAGTGAATTGATTCACATTTCGCTTGGCTTTGATTGATGTTTTGAATGATGTTTAAACTGGTCAGAATGCCAACACCATTGCATTATACTACTGTGTTTGTGCAATATAGAGCTAAAGCCGTGAGGATGGTGACATTTCACATTCTGACCATTTAAGCATCACCCCCCAATCTCTAATTCCACTCCAAACTTTTTCTTGAGTTCCCAATTACCCCTACCTGAACGTCCGGCCAGCACCTCAAACTCAACATGGGCGCCTTCAAGTTCTAAAATCCTATGGGTCTATGTTCAAAACTGAACTTATTGTTAGCCCTTCTAAACCTGCTCTTCCTTCTAACTTTGTTATTTTCTTTTGATACGATTGCCATTCCACCAGTCATCTGGGCTTGGAATCTATGGCACCTCCTTCAACCTCCTCACTCATATTTACCCAGTCACAAAGTTCTGTTGATTCTACCTCCTCAGTGGTGCTCACAATGACTACTTCCTTTTCATTTCTACTATGCCCATCCTAGATCAGGCCTCATGAGTGGCTTATCGTAATAGCTTCCTAACTAGTCTCCCTGCCTACAGCTATCTCATACCATTCCTCGATACATTCTGTACACTACTAGCAAATAAATCTTCCCAAAGTATCACTTTGATAATGTTATTTTCTCTGTTTTTTTAAGGTTTCCTTGCCTTGTAACCCTATTAAATAAAGTCCAGAATGCTTTGCTTGGCATTCCAGTATCCTCTATATTCTGAAACCAACCTATAGGACTCCTATAATCTAGCCAAACAAGAGAACTTGCCATCTTGAAATTTTTTTATTCTTTCTCCCCTTCATGCCTTCGTTCATGCTGTTCCCTCCATCTAGAATACCTTTCCTCCACAGTATCTATCTGTTAAAGCTCAGATCTCATGCTCCTTCCTCCATGAAAACTTCCCTGATACTCTAGCTAGGATAGATCTATTCTTCCTCTGAATTTCTGTTACTTTGTGCCACTCTCATGACAACTACTACAAAAATACTTTGTTCTGTAGTTGTTCATGTGCACATCTTATCTCCTCTACTAGCTTATGAATTTCTTGAGGGCCCAGACAGTGCCAATTATATTTTTGTACCTCTCAGAAAATTGCCTTGCACATAGTAGATATACATTGTGGACTTGTTGAATGAATAAATGAATTTAGGACAGATGTCATAGGTTACCAAGAATAACCCTTTTCTTTAACTTGCTAAGTTTGATGGAATTCAACAAGCATTTGTTAAGTACCTGCTATGTGCAGGGGATGGTGCCAGGTGCTGAGGATACAAAAAGAAAAATGAAATGGTCCCTGCTCTCGAAGAGCCTACAATCTGCTGAGGATTGAATATTTGTTAATTTTTTTAATCCCCTGAATTTTGCTGGGTAGGTCCAATAAATGCAATCCAATAAAGATTTGTTAAACATTTATCATGTGTCAGGCATTTTGCTCAGCCCTAGTGGTAAAATTAATAAAAGAAAGTCGGTCCTTGCCCTAAAGGAGCTTACAGTCTAAAGAGTGGAGATAACACACAAAAGAGACTCAGGAAAGAGGAGGGCTAGCCAGCACCTGGGTCATCTTGTTCAATGGAATTGAAACCCAGCAGGGCAGCAAATGCTAAGTGGAAAATGGAAATGAATCTTTTATTTCTTGAAGTGTTTAACCTCTGAGTTACTTATAATAGTTGGAAGAGGCATATTCATTTTTTTAATGAGGATATGCATTATCCTGAATGGGAGTACATCTGTTTATATGTGCCAGGTACTGGCAGAAATCTAGACTAACACGCAGGCCAATATCCATAAATAGGTAAAATCAGTTAACAAATTTGCTCATGAAACATTTTCTTATTTTTCTATTGTCAGCAGTAATTTATTGATTGAACCGAAGTCTTTGAAAATTTATTATCATTATCATTATTTATTTACTATCAATAAAACATGTGCTTGAATATCATAAATAGGTGTGAATCAATCAAATTCAATTTAATTCAAGTCTGGAAGGCTTTTCAGCTTTCAACAGTTCCTTATTCATATGTAAATATAATTGGAAGGATAACATATGCTTTTTATCAATTGATGTTTTGGAAGAGATTTAATAGCTAGTTGAGAGGAAGGGGTGATGGGGCGTAGAAGAGGTAGCTGGGGATTAAAGATGGTGAAAAATCTCAAATGGGGAAGGGAGCCAGGGCCAAAAACAAAACGGACATTTCTGTTTTCCCAGGGCCTTGCTCTTGGATTGAGTTGCACTTGTCTCATCTCACTGAACACTTGGTTGTGATGTTGATGGAAGTCTTCGTTTAAAGTAACAGATAATTATTAAGAGGACACAAGTTAAGTTACAATAACTAGAATGATATTAGACATTTTGTGAGGTGAAGTTCAAATCTTGGCTCTGCTACTTATGTCTGGGAGGCATCTCCAACTCAGCACATCCAAAATAGAAGTCATCATCTTATCCCCAAAACCCACTCTATTGGAGGCACCAACATCCTTCCAGCCTCCTAGGTTTCAATTGTAGCTTATCTTCTAGTCCTCATTTTCCCTCATCCCTACGTTCAATTAGTCGCCACATCTTATTGTTTCTATTTCCTCAATATTTCTTCCAGGCAGTTGGATGGTACAGTTGATAGAGTGTCAGGTCTGGAGTCAGGAAGATTCATCTTCTTGAGTTCAGATCTGGCCTCAGACACTTACTAGCCCTGTGACCCTGGGCAAGTCACTTAACTCTGTTTCCCTTAGTTGCCTCATCTGTAAAATGAGCTGGAGAAGGAAATGACAAACTACTCTAGTACCTTTTACCAAGAAAACCCCAAATGGGGTCACAAAAAGTCAGACATGACTGAATAACAACAAACATATATTAAGTACTTGCTAAGTGCTGGGCATACAAATGCAAGCAAAGGAAAGATGTCCCCTGCCCTCAAGGAGTTTACATTCTAAAGGGAGAAGACGCATATAAGAGGGAGCTGAAAAGGGGGTAAGGAAAGGGCAGGGTGTTAAAGAAAGGAAGAACTTAGGGGAGGAGTTGAATGCAATTCTTTACATGTGGCATGTCAAGGGCAGAATATGGTGGGACTATCACTTGTTTTGGATATTGTGCATCTACTAATGCAGGCTGAGATTATATGAGGGTTTTTTGGCTGTTATGTTACACTGCTGACTCATTGACTTTGTGGCCCACTAAAACCTATATCTTATATAAATATATACATATATACATGTATATTTATGTATGTATGTGTGTGCATATATATGTGCATACATATATATATATATATATATATGTATTTATTTGAACTATTATCTAGCTAGCTCTCCCCCACTCTTTTCCAGTTCTGCTACTTACTACCAGTGTGACTTTGGGTAGCTTGCTCTCTTGGCCTCAGTTGCCTTATTTATAAATTGAGAAGGTTAGACCAGATGGCCTTTAAATCTATAAGCTGCTTAAAAGAACAGAAATAAAAATCATGATATTATGGGGTCCAAAAAGGTCTGGGCAAACTATAAAGATAAGCCAAGTCTAAAGAGATAACATTTAGGATAATAAAATCAAAGATCCAGAAGCCATAGAGCTCAACTCCCTTGTTTAACAGATGAGGAAACTAAAACTCAAGGAAATTTGTTCTTGGTCATAAAGAATGTCAGTAGACAGACAACGTCAGTGGTGAGATAAGTACAAACTTTTATTAATGACCCCATTTGGGTTTTCTTGGCAAAGATACTGGAATGGTTTTACCATTTCCTTCTCCAGCTCATTTTACAGGTGAGAAAACTGAGGCAAACAGGGTTAAATGACTTGCCCAGGGCCACACAGCTAGTAAGTAAACTGAGGCCAGATTTGAGCTCAGTTCTTCTCAACTCTAGGCCTGGTACTCTATCCACTGAGCCATCTAGCTGCCCCTAAGCTCTTACATGCAGGTTAAAATAATAGACTATGCAAGAATAGGATTGGAGAGATAATTGGATCATGGGTTTGGAGTTGGAAGATTTCTTAGAGGTCATCTAGTCCCAGTGGATAATGAAAGAGAGAGCCATTGAGGTTAAGTGACTTGCAAACTGGTAAAAAGTCATAAAGCTAGGTTTTTAGCCCAGGTCCTTGGACTCCAAATCAAATGCTCTTTCTACCATGCCATAGCACCCCTCAATTTTTTTGCTTGAAACTGCATGACCACTTAAATGGAGCTGCATTTCTTTTTTCACATCACCCTTTGAGTAGGCTCAATAGATAATTGTATTTCCTCAGTGAGTTGACAAGTACAAGGATAAGCAAGTAATAGGGTGTCTCTAAACTTTTAGGCTTTGTCTACTTTGGTATCAATAACTCCATTTATCATTTGATCATAGAACACAGATTTAGAAATGGAAAAGAACTTAAAAGTCATCCAATTCAACCCCCTAACTTTACAGTTGAAGAAACTGAGGCCCAAAGTAGATAAATTACTTGCCCAAGGTCATACAGATTGGGCTTTGATGTTAACGAAGTGTTTTCCTTGCATCTTGTTATAGAATCTGCCCTCTCCTTCCTCAAGTTATACTGTACTCATTTATCTGTGTAATTATTACATGTCACTAGTAGAATGTAAACTCCATGAGGATATTGTTTGTTTGTTTTATCTTTGTATTGTTAGCTCAATGCTTCGCATACGGTAGGTGCTTAATAAATGCTCGTTGACTTGAATTGAATGAGGGTCAGATTAAGTCAAGTCAAAAAGTACTTACCATGATGCCAGTGAATGCATCAATGGTGGGTTAAGTATAAACTCTCACAGACAGGTTAAAATAGTTAACTGCACAAGTATAGGATGGGAGAGATATGGGTGGTCAACACTGCATGTTGCAAACACCTGGAAGCAAAAAGAAAAACAGTTCCGGCCCTTGAGGAGCTTACATTCCATATGAGGGAAAGATTGCTGTAATGGAGTCTGGAAAGATAAATGTAGGTTTAAGGCTATTTGAGCCCCAGTTTCATTATCTGTTATAATACTTATAGTACTATGGAAGAAGCGTTATGGAGATCAAATGATCAATGTATATAAAATACTCTGCGAACTTCATAAGCACTATGTAAATGTTAGTTATATTTAAGATTTATGGTCCTTAATGATTTGGGTACTTTATGAACTTTCTCTTTTAACCTACATGTATAGTGGGTAGTCACAAGAATGGGCTGGTCAAAGATGTGGGCTGATACTGTCTTGTACTTTGACATTTTTTATTTTCATATTTCAAGTAATTATAACACATGTACAGCAGTTTGCAAACAAAACCATGAAATATTCTACAAATACTAGCTATTATTACTGCTACAATAATAATTATTATTACCAAAGTATATATACCAGAAAGTAAAAATAAGGCAAAACATCATTGTATTGTATGCTTAGGTTAGATCAGATGACAATCCTAGAGGTAGAGTGATTGGAGTTAACAGAATCCTGATAACACCTTGCACATAGTAAGTCTTCAACAAATAGCTTTTTTTGTTTTTTCTTATGTTATAATGGATTTTTTGAAATAAAATAATATTTTAGGTACATACAAAATTAAGGATAAGTAAATCTGAAAAAAGTTTTTGTCTTTGGGAGCCCTCCAGCAAAATATGGAAAAAGAAATTCTCCCAAAATATGTGTAGGAAGGGGGAAGAGAACAGGGTTACTTAGTTACCGTGGGCCATCAGGCACATATATAATCTATTTAGGACAACTATTTCTTGCAAAAAGAGGCAATTCAAGGTAGAGGGCTTTAATGAAACCCAATGGCTCTGGGTGGCAGTTCAGATTATAGGCAGAACACATTACACTTTGCAGTCTCTAAAACTCAGAAGGTGGACCCAAGGGCTTTAGTTGTGGCTGGTAATGAATTCAGGGCAGGGCTTTACAAAGCAGACTGGGCAAATCCCCATAATGCTGGCCCCTAGAGCAAGTGTCTGGATGGGACAAGCCACTTGTGCTTCCCTTTTTCATCCCCGAATGGCACAGAGCATGTAAGTCTTCCTAAAAGTCAATGGGCAAAATGCCTGTTTGCTCTCTGGAGTGGTTGAACCCTGCATGGATGCTGAAAAGCAGAGTTAAAGAGAGTCATTGTTATGTTATAAGAAATGAGGAGCAGACGGACTTTATTACAACCTGGAAAGACTTATATGAACTGATGTTGAGTGAGGGGAGCAGAACCAGGAGATCATTATATACGACTACAGACACACGGTAACTGTAAGGACTAACTTTGATAGACTTGGCTCCTCTCATCAGTGCAAGGTTCAAAGACAGCACCAAAAGATTCATGATGGAAAAAGCTATGTACATCCAGAGAAAGAATTATGGGGTCTGAATGCAGAATGAGGCAAACTATTTGCTCTCTTCTTTTACCTTCTTTTTTGGTTTCGTTTCTTCTTTCTCATGATTCGTTCCATTGGTTATAACTGTTCCTTACAACTGGACTATTATGTAAATAAGTTCAATGTGAAGCTATATGTAGAACTTACATTGGATTACATGCCATCTTGGGGGGGAGGGCAGAGGAGAGGGAGGGACAGAAAATGTAGAACCCTAAAACTTGTGAAACTGAGTGTGGTAAACTAAAAATAAAAAATAAATTTATTTAAAATGATAAAAAAGAGTATCATAGCATAGAGGCAAAAATAAACCCAGGAGATTACAATAACATAATTAAGTTTATCTTTGGTCAAGAGAGAGGTTTATGTCTGTGATGAACCATGTGTGAGAAAACTTATGAGAAAGCTTTTATTTTCTTCTGGTTCTCATATAATATGTTTAATTTTGGACAGAAATCATTTTAATTTCTAAAGTCAAAGAGAGAATTGACACTAGTATTAATGTCTGAACCCAGTCTGTACTGATCAATTTCTGAAGTAAAAGTAATTTTCTTTCTGTATATTTATTGGATTTTTCTCCATGATCCTTAATTTCGTATTACATAATCAAAGCCACAGAAGTACTTATATAGTGGACCTGTGCTTGGGGACTCATATTCCTTGTTTCAAAGCCTTCTGGGGTATATAGTCCTTAGGAGAAAGCGCGCAAGTCCCCAGGCATTTCATCAACCTTTGCTATGCTATTTTCTCTCTGTGGAACTATCAGAAGAAAGGGGAAGAGTATAATATACATTTTAAAAGAGAAAATCCTCTTTTTAAATTAATAAGTATAACGCATTTCCTTAGATTTCCCTACCCTCTACCCCAGTCTTTCATGGGACAGTCAGGTACAGCTTAGACTGGAAAGTAACTTTATATGGATAACTAAGAGGTAAGCTGACCAATTCAATTTAATTCAAAAGCATTTATTAAGCTTTTAACATCTGAAAAACCCTGCATCAGGTGCATATTCCTTGCTGCCAAGGAGCTTACTTTCTTCTTTGGGAACACAGGAGCACACAGATGAGTAAATACAAAGAAATTTGGGAGGGCAATAACCAGCATGGTGGGCAGGATTTTAAACCTTGCAAGATTGAGTGAGAGGGTTTCATTTCCATCTCTGACACTGGGGTAAGGTGGGGGCAGGAGGAAGAGGAGGAGGTGAGAGAAAGTAAGTCTCTGAAAGTGGTTTTTAAAAGACTTGGGAACCAAAGAAAAATAAGTGGAGGTGGAGAGGGGGAATAGGAACGGAAAGTGGGAATCAGGAACCTAAGCCTTGAAAGGAGCTAGAGATTCCAAGAGATAGGAATGAGAAGGGAGAATATTCAAAGTATGAGTGACAGGATGTATAAAAGCTCAAAGGTGGGAGATATAATGTCATGTATAGGGAACAACAAGTAGACCCGTTTGATTAAGATGTAGAATGCATGTGGGAGAGTTATGTGAAGTAAATCTGGAAAGATGGCCTAAAACTAGATTGTGAAAGACTTTCAATACCAATCCGAGGCATTTTAATTTTAACTTAGAGGCAACAAAGAATCTCAAAGCTTCTTAAGCAGGAGAGAGACATCATCAGATCTATGCTTTAGGAAAACCAATTTGGCAGCTTTTTGGAGGAGAAGGGGTTGGTAAGGGCAGAGGCTGGAAAGAGGACTCAATTGCAGTAGTAGTTCACAATCATACTGCTTATCTTGACCAAGTTAGAGTTGAATCATAGGGCAAATTTTTCTGCAAGTGACATAATTTTTATAGGTCATTCATGTGGATACCTCTTTCTAGAAGAGAAATATCTTTTGGGTCAAAAAAAATCTCTAATGAACAGGCAGTTTTCAGAGGAAGAAATTAAAGATATCTATAGGCATATGAAAAAATGCTCTAAATCAGTACTGATTAGAGAAATGCAAATCAAAGCAACTCTTAGGTACCACATCTCTCCTGTCAGATTGGCTAACATGACAAAACAGGAAAATGATAAATGCTGAAGAGGATGGGGGAAAATTGGAACACTGTTACATTGCTGGTGGACTTGCAAACTGATCCAGCCATTCTGGAGAGCAATTTGGAACTATGCCCAAAGGGCTATAAAAATGTGCATACCCTTTGACCCAGCAATACCACTACTAGGGCTGTATGTATCCTCAAGAGATCACATAAATGGGAAAGGGACCCATATGTACAAAAATATTTACAGCGGTTCTTTTTGTGGTAGCAAAGAATTGGAAATCAAGGGAATGCCCATCAATTGGGGAATGTCTGAACAAGTTGTGGTACATGAATGTAATAGAATACTGTTGTGCTATAAGAAATGGGAAGATACGGAGTTCATATTAACCTGGAAAAACCTACGTGATATAATGCTGAGTGAGTGGAGCAGAACCAGGAAAATATGATATACAAACACAGATATATTGATTCTGTGATGACTAACCTTCATAGATTTGGCTCTTCTCAGCAATACAAGGTTTAATGACGAGTCCAGAGGACTCATGATGGAGAGAGCTATCTACATTCAAAGAAAGAACTATGGAGTCTGAATGCAGATTGGGGCACACTGTTTGCTCTCCTTTTTTTTTTCTTTTGTTTTTTTTTCTCTTTTGTTTTTCTTTTTTTGGTTTTGTTTCTTCTTTCTCATGATTCATTCCATTGGTCATAGTTCTTCTTTACAACTTGACTATTGTGTAAATAAGTTTAATGTGAAGTTATATGTAGAAGGTACATCAGATTCCATGCCCTCTTGGGGAGAGAGGGGTGTAGGGGGAGTGGAAGAAAATCTGGAACTCAAAATCATACAGAACTGAGTGTTGTAAACTAAAAATAAAAAATCTTAATAAAAAAATCTCTAAATTAAGGATCTCAGATTTTTTCTAATAAGACCGCTATATGAGCTCACCTCGTTGAGTATACAAAACCACATTGTGGGCAGCTTATATTTAGAAATAGCTTTCTTGTTCAGGCATGACTTAAAATAATTTCCTCTAATAAAAATGGAGGAAGCTCTTCTGTCACTGCTACTAACCAAATGTGTATTCTTGGACTAGGCACTTTGTTTCTCTGTACCTCAGTCTCCTTATTTGTAAAAGGAGGGAGTGGGTTAGACAAGCTAGCTCTAAAGTCTCTTCAAGTTCAAATAATTAGATTCTCTGAGTCTATGCAGGGTTGGTCTTGGTAAAATAGTGAATTAAAACCCAATCCCCAACACTAGACTCTCTTTTCCCTTTTATTTCTCTGGAGGATCCTTCCATTCTTTCTACTTTCAGGTACTTCTTGTCCCAATACCCATCAAAATATTTGGGAAGGAAGAAGGTGTCAATGACTTAGATCTTTAGTGTGACTTTGAAAGTTCTGTTACTATCTCTACTTGCCACTAAGTAGCCATGTGGTCTTAGGCACGTCCAATCAACACTCTGGGCTTCAGTTTCTTTGTCTTTAAAGCAAAGATAATAACATTTTCCTGACTGTCTCACAGGTTGTAATAAGGATGAAATGAAATCACAGATATGAACGTGGTTTTAAACTGTAATACTATTTGTTCTAAGCATGGCACAGAGGGAAGTGTGCTGAATATCAATGCATTGCACCTGAGTTCAAATCCAGACCCCCCCCCCCCCCCCGTGATAGTTTTGAGAGACTGGGCAAGTTACTTAAATTATCTGAGCCTCAGATTCTTCATTTATAAAATGAATGGACTAGATGATCTATGGGGTCCCTTCCAGCTCTAGATATGTGACCTTATGATGAACAGAGGTAAAGTATCATCATTTTACCAATTTAAATCAATGTACTACCTTTTCAAGAGATATCTATAGTTCTAGCCTTTGCCCCTTAGAGACAAAGGGAGTTGTCTCCCTTGAAAGGAATTTCAAGCATTAACTGAGTTTGATGGGGAGTTAACTTTTTTGGGGTAGGGACCTTTTCATTGAGCCCCTGCAATGGTGCCATACAAGTGATGTCTTATTCTGCTCATGAGTGTGGCTAGACTTGCTAGTAGGCACAGAAATTAGACCACTGGAAATGAATTCTCATGTTCTCAAGTGAGCAATTTCCTCATGGGAGAATAGACAGTCCTCAGTTTTGTTGGAGATGGACTATGGATTTGATGATCATTTGTGGCAAATATCTACACTCGCATTAGCTAGCTGGTAAGAAGCTGATAAGTAGTTTTCATCTTTCTTACTTTTGTAGCCAAACAGAAGTTTGAAGGAAAAAGAGATTTGAAGTTTCTTTTTCTTCTCTCCATGCCTTGGTTCAGATGCCATTTAAAAACAAAATACTAAACATGGCATCCCAACCATCAGTGAAATAAGTCAGAAAGAGAAAACACCAGGCAAGCCAGTCATTTGACATCAACCAGATTTTAAAAATTGGTTGGTTGACTAAATCTTCCATTTTGTAATAAGTTGATTTAGTATGATAGAGACATAGACTTAATTACTCCTGCCTTCCCTTCTGGGAAAGGATGAATCAGACAGAGAAGACACTTAAAGAGGAGGAGGGTAGGTTTGACACCAGCAGATTAATCTGAGAGGTGATGCTTTCCATTTCCAGCATTAAGGGGGAAGCAGAGAAATTGACTGAATAGGAAAGCTAAACAACTTTATTTTATTTGAAGTATTATGAATTCCCGGAACTTCATGCAATCTAAGATTCACATATATGCAATAAAGAGCATATGAAAACAATTGCAGAATCACAGAATTTGAAAGTTGGAAGAGAGTTCAGCAGCCAACTAGTCCAAGAGGAAAGAACTTCCAGTATAACATATACAAGTGGTGTGGGTGTGGTTGCTGCTTAAAGACTAAGAATGGAGAACACACCACCTCCTGGGGTAGTACTTTTGGACAATTCTAATGATGATGAGGAGGATAATAAGCATTTATTAAACACCTACTATATACCAATAAAAGAAAAGGAAATAAGGTTAGTCTGGCATGACCTCTTTTTGATGAAATTGTACAGGTTCTTTCTAATCACATCGTCCCTTCCTAGTTGTTCATCAACCTTCTCTTTAATGATCCATTCTGGGATTTTCCAAGAATAGGAGTCAATCACTCTGATTTAAAGTTTGTACACTCTGTTCTATTCTCTCTTCCCCTTCAAAAAAATTGGGAACTGGCACTTCTCTTGTCTTATGATACATCTCCCATTTCCTATGTTCTTTCAAATATCACTGGGAGTGGGTCAACAATCACATCTGCCAGCTCTTTGACTACTCAAGGATGTATGTAGTTCATCTGGACCAGGTGTCTTTAATCAGGAGCAGCTAAATGCTCTCTTACTGCCTGCCTTCCTTATTTTGGTAATCAAGATAACCCTAATTCTCTGTCAGTCATTTTATTCTAGCATTTCCAGTGATCATTCTTCTTTCCAGAGAATGTAGAAAAACAGAGAAAACAGAAAGGCAGAGGGTGGGGTGCTCAGGGAAAGCCGCAGGGTCTAGACCCCTGCCCTCTGGTACCCAGAACTTACCCTAGGTGGGGACAGCTCCCTCTCTGTAGCTTAGGTTGGGGGGAACGAGAGGGGACAGAGGGGAGAGAGCAGTGAGGAGCAGGGAGCTGAGGGGGCAACCTCATTTTGAAGCAGTTTTTGAGCAACAAATTGAGCAGTTTTGTGCTCTCTCTCTGTCTCTGTCTCTCTGTCTGTCTCTCCTCCTTCCTTCTTTCCTCCCACCCTCTCTCTCCTCTTTCTCTCTCATCCATCACCTCTTCACCACTCACATAGCCATCACACTAGTTCAGGCCCCCATCACTTCTCTCTTAGTCTATTATAATAGCCTCCTAACATTATTTGCCTGCTCAAAAAGCTCCAATATTGCCTCTGAGAAAACAAACAAGCAAGGTCCTCTCTTTGGCGTTTAAACGAACATTTTACAGTCTGGCTCCAGCTCACCTTTCCAGGCTTCTTGTACATTACTCTCCTATTTGCTGTGCACAGCACATGGCATCTCTCACCTTCATGTTTCAGCACGTGTTGTTTCTCACACTTGGAATGTATTCTCTACCCCCATCTCTTAGAGGCTCTAGTTTCCTTTAAGGCTCAGCTAAAGCGCCATTTCCTGTACTCTGTTCCTACTCTAGTTGTTAGTGCTTTCCCCCAAATTGCTTTTAATTCATTTTATATTCATTTTTTATTTTACTTCACTTCATACAAGGTGTTTTACCTGATGGAATGTAAGTACCTTGAGGGCAGGGACTCTCATTTTTGTTTTTGTATCCCTAGAGGCTAGCAATCTACCTTGTCTATATTGTGCTTGATAAATACTTGTTTGATGAATGAACAAATGAATTAAATTTGGATTGGCAGAGATGAAGGAACAGTTTAAACAAAGCCATGTAGTTGGGATGCTCACATCATGTTTGTATTATGTTATGTAGAAATTTTTGGGTAAAGTGGGGAGTGAAGGCAAAGAAGTAGGGAGAGACTAGACTGGGAAAGCCAGACTGTGGAAACTCTCGAGTGTCAGATTCATAAGTTTGGAATTTATCCCAAAGGAAGTGAGTAGACATTGAAATTTTAACTCCATCCAATCATCCCACGTAGGCACCACCTTACCATGGCCAAGGAAACACAAATAACACCACTCCCAAATACTTATTTTCAGAGCCTAAGGTGGCTTCTGGAGAAGTTTGGATTTTGCCTGATTTTTCAATAGTAAAAGGTAGGAGGGAAAAAGTAATTTTTTCAACCCCTCCCTTTTTATGCAAGTATCAAAAAAGTCTATTATGACAAAACAAAATACTCTTCCTTTTGTTTTTTTTTTCTGAAATTCAAGTCAAACCCGCAAAGCTATTTGAAGTTTATAAAAAACCTGTGATGAGCAAGGATTTTTTATCAGATCCTACAGAGCTATGGATTGCTTTGTAAGACTCATCTATAATAATTAAATCTGTTCTGTTCTGGCCTTCCAAGATGACTGTGGCTCTCCTTTAGGAGGGTTGGTTCCAATCATTTGTAGCACCACCTGAACCAATCCTGGATCAGCTAACTCAATCAAATTGTTTCATGTACTTATAGACCCTTAAAACAATCATTTTGACCTCACTTTCAGAATGTTTAGAACAGATTCTTTAAAAAAACCAACCCTATTATCTTAGGGGTTCTGATTTTCAGAATGTTTTTACATGATGATAACTGATCATTTAATTTAACAAATAAACAAACCACAACTTAGTAGGTTAAGTAGGAAATTAAGACATTGGTCTTTGGTAGTGTGCCAGCCAACTCAGGAATTTTACTGATGCTCTCTGTTTCAATATTTTTTTAAAAAAATTAATTTTTATTGATATTTTTAATTTTTACATCACCTTGATTTCTTAATATATCCCTCCCCTCCTCTCCACCAAGATATTCATCTCTTAGAACAAGAAATAAAGAGTGGAGAAAAAGCATTCAAGCAAAACTAATCAACACATTCATTAAGTCTTATACACAACATTTTACTCCTTGCCCCCAAGTTTTGCAAAGAAGGGAGGGAGGCGTACTCATCGCTCTTTTTTGGGGTCAGACTTAGCCATTAATAATAATAATAATAGCCATTAATAATAATAATGATAACAAATAGCACTTACGTAATGCTTCAATGTTTGCAAAGCATTTTATTTATATTATCTCATTTGCTCCTCACAACAAACTTATGAGGTAGATGGTATTGTTATCTCCATTTTAATAACAGGGAAACTGAATTTGTGCCGTGTAACACAACTAATAAATATATGAAACAGGATTTGAACTCATGTCTTCATGACCCCAAGTCCAGCACTCTAGCCACTAAATCACCTAACTGCCCCATTATAATTATACAACATTCAGTTTCAGTTTGTGGTTCTTTCCATTTACCTTGTTGCAGTCATAGTGCGTAATTTTCCTGGTTCTTCTTACATCACTTTGCATCAATTCAAAAAAAATTCCCATTTCTCCTTGTATTCTTCACATGTATATTTTCTTATGGCACAGTAATATTCCATTACATTCGTGTACTACAATTGGTTTACATCCCTCAAATCAATGGGCTCAGTGGTTATGTTGATGCAATATAAATATAGCCTCAAGAGCATGAAGATCCAAAGTCTTCCCAGATCTTGGTCTTGTAAGGATGATCTAAAAAATTTCCAGGATGGAAAGACTGAGGAATCTCCTCGTCAAGATCTCTATTAAAAGTAGAGTCAATACCCTTTGAAGCAGAGACTTCATTACTGGGGTTTATACTTTAAGGAAGCCCTCATATACTCCAAAATATTTATAGTAGCACTTTTTGTGATAGTGAAGTGTTGGATGCTCATCAACTGGGGAATAGCTAAACAAATTGTGGTACATGAATATAATGGAATTATTACTGTGATGTAAGAAATGATGTATTGTGATGAATACAGAGAAGCATGGAAAGAGCTATCGAAATGGTGCAGAGTGAAGTGAGCAGAACCAAGAAAACAATATACACAGTGACTATAATAATGTAAAAGGAAATAACAATTACACACCAAAAAATCAAAAGTATATGTAACAAAATCATAAAGATTAAGCAGGACTCAAAATGAGGTATGAGAAGACACTCCAAACCCAACCCTTTGTGGAGGTGGGAGGTCCATTGGTGCTACACATTGCATACGTTTTTGGACTTTTTCAATATGTTGACCAGTTGTGCTGAATTTTTTCCTTTCTAAAAAATATTACTTGTCATATGAAATGGCTCTCTGGGAGGGGGAGAGATACTTGGGATAACCATGATGATGTAGGAAACCGAAAGTATCAATAAAAACTTATTTTAAAAAAGGATAGGGCCAAATAGCTCCCTATGTTGCCTAGTTGAAAGGAAAGGATATGGATAAGCTGACCTCTTAGAGTCTTTTTTTATATCCTTTGTTTCAGTGGCAAAATGGCATATTAGATAGAGACCTAGAGACTTTTAAAAAAACATTTATTTTTTCTATGTTGTTTTTCAGTCATTTTTCAGCCATGTCTGGCTCTTCATGACTCCATTTAGGTTTTTTTTGGCAAGTTACTAGAGTGGTTTGCCATTTCCTTCTCCAGCTCATTTTACAGATGAGGAAACTGAGTCAAACAGAGTTAAGTGATTTGCCCAGAGTCGCACAACTTGGAAGTGTCTGAAGCTGGATTTGAACTCAGAAATACGAGTCTTCCTGATTATCCGTTGTGCCACCTAACTGCACTCCCCCTCCCCCTTTTAAAAATAGTTCTGCTACTTAATCGCAAAAAAACAAAAGTACAAGTGCCAGGAAGGGTGGTTTTTGTTAGAAATTAGTTAGTCTAGGGCTTAGCCCACAAGGACTTAATGAAAGTTATTGACTAATTCCCTCCACCTCCACTAAGGATGTGACAACATAACAAGAGGAAAAAATATTTCATAAACAGCTTTAGACCCTCCTACCCAAGGCATGCTAGTATAGGCTTTTTCTCTTACAGTCTAAATCTTCACACTCCCAACCTTAACCCTAGTGCCTGCCAGTGGGTAAATGTATTTTGTTAAGGATAGAAATCTACAAGGTTAGAACCAAGGTTAGCCCACGTGCAATCTTTCACAATGAAGCACCTTAAATATGTTTTCTTTCCTACTATACTGTATCAGTAAGGTCACCATGGTTTGCATGCACACTTAAAGATTCTTTACACATCTTAGGAAGAGAGAGACAGGAAAGTAGCAAAAGAGAAAATACTCTGGGGTTAGTGATTGCATCTCTTTAGGGAGAGGAAACTCTGCCATAGAACAAGATACTTTTGGTTTTATAGATCCAGCCCTTAGAATCAGGAAGATCTGAGTTCAAGGTCTACCTCTAGCTATGTGAACTTGGGCAAGTCACTTGATCTCTCATTTCTGGCAAGTCCAATATCATAAGTTGAAGAGCAGAGAGCTTCTGACCTGCCTTGGTAGAGGATGTTTCTTCACTAGCATTTTTATATACCAATGAATAGTAATAAGTTGCATTTGTGTAGCACTTTAAAGATTGAAAAGCACTTTACAGATGTGATCTTGGCTGATCCTCACATCAACCCTGTGAGGTGGATGCTATTATTATCCCCATGTTATAGATTCGGAAACTTGAGGCTAAGAGAGATTAAGTGACTTTCCCAGGGTTACACATCTAGCAAGCATTTCAGTGAGGGTTTGAACTCAAGTCTTCCTGACTCCATGTCCAGCACTCTATCTATCCCCTACATCAACAGGTTGACATCACAGGTCCAGATAAAAACAAACTAGTTAATCCTGAGGTGACAAATGTGGTATCTCTTTCAGGGAGGCTAGTCTCAGCAGTACTGATAGTGCAAAAAAATAGAGCAAGAAATCAATTTTTTGCCTGTTTTTTTAAACAGCATGCCCTTAATATTACCCCATTATACCCATGGCCAATGAGTAAAATACCAGATGTCTTAAAATATAGTTTAATTCTTTCATGTCCAGCTGTCAGGTATCTAGCTGAAGAATAATTATATTGGTCTACACTTTAAAAGTCAGGTCAAAACAATCAGCAACCAGCTCCACCCCTTTAGCAGTTTTCAACTTCGTGTAAGTACAACAGGAATCCCAAACAGAGTTGAAACCTTAGCATTCAGGTCAGATCCTGGCTTTAGAGTGGAAGCATGTAACTCAAAAGCATAAAGTGACTCTTTAAGACTGTTAGGCTGTTCACCTTATAAATCATGACCTCCCCATTCCTACCAATGACTAAGTATTCTAGACTATGCCAACCAAAAAAACGAGTCCTCCTTATTGAAGGTCTATTTATTTTGTGAGGAATAAATTTTAGTGCAAAAGCTTGGACTTTAAGTTTATCTATACTGTTCTAAATAAATGCTCTCTTTCCTTCCCAGACAAGATTTTGGTCAAACAGCCACCTTGGCTTATGGTGGATAATCATGAAGCGGCAACCCTTGCTTGTAACTACACCTATGATAAAACTCCATCTGAATTTCGAGCTTCGCTCCAAAAGGGAACAAACAGTGCCCTTGAAGTCTGTTTTGTGTATGTAAATGGAACCCATAAGCCCTTGCTTTCCTCAATTGAAGACTTCAACTGCTCTGTGAATTTCGATAATAAAACAGTGAAGTTCCAACTCCGGAATATGAGTGTCAACCAAACAGATATTTACTTCTGTAAAATTGAATTCATGTATCCTCCTCCATACCTCTCCAATGAAAAGAGTAATGGAACCATCATCTATGTGAAAGGTATAAAAGCTCTGAAAGTGTAATTCAGTATTCTTATATCAACCTAAGTACCCTCAAAGGAAGAATGCTGGCCTCTTTTTGACTGAGGAACTGGGTGAAAGGAAGAATGAGCTCTATTTGTGTTTACTCCACTGAGTAGGGCCCTTAACCTTCCTGTGCCAGCCTCTTCCTTTGCAAAAATATCTTCTACCGAGATGGGGAAAAGAAACCTCTGGTCTATGAGTCAGGAGACCTCTATTCCAGCTGCTAATATCTAGTTGTGTGATTTCTGCAAGTAATGTATAGCCATTCTGGGCTTCAGTTTCCTTGGTTATTAAAAAAAAGGGATTGGACTACATGGTCTCTAAGGCCTTTCTTATAAATTTCAATGACATTTGGAATGGTACCCAGCGTAATTGGAATGTCTACTCAAAAGGAGTGGTATATTGTGTTGGAAAGAGCACTGCATTGAAATTCCACTGTTGGCTTGGCTGATAACTAGACATGTGATATTGGATAAGACACCTAATCTCTGTACCTCAATTGCTTCATATGTAAAATGAAGCCAATTAATTGGATGATTGCTAGAGTTGGTTTCTTGATGGGAATAAAATAAATCACAGTTTCTGAGACTTTAGATTCTGGACTTAGAATCAGGAGACAGGTTCAAATTCCAGTTCTGATGTTTGTTAACTATATGATCATTGGGCAAATCACTTAATTCTACTGAGACTCAGTTTTCCCATTTGTCAAATGGGAATAATAATTCCACTTGCACTATCTACTACTCAAGGTTGTGTAGAATTAGGATTACAAACCTTTTAATGCTGTATAAATGTGGCCAATGATTATTTGCTGTGCATTTTAAAGATATAGACTGCTTCTTTTCAGAATTCAAATTAAGAAAAATCAATACCATATTTTGCTATTTCTCATATTGTACCTCAATTTTAGCTTTCTTTCTCTCTTCTGCAATGATGAGATGTTGGTGGAAACAGCAACCTAGACAAGAGGACTTTATTGCCTTATTCTGGTAGAGTAATTTTGGTGATCAAGAACAAACAGAAAATGCAGTCAAATAACATTCAAGTATTTCATCTGTTGAGTCCTGTTGCAGTTTTTTTTTCTGTTGCAGTTTTAAACATCATTTTCTTATTACTGCCTTGTTACACATAAGGAATGTTATGATTAAATTGAGCCTAAGGTAAAAAATAATTGTTTGGCTTTTACATGTGAAATCATGCCCTAACACCATTAATTGGTTCTGAGAAAGCATAGGATTAGATGACACAACATTACACAGGGTAGGTAGTGTCATAGGAAACAATATCTTGGCCCATTGATCAAATGGCATTTCAGCAGGAGTTTTATGATGTTATTCTGGAATTTGATTATAATGTATTAATAACATGATAGTAAAATAATAGGGGTATGGGCACCATTATGGATGGTATGCCTCTACCACTAATATAGAAGCTCTTAATATTTGCCTCTAAACCAGTGATATGATAAAATACAAAATGAAAAATAAAAGATAAAAAGGAAGACCAAACAGAAACCTAAAATAAAAAAAAAACTCATTCCACCTGGATAAGACACATTGTGTTCACCTTTTCTTATTTCTAAATTAAACATTTTAGAGTCTTTCAAGTCCAGCTCCATCAATTTTAAGAGAGGAACTAAGGCTTAGTCAGAGGTAAAATGACTTGTCCAAAGTTATGTGGTAAATAAGTGGTAGAGCAGGGGATTGTATTCTTGTTTCCATAGAGATATTTCAGAACTGGAGAAGGAAATGGCAAAACACTCCAGCATCTTTGCCAATAAAACCCCATAGAAAGTATGGCCCATGGGGTCACAAAGAGTTGAACATGACGGAAAAAACTGGCAAGGTTGCCAGTCAAGGCTTAGCTCAAGGTGAGTTTCTTGTCACTGGTCTTCAAGTGGAATCTGGATAATCAGTCTCTGTTGGGATAGTGTAGGAGGCATTCATGCCTTAGGGAAAGCTTGGTCCTTTCCAACCCTGTAACCCTTTGACTCTATGATCTACCAAAATTGCCTTCGTTCTTTCAGACTGCCTGCAATTCTCTTCACAGAATCAAAGAATGTTCAGGTTGGAAGGGACCTTTACCATTATCTAATCTCTTCCCCCAATTTTTCAGGTGAGGAAACTGAGGCTCCAGAACATCACTTAGCTTAGCTATAGTAGAGTTAGCACTTTCCGTTACCTAGTGTCCTGATAAGCAAAGCTTGAAAATATTAATGCTGCTCAGGATAGAGTTTATGGAGAAGAGTTCCAAATGACAATGAGGTGTGTGGTGTTCTGGCAGCCTCTGAGATAATTTAAGTTCTGGAGAGCTCTTGCCTTAGGTCACGCAAACCATTCCCTTAGATTCTCATCCTGAGTTCCAGCAATGACTAATACCTGATACCAAAGAGGATGCTCACACGCTCTGTAACAGTTGTCTGCGAGCTTTAGGGTGTTGCTATTTTTCTCCATCCTTCCTGTTGTGATGTTGTGAAAGCAGAGAATGAATTCAAACGCCACTACTTAACGATTCTGACCCACCCTGTTTTCTCTCTATTTCAGAGAAGGAGGTCTGTCCTGGAACTTCTGAGTCTCCCAAACCCTTTTGGGCGATTGTTGCGGCTCTGTGTGTCCTTGCTTTCTATAGCTTGTTAATGACAGTGGCCTTTTTTAACTGCTGGGTAAGAAATTAAGTACTTGTCTTCAGTAATGTCAATGATATGGCCCAACTGCTGCTTTTGCCCCACATCCTTACTATATTCCCAATTGGGCATCTGCCTTCATAGGTGACCCTCATGATCTTTGAATGTTGTACGTTCTTCAAGGAGGCTTGAGAGAAGTAAGCTCTTCCTGACGAGAAGCAAAAACCTTGATTAGATTTCTCTATACCTTTAAATACTGATATAGATGACCAGGGAGTAAGGCGAGATACAGAGCATCCTGAGAATGTCCTTCCTACAGCCACTCAAAGAGTAATCAGTTTCTGGGCTAGGAACCCTGTGAATTGTGGTGCAAACTACTGCTTTGCCTTCACGGCTAGCAAAGAAACGAGATGAGTTTTATCTGAGTCATATTTTTTTCTACCTCTGATGAGGTTTAATTGTTAGAGGCCAAGCTTTGAGCTATCATTATGAAACTTCTGTGGCGGTTGTACTCCTGACAGACCCCCTCCCCCCCCTTACCGCCAGATCAGATTTTACTAACCCTAGCAAAACTTCAGGCAATGCAACAGAACTGGAGTGTCTTACTTTCTACCCCCCACCATACCCCCCCCTTCTTCTTTGGCTTTGTCTTTTTGGTCTGGATTCAAACCAATTTAGAACTTTGTGTAGATGAACTAACAGCAAGCAGGAACCACTTCGATAGTGGTCTTTCTTTTCCAACCCTGCATTGCTTCCATTCCCTTGTGTAGCTTTTGGAATCCTCTGGTATTTATGCCTTCTTTCACCTCTCCCCCTACCCCACACTAACCTGTAAGTTCTGGTCTCCCTCTAGAATGGCGACACACCTTCTACTTTTGCATGCCAGCTCCCCAAACCTAGCACAATGCTGAGTATTACAGAAGGTGCTAAATAAATATGCTGAGTATACAGAAGGTGCTAAATAAATATTTTTGAATTAACTAATTTAGTGCCTTCACTTCCACCTCCAAATTGCCTTTAGTAGAAGAGCTAAATATACCTATGTGTTCCAGCTTAAATACACACTATATAGCCTGTGGACTTCTCAGAAAAAAACAAAAACAAAATTGTAGCTCTGGGCTTTACTGCCTCCATGCGCTGGATCAATTATTCTAAGAAAGAAAATGCTTCCTTTGGAAGATACATTTTAGCATATAGAATCATAGACATAGAGATGGGAAGAAGCTGGGGGTAGAAGGTTATCTAGCCTGACTCTTTCTTTTTACAAATAAAAAAACCAAACTGAGAGCAAGAGAAATGAATGACCAGACCAAGGTCACACAAGAACTAAGTGGCAGAGGGAGGGATTTGAACCCAGGTCCCTTTGACTCCAAATCTAGTACTCATTCTACTGTGCCACTGCTTTGACTTTTCAGATTAGGATTTCTTTTATGTGTCTCCCCACCACTCTAGTGATGTGATGGACAGTAATTGTCAGAACGCTAGCCTGGATCTGTAAGCACAACCCCAAAGAAGATGGTATTTTGGGAAATACTTTCAGGATTTTTGGCTGATCCAAAGCTGAAACTACTTCCTGGTTATCAGGTGCATTTAGAGATTACATGAATTCTTTGAGACCAGTGATCAGGTTGTTATAAATATGCATATTTATAGTACTACAGTACCTTGCTGAGTTAGCACACCAATTAATAGAATGGTACAGTAATTTGCTAAAAATCCAGTAGAAGGTAAGCCACTCAAAGGCAGGGACTATTTCATTCTTTATTTTTTTGTCTATATCCAACACTTAGCATAGTGTCTAATTCAAAGGAAGGAATAGGAACTGGACTTGTGATCTCATTGGTCTAGGGAACTCCCAGGTAAGGAATTCCCTGGACCAATACATACCATCATTTCCTCTTCAACTTTTAGTCTTAGAGTGTTTCCTAGAGCAGTGAAAATTTAAGTGATTTGCCAGGGTCATTTATGTCCAATGTGGGACTTGAACCTAGATCTTCCTGGCTGACTCACTAGCCACAATTCCACATTGCTTCTCCGCATATAGTAGGCACTTAATAAATGCTTGTTGAAGTCAATGAAAGCTTCAAAGAAATTCATGCAATAGTAAGGAGTTGTTACATAGATAGCACCCCAAGGTTGACAAAGCTCTTACTTTCAACTACAGAATACTTGGAGGATCTGGCTCTGTAATCGTCATGTTAATGGCATGGAAGGAGTCAGTCTGAGGAAAATCTACAGCAAAATGGAGCCTTATCACACCTATCTCAAAGATTGGGAAGTTTAGACACTTGGCCTAGAGAAGGGGCTGCCATCATCCTTGGAGGTGATTCAGTCTCCTAGTGACAATATTCCCTTATTTGCATTTGATTCATAAACCCTGATACCCACAGACAAATGTGATGGGATTGAAAGCTCTCCATTTCTCAAAGATTAACAATGTCACATTTGGACCGATTGTCAAGAACAAATTAAAAAAAAATAGAGCTATCCAAAAGTGGGAGGGGCTTTCAGGGGAGATATGGTGTTCCCCTCACAGGATTACTTCAAGCAAAGACTACATAGGCCTCTTCTCAGGAGAGATTATTAAGGGGCATCCTTGTTCAACTATGAGTCAAACTAATTGTTGGAGGTCTCCTCCAGCTCTGAGATTCAGTCCCTGTTCCTCACACTCCAGGCTCAGATTTTTTGGTGGGGCCTTACCTTGTTGTTGCTTTGGAAAAGATAATTTGTGCTGAGCAAGGAAGCCCCTACCCACAATCAAATTAGCATCATACTCTTCTTTTCAAAATAAATAATTTTTTTCAATGAACAAAAGTTTATTTTCTCTCCCTCCCATCACTTTCTCCCATTAAAAAATAAAAACGAAAAAAGACCCCTTGAAAAAATATGCTTCGTCAAGCAAAACAAATTCCTTCATTGACCATGTCCAAAAAATATGTGTCATGTACTTCTTACTGCACCTTCTTGAGGGTAACTTATTGTATGATTGCTCTGAACCGGGTTCAAGCTAAAGCTGCAGTTCAGAAGCACAGAGCACCCCTAATGCCAACCTGTCAACAGTCACAGGATCAGTGAGCTCTTGGGAACAGCTGCAGATTCATTCTTAGTTCTTGACCGGTAGTTGACATTTGAGTGAATACATCACAGCCCTCCCCCAGGCTGTCATAGTCCCACATCTGTTATCCTTGTTCACCCCACCAATCACTTAGCTGTGCAAACTCATTCCCCCAAATAAAGAAATCCATTATCGATGTGCTCCAGACATTAAACGGCAGAAAAAAAAATGTAGATGATGTTTATACTGGAGTCCCCACTTTTAGATAACAATCACAGCCAGTATTTATATAGTGCTTTAAAGTTTGCAAAGTGCGTTTCATATTTTATCTCATTTGGCCCTCAAAACAACCTTAGGAGGTAGGTGTTATTATTAATCATCATTTTACAGATGAGTAAACTGAGGCACAGAAGTTTAAATGATTGCCTAGGGTCACACAGATAGTATCTAAGGTAGGATTTGAATTCTGGTCTTCCACATTCCAGGTCTAGCATTCTATGCAATGTCCTAACTAGCAATGGAAAGAGAACTGGATTTGGAGTCTGTTGACATGGGTTTGAATCTTGGTTTTGATGTTTATTTTGCTACCACTTAACCTTTTGGGACCTCAGTTCCTCATCTACAAAATAAGTAACTTTGCATTATATAGCCTCTGAGATCCCTTCCTATTCTATGTCATCAAATGTGAGTTAGACTGTTACTTTCCTGGAAGTGGAAAGAGCCAGCTTAGCAAAATCTTAAAAAAAAAGGTTGATGTGTGATGGAAAGTGAGGTGGAAGACAGGGCATTCTCATTTGGAATTGCATGGGAGACAGACCCTGTGGCCGTTCCAGAATTTAGGAACCATGGTGGATAAAGTTTATCCAGGGAATTTTTAATCTGTTAGAGCAGATTCAAGATATTAGAACCCATCCAGTAAGAGCTGGGCAGAATGCTTATTCATCCACTTCTGCTTGCCTTGGAAAAAGTGTATTTTTTCTGAATTTACGTACTCTTTCCCCTTGTAAATAAAGCCTAGAAAAAGCCAACTTTGTTGACTAGAATATGTAACTATGACTCAACTATGTTTTATATTCTGTGTCCATCATAGGGCTTTAGATAGCGCAGGTGCTTAATATATGCTTACTGAAAGAACAAGACCCAGGATAACTATCATGCAAAATCTTGACTGCACATATGCTTTTGCCTTTGCGCTGATGAAAACCATTGAATGAGCAGGTAAAGGCAGAGAGAATAAAGGGGAGGTTTTTATTAGCAAGACTATGAAATGAGAAGTCATAAAAAAAATTTCAAGACTTCCTGTATGCCTACAGGCACACACTTTATGGGCATCTATGTCTGCTTTTTGGGGGTGGGGAGTGTTACAGAAGACCGCAAACTCTGTAACTGAATATACCTGCTTGTGTGCATGTTCCAAGGTCATTAATGACCCTGAATATGATTATACTTCCTGCTTCTGTGGATGAGGAGTTGAACTCTGAAAGGTGAATGGATGATCTGCAAGAAGTTTTGGGGAAACAGATCCAGAGAGCATCCATATTACATGCAATAGATCCATTCAGATGATCCCTAAGCAGCTCAGTGCTTCCTTACCATCTCCTTACCTCTCTTGGCTTTCAGTTCCCTGGCAATCAATTTTGTTCTATACTTCCCAGTCTGCAAATCATTCTCCTTAGTCTACAAAGCAGTTGGGACAGGAGGATACGGAAGAATTTTGAGATGGAGATGGAGAGGAACTCATGTTTAACGACCTTGATTTGACCCTACAGGACAGAAGAATGACTAATAATAGGTAGAAGTCACAGAGAGGCAGATTCTGAGTTAATAAGAGGAAAATTTTCTGAAAAATTAGAGCAGCTCAAAATGAAATGGGACACCAATTGGATGACAGTGAGTTTCCCATGCTTGGAAATCTTCAAGTAGAACTGGATGGCTGAATGTAAGGGCTATTTTAGAGGAGCAGTCTTGCTTCGGGGATGGATTAGATTTGACTTCTGAGGTTTTCTACTATTCTGAGATGCCATGATTCTCAGACATATCCCTTTTATTTTCTAAGATGAGTGCTCTTTTTCTCATCCTCTTTCATTTCCCAGAAACTTTATTCCATCCCAATTATCCTCACTCTCTCTTATACCTTAGTCTTCACTGACTCCTTCCTTTCTATGTGTAAACATGGTCAAATATCCTCTACCAGGAGTTCTTAGCTTTTTTGCATGCCATAGGCCCCTTTGACAGTCTGATGAGGCCTAGAGACCCCTTCTCAGAATAGCATTTTAAAATGCATGCAATGAAACACATTGGATTACAAAGGAAACTAATTATATTGAAATGGAATTATCAAAATATTTTTTAAAACAAATTTGTGAACCCCAGTTTAAGAATCTCTGTCCCACTCTCAAAAATCCTTCTTATATCCCTCTTATTCCCTTGGCTTACTGTCTTATCTCTGTTAGCAAATAACCCAAGCTGACCTTCCTAAATGAAGTAGAAAGGTATTAAAATCTGGCCAACTAATGTAGATTTCCCTCTTTAGGGTACACCTCTATGAAATAAGTATTCATCTGAGCCTTTGTGGGCAAATTGTTTAGCACTGACGCTTACCTACTTTACGCTCTGGGTTTTTAGAGTTTGAGAGAAGGTTAGGTGAAATCTTATTCACTAATCCATTAAAGATAAAGAGTGGTTGGGCATGGATGAATTTTTAGCCTGGAACAGAAAGAGGAGTTGGTGATAGGAGATAGAAGCTAAGAAGCATCAGGCCCTTTTCCTTTTACATTCCACTGATGCCTGGGATAACTATCACTTCTAAGGCTTTCTGTAACTTGGTAACTTTCTGTTTTTTTTTTTAAATCTTAATTTATGCTGGTTTTCCTGTCGTTTCTAACAATAAAAACCCTTAGAAAACCTCATGGGACAGAAAAGTAGGGGAAAATTCCCCTTCATCCCAGGTTTGTTCCAAAGTGGGCCCCAGGAGGATTATGAGTTCTGACGGCAAGAAGAGAACAGATGGGCCTGTCCCTGGAGCCCTAAAATAGAAGGGACAAATGGGAAGCTGTCCTAGAATTGAGAAGTGTCTCAGGAGGCTATAACCTCACTTCCTAAGTTCACTGTAAGGAAGTTGAGATGGGTTTTCTGTCTATTGTCCAAGGACCAGCATAACTAAATTCAGCAAGGCCTCTTGCCAAGTTGACCACAGGATGGTGAATTATTTTGTTCGTAGCAACTCTTAAAGACTGTCTATTAAATTATAGAGGGATTTCATTCTGTGTTGGTAGAGGGTGCACCCATAACAATGAAATAACAGATCTCTGAAGGATTAAAGAGTTATATAGTCAGACTTCTCCAAAAAACAGTTTATGCTTCATTCATCCATCCATTTATTGATTCAATAATCATTTATTAAGTGCCTGCTTTGTGCAAGGCACTATTCCAGGTTCATGAAATACAAAGATAAAATCAAAATGGGTCCCCCACCTAAGGGAAACTTATATTCTGCTAGAGGTCACAGATAAATAAATAAAAGGTCATCAGTCTGAGGAAGGAGAGAATGGGGAATTGAGCCTTGAAGGATGATAAGGATTCTGACAAGCAGAGAGGCAGAGAGAGTATATTCTGGGCTTGGGGTGAATGGATGGAGGAGGGAGATGGAGTGCTGGGTACAGGAAATAGCTAGTAGTTCAAATTGGCTGTAACACAGAAAGCGTGGAAGGAAGAAATGTGAAATAAAATCAGAAAGATAAGTTGGAGGAAGTCTATGGATCTTTAAAAGTCAGGTTAAGGAGTTTGCATCTTATCCTAGAGCCAGTGAAGGTTTTTCAGTAGAGTGGTATAATCAGATCTATACCTTAGAAAGACTATTAGTGGAGGGTTGAATGGAAAGGGGGAAGTTTGAAAATAGAGCAACAAATTAGGAGGTCATTAAAATAGTCCAAATACTATTTAGGGCATTGGTAGTGTAAACAGAGGAAAGGGGACAGATCTAAGAGATGTTAGGGAGGATTTGGGAACTGATTGGAGAGTGAGGGAGAGATAAAAGGCAAGGATGATCCTAAGACTCCTAATGTGAGCAAGTATAGGGGAGTTAGAGGAAGAGAAAATAGATTTGTTAACTAAAAAAATAAAACTTTAATAATTTTTAAATAGAGAATTTTGGAACAGGAATGGATTTAGGAGGGAAAACAATGAGTTCTGGTTTGGACATGTTAAGTTTGAGATTTCAGCAGGGCATCCAGTGGAACTTTCAGACAGTTGGTAATGAAGGTAAGAGGAAAGAGTTTAGGGTTGGATGTATGGATACAGGTTTGATCTGCACAGAGAAGATAATTAATTAATCTGATAGGAGCTGATGAGATCACCAGGGAAATGCTTCTCTCTGATGAGAGAATCCAGAACTACACTTTGGGGGCTACCTATGTTTAGCAGCAGGGAGATGGATGATGATAACAGCCAAATAAGCAGGAGCAAAACCAGAAAAGAGTAATGTCATGGAATCCAAAAAAGGAGACGCAAAGCCTTTGCTTTTTAATTAACCACTCACTCCTTAATGCATTATAATATCTTTTTCTCCCTTCACTCTATTGAAAATGCTCTCTTGAAGGTCAGCTATGACTTCCTAATCACCAGATCCAATGACTTATTCCTGATCCTCATTCTTCTTTATATCTTTACAGCATTTCACATAATTCCTGTCCAGTCCTTAAAACTCTATTTTCTCTTAGCTTTTGGGACATTGACCACTCTTTATCCTTCTCTTACCTCTTTGACCACCCATTCTTAGTCTCATTTGCTGGTTACTCGTTTGTATCCCAATGCCTTAAAGTGCCCCAAGTCTCTTTTCTTGGCCTTCTCTTTTCTTTAGAAATGCTTGTTAACTTATTGATTTGGTGATCACATCTCCTCTCATGGCTCCAGTCTCTCCACTGATGACTTCAAAATCTGCTATCTTCTGCCTCAGTTTCTCTCCCCAGCTTCAGTCTTCAATTTTAACTGCTTATTGTATACTTGTAACAACAATGTGGCTAGCAGTTGCTTTAGGGGTGAAATACCCAACAAGACCAGCAACAAGAGCTGTCAGCACAGGTTTTTTGATCTGCTTTTCTAAGGAAAGTAACTTTAAGGGGTTAACAATCTCACTTTAATCAAACATACATATATCATTCACTTAGTTCAGGGGGAAAAGCCAGCACCCTGAACTTCAGAGCAAATACAAATAGAAATTACAAACAGAAAATGTCAACAGATCAAATAACATAATTCAACAGACAGGCTTTGTCTGATCAAGACATCACATATATAGTTACCAAAAAGAGAAGCACCAACATCTGGGTTTTCTTCAAAGCCAAGTGTTCTTAACAATGGCTACTCAGAGTCTCCACATCAACACTCTTCCAGTGAGTGAGAGCCACAAACAAAATGCTAACCTTTGAATTTATATACCCTTCTTAGGGCCCAAAACCTCCATACCTAATCAGCAAAAGGGTGTGGACCTGGGGCTTAGTACCTAGCAAGACTTAATCAAAGGTACTTGATTACTTTAGCATTCTAAAAGAAAAAAAATATAAAAAAGCCACGCCTTAATTAATATTACAATACTTCACCTAGGTGACTAGTAAATAGCTTAAGTACAAGATATCCAAAGCAGGAACCATCATTCCTCCCTCAAACCATCTCTTCCTCCAAACATCCTTATTTTTATGAATGGTACCACCCTTCTCCTGACCTAGACTCCTCAGTCACTCTTATCTCTTCCCTGTCTTCTCCTTTGATGTCTGATCAGTTGTCAAATTCTGTCATTTCTATTTCAGTAATGTCTCATTAGAAAACACTTCCTTTCTATCTGACTCCACTTTCACCAGGATCTTTTAGATGAAGTGCTCAGTTTACCCTTCCACTAGTAATAATTATGCACAAAGTTTTAGGAGTTGTAGTTTGGGGTTGAGGTAAGTCCATCATAACAAGGGTGAGTAAAATGTAGGGTAGATAAAATGAAAGTTCTTTAGATAACTAAATTTCTCTTTGGCCTTGAGTGTCCACAAAGAAGTACTGGATCATTTAAGCAAGTCAGTGAGAAGTGCCATCAAGATAGAAAGCCTGAGGATAAAGGAATTATAATACTCTGAAAAGCTGAGGAATCTCTGCTGGTCTTTGACTGAGGCAGGGTTCTCCCATTCAGCAAGGCCTCTGGTTTGTGTAGATCCATGTGGAACCTATACCAACTTTCCATGTGTTTTTAGACTCAATCTCTTTCCACTCATTATTCCCTAAGCTGGCAAATAGTTCTGGTATAGTTTTGAAAGACAGTTCAGACCAATCTGGTATGATGGGCAGGGTTCTGGCAGTATATTAGGCTATCATTGAGATAGACAAATACTTGTTGAAGCAATGATTAGACCACCAACTCCTGTCCCTATAGATCTTAAAATATTAGATTCATGAACTTTTAAAAAATTATAGGGGCACAACCTCAAATAGCATAACCTAGGAATCATATAGGCCAAAATAAACCTGGACCTTTTGTTTGTAATGTTTCCACACTTGGACTACATTGTATTGTATGCTTGCCAGAGGTCTAATATAGTGAATATTCCTGTCCCTGCCAATTGGTCCATAATACCAGGTATCAAGGTACTACTACTAAATGGTGATAGCATTTTGGGTTATATAGTCATGACAAAGCTTAAAAACATTTAAACAATTTTTGAATTTAAGTACCAAAAGAAAGAGCATTTCTATATATACAGAACACAGAAAGAAGATTCCATATGAAATCATGGATCTACTTGCCCAGTGAGAGATACCCCATCCATTAGTTCAGTTTTAGTGAGTCTGATCAGGAAGCAGACTGGCTTTCCTATAACACTCTGCAGAGTGCTTTGTAAATCTCAAAGTTTCTAAATTATTAAAATTATATTGTATTATTATATTATTTATATTTACTGATTATTGATATTTACTTTTGATTATTATTGATATTATTGATAATCACTTTTTAACTAGACCTGTGAGTTAATGGATACGAGGAACCATTAGAATTCTCCTCTAGCAACATGTCAGTGCCCGCTTTGCAGTTTTAGTCCTAGACCAGGGTCACACAGCTAGTCTGCATCAGAGACACACCTGAACAGGGCCTCTGAGGCTAGCTCCCTAACCATTGCATTGTATTGCCTATCATTATTTATTATGAGTAGGAAATAAAAACAGCATCCCTACATTATGGACATTGCTTACATTGTGGAAGCCATCGCATTTATTTGTACAGAACAGGTCCTCCAAACAAACCAAGTTTAAAGTGGGAATCTCTTATAGCCTCAGGCAAAAGCCTACTAACAGGATCTTTATTATGATCAAGAACCATTAAGGACTAAGGTGCCTGCCTACTGTGATAGGCACTAGACTTTAATACGTTAAAAAATCGATTCCTCTTTTGAGACTAGCCTTTAAGCCTCTCTGAGCTTGGGCAGCCTTGTTCATGAACAGGAGGCAAGCAGGCATACTTTTCAGCTTTCCAAAGCTTGAGTTTGACTAAGAACTTCAAGAACCCAGTCACCTACACATCACAATGAGGCATCAGAACAGAATTTCAGTGGAAGAGTAGTAGGTACCATACAAAACAAATGAATCATCAGTGGACCTTATTGTGAGGAAATACCCTCATAGCAGGCATCAGAGGGGCGGATTCTAAAAATCCACGTAGCTAGACATAGGCTTCAATATTTGTTGTTGAGACAAAACACTTCAGCCTGCTGCCCACTTTCTTTGCAAAGATCCCCTGTGTGCAAGGACTGTTAGTAGCTATTTTTATCTCATAGGTAATACCCTGAACAGTTTTCACAAAGACAAGTTTTTGATGTTTTACATTTTTAAAAAAAGCAGACTAAGAAACCTTCCTACTTTCCTTTTCTCTCCCACAGTTGAAAAGCAAAAAGAACAGAATTCTTCACAGTGACTATATGAACATGACTCCTCGGAGACCAGGACCAACTAAAAAACATTATCAGCCTTATGCTCCAACCAGGGACTATGCCGCCTATCAATCCTGACACAGACGCCTATCCAGAAGCGAGCCGGCTAACACCCCTCTATCTCCTCAACCCTGTTTGTCTGGATAGGAAATGCCCATCTCCCATCTCTAGCCGGTTATATTTGGCCTTTCGCAGGCCGCCTACACCTCTTTCATGAAGAGAGTAACTCAAGTATTTAAGATCATTTTGTAATATTATGAAATAGGAACCTCTAAAACATTTTTTTTCAGGAGTAGGCAGGTTCCGTTTTGCAAGGTTATCACTCATGAGCAACCTCAACCTGAACTAGCCGACTTGACTGAAAAGTATAGTGTTGGAGGAATCCAACTCCATTAGATTTTTATGTGGCATATATGGCTACCCATCCGTCCCATCTGCCAAGAAACCACTGGTCTAGCTCCATTTCCCTCCTCCTTACTCCACTTCAGTGAAGTTAAGATCTGCCTCAAGCCAACAAATGTATAGGTGCAAGAAAGGAAAGGTGAGAGTAAAGGTCCCTTTGAATGAGGGGATTCGATAGTTTGAAAAAGGTTTTGTTTTTATCATGCTCTGTCCATATAGAAGTCACATACTTTTTCTTTTTGGAGGGGCGAAGGCAAGGTAATTGGGGTTGAGTGACTTGCCCTAGTCACACAGCTAACAAGTGTGTCAAATGTCTGAGGCTGGATGTGAACTCAGGTCCTCCTGACTCCAGGACTGGTGCTCTACTCACTGCACCACCTAGCTGCCTCACCCATACTTTCATTATATTTAATATCATAATTGTTAATATTTTAGTTTAGAAGGATTGGTAGATTTTTCTTTTTTGGGGGGCAGGGCAATTGGGGTTAAGTGACTTGCCCAAGGTCACACAGCAAGTACATGTGTCAAGTGTCTGAGGCCGCATTTGAACTCAGATCCTCCTGACTCCAGGCCATCACCTAGCTGCCCCTCTAGGTAGATTTTTCTTACAGAAATGCTGGAGTGGTTAGTCTTTCTTATTTCAAGATACTTATGTTACTGTATCACAACAAAATCAAGACTATCCGTTTAGAAATTCATTCCCAATCAAATTATATAAGGGTAAAATTGTATGGAAAAATTTTGTTTTGTTGGACTCCAGGAATAGTGATGGGACATGACTATGACAAGAAAACTATAAGGCGGGATTTGGGGAGAGATAGGGTTTAGAAATAGGTACCAGGTGTTTCAAATTGGAGGCCACTAGATTTACCTGTGCGTCAATAAGGTCTGAAAAAAGTCTGAATTCATTATACCTTTCAGGTTTAGACAGTTGGTTTTGTAATATTTTCATGGAAATCTGAAGGATGGAGCTTCTTGGGGAAGTATATACAGGATAAATGAATCTACTGTGAAAAATAATGTTATTATTCTACAAAGATGAAAGGAATCTGGTTAACTGCATGTTCTGGAGGGTAGAGAGAGCCACCCAAGGCAATGACAGGAAACCAAGAGCCTCATTGCCCAGCCCTGAGAACTCAGTCCTGGAGAGGGCATTAAAAGATAGCCCAACGGAACACAACCTGTTTTAGTGACTTCATCCCTGTGGGTGGTTTAAGCTCAGAGCTGGTGTGCTGGACCAACCTCTAGTTCCCAGAGATCAGTGCAAACAGAAGGAGGAGTTTTTCGGACATTTATGGCCTCCAGTGAGATTGGACTAATAAGAGAAGTTAGAGAAACAATTCAGGAACGACAGTGGATATTTTTTCTGCCTCCAGCTCGGATGAACCTGCGATGTGCTCTCTGACTGCTAATGGACTCCATGACCTCATCAGTGTGATGATTTACTCATGAGCGTGATGCATTTTGCTCAATTATGGACTTCATAAAACCCATGGACTGGAAAAAATAACTCAAGGATTATCTTAACACATCCTGAAACGAGGAAGAGAGAGAGAGTGACACCCTGAAAGGATGATGTGCTAATATATAATGTGTATTAGTGAATAATACACATTGAAATGTAAGAAAAAAATGTGAGGAACTCCTACCATGTTCTCATTTTTTGAAGTCCCTTGTGTGTTTATAAAAAAAAAAACAGGGAATTTTTTTGCTTCTCAATACAGACAGAGTATTCATTTTAAACTTGTGATGAGGGGAGGAAAATTTAGGTCTACATTAAAAAAATTAATGAAACTCGTAATGTTTCTATTCCATTAATTTAATGAAACTAAAGTACATCAGCAACCATTAGCCTTGAACTGCAAAGGACAGTTGAATTTATGTTGGCAGGTAGGACCCATTACCAGTAGTTTGGCATACTGAGCTCTTCGGCCCAAGCTACCAGGCTGCATGTGTAAGCCACACACAGCTGGAGACATTTTCAAAAGGGCAAGGGTAGAAAAATAAGACTGTTTATGACCAAAGATCAATTCTTTCCACTTTTTCATGACTGGAAAAGGTTTACTAAAGATGACTCACACTTGAGATTTTCTTACTTACTATAAACAGGACCAAAGCAGATATATTTCATGAAGAAGTCCATTTTCACTATGAATTTTCACAAAGAAAAAAATGAAACAACAGTGGTCTAAATCATGCTTTAAGGCCCTAGATGTCATGAAGGCAAAAAAAATACCAATAACTGCTAACTTTGATCATAAATAGATTATAATTCATTATATTCTGACCATTTGGGGCTATAAGGGTCTCATATCTAACAAGAAGAAATTTATTAGGGCTAAATGCCAAATCTTTTACTCTGGTTAAAAAAAGTCAACTTTGCAATTACAAAATAAGAGAGGAGTGGATTGTATCTTGTCTAAAAACCATTTGAGAATGTGGCTCTGTAGTGTTAAGGACTAGCTAAGATGTGAAAGTCCCGCTGTCCTCTATCCTGGTCACCAGCTCTGAGTGCCACCTTTTTAGGAAGAAACTGATAAACTGGAGAGTGTTAGAGGACCAGGATCAATCAATTACCTAGCATTTATTAAGCTTTTGTTATGTGCTAGATACCATGATAACTGCTATGGATATAAATACAAAGAAAGAAACAATCACTACTCTCCATATGATGAAGGATCTTGAGTTTATGCCATATGGGAATTGGTTGAAGGAACCCGGTATGTTTACCATGGAAAAGGGAAGAAGGTACTTGAAGTGCCATTGTTTAGACAAATGCTTGGATTCATTCTAAATTGTAAAGTTTTTAGGGATATCATTACAGATGTATCTGGTAAAGGTTTAAAACAGACTCTGATAAAGGTTTAACAACCAGCTCTCAGAAAGTGTATTTTTGTTTTGTTTGGTTGTTTCAGTCATATCCAACTCTTGATGACTCCATTTGGAATTTTCTTGCAAAGATGCTAGAGTGGTTTTACCACTTCCTTCTCCAGCTCATTTTGCAGATGAGCAAACTGTATTTTTATATTATTATATATATAATTTTTAACTAAATTTTTAACAATGAACTTTCGGGAGCTGGTGGGAGCTGGCTCCAGCACACCCTTGCTTTGAGGTTCCTTCTTCACTGACGTTCTGTGATCATTTGTATATAAAGATGAAACTATTGACAGATGGTGAGTGGAGCATTGATACTGAGCTTTTTCTTAAGAGAAGGAATGTTGCTATTTTGAAACAAAATTCCTTTATAAAAACGAGCCATCCTCTTGAAAGGGAAATTTTTCCCCAATTTATTGTGTGTGTGTTCATTTTAAAACTAGATTTTCATGTGTTAATTATGCTTATGGTGAGTTTTACTACTTGTGGCTGGAAATTTGCTCTGCTCTGTCTACAATCTCTGACACACCCTTCCTTAATTCCCTTCCCCCAATATGGCCAATGGATTCCATTTTTGTGATGGCTTGTTGGAGCTGGGTGTAGTCTGTGGGTCAGTATTAGCCCGACTACTGAGATTCAGTGGCTTCATCTTTGAATACCACACCTACTTTCTCACTTGAGCCTGACACACCCAGCATGTGGGATAGAGCCTGTGATCTTAATGCCCATAACCTTACTGAGCTACTAATAGTATTTTCATGGAACTTCTGGTGGATTGGAAGGTGCTGGTCACTGAAGTCCATTAGGATAGAGGTCAGATGCCTTCTGTCAACTCTTACAACTGCTGAAAAGAACTTAGAGTAGGTAGGGTCCGATGCTTGCTGGTCAGATAAGCCAGTCAGCCTGCTAGAAGCTGGGGATGGTGCCATGCACAAACCCAGAATTCTGACACTGTGGCCGTAAATAAATATAGCATCAGCACAGATAAGGATCAGGGGTAAATGGAGGCAGTCTGAAAGGGGTGGGGTGGGGGGTGGGGTGGGAGACCTTAGGCCAATGCCTAAGGCTGCTTATGTCTAATAGCTTTATAAACATTAACTTCAGCCAGTGAGATAAAGAAATATGGCTTATTTGGCTGGATTCTGAGGCCATCTGTTTCTTTTTACTGCTGAATCAGTAGAAAGAACAGAATTTGGAGTTGGATGACCATGTTTCAAATCCCATCTCTGTTACTTTCAGGGTCCCTCCACCTCTGGGGGCCCCAGTTTCTTTATTTGGAGTAGATGATCTCTAAGCTACTTTATAGTTTAAAACCTATGATCCTATATTCTTGTTTCTAAAATTAGCATTTGTCTATATAATTCATAGTTTTTCACTCCATACTGACATGTATTTGATCTTTGTTTTGGAGGCAATTGGGGTTAAGTGACTTGCCCAGAGTCATGCAGCTAATGTCTGAGGCTGGATTTGAACTCAAATGCTTCTGACTTCAGTCCTATATCCACTGTTCCACATAGCTGACCCACTTGCATTTGCTCTTAAAGATCCTTTGAGGGAAATACTATAGGTATTATTATTCTCAATTGACAGATAAAGAAACTGATAAAGAGATGCATCATGAGGTAGGTTCTAGTATTATTAATGACCCTTTTAAGGGGCAGCTAGGTGGTGTAGTGCACTGTCCCTGGAGTCAGGAGGACCTGAATTCAAATCCAGCCTCAGATACCTAGGCAAGTCACTTAAGGATGATTGCTTCTAAGGAAAAAAAAAAGAACAAACAAACAAAAAACCCCCATCCTTTCAGAGATAAGGAAAATGAGACAAAGAGATTAAGTGATTTTCCCAGGGTCAGTTTCCCACAGCTAATCTGAGGCAGGATTCAAACCCAGGTCTTCTAAACTCTAGGCCATCCCAATGCCTAATAAATCTCCATAGAAACTATATTATAAATAAGGATTGGGTTCATGGGCCGGCCCACAGAAGTCTATTTAATCTGTAACGTAAGTAGACTATGGCACCAAAAATATTAACTTAACATCTGGATCTTTGGAGAAAGGAAGTCTAGTAGTACAGGGAGAAGGAGGAAGAGAAATTCTTTTTTCCTGGACAAGTCATTTGCCTCAATTTTCTCAACTGTAAAATGGGGATATAGCTCACCCACCTCACATAGGCAGCTGTGAGGATGACAAAAATGAGATAATATCTATAAAGCACTTAGCACAGTGTCTAGCATACAGTAGGCACTTAATAAGTGCTTGTTTCCTTCTTTCCTTTTCTTCTCCAGTCTAGCACTTCAGGCAAAATTTTGTAATCTGTGAAGTTTTCTGTTGGTATACCATTTCCTCTCTTTTTTTGGAACCCCCTCCAGCCTCCTAATGCTCTCACTACAAGCCCTTGGTACCATTAAATTAACTAAAGTCCCTCACTGAAGCATGCAGATTAGCCCTCTCTTACCCCTTAAAGTGGTGCAGCTGTGTAGTGCAGTGGATAGAGCATGGGATTTGGAGTCAGGAAGACTCAGCTTTGTGAGTTCAAACCTGGCCTCAGACACTTACTAGCTGTGTGACCCTGGGCAAGTCACTTAACCCTGTCTGCCTCAATTTCCTCATCTGTAAAATAAGCCGGAGCAGAAAATGGCGCAAACCACTCCAGTATCTTTGCCAAGAAAACCCCAAATGGGGTCCCAAAGGGTCAGACACAACTGAAACAACTCAACAATAAAAACCCCTTAAAGTACTACATGTCCCTGAATTACATACTTTCTTCCCTTTACGATTTTCCTTTCCCCTTTACCTCCAAATTCACTGTAACCACTTTTCTTAAGTGTTAGAAGAAAAGTAAAGTGATTGAATTAACTCACACTAATCTTGGTGTGATGGTTTTGGAGCATGGCCAAATCATCTGTGATGGAGGTACTCAGGGAGGAGACATCCTGCGGGACCTACTTCTGGAGACAGGAGGACAGGTGCAGGTGTGAACACTCTTGAAACTGGCCTACAGTGTGTTTGGGCCTACACAGGCTTCTTTACACTAGCCAGAGCTGTAGGCTCTTTAAATCTACCTTACTGAGGCGTGGTGACTTTCTTTCTCACTGAATGTATCCAGAGGTAAAAGACTCATTCACTAACAGAGGGAGACACTAAGGAATAAATGGGAAAGGGCCTGAGCTCTACCTTCCACTTCCTTCATGTCACGTGATTCCAAGGAATGAGTTTGGGGTTCGGGTCTGTTTCATTTGTCTTTTTCAGTTTTAGGTGCATGGAATAAAGTCCTGGACCTGGAAACTTGAGCCATGGGAACTATGGGGACCATGGGAGCCACAATTGGATGTTGCACCCAACCCAGCACCAGAGAAGCCCTGGGAAGCCAGGGTCCTGGGATACTGGTAGGGGGTGGGGGAGGAGGAGGAGGAATTTAAACTTGAATTATAACTAATACTATATAGAAACTGAGCTAAAATGTAAGCATAATCTCCCTCCCCTTCCTAGAGGCTGAAGCGGTGTAGGGAAGATTATATCATCTAGCTGTTTGGGGGAATATTTGTATATTTGTTCTTTCTATACCTTTTAAGTAGTGATTCCTTTATGAAAGCTAATCTGATTGGTATATGGAACTGGGGTGTTTGGAGTCTTAAAATATTGGGGGAACACAGTGGGGCTCTAGCCAATAGAGGAGGAGCCTTTCCCAACCTTCTCAGGGTACTGGACAACTCTGGAAGTGGGGAGGGATGGGAAATACAACAAACCTGGCCTTCAGGGAGTAGGATCACAGCAAACCCGTGTTACATGTGATTGTCTGATAACTCTTTAACTGTTACATAGGTTTTGCATTTTTTTAAAGCGGATATTGGCTCATCTAAATGAATTTCTATTTGGTAGAAATCCAGAAGTGGTGAAATAAAAATAGTTTCTGGCAATGCTGAGGAAGACGAGATGTGTTTTGTTCAGGGAGACCAGATGTCAGCTAGTCTTGCTTATAAGGAAATCTTCAACATTTCCCACTTTTCACAGCTTCTTCTTTTATTCCACTAGGGACCTAAGAGATCATCTAGGCCAATGCCTTTATTTTACAGATGAGGAGGTTGTGACTTATCCAAGGTCACACAGAGAGGAACAACCAAGATTTGAGCTCAGGCTATCAGAATAAACCCAGGGCCCTTTCTCCTATAACAGGTTCTTTTCTTCTGAACCCACAGGCTCTGTAAAAGCATTTGCTATGCATCAGCTCCTATGGTAGGGGGAATCCCTGTGGTGTTGGCAGTGGTGATTGACATAGAGGTGCGTGGTGGGGGTAGGTGTAGCTATTCATGTAAATGATCTGCGTGGGTTGATTATAAGTTGCATGTTTGAAAGTCCAGGATTGCTTGTAAAGAGGAAATGTAGTGCTCAAATTGTTTCACAATATATTGTAATACAATGTCATTCATCATTATACGGTAGGTGGATTGACCCAGGTGATTTCTTGGGTCTCTTTTAGCTCCAAAGCTATGACTCCAAGTGGAGGAAAGAAGGACCTATGGTGATCCTTTTTGCTTTTTCCCTTACATGTGCTAATGAAAAACAAACTGGTCGAAAAGGTTATAGGTTATAGAATAATTGAACTTTGAATAATCAAGAATTGACATTGGGAGATGAAAACTCTGATGCAGAATTTCTGGACTATCCTCATCATTCACTTGAATCTTCCCTTTCCTAAGTTCTGGATGAGCTCTTATTAATGGCTTATTCTCTACCCTTTTCCTCCTTGACATCTCTATGGCACATGCCGCTATCGATCACCTTCTCCTCCTGGGCATTCTCTCCTTTCTAGGTTTTCATATATTCTATTTTTTGCATCCAACAATTTTTTTCTTAGTTCTCTTCCTATAATATCTGACAGTTCTTGCTCATTCTTCTTTGCTGGTTTTTCATCCATATCATGCCCAATAGCCATGGGTATTCTCCAAGGCTCTGTCTCTTGACCCTCTTCTTTTTTCCTTCTATACTATCTCACTTGAAGATCTCATTAGTTTCCATTGATTCAATGATCATCTCTATCATCTCCATGTAGATGATTCCCATATATATATGCACATATACATATATACATACATATATACACATATGTATATATAATGTGCATGTGTGTAGCCAGTCTAAGATCTCTCTTTCTAGGTATCTGTCTCTTTCTCTCTCTTTCATTTTCTTTTCTCTTCCTCTCTCCTCTCTTTCTTCCATTTCTCCCCCTCTCTTTTCCTCCCTCACTCTCCCTCCTTCTCTCTGTTTCTCTCTGCCTCCTTTCTTCCCTCCCTCCCTCCTTCTCTTTCTCCCCCTCTCTCTTTATCTCTATCATTTTTCTATCTCACTAGCCAGTCCCATCAGAACATAAAGTACTTTGAGCAATTGTACCTGTACTTCTTATATCTGGCAAGCTGACTTAGAGATTGGGTTTATACTACAATTAGTGGTTATCTGCTCCAAGAACAAAGAAGTAGTTGCTGAGTATTGCCACCCCCCCTGCTGCCAGTCATATCTAACCAAAGGACCTAGGTCTGTGAAACCTTTTTAATTCATAACATTGCCTTCAAGTCTAGATGCCTCCACCTAGGTATCCCTACTTGTTTACCTAAGATCAGGACATAACCCCCCACCTCTTCATACACACACAGGAGAGGTAACTCCAAACCAAGGACCAATCCTTGGCAGGGCATGGGCTTTAGCTGCCATATATGCTCATGGCAGCACGGCAGTGGAATTCAGGGCAATCTCTTTTTCCCTCCCACTTGTCATAAGTTCAATGAAAGAGAACTACCCCCAGAGTTGAAGAAAGAAAGAGAATACAGGGTTGGAGTCTTTCCCTTTCTGAAAGTCCACTGAGTTATTGGTTCTTTCTACTACTTAGTGGCTAATAAAACGATTATTTCATCATCTCCAAAAGCTCAAACACTTTGAGAAGGAAGCAGTACATCATAGCATCTCAAAGCATGGAGCCCCCACAGCTCTGAGTCGCACATGTGCTCATCTGTAAGCAGACAGGAGAGCCTCATGCAGAATCTGAACAACCCTTCACATTATCTTACATTACCTATGAATATCTCTCTGCTAAATCAATTTCTAAAAATCAATTAAAAAAAAGAAAACAAGGTCTTGAAAGAGTCTGTACTACCTTTAAGTTCAAACTAAAAGTGAAATCCAGTGTAAGCCTCTCAAATTGTCTTATTTTAAAGTACCCTCCCCCCACCTCCCCCAACTGCCATCCATCTGTGGAGAATATATTCACTATCACTCAGCCAGGCCTTCACCTTTCCTGCATGTAGCAAATATTGTGCAGTTTAAAAATGCAAGATGCAAAATAAACAGTTTTATTCTAAATTTTGGTTTCTTTCCTAGCTTATGAGCCTGGAAGGGAAACAGAAATGAAGGGTGGGTCAGAGAACCCAGAGCAGCAGTTAGGCTCACAGCGGGGACCAGTCCTACCACATTAAAAGTTGCTAACGATTTCAATTTGTGTGTTGTTTTATGATTTATGAAGACATTTTGTTTTGAACCAACAGGCACAAACACCCAAACAATACTCTGCTTCACCCCGCCCCATCCCCACAAAGTAATTCCTTCAAACCAATTAGTTTAAAAGGCTGTTAGTAGTAAAGAGTTTTGTCTTTTAACTTGGATTTAACATTAAGCATTTTATTTAACCAGAGTTTTGCTTCCTCTTCCTCTTTGACTTTCATAGCATTATAGATTTAGAGCCAGAAAGGATCTCAGAAGTCAGTGAGTCCATACCCTTTCTTTTACAGATGGAGAGACTGAGGCACAGAGAGTTTTAAATAAGTTGCCCAGGATCACATAACTAATAAATTTTTGAGACGGGATTCAGACCTAGATCTTGTATAGTTTTTGTGCCATCCTCATTCCGACAGCACCAGTTTGAGATCAAGCGGGCCTTCCTGGAACTTCCTTCAAGGGGTCTTCCCCACTGCAAATCAAAATCAAGCTCTCTTGCTAATTAGCTCTGACTCCAGTGCCCAGCCCTTGCATTAGTACTGACCATTAGACTCAGAGCAGCTCTTCTTTAGGGCAGGATAAGAATAAGGATATGATGATATAATGATAAGGAAAGTCCCTCCCTTTGTGGATTTCACAACTTTCTCCTTAGTATGAACCTTGCCCTCTGAGACAAATGAGTTGCTTCACTTAGAAAGTTCACTCGTTCTTGGCACACAATAACTCAGGCTACTGTCCAGGGCATAATGTTGACTTTGGGAATGCTTATTCAACCACATTAACAATGTCCAGAAAATTTGGATGCTATCAAGATGTTATTTGGATAGCCCCATGAATACATCAACTATTTCCAGCTGATCTGGCTTTTTTTGCTCTAGGCTCATCAGGGCCAGAGGACTCCTTTCAAAAACTTAGCTCTTCATGCTATTTAATTGTTATGACCTTGCAATAGGAAGGTATTTGCACTAGGGACAATATCTCTCTGAAAGGCTTGATGGAGGGTTGGGAGTGGGGCTAGATCTATCTCTCCCTGTGCCCCTGGAGGCAGAGCTAGGCGACAGGTTCAAACACTCTCCTCCCTCCATTGCTTGAATCGTGAGGGTTTTGTGTGGAAATGTCAGTTGAAACAGAAGAGCTGCAAACAGCTTTGTTTTCCTATCATTGTGGTTTTTCATGGTGATGATGACACAAAAAGATGAGAATGGGTAGCATGAACTCCAACAGTTATCTCAGCCAGCATCTCTGCCAGCAGTGAAGGATATGTGTGGGTGTTACCTGCAAACAAAAAGAAAGAAGAAAAAGAAAAAAAAATCACAAGAAGAGGCTTTGTTTCCGAAAGAAAAGCTAACGCATCAAAGATTAGCAATGACAAGTGGACCTGTTTGTTTGACATACCAGAGTCTATTTCCTTCCCTTCATTAATCCCTGGCTGAGTTTAGCCTCTTACAAACATCTGGAGGCTTAGGTAAAGAGAGAGAGAGAGAAAAAGATGGGATAGGGAGAGTGTACAGTTGGAGCCACTGTCATTGACTTGCCATTCTCCTCATTTTGTGGATGCTTATCCAGTTGCCAGAAAATGTTGGCTTCCAAGGCATGAACTTGTACAAAATCTTGAGAATCCAGGAATACCTAGTCTAGGGGTAAGCAAATATTAGGAACCTTCTATACCTACCTTTAAGTTAATTTTACCACCTTCTCTTCTTTGCCTCTGTCTTAATTATTCAATTCTCCTTCTCCTTCTCCTTCTCCTTCTCCTTCTCCTTCTCCTCCTCTTCCTCCTCCTCCTTCTCCTTCTTCTCCTCCTCCTCCTTTTTTGTTCGTTTCTTTCTCTTCTACCTGTTCCTTGGGCCTACCAGTATCAATCAGAAGGATAACCTTAGCTTTGTTAGTGGTAAGCATTCAGGCTTAAAGAGTTTATGCAGCTTTTCTCTGGTTTATTCTCCTAAAATATGTTCTTACTATTTAAGCAAAAGAAATAGCTGTACCTGCTAACCCCACCCCCATACAGAACATTTAGTTAAGAGAGAGGAAGTAGAGAATTGATACCTCAATAGCATACAGATTTAGTGAACTAGACAGTCTTCTGTGAGCCTTCACCTGTTTATGGAAATCATCTGGTGTACCATGTGGCTAGAGTGCTGGGCCTGGAGTCAGGAAGACTCATCACCCTGAGTTCAAATCTGGCCTCAGACGCTTACTAGTTGCATGACCCTGGAAAAGTCACTTAATCCTGTTTGTCTCAGTTTCCTCATCTGTAAAATGAACCTGAGAAGGAAATGGCAAAACACTCCAGTATCTTTGCCAAGAAAATCTCACAAAGAATCGGACGTGACTGAGAAACAACTAAACACAACAGCACTCTAGAATCCTGTCTACCATAGAATATTAGTTCTGAAAAGGGCCTGAGAGGTCATTGTAAAGGTGATCAGTGAATGGGAAGATCTCCCCGCCCATTTGAGTGGGCTTTGGGGGCAGGGCTCTCAGGGTCCTGGGGGGAGTGGCTAGGACTGGAGCCTGTGGTAGTTGCGTGAGTTCTGGTCCACATGATGACATGAAGCCTGTGGTGGGAGGAGCTTGCTGAATGGTTGGAGCAGAGCTAAGAGGCAGTTGGAGAGGCAGTTGGTGAGAGCAGTTAAGAGCTAAAGGAGAGAGGAAGCAGTCAGCTAGCTGGAACACAGCTTGGAGATTGCGGCGGAAGTGGCGGCAACGGAGGCAGGCACTACAAAAAAGCAGGACTGACCCTAGTGGAGACTGGAGAGTGCTGAGCGGGGGCTTGAGGCCAGTGGGTGGTCTTCTTGCTGGAGGGCCCTGGCATTGGGGGGGAAGCACCAATATGGCTTGGCTTGCTGCCATAATGTTTTTCTGTAGCCTCCTGGTCACTATTGTGAGATGGGCATACTGTTTTTGGAAGGTTCTTGCCAGGATGTCAAATGGGGGACACTGGTCTGTGGGTCTGCTACTTTTGAGTTTCAATAAATGTTTTAACTCCTCTGCCTTCTACTTAGAGAATTCCTTATATCCTGCGATTCTGGACCATTCAGGCATATTCATGGTTATCTTTGAAGTCATGAATTCTGCCTTAATGATATAGTCATCTAGTCCAGCATCTAGTCAGGGAGGTGGGTAGCGTGGGATAGTTGAAAAAAAAATGACTCCTTTGACTCCGTATTTCAGTTCAACCAATTATCGGGTGTAACATTTAATGTCTATTGATCTTATTTTTTTCACCTGTAAAGTGATAGGCTGGGCTAAATGATCTCCAAAATACCTTCTAGGTCTTCTAAGTCAAATCACTAAGCATTTATTAAGCATTCACTATATGCTAGACACTGTGATAAGTGTTGAGGATACAAAGAAAAGTATGCAAACAGTCCTTTCCTTCGAGGAAACTCACAATCTAATGGAGAGGCAATTATGCAAAGAACTACATACAAACCAAGATGCATACAGGACAAATTAGAGATAATCTGAGGGAAAGTATTTTGTAGAAGGTGCATTTATGGATTCCCCACATTTGACAGATGAGAGATGGAGTGAAGACTCATGGAAGATGGGAGAGGTATTGCATGACTGGAGATGATTTTTTTGGTGGATTTTCACAAATTGGGGGAGAAGTTTGAGTTTTTAAATTATAGCTAGGGTGGAGCTTAACATCAGGGAAAGATACTAGAATGGATTATTAAAGGGATAATTTGTGACTGTCCACTAAAATCCTAGTATGATACTTCATTGAGATAACCTTCAGGGCTCAGAGGCTATACCAACAGAACACAAGTACTGGCCAGTCCTACTCAGTGGGAAAGGCTGAGAGTATAGGCCTGGCAATGGACAGTGTGCCTGTTGTCCAAAGATCAGCCTAGGCAATATTAAGATGTTAATCGTCAGACAGCTACCCACCAGATGATGAATTGTTTTGGCCTCAGTCACTCAAATGACTGTATACTAAGATGTGTAGGGAGGGCAAAGAAAGGGTTGGTGATCTGTATCAATGGAAAGAGTATCTATATTGATGAAACTAGAGTATTAAGAGGAGTGAAATTAAAGTTTTTGAGAAATTAAAAAGGGAAGAAAAGATAAATATGACTTACCATGAGCTCTTTAAGAACATGACATGCCAGATTACCTTTATGTGCTTTTTAAGAAGAATTATTCAATTTGTGAATTAGAAGTCAAGATGGCAGATTAGGGGTAGCCATCCAGCTGAACTTTCCCAACATTCTCCTCCAAACAACTTTAAAATAAAACCTCAAATCAAATTTTGGAGTGGCAGAGCCAACAAAAAATTGGGGTAAGATATTTTTCTGGCTTGAGAAAATTTAGAGGTAGGCAGGAGAAGTCTGTAACACTGGGGTGTAGGTCTGTTCAGACCCCCCTGCCCAGAAAGAGAATAGAGGGGATTTTTGGGGGCACTGGGTATAGCTGGTGCTGATTAGCAACTCTGTTGCTCATAAATAGTTCTAGGTTGTAGTTCCAGGGCAGAGTAGAGCATTTGGAGTCAGTCTAAATGGAGCAGGGCCCTTGGTCACAGTTCCATGACAAAGATAACTCTAATGCCTGTAGCTGCAAGGGACTAGGGGCTCTTCCTAGGTTAAAAAACAAAACAAAACAAAACAAAAAACATAGGGTAGAGCAGGAGAGCAATGACTGTACCTCTTCCAGGATCACACCACCTTGGAAGCACTGAAAACTTGTAGACTCCCATATCTAGCTCTGAAAGCAGCAGCACAAAAAAAACCTGAAGCTTGGGAAAGTACCACCTCACCCCAGGTGAGCAGATCCCAACTTTAACGTAAAGTTCAAAGTCAACAAGTAGGTTGGAAAAATGAACAAACAACAACAAAAAGAATTTGACTATAAAAAGTTATGGCAGGGAAGACCAAGACATAAACTCAGAAGAAGAAAACAATGTGAAAACACCTGCAAACAAAGCCTCAAAGAAAAATGCTAATTGGACCCAAGGCCAGCAAGAATTCCTGGTAGAGTTAAAGAAAGAGAGAGGAGTCAAAGGGTATGCACAATTTTATAGCCCTTTGGACATGGTTCCAAATTGTTTTCCACAATAGTTGGGCCATTTTGGAAGACTTTTGCATTCCTTGTCACTTACAGCTTCAAACATAGGCTGGGTGGTTAGGAATACCGATGAAGACACTCTTACTTTCAGTGGGCGTTTGATTGTGTGACCTCTTCAATTCCTTCTCAAATCAAGATTCTGTGATTATAGAATAAGTGACTTGACCATGATCACAAAACTAGATAGGTCTCCATCTCAGAACAATGAAATGGTGCTGTACCAAGCATAGAGAGGGTTTTATTCATTCTTTTGAGCTGCAGTAAGTAATTTCCCAGAGCTGGGTGGCATATTGCATAAAGTGCAGAACTAGAGTCTGGAACACTTGAGTTTAAATGCTTCTTCAGACACTTATTAGTTGAATTGTTGTACCAGAAGCGAGCGAGACACACCATAGAGTATAAGTTTTAAGTGGAGAATTTATTAGCTGGTGGCCATCGGGGTATGGCACCACAAATCAATGGCAATGTGTTGGGGTGATGGCTTGGCTTATATAGGATATGGGGGTACAGAGTGTGTGGGGGGGAACAGGAACAAAGGTCCTGGCTGATCAAAAGATTCAGTCAGGTTATCATACTAGTGGGATAATCTCATTTACATTCCTTGGTGGAGTCACGGAGCCCCAGGGATATCTGCTAGAAAGGGTCTGCCAGGTTATCCTTCAGTGGGATGGTCCTATCTATTGAGATTCCTTGGTGGAGTCATGGAGTCCCAGGGAGTTTGCTAAATGCCAAAGATATCTGAGTCCATTCTTTCTGGGGGTGCTTGTCAGTAGCTAGGGGTTACTCAGGGGTTCCTAATTTTTCTTGTATTACATTATGACCCTGTATTCCTCAGTTTCCTCATCTGTAAAATGGGGCTAATAACAGCATCTGCCTCACAGGGTAGTTGTGATGATCAAATGGAATAATACTAATAGTGGGATAATCAAATGGGAATGCAAAAATCTTTCAAAATGGCCCAACTATTCTGGAAAACATTTTGGAACCATGTCCAAAGGGCTATAAAACTGTGCATACTCTGACCCAGAAATATCCTAAGTCTATATCTCAAAGAGATAAAAGGGAAAAGGATTGGTATGTACAAAAAAGATCCCGTATTAATGTGCTTAGCACAGTGCCCGACACATGGTATACACTATATACATGTTAACTATTACTATTATTTCCCTCCTCTCCACTTATCCCATAAAAATAAAACAAATCAAACTCCCAACAACCCATAACAGCAGCAGAGAAGGCTGATGTTTAGCATCCTCCAAAATGACCTCCTTGTAACTTTTTCTAAGAGGAGCCAAGTCAACCAGTTTGTTAACTTTAAGAGATGGTACAGAGACCATCCTGTATTAATGACATTTAAAATAAAAATTGATTTCAAATATTCAAATGGTGCATTTAACCTCAAATATATACCATATTTTATAAGGGATCTGAATTTTTTGTTTTGTTTTGTTTTCCAATTCACCTGACTCTTGCTAGAAAAGAAAATCCAGGTAGTAAATAAAGATGAATGTGCTTTCATCTCCCATCCTCATCTGTGGTCAGGGGATTTACATTGCTGAAAACGTTGGCAACATAGGGGAGATCTCTAGTTTCCCACCCCTCTGTGAGCAAGGATATCATTGGAATTCCCCGTCTGAGGATGGTTGGTTGCTGGTGGCAACAGCGCTGACTGTACTTGTTAGAAAGGCTCCAGAAGGAACATGGAGGGTAGCGGGAGAAAGCTACCCAGAGTTCATCCCTGTACGGCTGGGCTTTCTCAGCCTTTTGTGAGTGGGAGCCCCTCTTCATGGTCTGGAAGCCTTGTGATCCTAGGAGTGAGGCAGAGCGATGTGGGAGGGATAGGCTAGCAAGGAGTGATGTGAATATTACAACACTTCCCTATGAAGGCACACTGATTCAGGGTGGCATCCCAGAAAACCAAGAGTGCTGTGGTTGTAACTAGCTTGGAAATGTGCCAGGTAAAGCTTCACAGCCTATCAATAGACCCTGGGGACCTCTGCTTTATAGGAAACAAAGTCTTTTGTTTTAAAAATATTTATGTGGATTTTACCCTAGAGCTGTGAAACACTAAGCCGGATTTATTAGAGAGCTCCTTGTGTGCTTCAAGATTTTCCCTAGAGATTCAGAAAGAACTCTAAAGCAAAACTTTATGTGTTAAGAGCTCACACCATTCTGGCTGTCTCTCAGCTCTCCTCACATACCCCTCTGGACTCTAGTCATAGCACTGAGAACTGGAAGGGGCTTAGAGATCATCTAGTTCAAACTCTTCATTTTACAGAAAAAGGAAACCGAGGCCCAAAGAGTTGAACTGGCTTGTCAGGGTCATACAGGTAGTAGGAAGCAGAAGAGCCAGAATTTAAATAAAGGGGCTTTGACTCCTAACATTATTTTCTTTTCAGTAGATCACACTGCCTAAAGAAGTTGATTGGTAGGTATGATCACTCAGTACCTAGAACCTTTACTCTACAATTCCATGCCTTCTGCTCTATTTAAATAAAGGCACCTTGCCTTATTAGCTCAGAAGAGTGATTGCTTCCAAAATAATCAAAATTGTATCCTCTCCAATGTGTAATATCATTCAATCAATAAAGATCTATTAAGTGCCTACTACATGTCAGCTTTTTGTTGTTTAGTTGTTTTTCAGTTGTCTGACTCTTTATGACCCCATTTGGGGTTTTCTTGGAAGAGATGCTAGAGTGGTTTGCCATTTCCTTCTCCAGCTCATTTTACAGATGAAGAAACTGAGGCAAACATGGTTAAGTGACTTTCCCAGGGTCACACAGCGATTTGAACTTATGAAGATGAATCTTCCTGACTCCAGCCTGGCACTCTATCCATTGTACTACCTGGTAGTCCATGTATCAGGTACCATACAAATTAATGTTCATTTGACTGGGCATTTGTTAAGTTAAGAATTTTAAAAAAGATTTTAAGAAAGCAAGAAATTCAGAGAGAAAGAAAAAAGAGGAAGAAAGATGGAAAAGAAGGAAGGAAATAAGAAAGGAAGAAAGAAAGAAAAGAAAAAAGAAAGAAGGAAAGAAAGAAAAAGAGATTGCTTGTTTGCTCTCCTTGTCCATCTGTCTGGCAGCTTTGGCTGATTAGATGGGTCCAAAGAATGGAATGTGATATTAGAGAAACATGCATAGAACTGTGGTCTGTCATAACTGAAAGGGATCTTAGAAATTGTCTAGTTGCTCATTTTATATATGAGCAAAGGGTGGCCCAGAAAAACAGCAATTTGTTAAAAGTCATATGGACAGCTGATAACAAATTATGTACTAGAACCCAGGGCTTTTGCCTTCCAGGTAGGATTATTCAGTGCTATTTAGAGGCTGCTGGGATGTATGGGAATAAGGAAACAAAAACAAAAACATGCAGAAACTAAGATCCTTCCCCTTGAATAACTTAAAATCTAATCAGAGCATAAACACATGGAAAGTGGCTCAAATTCCAAACACCATATAAATGAATGAAGTGGCCCAAACTATGTATATAAGCACAGAAGTTTAGGGAGTCAAGACCTAAAAGGTTAGGAAAGGTTAAATTTCCTTCTGGAGATAGGTTTCAACAACTCCTCAAGGAGAGGAGGAATAAGAATTAATGGAGAGGAAGACATTCTAAGTGCAAGGAGGGCATTTTAATATGGAAGGTGTGGCTCTAGTTAAGGTACAGACATGGGGATAAGGAAATTGTGAGCGAGGAAAAAGGTATAACACCAGAGTGATGGAGTCTCATTGACAAGAACATAAACCATCTAGAAAACTAAACCTTCTGGTTGCCCTCATTATTCTCTTAAACTCTCTTAGGCCTTTCTATTTTCCAAGGTCATCTCTATTTGTAATGTCCTGGAGACTTATCCATTGTTAAGGCACTGTTGTGAGGGGAAAGGGCACAGCATATTTCCAGGATGTAACAGACAGTACCACTTGCTATGGTTTATTATCCTGAGCAAAATCCCCAAAGAGTGACTGGAAGAGGATGGCTTGGGGTGGGTGGAGTAGGGATGCTAGACAGCTGCCAGCTGAATCTGCCTCCCACTTTCCTGTCCCCTCTACACTTATGATATGCGCTGGGTATGTTTGGTGTGTCTGGAAGTGGCCTCCATGCCTAGACCCTGGGGCCTGATATTGTCAGAGGTCATTGATGAAGTGGGGTATACTCAAATCACATAGGGGTGACCATCTTCTCCTACATCTAAGAACCTGGACATGTGGACAGCTCTCTGGAAGCAGCCCAGAATGAAAGGGGGGGCACGAACCCTGATCCACACACCCACTCATGCCATCTGGTCCATTTAATAACAGGTCCAGATGCAGTGTTTGGCCTGGTGGTCAACCCATGCCCAGGAAATCTCTTCACAAAGGTCAAGCAGCTGATTACATTGGTACTACCCACATCCTGGTATGACATTAATGGAAAACTCTTTGATCTTGTGGCTTTCTTCCTGCTCTGGTCATGGAGACATGCAAAATATTCAGGGTTCAAGTTGGGCTAAATACTTTCAGGAAAATATAAAGAGTTTTCAACTCTAGGTACCTGCTTTCATGTTTTTCTTTCCTGTGAGATTTCTCTTAAAATCTAGCTCTTTCCCTCTCTGAATGTATAATTGCCAGGATAAACAGCAGTTAAACTTAATGAGAAACACTCATGGTGCTCAGTAAAGTGGAAACTGCTGTCAGGGGTCCCTTCTATAATCCTTGCTGAATACAGATGTGATCTCTTCTCTCCTCCTCCTTCACAACCCCCTCCTTGCCACCACCCCATGCCTAACCAGCTTGGTTGGTTGGCTCCTTGTTCTATATGAATGTGCAAGAGTAGTTTTACCCTCTTGGGAATAACCAAGGAGCAAGACGCTTTGTGGTTTATGACTTAGATGGAGAAGAGTCTTATCTTTATGACTTAAGAGTAGACTGGACTTTGGTTTAGCTCCTGAAGGAACACCTTTCCATTCATCTGATAGTCTGCCAGCAGCATTTTCCAAACCTTTGAGAAACTGGTTGAATTAAAAGAAGATTCAAAAGAAACTGAAGCATTCTGAAGAGACTGATAGCATTACTCAGTAGGAGGCTTCTTAGTGCCATGGAAAATTCACTGGATCTGAATCCAGAGGACTTGGGTTCAAATCCCAACTTTGCTAATGGCTCAGGCAATTAAAATAGCTGGGCATCAACTTTCTATTACATATAGATGGTGCTTGTTAGCTTTGAAACTATTTTCATTTTGTCAAGTACTTAAAATGAATTCTATTCCTGAAAAAGCAGCATTCAGGAATTGTCCCAATATTCCCTTTTTTTTGATTGACTGTAATAATATATTGTCAATGGTGTCAGAAAGACTCGGATGCATGTCCCACCTTGGACACATACTTGTGGTGTGACTATGGGCTTTAACCTTTCCATTTACCTGGCAGCTCTCTAAGACTATAAATTATATATGAATAGCTAATCTACATTAGTGAAGAGAATTTTCATATTAAGAATTCTTTATGGACCTATTTTTATAAAACTATTTAGAGCAACTCTTTTTGTGGTGGCAAACAATTAGACATCGAAGTGATGTCCATCAGTTTGGAAATGGCTAAACAAACTGTGGTATATGATTGTAATAGGATACTATTGTGCTATAAGAAATGACAAGATGATTTCAGAAAAACCTGGAAAGACTTACATGACCTGATGCACGGTGAAGTGAACAGAACCAGGAGAACTTTGTACACAGTGATGGCAATGTTGTTCAATGAAGAACTGTGAATGACTCAGCTATTTCCAGTGATACAATGATCCAAGAAAATCCCAAAAGACTAATGATGAAACATACTATCTGCCTCCAGAGAATGAACTGTTATTGTTTGAATACATACTGAAACACATTACTTTTCATTCTCTTTCATTCTTTTTCTTTTATTTGAGTCTTCTTGTACAAAATGATTAATATGGAAATGTTTTATATAATTGTACATAATAACCTATATCTGATTGCTTACCATTTGGAAAGACAGAATTTGGAGCTCACAACTTTAAATAAAAATATCAAATAATTTTTTTAAAAAGAGAGTTATTTATGCAGGTAAAATCATGGCTGTGCTAAAAAAAAAGTTAGCTCAATTGTTTGTTACCATATATATGATATATCTATAAATGCTAACAATAATTTGTACATTAAGGTTTTTTTTGGTGTATAAACATTTTTGTACCAATGAACCCTAAAGAAGGATCTGTTTCTTGTTTTTCGCACGATCTGAAGTAAGTCATATCTCCGTTTTTAGATCTCAGTTTTCTCATTTGCAAAATAAGGAAACTGGATTAGGTGATGTCCAAGGTCCTTTTCAGTGCCAAATTCTAGGATCTAATGAACTAAGTGCTATGCAAACATACCTGAACTATATGTGTAGGCCATTTGTGGTTTCTTAGGGTACAGGACTTGCTTGTGATTTGCCATTGAAATCCTAGGACTTAAGCTTGATTTATCATGGCCTTAGGGTTCTCATGAGAATGCTATGAGAAGGAACACATTAACTAATAAATCATGTGATACTTAGCTAGATGACCTCTAATGGTTTCTTCCACCTCTAGGGTATTATCCCTCTATCATCATTCCATGGAGTGTCAGCTATTGACTCAGGACATGGAGTGAAGGGCCATTAGCACATGTAGTAAGACATGGTCCCTGTCCCTTATGGAGTCTAGTTGGATAGATGAGCCATAAACACACAGAAAGACAACTAATAGTGCAAGTTATTGTATAATAAATCCCAAATGAGAAATAAAGACAGTCAGTGCCAGAGGGGTTGAGAGAAGTAGGAAATTTGGGGGTGAGGCCCCTGGAATTTCAAATCTAGGTCCAAAACAAGGCTGGTGAACATCTTCTCCACCATAGAGCTTTTATCTAGACCAACCTTCCCCAGAATTAATTTGAAATGTCTTCCATGTATGTCCAAACTGGGAGACAGTAGATAAGGTATTGCTGTATGAGTTAGAAAGATTTGGGTTTAAATCCTCCCTCAAACCTTTTCTAGCTGTGGGTTGTCAGGAAAGTCACTTAACCATTTTATGACTCAGTTTTACTATTTGTAAAATGAAGGAGTTGGAGTTATCTTCTAAGTTTCCTTCTGACCCTAAAGCTATAATCTTATGATCCTTTGAACTGCCCAGAAGTGGAAAGGAATAGGTTTATCATGTACTTCTTTCCTGTAGGACTGACACTTCTCTCATCCTCTGGGTGCCAATTTTGCCCAAGGGGCCAGGTTGTCAGAAGCAGAAAAACAGAACCCAGAAATGACTCAAGATACAATAACAAAAGGAAAAGGAAAAGAATTTTACATGAGTTTTGTTTTCTGCTTTTCTCTTTTAGGACCTGATAGAATGATGGGGAAAATATCTCTCGAATCCCCAAACAAAAAAGTTACAGAATATCACAGTTGTCTTCACACTCAGATTTCACACACACACACACACACACACACACACACACACACACACACACACACACACAGCAGTTTTCTGGTTTCGGGAGACCTTTCAAAAGGTAATCATTTATAAAAGAAGCAGTTACTTATGCCACTCTATATAAGTGAAGAGAGTGGAAAGTATGAGCCTGGTGAGGGTGGAGTGGGAATCTTGATCTGGGGGCTGTGGAGAATCATGTAGGTGATGTTTAAGAACCCAACCCCTCTCAGTTAATATACCCGGTTACCTGCTCAGCCCCTGGGTGTTTGGAAGGAGTTATAAGTAATGCAAATACAATTTAAGAAAGAAGAGAAGAGGAGAGGGATGGGAAAGTTGGTCTTGGCCCAGGAACTTGAGATATGACTCACAAAGTTGTGAAAAACATGGGAGAGCAAATTCATGCCTTGGGGATCAACTATTTTCATGCCTTACATAAGAAAGCAGTGCCACTTAGATTGTACCAAGGCCCCAAATGGGCTAAGTGAAAACTTAATTATGTGTTTTGGTAACACGTAGCAAAATTACAGTCCAACCCTGAGTTAGCCCCAGGAAACATTGGGAAAACACCATGTGCTGAGAGCATAGGACCACACTAGAGCTGGAAGGAACCTCAGAGGTCATTGAATCCTACCACTTTATTAAGAAAGAGAAATTGAGACCCAGAGAGTTTAAGTGACTTGCTTGGGGTCACAGAGATGGTAAGTGTCCAAGGTATCCAAGGCGGGACACAAACCTGGTTCCTTGACTCCAATTTGGTTCTTTATCTGCCATAAGATGCTGCCTTATCTAGGGAAGGCTGAGAGACAGTGACCAAGATTAGATCATTTTTCTTCATAAAGAAGGGATATTTAAACACAAAACATTGTACTGGACTTGTTTTACTTTAAATGTTAGTAAAATCCTTTCATATAATTTACTTGTGGGGGTGGAAGAGGAATAGAATAAAGGAAAGTAGGAGAACGCTCAAGGTAAGCCAGGTCTCTTTCAGAAACCCTTTCCCAATCTCTCTAGACTAGATAACATAAAAACTCAGATCCTTTCATAAATACAGTTTCCTCCTCCACTCCCCATTATTGTCCAGGCTAGGAGAGCTTGGAATGATGGCCTGAGGTGCACTCAGAATGTCTCTAGTTTGTAACATCATGGCCAGGTCCAAAATCAGTCAATAAGCATTGCTTAAGTACCTACTGTGTACCATGAGCTAGAGGTTGGGGATACAAGGTACACATACTATGTACTATGTGCAAGAGGTTGGGGATACAAGGGCAGAAATGAAAAATTCCCTGCGCTCAAGGAGCTTACAGTCTGGACATTTATTATTTATTTTTGGAGGGGGAAGGCGGGGCAATTGGGGTTCAGTGACTTGCCCAAGGTCACAAAGCTAGTGTGTCAAGTGTCTGAGGCCGGATTTCAGCTTAGGTCTTCCTGACTCCAGGGCCGGTGCTCTACTCACAGTGCCACCTAGCTGCGCTGATAGTGACATTTATAAAGCACTTCAAAGTTTGTAAAGTGCCTTCTCCTGTTATCTCAGTCGACCCTCTGGACTACCATGAGACAGAAATAAAACTAAAGATATTATTACTACCATTTTATGGATAAAGAGACTGAGGCTTAAAAAAGGCATGTGGTTTGCTTATAGATAAATAGCTATGAAGTGTTGTAGGTAGGATTTGCTGTAAGAATTTGCCAAAGATAAACTTTGAACCCTGCTTATTGTGTTGCTTGGTTCCACCTTGGGCTTGCTTGTGTTTGTCCTTCCTTCTTGAAGAAGACCATGACATCGGGGAAATGATGACATGACTTGCAGTTGTCTTTGATTTGAGTGAGGGAAGGCTGTGCAAGGTCACCAGCCGCACTTTCTCCTCCGGAGCCATCTGGGTCTAGTGGCCTGATATTCGACAGAATGACTGGAGATGGCCCAGGATGCAATAGGAGACACTGGCCCTTTTAGGCTAAGGCCTTTTCGTGTACTCATTTTGAGCAAGGTAACACCCATTCAGTGGATAGGCCTCTTTAAGAAGTGAGTCAAGGAATGGCCCCCTTTAATAAAAAAAAAATCAGACTGGGAGAAGACCCTCAGGGTTGTTGGCCAGAAGAGAAACAGTTACTATTTATATTCACTCTGAGCTAGGAGGGCCCAAAAATAGCGCCCCCTGCATCCAAGGGCATGCTACCGTTGTTTACCAAAGACAGGTTTCCTATATATGAAATGGGCATACCATATGGTCAAACCATATAAAGCAGGAATACATGAATAAGCAATATTCTGTAATAGAAAAACTTCGGATCAGGCTAAACCAGAAGAATGAACTCTAGTCCTGAATCTGCCATTGATCTTCGTCAAGTAACTTGTCCTCTGTGAGGTCTCCCTTTCCTCATCTTAGGTCCTGTTCCAATTCAAGGTTCTATGATCAATCTATGAGGAGCCTGTCCTGTCCTCCCTCTCTCTCTTCCTCCCTCTCTCCCTCTCTCCCTCTCTCCCACCTTCTTTCCCTCTCTCCCTCCCTGTCTTTCTTTCTCCCTCCCTCCCTGTCTTTCTCCCTCCCTCTCTCCCTCCCCTCCTTTCAGCTCCAGTTCTTAGGCATTGACCTTCAACAGCCTATGGAAAACAGCTCCTGAATCCTCATTCATGCTGCTCAGCTTGTGTCCTTGACTCTAAAGCAGATATAGGGTATGTTTTGGGGGGAGCTCAGCTCCCCTGCTGGCTCAATCCAAGTCTATTATGCCACTTTCTCTGTGGTGGCTGCTGTCTGCACTAATGAAAGCTTAAAGGAGTTAATTCCCAGAAGGGACGCCTGAAGGTTTTTCTAGAAGATAAGACAAAGAGTCAAAAACTTAAATAATTTCTATCCCCTCTCCTTTTTGTGGAAGACATTTTATTTGATCAGCATATAGATTCCCCTGGCCACGGTAGCTTCACTTTCACCATGATTTATTTAAACTTAGTCCATTTTGCTCTTATTTCTAACTGTACAATATAATGAAAGAGAAGAGAAGATGCAGAAAGCACTGTAATTAAAATGAGTAGGGTTTTTTTTAAAGGATATCTTTGCACTCACTAATTGGACCATGTACAAAACTCTGGCACTAGAATTTGTAAGATGTGGTGGCATTCCTAAGAGATCATGGTCAAGGGTTCAATCGGAGGCTTCTTGAAAGCTCTCATTTGAAAAGAATCCACTTAGCAATCCCATTCCTGAGAATGAAAGGTTCTGGGTACTGTGTGTGTGTGTGTGTGTGTGCACCCACAAGCCATGCCATTCATAGAGCACTCAATCTGCATCCAAGAAAAGTGACTTCTTTTTCCTTGAACTCTTTTAGTGTAAAACTTAATCCTGGATAGACTAATGTAGATTCCTCTTATGGATAGTTGGTTTTGCATATATTGGAGAGAAACTGATTTTTCATTACTTAAAGCTGCTGCAGGGAAAAAAATCCAAGAGAAGGGAAGGCAGCTGCTCGGCATCCTCTCAAACCCACACCCTGTGAACTGGCCTCAAGTCAAGAGCATATCCAGCAAACAACAAGCCTAAACGTTGCAATAAAGTCCAGCCACTATAGGCACATCCCTATAGCATTAGCAAGAATCTCAACAGCATTACTAACTAGAACCACAAAGAGCAAATTAACATGCAAGGAATCTCTTCGTGCAAAGAACCCCTCCTAAAGAAAAGCAATTAGGATGCTTAGAGTCCCATGGAGACTATCACGTCTAAACAAATTCCTGACTCTGTCTGAAACCATTTCCACATGAAGCTCCTAAGTATGCCAGACAACTTCCCAAATTCCAGGTTTATAAGTCTCCCTTGTTTGTTGTTTATAATAAGTGGGTTTTTTTTTATCTAAAGTAAATCAGTGAGGACTCCCAGTGCCCAGTCGATATGGATGCAGCATCATAAAGAAGCCTCTCTTTTCTCTTTCTCATTCTTACACCCTCCCTTATCAGCAGGCAGAACAAACAAGACTAATGCCTTGTCCCTGTTTTTTCAAACATCTAGATGTTTTGAAATACTCAGATAATTGATTGTATTTTTCTGCTTTCATTCTGGTGTTTGCTGACAATGTGACATAGTAGAGAGTTTACCAGATTGGGAGGAAGGAGCCTGGCATATTGATAAAAATACCGGATTTGGAGTTACAGAACCTGCCTTTGTGTTCATGTCTTCTCATTTATTTTGGCTGTCTTTGGGCAAGTTATCTTTCTTAATTTCAATTTCCACATTTGTAAAATAAAGGATTGGACTTGATGGAGTTTAAGGTCCAAAAGCCGACTGCAGTCTTCTAGATTACATGGTAACAGGTACTGTGCTAGGTTCTGGAGATACAAATACAAAGAACAAATCTGTGTTTATTTGTTGTCTTTGGGCCTCAGATTCCTTACCTTGCCTGTAGCATTAGGGGGTTAGTAGGTTTAGAACTGCCAAAAAACCAGCCCAAAACAAGCCTTAAAGCCAACCATTTTGGTGCTGTTATCAGGAGGTGATGATGCCCTAGCCATATGATCTGAGGGTATGAGCTTTGTCCGAGACTGAGGCAAGTGTCTGCCAGACACATTGTCCCACCAATTTTATAACAATAGAACAGAGGTTCCCAAACTTATTTGGTTTACCACCCCCTTTTAAAAAATAACTCAGTGCCCCTCTGGACATCTACTTTCTTTAGCCCTTTAACATTTTTAAAAAATTTGCGTCATTTCAAAATATACAATTTTTTTTAAAAAGATGCATATTAAGTTTAATAATTTATTATAAATTTGGGTTTTTTTTTCCTGCATTACAATTTTGATGATGCAATATTGCATCATGTAACAATATAGTATCATATTGTAAACAAGTCATTACACGTACATATTCCTGTTGATCCACACTCACCTGCCAACACTTGTTTGTTAAGACCTGTTGGTAAATGACAATCTGCCAATGACAAAAATATTATTGACAAAAATCTGCGAATTGGTAAGTGTGAGTCCATGGAGGGACTCATCAGGGACCCGTGAACTATGCAAAATGTATTCCAACATTAGATATTAGAAATGGAAATATCACTGAAAGGAAGCCACATTCCAAATAATGGAAAAACCAGTGATGATCCCCAGAGAACAAATAATGAAACATATCTCTCTCCTTATAGCAAAGAAGCTGGGGAAACTATTGAAGGAAAGAAATAAATGAACATTTAGTAAGCACCAGGTGCCCGGTGCTATGCTAAATGCTTTACAAATATTTATCTCATCTGATTCTCACTATAAATCAGGGAGGTAGATGCTATTTTTATCCCCATTATACAGTTAAGAAAACTGAGGCAAACAGAGGTGAAGTGACTCGCTGTGGTCACACAGCTAGTAAGGTCAAATTTGAACTCAGGGCTTCATGACTCCAGGACCAGCACTCTATACCCTTTGCCACCCAGCTGTCTCCTTTGTCAGGGCAGAACATTGTGTAGCAGCTGGGACATACTCTCGCATATATGTGTGTGTGTATATATATATATATATATATATATATACACACACATATATATATACATATACATACACACATATATATATATAGTCATATACTATCGGTGGGGAGAGTGAACATACATAGGGATCACACATGAGGAACATACACATAGGATCATATATGACCAGGGCCATGGCTGGAAGGGCCTCTGGTCCTGTATTTTCTGTGATGTCATTGAGCTACTTTCACTCGACATTTTCCCACATGGGGATATGAACGTAAAGGAAGGGACTCTACCAGTCCCTACTGGTCTCGCAATACCAACTTAGCACCTACTCTCACCTGGGCACTGCTCTGTTGGTACTGTGTATTCTTCTCACTACAGTCTCTGGGCATGTAGTCCTTGCTACCAGATGAGTGTTGTTCCCTGCTACCAATTTCTGGATTTTATTTTTTCAGGACCACCTGCTAGCCAGCTCTGCTCCAGTCTGTCAGGGCTTAGTGGCTAAAATAAATCCCTGATAAGGGCAGGCTGGTAGCTCTTTATCAGAGCAACTCAGCTGACTAAAGCCAGTGCTACAAGGGTAAAATTATATTTTCTTTTTAACTCCTTATATCTGGTTAGAAATCTCAGCTTTCTGTTGATAATTGTCTCACTTTGGGTTAGACATTCCCCCATCCTCTTACCATATGCAAATGAATTTGAGTGAGAGTCTAAAGAGTCAAGGTCATTGTTCACCTCTGCCTCACCAGTTTTCCTGCCTTTCTTATGCACAGCTGTCAGCTGAAGCATCTGATTACTTTGGGTGCTGTACTTTGTCCAGTGAAAAACTTCATTATTAATCTACTATTACATACATGATCAGATGCTGTCACTACATTGGGAGTTTTTTTTTAATTGTGTATCATTGCCAAAAGGAGGGATGGACTACAAGGCAGTTGGAAGGATTATAGAAATGACAGTGAAGAGAAAAAATAATCAATAAGGCATTTTGAAGAGTATGCTCCATCTCAACCATTTTGAAATTGATCCATTGAAAGACCTATCAATGGAGAAAGGTTGAAGGAAAATATTACTGATTTTTATGGAAAAAAAATTATTGCTATTTCTATTTCCTGGCTCGTTGCCTTATGTGGTGCCTTCTGCTACCATCTCCTCCTTCACCATTATCTCACATGAAAAAATGGCCCTTCTTGCCAAAGCAAATTCCTCTACATTCAATGTGACTCCGTTCCATTCCATCTTCTCACACACACTGCTCCTCTATTATCCAACTCTTTCAGTTATTGTCAATCTCTCCCTACCTACTAGCTACTTTTCTACAGCCTCTAACCACACCCATGTCTCTCCCACTATCGAAAAAACCAAGCTAAAACAAAACAAACAAAAAAATTCTCACTTGACCTTTCCATCCACATTAGCTTTTGACTTACAGTTCTCCTTTTTTTGTGGCTAAATTCATTGAGAAGGTCATCTACAACTGGCGTCTCCACTTCCTTTCTTGCATTCTCTTTTTAACTTTCTTCAGTTTGACTTCAGATCTTATCATTCATCTGAAATTGCTTTCTCCAAGGTTAGCAGGGATCTCTTAATTGCCAAATCCAGTGGTCTTTTCTCAATCCTCATTCTTCTTGAGTCCTCTATATCCTCTCGCACTGTCAATCACTCTCCCTTTCTTGATGCTGTCTAAGTTTTGGGGACACCACTCTTTCCTGGTTCTCCTCCTACTTTTCTGAACTTTCTTTCTCAGTATCCTTTGCTGGCACTTTCTCCAGGTCTAGTCTGTAACTGTGAATGTCCAGGGTCCTCTTCTTTTCTCCGTCTTCACCATTTTGCTTGGTGATCTCTTCAGCTTCCACACTTCCAATTTTCACCTCTATGCGGCTGATTCTTAGATCTATCTATCCAGCTCTAATCTCTCTCCTGACCTACAGGCTTGTATCTCCAACTGCCTATTGTATATCTTAAACTGCATGCTGGGCTATTGCCAGTCAGCTTGACTTGTGTCTTGCTACTGGTCTCCGATGAGTCCGGAGGAGAGAGTGAGGCTGATGACTTCTCACAGCTGCACCTCACTTAAATCCAATTCATTTGCAAGTCAAGACATCACCTTTCTGATACCATTGATACTCTCTGAGAATGAAGGATGAACAACAACATCTTAAACTTGATGTCCCATTTGCAAAAATTGGTTGGAGCCAGCTTTAGCACATCATTGCCTATGATGGTTCATCATTGCCTTCATTGTTTCAAGGACCTCCTGGGTGAGGAAATCTTCTGTGCTAATGCAGGTTGGCATCTTCTCTGCAACTTACAGTCTTACAGTGGTCTAGACTCTTTAGCACTGAGATATTAAGTGACTTGCCTAGAGTCAAATAGCCTACATATATAGGAAGCAGGATTTGAACTCAAGTCTTCCTGATTCTGAGGACAGTTTTCTATTCATCATCATATCATAATTATCACTGTTCCACACTAGCTCCATGACTATAAACAAATCATGTAAATTCTCTGAGCCTCAATTTTCTCACCTGTAAAATGAAGAAAATTATATTTGTACTTCCTACTTGACAAGCCTTTACAGAGAGGAAAGAACTCTGTAAACCTTAAAGCACTCTATTAAATACATCACTACCATCATTGTTCTAACTGGTAGGAGCAAGAAACCGATAACCAAGTAATCCACTGCCTCTGTGTAAATGTTGGCCTTAGGTTCAATGTCTCCACCTGCAGGGCCCAATGCTAACTATCACATGGTGCTTGGCTGTTAAATTACCACTGATTTATCCTCAATTGCAGGGTACAAGGCAACTATAATTATTTCTCAGCTTGTCTACAAAGATGGTCTGGTGTTTCAGAAATTGATAGCCTGCGAGGGAGGTATACATTCTCAGAGGATGGACTAATCTCAACTTTGGGATCCCCTGTTACTGCCTAGGGTAGCTAGGTGGCGCAGTGGATAAAGGACCAGGTCTGGAGTCAGGAAGACCTGAGTTCAAATCTGGCTGCAAACATTTACTAGCTGTGTGACCCTGGACAAATCACTTAGCTGTGTTTGCCTCAGTTTCCTCATCTGTAAAATAAGCTGGAGAAGGAAATAGCAAACTACTCCAGTATCGTTGCCAAGAAAGCCCTAAATAGGGTCACAAAGAGTCAGAGATGACTGAACAAAACAGAAAAGAAGTAGCCTCAAATACAGTGAATGGAGCTAGACCAATTCTATAATAGCTTTTCAGTTATCCACTCAGACGCAACGTAATCAGCACAGATCTCCCACTGCAGTTGTCCTTGACAGAGTTGGCCACTTGGGAACTGTACCTGGCCCATAGTTATTTCCTGGATAACCCTGGAATCCTTCATTTAAGACTGAGGTCTCCTTGGAGGACTTTCCAGAGCTACCAGTTTGCCGCATAGAGCCAAGATTCAAGAAGTCATTCAGACGTAAAGTGAAATAGAACTCATCCAAGAAGGTCATAAGGAAGATACACTTTTAGGCACTGAGTCACGCAAATTGCTACACTTAAGCAAGACATTTGGCTTCAATTTTTCTAGGAAGTGAGGCTGAAAGAGGAATATGTCCTTATAGACATCTTTATTCCTGACAAGAGGAAACAACACTTCAGCACCTAGCACAGTGCCTAGGGATACAGGAGGCACTTAATAAATGCTTGTTGATTAATTGACAGTAATAACCACAGTTTATTATAGCATTTTACACATAATAATGACTTTGATTCTTGTGACAGACCTTTTAGGTAGGTAGTTAAATATTGTCCTTATTTTACAGATGTTGAAACTGAAGTATAGAGAAAAGAAATGCCTTTCCTGCTGTCACTAAATGCTCAGATAGATCTGCAAGGAACAAAGAAACCTTAGTGTACCAGGGAGCACTCCATATTTCCACATATTCAATGAGCTTTCCATCTTTTAACTCTCTGCCATGAAAACTAAGGGAAGAGAAAGAATTGGGAAGGGAATGGAACAAACATTTATTAACCAACTATGTGTGAGGGCTGTGCTTAACACTCTTCAAATATTATAGCATACTATCCATTCTTTAAAAGAAATAGTATGATATAGTATCCATTTTGATTCCTAGGATGACTGTGAGAATGCCATAGTACAGAATGTCGAAAGGTTTACATGGCTCTCTAAGAGCCTGCTTTAAGAAATATTCAGAAGGATAAAATGTTACTAGCAGTCCAGAGTCTGTATGTCCTTACTGAAAATTCACATTTTGATGTAACAAACTTGCATAATATACCTGATGAGAGTTGGCGTGGCTTATTGTAAAGAGTCCTAGATCAAAAGTCAGAAGACGTGGTTCTAAAAAGAACTGTGTAGCATTGGATGGGCTGCTTAGCTATTCAAGGCTCAGTTTCCTTATTTCTAAAATGAGAATAAATAATATTGGTTCTGTCTATCTCACAAGAGACTTGGGAGAAAAATATTTTGTAAAGTAATGTATAAACATAAACAAATTATACTAGTCCACCCAAGATATTCCACTGATAGGACTTCATCCCCCAAGCCATCCATAAAACCATCCCCAAAGCCATGAAAGGTAAAACAAGATCTTTCTGTAAAATTGTGATATCTATCTCCATAAATATGGGATGGGTATATACATTCATAAGTGTGTATGTATATGTGTGTGTGTGTGTGTGTGTGTATTTCTTCCTCCTTTTCTTCCTTCCTTCCTTCTCACTATCCCTCCCTCCTTTTTCTTAGTGGGTATGGAGGAGGTGGTCTACAGCTGTGTTTCTCTCAGGGTATGGAACTTCTGGGATGGGAAGGAAGGAAGGAGATAAGTAAAGAGAGAAAGTAGGAAGGAAGGAAAAGAGAGAAGGAAAGAGGAAGGGACTATATATATATACATATATGTGTGTATATATACATACATAATACATACCTACACACACACACACACACACACACATACACACACACACAGAAGAAAAGAGGGAAGGAAGGAAGGAAGGAAGGAAGGAAGGAAGGAAGGAAGGAAGGAAGGAAGGAAGAGAAAACGGAAGGAACTTTTGGACAAATTTGGAAGGGGAAATGGAATAAAAGCTCTTTTAAAATATATTTTATTTTACTTCTTTGTTGCTTTCTAATTCAAGCTGGAATATACCATGTTAAATACTAAGGAGAACATCATGTAAGATTTTGTTCCCTTTTTTTTGGTTGTTTGTTTCATAACATGTTTGATTTTGGACAATTATACATTTACAATAAAAAATGTGAAATGTCAATTGTATATTTTGGATTTGGATAAGACAGCTATTAAATAGGCCTGCTATGATCATTAGATAATGCTGCCTTCTAAGGTGGAAGTTGAATTTAGAGGTCTATGGCATTTTTCCACTCTTACCACATTTTTTTGCACTAAGGTTGTATCCAGACATTGTAAACAAATGGCCAGTCTAGAAAGTTCAACCACTTTGCAATTCAACCACATGTTTTGGCATTGCATAGACATGGCCTCTTCTCATTTTATATATTCATCCTGTAAACACATGCCATTGGTCACGAAGGAGATTCAGGGAGAGAGTGTAAATTCTATCAGTGCAAATTTATCATTGCTTCTAGAAAATTGACTCCAACTCTGTTTCTTTTCTTTTTTTTTTCTTTTCAAGTTGGAAATTGGAATGGAACTCATTTAGTTTTATAGGCCGAGATATTTGTCATAATTTGCCCTGACTCAGCTAGATGTAACAGTGGATAGAGTGCTGGCTTTGAAATCTGGATGACCAAGGTTTGAATTCTGCCTCAGACCCTTAGTTAGCCGTGTTCACTCTAGGCAAATCGCTTGACCTCTCTCAGTCTCAGTTTCCTTATCTGTAAAATAGCAATAATAATAAAGCATCTATTGCACAGGTTGTTGTGAGGATCAAATGAGATATCATACGTAATGTGTATTATAAATATTAAAACAATATGTATAATGAATATATTCATGTCTATGTAGCTATACTTGTATGTATTCATATAATATATAAATATTATGTGTATATATCATATTATATCATATCATACCATATCATATCATATCATATATCACATCGCACCACACCATACCATACCACACCACACCACACCATACCACACATACCACATCATATCATATCATATCATGTCATATATCACACCACATTGCATCACATCACATCATACCACACCGCACCGCACCGCACTGCACCGCACCGCATCGTGCCACACCACACCACACCACACCACACCACACCACACCACATCACATCATATCATATCTATGTAACCAGGGTCTCAAAGCCCATTTACATGAGAATTTCCTCATTGGTGGAGATTGATTACTCAGTGCTCTGCACCTGTATGAAGGGTGGAGTTGTCCAGAACTTGAGAGAGATTTCAATCTTCTTTCTTCCAGCTTTCAGAGAGAAGACATAGGATTCCAGTTTCTCTTCAAGGAGAGGTCCTTTAAGGGGGGAAAAAGACTCCAGGAAGAAGCTGGTATATAAAAGAGTGGGCATTTTGATCGTATTCCTATCCCCAGCAGACTACACTAGATATTAGGGGAATTTCTCCTTGGGGTGATATCTGGGACTCTCTTGATTGAACTAAGGTCTCTCATTCTTAGTGGGAGAATTTATTCATTCTGGAAGCAATCTCCTCCTTCTCTTCCTTATAGGAATCAAAATATTTCTTAGAGAAGAGTGGGTAGAGACTAGAGACAGCTCTTCATGCATCTAGACATCTAGACACATTTAAACCATGTGGACATACATTTTCTACATAGGTAACACACACATATACATGCATATAAATATCCCTGACACATATATGTGTATATTTATGCATGTTTGTGTACATGTATATAAATACAAATATGATTTATATACATATATAGCTAGTATACATATATTCTAGCTACATATAGAAATTATCAGGAAAAAAACCTCATAATGACCAACTATGAAATTTTATTGAAATATAAATGCCATGTCAATGCTTTAAGACAGTGGCTTCAGACTCAAATAGAAATGGGACCACTAAACCAGACATAAAGATCCCTGCTGTTTGCTTTTGACTTGGAAAACCACATATCAACATTATCTATGCTCTGTTATATTTGTATTTATTTTGTTAAATATTTCCCAAAGGCTTCTCACCCCAGGTTTGATGCCCTCTGCTTTAAAGTACTAACCAATATGTGACAAGGACAAGTGAGAAAAAACGATTTAATTATATTTGTTCTCACAAGATAACGTATGATCAAAACATGCTATAAATGCAAAGAGCAAGAAGTTTTTCCTCTCCTAAGACACACAGTTTTAGTTAAACATTTATTCCTATTTACTTTCTTTCCAGTTTTTATTACTTGCCATTTTATGATCTCTGACATAAACTTCTCTTAACAAAAATGAGTAACCGTAACAAAATCCTTTTTTTTGTTGTTGTTGTTTTGGGCAGGGCAATTGGGGTTAAGTGACTTACCCAAGGTCACACAGCTAGTACATGTGTCAAGTGTCTGAAGCCCGATTTGAACTCAGGTCCTCCTGACTCCAGGGCTGGTGCTCTACTCACTCACTGCACCACCTAGCTGTCCCTCATCCTTTTTTTTTTTTTTTTTTTTTTGTAGTTATTGTCCCATTCTTAGAAATACAGTAATCTGTTCTATTTGGGGATTCCTCAGAAAAGGATATCACTGATTTTCTCCTAATCTCAAAAAGTTTTGGCATCACCTCCCCTAAATTACCTTCAGTCAGTTCTACCTCACCAGTATTTTCCACTACTAAATCCAAATGGAAAACAAAAAGAGAATCTTAGGGAAGTCTGATAGGTTACTGGAAATCAAGCCTGTGCTTGTAACAGTTAAATACTGGAGATACTTGAAAATTCAAAGTAAATTGATAAGTTATTTAAATCACAAAAGACTCATTTTAAGAAGCATTAGTGATGCAACCCTTAGTTAGTAACTTAAAGAGATGCTGACTTAGAAACATAGATACAAATGTCCATCTAAATTTTCGACATATTTTATAGAGCCTTTTATTAAGGTGGTTTCATATACAATTGAACATTCACCATTTTTGAAGGCCTTTAACATGAAGACAACCATTCTTTGTCTGACCGTGAAAAAGAGTAGGCTGGTTGGTAATTATCATGAACTGCCACATTAAATAAGTTCAGTCTCTCCTGGAGACATAAATTCCCTCCTGTACTTGTTAAGTAATGTTTTTACTATTGCAACAGTTGTCTGGATGACCATGATCCATCTTTCAACTTGGAGATTTGCTTCCTGCAGAATGCTGGGACATTGCAGAAGAGTGAAAATGAGGTGGGGCCACCCCATTTGGCTCTGGTGCCTTGACTAGGTACAAATATTTTTTGATTGAATCAACTCTACCCTTACAGAAGCATTAATGATTGTCAAGATTTTGGTACATTCAATTTGGGGCTGCTTTTTCTGTCAGGAAATCTTATTCTTATTAGTGGGATATTTGGCTTGGATACCTGAATGACTTGGGATAGCTGCCACCATCTTGTTGTTTGTGGTGACCCGGAATTTGTATGTGTGTTTGTGTGTGTGTGTGTGTGTGTGTGTGTGTGTGTGGTTGTGTGTACCTCATACTTGGTAATCTCGATTGTACATTACATTGCATGTAGTGCTACAATTTTAAAAATTCTCCTATTGGTGAATATTCAGTTTATTTGAATTTTTTTAAAAAAAATATAGACAATGCTGCTATGAACATCACAAATTGTCATATATATATATACACATGAGATATAAATATCTATAGATAGAGATATATGTATATATATGGAGAGAGATGTATAGATATCTCTTATTATTTGTTTTTAGTCAGTGAGTTAGTAAATAAATACTTATTAAGCACCTACTATGTGCTTAGGGGTAGCTAGGTGACACAGTGGTTAGAGTGCCAGGCCTAGAATCAGGAAGACTCATCTTCCTGAGTTCAAATCTCAGACACTTGAAAGCTGTGTGACCACCCCTCCCCCCACTCAGGCAAAACACTTAACCTTGTTTGCCTCAGTTACCTCATCTACAAAATGAACTGGAGAAAAGAATGGCAAACTACTCCAAAATCTGCCGAGACAACCCCAAATGGGGTTATGAAGAGTTGGACACATTGTAAACAAATCAGCAACAACAACAACGTGCCAACAACTTGCTAGGTACTGAGCCAAAGGCTGGGAAGGTAGACAGTACTTGCCCTCAAGGACCTTCCAATTTAATGAGATAAGACAACACACAAAAGGAAGCTAAAAAGGGTAGGAGGGAAGATATTCTACTCAAGAATATGGTGGAAAAGTCAGAGCAGATCCCAGAAGTAGTGTAGCCAGATGAGAGATGAAATGTCAGAACATCTTCCAAACTAAGGTACCTGAGCACCCTCCCTAAGTGGAGATTTTGGAGTTCATAGCTCTAGCCTCAAATCAGAGGGACAGAAAGTGGTGATGAGGTAGAGTACCAAGGCAGATGGGATTTTGCAGGATGATGAAGTTATCCCAACAATGAATTTCCTTCCACTTTCAGGTTACCTTCCCCCAAATTCAATTACTGATCAAAAGGTAGGATAGTTTTTGAAACTTTTACTGTGTATTTTTACGTCACTCTTTAAAAAGATTCCACAACTTTGCAATTATACCAACAATAGATCAAGGTGCCTGTTTCTTCACAACCTCACCAGCATTGTTCCATCATTTTCAGTTTTTTTCTCCATTTGATTAATGTTAGATGGCACCTCAAAGCTTTTTTTAAGTGTGCACTTCTTTGATAGGTTGAATTTTTTTTTTTAATTTGTATTTTCTATTTTGAGAATTGTTCCTATGCCATGGTTTCAATTAGCATCTCTATGTGGATTCTCAGATTTACTTGTCCGGCCCTAACCTCTTGCTTGACCTACAGTCTTGAAACTCCAGCTGTCTTTTAGACATCTCAGACCGGGTGTTTTGTAGACATCTTAATATCAGCATGTTCAAAATAGAATTCATTATCTTCCTTCCCCCTCCTCCAAATTCTCCTTTCTTCCTAACTTTTTCCATTATTGAGGGTACCACCTTTTCCCTGTCTCTTATATTTACAACCTAGATGTCATCCTCAACTTCTCACTCTCCCCCCAATCCAGTCAGTGGTCACATTTTGTTTCTTCTTTCCTAAGATCTTTTATATCCCTCCTCTGATATCACTACTGCCCTGGTTCAGGTTCTCATCACCACACATCTGGACTAATACATAGTTGTTTCCATGTTGTCTCCTGGCACATAGTAGGTCTTAAAAAAATTACTTGAATGAATCCATATCCCTTGTCAGTGAGAATTACCACCTTAAAAAGGCATGCACACACACACACACACACACACACACACACACACACACACACACGTTAGATGTCAAGTTCTTATATATCAGATGTGTTGGAGATATTTTTTTTCACCTCCATTACAGAGCATTTGAACTGAATCTCTGATTTTATTGGTATAGGAAACTCCCAGTTTTCTCACTGGGAAAACTGAGGAAACTATTTCCACCACTGCATAATCAGTCAATCAACAATCATTTATTAAATGCTTATTATGTGCCAAGGACTGTGCTACTACTGGAGATGAGAAAGAAAGGCTAATCCAGTCCCTACCTCAAGGAGCTCATATTGTAATGGGTGACATAACATGCAAACAACTATATACAAAAGAGAAATACAAGGTAAACTGGAGATATTTTCAGAATGAAGCCACTAGCTTTAAGAGGTTTTAACAGTTTAACATCTTGCAAAAGGTAGGATTTTAGCTGAGACTTGAAGGAAGCCAGGGACCCAGGAGGTAGTGAGAAGGCAGAGCATCATACACATGGGGATGGCCAGTGAAAATTTACAGAGTAAGGAGATAGAGTATCTTGAGAGAGGAACAGTAAGGAAGCTAGTGTCACTGGATCATAGAGTATACAGAGAGGAATAAAGTATAAAAAACTTGGAAAGGTAGGAAGGACTTTAAAAACCAAGTGGAGTATACTGACATCTTCTACAACTTATAGTCTTAGAGAATTGCCTGGGATATTGAGAGAGGTTAAGTGATTTGTCTAGCTGTTCATATCATCTGGACAACCAATTGTTTATAATATCTGGATGCAATCTTAGTGAGAGAAGATATGACTGAAGTGGGAAAATGTCATGAAACTCTCAAATTCAACTTCTACCATAGGAAACTGTTACTTGATAATCATATGAAGGCATTGCTTAGGGGGCTAACATGTGAGAGATTGGGTGGAAGTTACATGGCAGGGTGGAGGAGGGACTCAACCATTCCATCATCAGATCGCTTCCTCTTTACCTAATTTTTACTACTAACTACTTGCTTAAGCTCATAGATGACAGATCATAGATTTTAGAGCTGGGATGGGTATCAGAGGTTATCTAGCTTACCTCTCTCATTTTACAGATGAGTAAACTGAGACCTAGAAAGGTCATACCCCAAGGGTCACACAGTGGATAAGTGACAGAGTTGGATCCTTTGCCTCCAAACCTAGCATTCTTTCCATTATATCATTCTCTTTCCCCTGTCGTTTCTATGCTGCTGAAGGATTGCTAGTTATATCAATGCCTTTTGAACTTGGTGCTCTGTGCAAAGCCTCAGTCACCCTGCCCTAATTATGGCTCTGCAGTTGTATAACCAGATACAAAGCATTTCATACATATCCATTCAGAGCAGGTGAATGACTTTCCCAAAGTCACGTAGCTAGGAAATGCCAGGAACCAAACCCAGGACATCTGACTCTAAGCCTAGTATTCTTTCTACTAACCAGTACTGTATATCTCGGGGGAACATTCCCATTGGCTCTTTCCTTTCTTCTTAAGCCAACAGGAATGTTTCTTCAGCACATTTGGCTCATGCCCAATGCCACTTTACTACAGCTGCCTCTGTTAAATCAACCTTTTGCTTTTTTCTCCCCCAAACTCCTTCTTACTGATCTTTTTCTCTGCATTGGCTGAACTGACCAGTTTCAGCCTAAAATTGTTAGGCTGCAGCGATATGATAAGAACTAACATTTATATAGTGCTTTAAAAATTGCAAAGCCCTTTATATCCTATCTCAATAGATCCTCACACTAACCCTGTGAGGTTGTTGCTACTATTATCTTTATTAGTGGCTAGGCGGCTCAGCAGATAGAGCACTGGCCCTGTAGTCAAGATAGACCAGAGTTCCAATCTAGCCTCAGAAACTTAAAAACTGTGTGACCTGGATTAGTGGCTGGACTTCCCTCTGCCTTGGTTGTTTGCTCCTCTGTAAAATGGGAACCATAATAGCATCTCTTTCCCAAATGCTGTGAGAACCTCAAAGCCATGCATAAATCCTAGCTAGTATTAATATTAAAGACAAGGAAACTGAGGCTGAAAAGGGACTTGCCCTAAGGCACACCTGTAGCTAGGTAGTAGAGTGGATTTAGGCCCAAGTCTTGAATCAGGAAGAGTGCCTCAAATACTGCTTTACTAGCTAGTATAGCAGAAAGAGTTCTAGACTTCCAGGCAGGAGAGCATAGGTTTGAATCTAGTCTTTGACACTTCGACACTTAGACACAAATAGACGTTTGACTACTGGAGAAGAAAGTGGCAAACCATTCCAGGATCTTTGCCAAGAAAACCCCATGGACAAGCATTGGCTTGCTGTGGTCCACGGGGTCCTGAAGAGTTGAACACGGCTGAATAACAACAACAACATTAACAACGGAAATATTACTAGGGGCAAGTAATCTCACTGCCTCAAACCTCCTAAGGTAGAGATAGGAACACCTCTAGTACCTAGATTATAGGGAAACCATGAGGACTATCCAGTGGTAACTAAATGAAAGCTCTTTTTTCTATTGTTTGCTATGAACCACTTGGCCTTGATGATAATAGGAAGGGTGAGGGTCCAAAAGAATCTTTAAATCAACTTAAATAGGTCAACTTAATATTTCTAGTCATGCTTCATTGAAAGCATGTTTCTGTTGCCTTTTCTCCACTGCCAAAAGTGGGAACCTAGTGAATAGCCTATCTCTCTTTAAGGATCTACTGTTTAAAGAATGAATTAAAAAAAAAGCCTGGGGAAACAAAATACTCTGGGAATCATAACAACATTGATGTTAATAAGGCATGTTTATATTCTTCCTTCAGTCTCCCACCCCCACCCCTATCCTGTAAGGATTTCCTTCATCCTGAAACTCACTGTCAACCCCGCCTCCCCTGATTTTCTTCTTTCTTTGTGGTACTATCCCTTTTCCCCCTCCAATTATAATTTCCAAGGACAAGATGCCAGTCTTTCAGTTGCATTTTACAATACATAGGTTCCTGTAAGGGCAGTGTCTGTGCTCATAACCACTGTTCATCGCGTGTAAGTGAATTGAAGATTTGATTTGGGGCATATCATCGAAATTACATACTAAATGGGCAGAAGGTTCCCTGTGCTGAAAGCTGCCTAGTTCTCAATGTGTTTTGAGGAAAGCCCAGCTGGAACCTAGAGATTGCATCATCTGGCTTTTCCTCTCCTGAACAAAGGAAATTGTTTCATAAAGTGTTTGCAGATGCTCTGATTTCAAATGACTTAATGCATTTGTTTGAGTGCAGAGTTTCAACCTACATCTCTCTTTTCCCCTGGGATGGAAAGAGCCAGTTATCTACTGATACCTCCAAGTATATCAGGGGAATGTTTGTCTCTTTAAAGCTGTGTTGGCAATTTAAGACAATGTCAGGGGCTGAATTTCTGGGCTAATCTTAGTCCGTCAGAACAGGAGCCCCACTGAGATGTCACAGCTGAAGATCTAGATGAGAAAGTCCTCCTGTAGGAAGGGAATCACTCAAGAACTGGGCTCCCTCAAGGTCCGGAATCTCATTGTTTGAGCACTACAACGGAAACCCTTAGGAAAGAGGTATTTGCCAAGAAAGCAGTTGCCAGGGTGAGCCTTTCGATTTGAAGCCATTGTCATCATCTTCTCAGGCCTGCCAGGTGGGCACTTGCTGTAACTATTCCCTTTCATTCATTCCGAAAGAGGACCCAGGGGCCCCTACAAACGTTGTGCAGAGCTTGGATTGATAATCAGAGATGATTTCATTACTGGTTATTTTAGGACAACAAATTCGTTGCTCAATAGATAATCCTTAAATGTGAGGGAGTGAAACAGGATCCTTCCCCAGCCAGTTGAAAAGATATGTGTGCACCTATCACCCTCCTCTGGTGTGTATTGAAGTAACATATGAAGAGGCAGTCATTTGTATGTTCAAAGTCTGTAGAGGAAGAATCAACAAAATACTGAAAGGAAATCAACTATCTGTCCTACTCCTCCTGTCTGCCTTTCTCTTAGAATTTCTATAAACACTTACATGCTTCCTTTGGCTTTTATTTGAAGTTGCCTTGGCTTCTCCTAATTATTTGGGGCTCTTGGTTGAGAATTTCTCCCATATTTTTGGTAAAGTAAGCTTTATTTTTGGGTTTACTTTTACATGCCAGTCACTGTTTGCCTAAATTCAGTGCAAGTTTGGCTCAATGCCAGCTTAACAATTCATAGTCTGGCTAACTCATGTTAGTTTGCTTAGACAAATTTTATTTGTGACTCTGCTCAAACTTTGTTGATTTGAAACTGAGGATATCATACAGAACATAAATAGGGCATTTCATTCCCTGCCGTTATGGAGAAATTTGAATTCTAATTAGGAGTGACATATCTTATCACACATGGTGTAATACCCTACTTTCATAGGGAACATGGGATTTTTCAAAGAGCTTTCACATATAACAAGTGAGTTTGACTGAGTCTCAGAATTTTTTTTCCTTTGGGGTGGAGTCTAAAATCAAAGGGGATAGATTTAAGATTTTTCCCATTAAAATATCTTCCACAGAGGCAGAGCCAAGATGGCAGGGTAAAGGCAAGGATTCTCCTGGGGTCTCCTCCAAACCTCTCCAAATACCTTTAAAATGACTCTAAACAAATTCTAGAGCAGAAGAACCCACAAAAAGAGAGAGTGAAACAATTTTCCGGCCCAAGACAAATTTTAAGGTCTGTGGGAACGGTATATTGTACCATAGTGAAAAAGGAGCCAGGAAACTAGGAGCAAGCCTCAGGGTGACTGAATCAGTGGTGACAGTGGTGGTTTTAAGACCTCTCAGCCCACAGATGGAAAAGGGATCAAACAATTGGTCAGAAAGAGATTTACAAGGGTTCCTTTGCTGGGACCAGGGGCAGGACTCTATTATATTGCCTATACTTGGATCTGGGTCAAAGTCCTGGGTCTTAGTCCCTGTGTGAGGAGGAGCACTAGCACAGCAGAATTTGTGGCAACAGGGGAGTAGGGACCCTGGTCACAGTTCCAGGGTTGAAAAGAGTGCTTGTGGTTGCTCACAAACCAGTGCACAGTACAGGAGAGTAGGAAACACACCTGTCCCTAGATCATACCACCTTGGAAAAACCTAAAACTTATAGCTCCCCAGAATTACCTCTGAAAATAGCTGCACAAAAACCCTGAAGCTTGGGACAGTGCCCCTTCCACTTGGGAAGCAGAGCTCCACTTTAATGTAGAGTTTAAAGTCCAGAAATAGGCTGGAAATGAACAAAAACCAGAAAAAGTTCTGATCAAAGAAAGTTGCTATGGTGACAAGGAAGATCAAAACACACACTCAGAAGAACACAACAAAGTCAAAATCCCTGCATCCAAAGCCTTAAAGAAAAATAGGAATTGGTTTCAGGCCATGGAAAAGCTCAAAAAGGATTTTAAAATCAAGTAAGAGAGGTAGAGGAAAATTGGGAAGAGAAATGAGAGTGATGCAAACAAATCATGAAAAAGAACCAAGAGCTTGGTAAAGGGGGCACAAAAAAAACTGAAGAAAATGATGTCTTAAAAAACAATAGGCTAAATGGGAAAAGAGGCACAAAAATCCAATGAAGAGAAGAATGCCTTGAAAAGCAGAATTGATCAAGTGGAAAAAGCTACAAAAATTCACTGAAGAGAAGAACTCCTTAAAAAGTAAATCTGGCCAGATGGAAAAGGAGGTAAAATTTAGAATTGGGCAAGTGGAAACTAGTGACTTTATGAGACATGAAGAAAAAATCAAACAAAATCAAAAGAATGAAAAAATGGAAAAAATGTGAAATATCTCTTTTGAAAAACAACTGACCTGGAAAATAGATACAGGAGAGATAATTTAAGAATTATTGGACTACCTGAAAATCACAATCGAAAAAAGAGCTTTATATTATAAATTATAAAGGAAAACTGCCCGGATATTCTAGAACCAAAGGGTAAAATAGAAAATGAAAGAATCCCCTGCCCATCTCCTGAAAGAGATCCCAAAATGAAGACTCCAAGAATATTATAACCAAATTCCAGACTTCCCAGATCAAGGAGAAAATGCTGCAAACAGTCAAAAAGAAGCAATTCAAATATTGTGGATCCACAGTTAGGATAACACAAGATTTAGCAGCGTCTACATTAAAAATATGATATTCCAGAGAGCAAAAGAGCTAGGATTACAACCGAGAATTACCTATCCAGCAAAACTGAGCATAATTCTTCATGGGAAATGATATTTATAACTCCTAAAAACTTTCTCACTATTAGGGCAGTTAGAAGGAGTATACATAGAAAGCAGAGATGTGAGCTGAATGTGATGGTATGATTATCTGAGAAAAATACACAATTAAGGGATGAGGAAGAAGAATGCACTGGGAGAAGGTGAAAGGAAGAGGTAGAATGGGACAAATTACCTGACATAAAGGAGGCCTTAAAGAGATTTTACAGTTAGGGAGAGCAGGGAGGGAAGCACATGAACCTTATTCTCATCAGAATTGGCTCAAAGAGGGAATAATATACACACTCAGTTGGGTGTAGAAATCTATCTTACCACACAGGAAGTAGAAAGGGAAGGGGATAAGAAAAGTGGGGTAGAGCTGATAAAAGGGAGAGCAGTTTGGGGGAGGTAAAAGTCAGAAGCAAAACAATTTTGAGAATGGACAGGGTGAAAAAAGAGAGAGAGTAGAATAAATAGGGGGAAAATAGGAGGGAGGGAAATAGCTGGTAATCATTACTGTGAAGAAAATTTTTTACACTGAGTTTCTCTGATAAAGCCTTCATGACTCAAACATATAGAAAATTGAGTCAAATTTACAGAAATAAGAGCCATTCCTCAATTGATCATGGTCAAAGAATATGAACAGGTAGTTCTAAGACAATGTAATCAAAGCTCTCCATAGTCATATGACAAAAATGCTTTAAATCACTTGTTGTGTGTTTGTCCTTTGTTCTTGAAGAGGACCATGACATCAGGGAAATGATGACATGACTTGCAATTGACTTTGATTTGAGTGAGGGAGGCTGTGCAAGGTCACCAGCCTCACTTTCTCCTCCAGAACCATCTGGGTCCAGTGGCGTGATATTCTCTAGGATGACTGGAGATGGCTCAGGATGCATTGGGAGACCCTGGCCCTTTCAGGCTAAGGTCTTTTCAGGTTCTCACTTTGAGTGAGGCAATGTCCATTCAGTGAATAGACCTCTTTAAGAAGTTAATCAAGAGATGGCCTCTTTAATCAAAACTCAAAAAAAAATCAAACTGGGAGGGGAAGACCTTCAAGGTTCCTGCCCAAAAGAGAAACAGTTACTATTTGGTATTTACATTCACTCTGTGCTAGGAGGGTAGGGACCTATTGTCCAATCTATGAGCTCCAGAGTGAATTGGGTTTAAGGCTTGGTTTTTGAGAAAGAAATCTAGCCAGTGAACCTGAAGTTAAGGAGGCAGCCTTCAGCCATTGAAATGGAGCACAGAGAGGAGAAGGCAGAGGCAGAGGCTACCCACAGGTTGTGTTTGACCTTCATTCTCAAAGAGGGCCATGACATCAAGGAAATGATGACATGACTTGTGGTTGACTTTGATTTGAGTGTGGGAGGGCCATGCAAGGTCACCAGCCTCACTTTCTCCTCCAGAGCCATCTGAGCCCAGTGGCCTAATATTCACCAAGATGACTGGAGATGGCCCAGGACGCATTGCAAGACCCTGGATGGGTGTTACCTGTAAATCATTATTGATGAAACAAATGCACCTTAAAACAACTCTGAGCTATTACCTCATACCTGTTAGATTGGCTAATAGGACAGAAAAGGAAATGACAAATGTTGGAGGGGATGTTGGAAAATTAAAACACTAATGTCCTATTGGTGAAGTTGTATCCTAATTCAACCATTCTAGAGAGTGATTGGGAACTATGCCCAAAGTGCTATAAAACCATGCATACCCTTTGACTAAGTAATACCACTACTAGTTCTGTATCACAAAGAGACAAAAAAACAAAAAGGAAAAGGACCTATGTGTACAAAAACATTTTAGTGGTGGCAAAGGATTGGAAATTGAGGGGATGCCCATCATTTGGGGAAGGGCTGAACAAGTTGTTATGTATGATTGGGATGAAATACTGTTATGCTTGAAGAAATGGTGAGCAAGATGCTCTCAAAAAAGAAAAAACATGGAAAGACTTACATGAACTGATGAAAAGTGAAATGAGCAGAACCAGGAGAATGTTGTACACAGTAACAACAATACTGTATGATGATCTACTATGAATAACTTAACTATTTTCAGCAACACAATGATCTAAGACAATTCTAATTGCCCTATCCAATAAAAAGTACCGAGAGCAATTTAGAGAGTAAATATATAGATACATATAATATTATAATATATTTTGTGTATATATTATAATATATACTATACACACACATATATGTGTAATGTGTATAGGTATGTATATATGCTTCCATCTGTATTCAGACTCCACCAGTTCTTTCTGTGGAAAGAGACAGCACCTTTCATCATAAATCCTTCAGAATTGTCTTGAATCATTGTATTGCTGAGAATAGTAAGTTATACATAGTAGATCACTTATTTATGATGAAAGGTGCTGTCCATCTCCAGAGAAAGAACTGGTAGAGGCTGAAGGCAGATCAAAGATACTTTTTCTTTATTTTTCTTGGATTTATTTTAGTCTGTGTTTTCTTTCACAGAATGACTTTTTTCATGACTACACATATATAAGCTATGTCAAACTGTTTGCCTTCTCAATGCGGGGGCGGGGAAGGGAAGGAAGGGAGAGAATTTGGAACTTAAAAATTGAAAAAAATGTTAAAATTGTTTTTACATATGATTGTGGGAAAAAATTAAATAATGAAAAAAAGAGGAAAAATAGCAAACACATTTGGACAAAGGAATGGTTTCATCTGAAAGGAAAGAAGATACCATATACCACAAAAGAGACCACATTAGGGAGGGACAAATAGGACTTTGCCCCAAGATAGAAAATTAAAAGAGCACCAAAAGTACCACCCTCGGAGCATGTGTTGCTCACTTGCAGAGACTTACACATGAAGTGGTGGCCTCAACCCCAGTAGGGTGGGTGGGTGGGCTTCCTCACTTTGCAGTAGCTTAGAAATCTTCTGGTACAAAAACCCCAACTCCTACTTGATCCTCATGCCATCTTCCTATATATCACTTCCTCTTTTTATAACTAGACTCTTAGGAGAAAAACACAAACAACCGTACACTCATCTCCCTTTTCTTACTTCGCATTCACTTCTAAATCCCTTGCAATATGGTTTCCATCACTGTCACTTAACAGAAACTGTTCTCTCTAAGATCACCAATGAAGATGGCCTCAGGTCCCCTCCAGCTCTACATGCATGACCCAATGATCTTACGATGTCTTTATTGCTAAATCCCAAAAGTTTTTTTTTCTCAGTCTTCACTCATTTTGATCTTTGTAGCATTTGTTGACTCCCCCTTCTCCCCCTATTTGTATATTTTTCCCTCCTAGGTTTACATGACACTGCTCTGTTGTGGTCTACTTCCTTCCTTTTCGGTTTTTCTTTCTGAGTCTTTTTGGCTGGATTATCAAGTATACATTATATTTATGTGTGGGTGTGTCCCAGTAGTCTATCTTGGACCTTCTTTTTTCTATTTCCAGACTATTTCAGTGATCTCATCTTTTCCCATGGATTCAACTATCATCTCCAGGCAACTGGCTCTAACCCTCATCTCTCTCCTGACCTAGAGTCCTGATTCTTGAGGTATCGTCTCAATATCTCCATTTGGGTATCCACTAGGCATTTTAAATGTCCACAAGAGAACTCATTATTATCTTATCCAGTAAAGCCATGATTCCTCCGAATGTCCCTATTTCTATTAAGGGCCATATAATTTTCCTAGTTGCTCAAGTTCATAACCTAGGAGTTCATAAAGTTCATAACTTCATAACTAAGGGTGATCCTTTACTGTTCATTCTCAGTTATGGCCCATAGTTAATTGCCAAATCTTGTCCATTTTAACCATACAACATTTCTCGTGTCACTTACCTTGTTTTCATTCTTTCCATAACTCCCTTAAATCAGGTTGCAATCACCTTTCACCTGAACTATGTTTCATTAGAGTAAATAGCTACTAGTCCCTTCCAAAGCTAACATCCTGTGATTCTCTCAATAGCTTCCCAATGGGTCTCCTTGTATCCACTATTCACTTTCTGACCTACTCTCTACCTGGCTGCCAAATTAATATTCCTGTAACACAAGTTTGGCCTCTTCATTTAAGAAACTTTAGTGACTTTCTATTGCCTTCTGGATGAAATGTGAACTTCTTTATTTGGCATTTAGAATCCCTCATATACTTGTTAGATTGAGTTGTGTGGCCCTCTTCCCACCCCCAAGTAGTCATTTTATGGGAAGACATGGGCAAGATTCAAACAAGATGGATAGGTGAGATATGAATCACTAGGGGAGAGAAAGAGGGGACAGGAATTTATTGAATACTCACTATGTGCCAGGCACTGTGCTAAGTGCTTTACAAATATTATCTCATTTGATCCTCACACCAACCCTGGCAGGTAGGTGCCATTATGATCTCCATTTTATAGATGAGAAAACTAGTAAATGTCTGAGGTCAGATTTGAACTCAGGTCTTTCTAACTTCCTGTGCTCTATCTACTGCACTACCTAGTTCTCTCATTAGAAAATAACAAACCAACATTTCAAATGATCAGCTAACAGATCCACTTGAGTCTTGAGTAACTGAGTATCTCCAGCACCTATCACAGTGCCCAGTGCTCAGTGCCCAGCACATAGTAGGTGCTTAACAATTATTGGAGTGAATTGGATTGATTTGAATCTTAATAGGCCAAATTCAATGCCATGGGAGATGCTGAATCTCCCCTGCCCCTTCCTTTTCAATCCTTAATAGCGGATGTGGGTGGGGAACCTGAGTAGTCCTTGAGGCCACATGTGGCCCCCTAGGTCCTCAAGTGCAGCTCTTTGACTGAATCCAAACTTCACTGAGCAAATCTCCTTAATAAAAGGATTTGTTCTGTAAAACTTGGACTCAGTCCAAAGGTCAAACCCAAGGATCTAGAAGGCCGCATGAGGCCTCGAGGCTGTAGGTTCCTCACCCCTGGTCTAAGTTGTTTAGGGAGAATTAAGGTCGACAGTTGAATGCAGGTGGGAGGCTTTGGTCAAAAGATGAGAGAAGATTTCATACCACAGTTGTGGGTTTATGTACCTAAAAGCAGAACTGAGGTAATAGGTGGAAAGTTTTCTCGTATTGTTGATGCTGTAGGTGCCTGATCTATCTGGTAACCACAGGGAAGCCAGATAAACCATTGCAGAAGTCACAGAGAAATACTGCACATAGATGTTAGTGGCCCCAGGATACTGTGTCTATCTCTGGCCTGCGGTAGCCCATATCTGTTGTGGGGTAAGAATCTTAGGCTGAGAAAGAGGTCTAGGGACTTCAGAAAAACCACTCAGATTCTAAGAATAGCTCACATTTTATAGGGCTTCAAGGCTTCTAAAGCACTCTCCTCACTATAACCCTGTGGTAGTGTAAGCTTTATTGCCCCCAATTTTATAAATTAGGAAACAGGCTTAGATAGGTGGAGTGATGTTTCTCAGAGTCACCTAGTTAGTAAGGGTCAGAGTCTGGATTCAAGCCCAGGTCTTCAAATAAGTCTAATGCTTATTATGGTGTGACATGCTGCCTCTGTTATAGCCCTAAGTGTTTCTATAGGAACAGCTATGCGCAATTCACCCACACTGTGGGTACATGGCAACAGTAACCATGTGTTGCAGTGTCTAATGTCCTTCATGGTCACTCAAAACATAGCAACAAGAGTCTCTGGATTGAAGGACGCTGATAATGTGATTTTACGTAATCAAAAATATGCTTGGGAAATCTATGACCACACTCACATGCTATGCAAGTTAGAATCCTCAAGGTCAAGGGCTTCCAGCTCTATAGTAGAAAAGGAACTGACTATATACTGCATGCAGCACTCAGGCAGTGTATAGTATGAGAACAGCTAAGCATCAGTGGGTCATGGTAATGGGCCACCATTTTCTTTTCCACATGGGCAAACTTACCAAGAAATTTCTTTGTAAACCTTCAAAGCTACTGCCACTGCTCATGTTTCCCTACACCCGAGAATACTGTTCCTGGCCCTAGGGACTGTGGAAGCCATCAGATACCAACCTGCTGTACAGATAATCAGAGACAGAGCACCTCTGAAGGAACTTGAAATGGGGCACAAAGAAACTGAGTTATGCCAATACTCTCCAGTAGAAGAGAAGACTGGTCAATGGAAGTTTGAGCTCCTTAAACTAGTGCTTGGAACACAATGAGTATTCAATAAGACTAAGAACAAAGGATGAGGTTTTAGAGATGAAAATGACTGTTAAGGACATTTAGTTCAATTTCCTCATTTTATAGACGAAGAAACTAGAATCTAGTTAGGGTAAATGGCCATTGACCACATGACTATTCAGTAGAGGGTCAACTGAGCACAGAATTGACCAAATTAGACTCTTTTCAGCTTGGTATGTGATATCGCGCATACATAGCTGTAGACAATTCCAAACCTCAGAGATGTCACCTAAATAAGAAGACTAGTGTGAAAGTCCTATGATCTCTGATTTCCAGAGTCCCCAAACCTCTGTCTAAACACTTTGGTGTATGCCATGCCTAAAGACCCTCAGCAGCTTGAAGTATACCCAACGCATGAACTTTCCTCATGGACATACAAACACACTGAGGAAGTTATTCCAGCCAAAAGCATCTCCAGATCTTCACTGCTCTGTTAGTCCGAGAACATGCTGAGATTTCACCTGGTTCTCATTCTTCCACCTGACAATATAGTCCTCTGTGCTGCAGGAGAACCAGTTAACAAAACACCAGCAGAGAAGTTCTGTTAATTAACCACATATTTTCAAATATCTAAATGTTTGCATATCTAAATGCTTTTATGTAAACCCAGTTTAAAATAAGTATGTACTCTTTATAGATTGTTACAGGCAGCCCCAGAGGGGAAGAAAGATTGGTGCCTTTGCCAGGCTTATCAGCAGCAACTACTGCTTTCCCGCTCCTTAGATCAATTGAACTGTCTTCTTAAGTGTGGTAACAACCAGCCTTAGAAGGGAATGCTACGAACATTCTTAAAAGATTAAAGGTTGGCCATTCTTCTTGTAATTTTAAACTAACTCCCTCTCCTTGTAATCTTTAACCTTCTGTATTTGTTCTAGGCTGGAATTAAGCCATTCTAATGCTTAGAAAGGAAGTCTTCCTCACCCAAATTGTTTCTAGGAACCGTTTTTCTGTTTGTAGACAATTAGTCCGAGCTGTTATATATTGGATGAATCTCATAGGCATCCATTAATACAAGACCTATATTTAATTTCCAGGTGACTGCTGGATGTGGGCACGAGGTCCATAGTATAAATGCAGAAGACAAAGAAATGGGAGCTGGAGAAGGAAAAAGGTGCATATGGGAAGGGGAAGACAGTTTTTGTATTCTATTCTGTGCTGTAGTAGAATGAGCACTGAATTTGGATTCAGAGGACCTGGGTTTGAATCTTTACAGTTGCTACTTATTCCCACTATGACTTAAGACATAGTGGAAATTTTGGGGTCTCCCTCCTCTCCTCTCCTCTCCTCTCCTCTCCTCTCCTCTCCTCTCCTCTCCTCTCCTCTCCTCTCCTCTCCTCTCCTCTCCTCTCCTCTCCTCTCCTCCCCTTCTCTCTCTCTCTCTCTGTCTCTCTGTCTCTGTCTGTCTGTCCGTCTCTCTCTCAAAGTTGCTCTCTCTAGACTTCAGTTGCATTATCTATAAATAATAACTTACATTTATGGGAGTCAATGTGGTGATGGAGATAGAGTACTGGATTTGGAATCAGGAGAAACTGGGCACAAATGGGGCATGTACTAGCTGTGTGAGCTTGTGTCATTTAATTTCTTTATCTGTAAAATAAAGACGATAGGAGACCTGACTTCACAGTTATTGTGAGGCTAAATGATATAAAGTATGTGAAGTACATTGCAAACAATATTGGCTATTACCATTATTTTTCTAAGGAGAAAGAGTTCTTTTCTTTTCTTTTTGAGACTCTCTGGTCAGCTTCAGTTCCCAGGAAAGGATGGGAAGACAGTCCCCTTTCTCTGTCACAATGAGTTCCTGGAAACAATGGCATAAATTGGATTATACTTCCCCATAGGAATGATTCTACAACTGGGAGGGTCTAGTTCTTTTGGTTCCTTTTTTTTTTTTAATTTAAATTTCCTCAGAGACATTACTGTGACAAATTTTTAAGAACTAGGCTGAGTGAAAGCATCGAACTATTCTGAAACAAGATGAGACTTGGGGCCCATCAGTCAGCACCACAACTGTCCTGGCCCACTATTAAATGAATGGTATCCTCCTAGGGTTGACCTAACACAGTGCTTTGCACATATAAATTAGGAAACCAGCTTAGATAGGTGGAGTGATGTTTCTCAGAGTCACCTAGTTAGTAAGGGTCAGAGTCTAGATTCAAGCCCAGGTCTTTGCACATAGTAGGTGCTTCAATGGCTCGTTGCACAGTAGGTAAGAATACATGTGCGTATGTAGAACCCAGAGTAGAAGAATTCAGTTACAACCTCATTTCAGTTCTCAAAAACACCTCTTAAGGATTTATTTTCAAAAGAACTCAAGCTGGGAGTTCTCTTCAATGATTAATTTAAATTTATTCTAGAATGCATTTTCTAGGATCCTTGCTTTTAAAAAAAAGTAAATCATTTTGTGATGAGCTCACGAGTAGAGACTGCCAAAAAGACAAAAAAGTTATTGAGTCTTCTGCAGAAAACTTATCAGTTTCTTGGGGTTTGACAAGTTGTGTTCTGAGCAGGAGCCAGGGATTAACTCACCGGATCTCACAAAATCTCTGATCCTCTGAAGCCTGGTGCCTTATTTTTGTGGGAGTTCAGAGGAAGAGCCCAGAACTGTGCCCTCAGCTGGTGCAGGGGTGGGAGGAAGGGAAGAGAGGAGCCTGCTACCATATCCCTAACAGGAACAGGAGGAGGACACTGTGAAGTGGGTGGGGTGTTCCAACCACAGAGTTTTATTTTTTTGAAATGGAAAAGGCAACATGCTTGTAACCATGGAAGTACAACCAGCTAATTAAAAAACATATGTGTTTGCTCATATAAAATACATAACCTCTTCCTTTTCTCCTCTTCTTCCTTTTGTTTTCTTTCATTTCCACCTGTTTCCTCTCCTTTTTCTCCTCTACTCTTAAAATAAGGTGGAAGGTTTTTACTTACCAAGAAAATAGATTTTATTTCTAAGTGAAGTTATTTTAATTTAGTTGAGAATAGTTTTGGAGGACAGCTGATAGTGGGTCAAGCCTGGACTCTGGAAGACCTGAATTCAAATTTGGCTTCAGATGCTTACTAGGTATGTGACCCCAGACAAGTGATGTAATCTCTGTTTGCCTCAGTTTCCTTGTCTGTAAAATGGGGATAATAATAGTACCTGCCTTTCAGGATGTCGTATCAAATGAGAAAATAATTGTAAAGTACTTAGCACAGTGCCTGGTATATAGTAAACATTATATGAATGTTAGCTTTTATTAATATTATTATCAATTACTTAAATTAATTATTAAAAAGAGGAAAAGATTTTCATTTCTTGCTAATTGTGTTTTAATCAGTCAATGAGTATCTATTAAGTGTCTACTAATTATCAGGCATTATGCTGGGATCACAAATATAGGGTTTAGAATATAAAGACAAAAATGACACAGTCTCTGCCTTCAAGGATCTTATATTCTATTATGGGAAAGCACATAGGATCATAGATTTAGAGTTGGAAAGGACCTTAGAGGCCACTGAGTCCAATCCTCTCATTTTGCAGAGGAGGAAACGGGGTCCCCCGTAACTTGCCCAGGACAACATCACTACCAGGTGTCTGACGTAGAAATGGAATCTGAATCTTCTTGACTATTAAGTCCATTACTCTATCCATTAACCCATTCCAAAAGTTTTCTCACTCTTACATTCTATAAGTCCATGATTTCAAATGTAAAGAATCCCATTTTACATCAAGATAAGTATGCATGGAGTATGTACATATATACTTTTTGTGTATATATTTGTGCAAGCTGGCTGTGACCTACCCAGAGCCATACTTTATAGGTAATAATAGGAGAAAAGGACAAGAACATGTGAGTTGGGGACAAGGGGAAAAGGCCCTGGAGGAAGGGGTCTATACATCCACTCTAAGGGCAGAAGGGAGTTTATTTTTTTCCTTCCAGATTCTAATCCAATTAGATATAGTCAGTTCCAAGTTCCCAAGATGGTATGGGAAGATAACCCCTACCTTCTGTTAGAACAATTTCCTGGAAACCATGTTATAAAGTCGATCATCTTTTCCTAGAGGAATAAAGTTATAATTGAAAAAAATGTTCCTGACCAAGCTATGATTAATAATATGCCATAGAAGTAGAGACATAACTCCAATCTTCTCTAATACCTTAAAAATAATAAAATCATGCTGAATCCTATTAAGTGGAAGACATATACTGTGCATGTTGGTTCTACAACGGACCTCGATGTCCCATTAAGGGCATATCCACCATATTTAACATCTTTTACATCATGAAGTTGACCTAGAAACATACTAGCTGTTTGTTCCTTCTTAGAATTAACAAAGGCTTTGGGGGATGATTAGATGGTCCAGATTTCATTTAAAAAATTATCCAAGGAAATTTGAGACAATGAATTCTTTTTTCCTTTCTGCAGATTTCCCTATAATCTACTGTAACTTCTTACCATTTCCCTCTTCTACCGAGAGACCCTTAAAGCTCTTGCTGTATTGTCTAGACTGTACTCCTCAGTCCTGATCTTATGTCACCTTCCTTTCTTCCCAAACTGGAAAGAAATACGACTCCCAGGGTCTTTGTGAGGGCTGTTAGACTCTACTATTGACCTTAAACTTCTAACACAGTTCTTCTGAAGAGTTCAACGTGTGCATGCTGGAAATGTAAACTAAAACTAAAACATCAGCTGTATCAGTGTTCTGGGAGGAGCTTAGTAAAGTTTGGTTGAGACCGATAGTCTGTTTCTCCCAGTGAAAAATGTTATATAGAAGTCTGGACCATCACACCTTCCCCTCATTCCCACCCCCTTGTCGTTTTCATCTCTTTTCTCCTCAGTTTATTCCAAATGATACCAGATGAAGTCAAGACCATCAGGCAAGGCTCAATGGAAATCTTTTATATTATTGAGGTCCCAGAAAGAAACCCAAGACAACATCTGTGTGCAAAAAATGAGTTAGGTGACTTTTGTCTGGGGCTGGACACCCCCAAGCGGACTAGTAAAACCAAATTCCTCATGAAGTTGCAGCCCTGTTCCCTGGTCACAATGTGGCATAGTAGAGCAATTTGCACGTCATTGGAAAGCCATACAAATAATTATCAAGACCATTAGGGACTTAGAAAAAGAGCTTCAGAAGCATCTCTCCCAGAAATGCTAGGATATGCACAGGGCAGCCTTCCTATGTTTGAATATTGGTGGAAACTACCACCTACAGTATTGCCATATGTGTAGGCTTGGCCTGTTTACTGCTATTGTCAAAGATGCTATCTTGAGTGGAAAAGCTGCCTTGAGACAAACCATAATCTCACCAATGCCCATCGCTTCCCGGTCAGGGTGCTCTTTCTCAGGGTGACTTGATGCTGACTTCCTGGATTCCCTGACTCAAAAACTCCCCTTTGGGATTTGATTACTCTGAACTCTGCCATGACCTAGGATAGAATTCTGGTACTCTCTTGGCTCTTTCCCTCAGGCCCTTTTAATTGCCTTTAATCACAGCTGTAGGTTAGTTCTCTCCACATCCCTTCTCCCGGGGGTGGGAGTTGACAAAGGGAACAAGAGAACAAAGGAACAAAAGAATGAATGGATACCAGCTACAAGAACTGAGGAATGTCTGTGAGTTAGGAATCATCAAAGGAGAAAAGAGCTAATAAGGTCTGAAGGCTGCATTTAGAGAGGGGTGGAACAGCCAAGGCCTTGCCCTAGGGCAAGAAATTTAGAGGGCATTGACAGACAACACTTATCCTTTTCTGGGGAAGGAGGCAAACTGGGAGAGGAGCCTTATAGCTGGGAGGAGCTGAGAAGCTGGAGTGAATGACAGGATTTTGAGAGCTGCATGGGAACAGCTCTCCAGTGGGGGATGGAGTGGAGACTGCTGGGCAGCTCAGCTGCGGTCCATCTGGTTGATTTATCATCCTTCCCCCAGGACTCAGACCAAGAGCTCCTGCCAAGCCTAAGGGAATGTATAGCCTAGAGATGAGGCCCATTCCCTTTGTAGGCCAGGACCTCAGGGCAGGGCTAACGGGATGATGGGATGGGTTTGGAGGTATGGGACACCCTCACCACACACACACACACACACACACACACACACACTGCATCCCACTCTGCTTAAGGCTAAGATAGACCCAGTCCTGGAATCTACCTTGTAGATACCTGAGCTGCCTTCTCTGGGTCTTAGGGCCAGGGTATGCCCACGCAGTACTCTCTCAGTTCTCTGAAGTTAGCATTGGTTTATAACCTAGAAAATATGAAACTGAACTAAAATTACCTGAGATCTTATAAGCCTAATTTTTGTTGGTGAGTGGTTTTCAGCTGTGTCTGACACTTCCTGACCTTTTTTGTGGTTTTCTTGGCATTTGATGAGGAAACTGAGGCAAACAGGATTAAGTGACTTGCCCTGGGTTGCACAGCTATTAAGTATCTTAGGCTGGATTTGAAGCTGGTTCCCTGGGAAAGGGCATGAGCACCATCTACTGGAGAGATTTGAACCATGGAAAATGGCAAGCATAGCTGGCCAGATGAGTGTTGGGCGTTGTCATCTGAGAAATGCTGGATTGTAAAGAACTACATGAGCTACATGAATTAGAGGTGGCAGAGAACTGAGATGGTTTGAAACCCTAACCCCTTGCTGGGGACAGAGTACAACTTTGAGAGAATTGTGTATAGTGGATCAGAATAATATCAAGGGATAGCGATTGGCAATTCCTGCTGGGAGCAGAAGAAAGCTGCAATGTGGTACAGATGGAGAACCACTCAAGGTAGTATTGTGAATGGGGGAGATACTAGAGTTCCCCAAGAAGAGTGGGAGGGAAGGAGGAAGGAAGGAATAAGCATTTATTAAGTGCCTATGATGTGCCAGGCACAGTGCTAAGCACTTTACAAATATGTCTTCATTCGATCCTTATAACAATCCTGTGAGGTAGATGCTCTTATTTTACAGCTCAGGAAACTGAGGCAGAGTGACTTTCCCAGGATCATATAAATAGTAAGTGCCCGAGGTTGGATTTGAATTCAGCTCTTTTGGCCCTCTATCTCCTGCACCACCTAGCTTGGGAGGTATAATTATTTTCTAGGGGCTCAGATGCAAGTTCAAACAATATCTACTAACTCGGAAATAAAACATTTCCTGTTTTAAAACTCATGAGCTTATATGCTTATAAGGAGAAATGGTAGTAATCCTTAGGGAGAGCCAGATATAAACATTCTCAGAAAGGCTTGGTAAGAACAAAAAGCTGGAAAAATGAGAGGTCCTCCCCAAGTGTATCTGGGCCCTTTCATGTCAGGAAAGGTCCTCTGATACAAGGATAATGACAACAACAAAAATGACAATACATTCTTCCATGTTTCCTCAAATATTAGCTGTGTAACCCTGGACGAGTCACTTAATACCTCAGTTTTCCTCGTCTAAAAGTGGGGATAATTATAGCACCTACCTTATAGGGTTGTTTTGAGCCTCAAATGAGATAACATATACAATGTCTCTTGCAAACCTGAAAGGTCTTTATAACAGTTAGCTAGTTATTATTACTTGTATCACAAAGCGCTCTCACAGGTAACGTTTGAGACAATAAACCTGTGTTGTTGCTGCTCCGTTGTTTCAGTCATGTCTGACTCTTTGTGACCCCATTTGGGGTTTTCTTGGCAAAGATACTGGAATGGTTTGCTCATTTCCTTGTCTGGCTCATTTCACAGATGAGGAAACTGAGGCAAAGAGGGTTAAGTGCATCACAAAACACTTTCACAGACAATATCTTACTGGATACCTTAGAACAAACCTGTGAGATAGAAATAAAAGGCATCATTTTTCCAGTTTTATTGCTAAGGAAACAGAGATTAAGGGACTCAGCCAGTAACACAGCTAGTGCAAGGGGGACCCACCTTTGGGACCAGAGCGTTCTGACTCCTTGCCAGGTGTTCTTTTCATTCCAAGATGCTGTTGAACTTGAGATTTCACCAGGAGAGATCTAATCTTTTCACCGGTCGAATCCATATGCTTCCCAGAAGCTACTGTGTTTCCTGAAATTCTGCTAAGGATTTCGGTTGAGTTAGCAATCATTTCCAGACTAACACTGAATTTTAATTGCCCCTTCCTTCCTTTCTATAGCACCCACATTGCCTTCAGTATGAAGCCAGAGCTCATAATAATTTCAAAATCCTTTCTACACATCATGATGCACCAAATCCTCCAGGGCTTCAATATTGTTAGTTGCTGTGCAAAGGGCAAGTTTATTTTAAACCACAGCAATTTGGGGCAGGTAGCGGCAGGGGCGGGGGGGAGGGGGGGACTCATTCTTCTGTACATAAAAAATTCAAGGTGCCTGTTGGAATATCCATGTTACAAAGAAAAAACATCCACAAACTATTCTGACATTCTTAAGGAAATAAAATTTCTGCTGGAAGAAGAATCAGACCTATTTGAATGGAAGCTCCACTGTTTCTGCTGGAATGGATGTAGGGTTTAGGGGAAAAAGGAAAACATAGGACCCAGAGGAGTGAAGAGCTTTCGCAAATGTTTTGTCTAATTTTCCCATTGTACAGATAAGGAAATGAAATTACAATGGCTAAGTAAGTACCAGAGTGGGCATTCAAGCTAGGCCTACTGACACAAAATTCAACTTTCTTTTGATTACTATACTGCCTTGTGATGTTCCTCTCTTCTTCTTCCCACTTCTCCTTTCTCTTCCCCCCTCTTTCCCTCTTCTCTCTTCTCCTCATCTCTTTTCCTTCCTTTTCCCCTCTTCTTCCCTCTCCTCTTCTCTCTTCCCCTCTCCTCTCCATCCCCACCCTTCTCCTCTCTTTTCTTATGACTTGTTTTGGCCAAAAGAATGATGATCTGGGAACCATCCTTCTGGTGATGAGCCTCTCTACTTAGCCATAATTATCCTCTAGAAATAAAACATACAGGTCATCTTTGGGCCCATACTCAAAGCCTTTCCAGCTTGGTAGGATCTACTAGACTTCCATTGACATTGCCTTCAAGAAACAACGTCCATCTTCATGCCCTGACAAAGCATTGGAGAAATGCCAGCCAATGAAATCCAAGACCTGCTGTGGTTAAGAGATTGCAAGTAGATGATGATCCAGTAAAGGAGGTTGAGAAGACAGGTAGGAAGAGAACCAAGAGAGAGGAGTACCACAAAAAAACAGAGAAGAGAGAGTTTCTAGAAGGATGAATATCTGGGACTTTAATGGCAGTCTTCCCATGAAGGAAACTTCTATTGGATGTCATCACCATCTGTGTTCTTAGTGGCCTGCAAGTAAACTCAAAATACATACAAAGAAAATAGCAAGATAAGTCTCGTGTTGGAGGTATCATTTGAACTGAGCCTTAAAGGACGCTAGAGATTCCTTCAAGGTGAAGGTAAGGAGGAAGTGTATTCCAGGAAAGGGGGTCAACCTGTGTAAAGACAGATGGGAGATGGAATGCTTTGGGCTACAGCAAAGGCCAATTTGATTGAAATGTAGATTCGTAAAGGAAGGTGACTTGATATGTGCGGAAAGGCAGGCTACAGCCATATTGTGAATTTTAAAAGCCAAATAGAGGAGCTTGTGTGTTATCTTAGAAGCAGTTAGAAGCCAATTGTTAGCAGGGGAATGATCTGATCCACCCACAGTTTAGGAATATCAAGATAGAAGCTAGGGTGGAGGCAAGGGAAGGGGTGAGACTGAAGGCAAGAAGACCAAGAAGTCTATAGCAATAATCAGACAAGAGGGCATGAGGGGTGAGAACCAGGATAGTGGCTATGTGAGTAGAGATCAGCACCACTATTTGGTCTAGAGTTGACCTAAGTGTTGACCTCGAGTGTCTTGAGTGCCTCAGACACTCCTAGCTATGTGACCCTGAGGAAGTCACTTGACCCTGTTTGCCTCAGTTTCCTCATCTGTAAAATGAACTGGAAAAGGAAATGGGCAAACCACTCCAGTACCTTTGCCAAGAAAACCCCAACTGGGGTCACAACATGACCGAACAACAATATCCCCATGGCCCCAGGTTTGATTACTCCATTATTTATTCCTGACTTGTCCTACTAATATCTACGGGGTGGAATAGAGGAAGGAGAGAGTGGAGAGGGGACTATGAATGCCTTGTATAGCAGAGAGAGAAAAAGATACCAGCAGAGGCCACTCAGCGTGCTAGTGAGCAAGTTGAACCTGGAGAGGGTGATACAACAGATTTTTCAAGAGTGATCGATTTAAAACCGTAGTATGAAATATACTAAGAAATAATTCTTCGTTAAGGGAAAGGATTTTTCATCCAGGGTACATAAGTAATACTAAGGAATACCTGGGAGGGTGGCGGCTGGGTGTGAGAGACTGTGAAACTTTAGGTTGCTGTGATCTGCCTACTGGAATCTATGATGCTTACTGCTTTTTTCCTTTTTAATAAGGCCTTCTTTTGCTTGCAAGTCAGAGCACCAGCACCAGCCTACAGTGAAGTGATCTCTCCAGGTTTCATCTTGGGGGCTATGGCTTAAGCTAAGAGAAAGGAGACAACCACATAAAGTAACCTGGGCCCTTTGGGCAGTTTTAAGAATATCTGAAGGCAAATTGATAAAACAGCAATATAATTTTTAATTCCAATAATATAGATCTAGAATTTTAAAAAATGAAACAAAATGAAAACAAATATACAGGTTAATCATGACAAACCCAGATGGGAGGACAGCATGTAGAAACTTCAAGTGTTCTTCCTATTATAATCATCACTCCCTTGTGATTCCCCAGGGTGGATTTAGTAGGCTACTGGTCTTTAGTTCTACAGTGAAGAATGTGGAACACTGACCTCCCAGGGCAGCTATGAGGATCAAATAAGATAATATCTGTATTATCTCTGGCATAGAGTAGGTACTTAATAAATTCTTGCTCTTATCCCCTCCCTTTGTACAGATTGTCTTATATTTGGGAATGTTCTTCTCTCTTCTATTTCTTAGAATCCCTGACTTTCTCAGTTCAGGTTAAATACAATTTACTACACCAGGACTATTCTAGTCCCCCTAATTGTTAGAGTCTTCCCAATCTAAAATTCATATACACACATATATGTATTATATATGTATATGTCACACTATATTACTATAAATTTATATTTGTATATATATATATATTGTATATATGTATATTGTATTAATGCATGCTTGTACATGTTCTTCTCCTTCTCCACCTCCCCAATAGAATATAAGTACCTTGAGAGCAAAGACTGTTGCGTTTTTGTACCTTGGTGCTTAGCACAGTTCCTGGCACATAGTAGGTACTTAATAAATGCTTTTTGTTGAATGAGTGAGTGGATAAACGAATGAACAAAAGAGAAGGACCTGAGATTATTTAGGTTAGAGAGGAAAAGATTGGGAGGCAACATGATATAACAGATTGTAGGACTTAGAGCCCAAGACACTTGGGCTGGAATCTTGTTCATGACAGTGTCCAGGGATGTGACCTTGGATACATTGTTTAATTTCTCCAGTTGTCCTGATCTATATCTTGCCACTAGACCCAGATGGCTCTAGATGAGAGACTGAGGCTGGTGACTGTAATGTTAATGGAATAGGAAGATCTTCTCCCTCCGTTAATAGGTTTGTGTGCCCAGCTGTGATACATTCTGAGTCATAGAGCCCATTAGGGGAGGGACTTGTCTAAGGAGGAGCTTGCTTAGGGGGAGGCTTGCTTGTAGGAAGGCTTTCACACATTTTGGTACTAAGCTAATTAGGCACTGAGTCATGAGAGTTGTGATGCCTTCTGATTCTGAGAAGTGTATATATATATATATATATATATATATATATATATATATATGTACATATATATTATATGCATATATAATATATATACACATACACATACATATATATATATATATATTTTTCTGAGGTTGGCATTTTGCTTTGGGGGCTTGCTTATGAGAAGGATCTTTTGATTTCCTAGTCGAGACTCTCAGTAGCCATATGTTCAGACCCCCTGACTGCTCAGATGTAAAGGCTTTCTTGATCCAGTGTTGTATGTAAAGTGTTAAGAGCCCTGTCTGTTGGTCTTTATGCTAATTTCTCTGTTTGTATTTTCTCTGATGTTTGGGAGGCTGATTTTTCCCCTGAACTAGTGAATGTAATTAAATAGGATTGTTGACTCCTTTAAAATTTATTTTTCCTTTAAAAGCAGCTTAAAGAATATGTGCTGACAGGCCATCCTGGGTATGCTAGGGTGCTTGCTGCTACAGTGACTTTGCACAGACCTTCCTCACTTAAATCTAATTCATTTACATATCATGGCATCACCTTCCTGATGTCATGATCCTCTTTGAGAATAAAGGACAAACAACAATCTCTTTCAGATTCGGTTTCCTCATCTACAAAATGGAGATGATAATACCTGGAGCAACTAACCTCACTAGACTTTTGTCTTAAAAGAGATTATAATTGATGATAAAGGGGAAGAAAAGGTAATTGTGAACAACAGCAGCAAAAAAAGAGATGACTGAGTGGAAATTGAATATGTTTAAGTTTATGAAGGGTTGAAAGGTAGAATATGGAGGTTAGATGTTACCCATTGAAAATGGAATTAGAGAAAAAGCCTAAGTAATGTAGGTGAGTTATTTGGAGCTTTCTGGAAGGCAGTGGGTGCTGTAAAATATTAGAATGGACTTTCAGGGAAAGTTGGGGAACCACCTTCTCTGATTTCTTTATACCCCACATACAGTCTCATCTGTCTTTAGTCGGTCCACTCCAAAGGTGGGAATATTAGATAGCTGAAGTCTCATGGCATAGTAGAAAGTGCTCTGTCTCTGGGATCAGAGGATTGAGGTTCAAATTCTAGGTCCTCCTCTTTCTATCAGTGTGGACCCAGGCAAGTCACTTTATAGACCTTTATAGACCTCAGTTTCCTCATCTGTAACGGGGTTGGACTAGATGGTTTCAGAGGCCCCTTTCAACTCTAGATCCAAAATCCCTACAAAGGTACCACCTTCTGCCCTTCTAATCTATAATTGTATGAAGTCACTTTTAGTGTTTAGTAAATTATTCAACAGCCACTTTGCACCATCTATTGGTCAGAGTGCTTCATTGCAATAATGAACCAAGAAAGCAATCAGCACCTAGAAAGTGTTGGCTTTGGATTTCATCTTTTCACAGAACCATAGTTTATTATTGCATTGTCTCATTGACTGATGCACGTAGTCCTCTCCATGTTGTAAACGCTTAATAAGAGCTTGCTTAATTGAGTTGAATTCGAGCTGGAAGAGGGCTTTGAGGTTATCTAATTTTATCTTCTACCTCTCTTCCCCTACAGAGGCCAAATTCCTTGAAAAGGCCTTCAATTCGCTACTGAGTGCCTCCATTTCTGATCCTTTCTCTCTTTTCAACCCTCTTCAATCTGGCTTCAGACTTCATCATTCAGCTGAGACTGCCCTCTCCAAAGTTACCAATGATCTCTTAATTGCCAAAGCCCAATGGCCCTTTCTCAGTTTATCATCCTTTTTGACCTCTCTGCAGCATTCAGCACTGTTGATCACCAACATCTCTCTAGGTTTTTGTGCCTCCATTCTCTCTCAGTTCTCCTCTGAGGGCAGGAATTATTATTGCTTTTCTTTGTGGTGAAGCACAGTACCTGGAATGTAGGAAGTGATTGTGTTTGTTGACTGACTTTCCATTTTATTGATTAGCAAACTGAGACCCAGAGAGGCCCAGGTCACAAAGAAAGAAACAGGACTAGATTATGGAACTCCTGACTCTTATATTCCATTATCGTTCAACATATTATGTTGCATCTTCTCTCAAATATAACCAGGAGACTGGTCGATGAAAGCCCAGTCCTTATGAACATGTTCAATGGGCTGTGTTAGATGCAATCCCCATGAGGACTTTGAACCATGTCAGGATTCTGTAACTATTTCCTGCATGCTTACTGTGTCATGAAGAAAGGACTTTTGATTGGTTTCTGAGCTGGCACTTTCAAAAGCAGCTCTCTTTCTTCCCAGGTGTTGGCAGAGGGAAAGACTGCTGTTAAGTTTCCAGCCTTGTAACGACAGCAGTAGAGGCCTCCTGATGCCAGCTGTCTAACTAAGCCAACATGTAGTTATGGGTGTTAGAGATGAAAGGGATTAAAATGCAACTTGTGAGTTCTCAGAAGTTCCAGGGGTGGAGTCCATGCCAGTGAATGAGGAGGAAGTCTGAGACCTGGTTTCTATTGGGTAATTTGTTTATAAAAGTCATATTCTTCCCTCTATATCAGTTTATACAATGATCTTACCTCTTGCTGAAATCTTCCATTTTCCTCCATCCCCCTTGGTTCATTTAGGAAAATAGCAGTGGCCTGAGGGCACACACATGTATGTATGTATATATGTATACACATACCTCAGGATGTGGCAAAATGTAGCAAGTAAGTAAAATCAACATTTTTAAAGAGCCTTCTATGTTTTGGGTGCTGTATTAAACTGCTGGGGATACAAAGAAAGTCAAAAATAGTTCCTACCCTCAGAAGTGAACCAGGAGAGGGTGGTGGTGCAAAAAGCTAAAGAGGAAATGCAGATGATCAACAGTGTTAAATGCTGCAGAAATATCCAGAAGGATGAAAATTGTGAACATTAGATTTGACAATTAGTCAGTTGGTAAATAGTTTTTAATCACCTACTATGTGCCAGGCACTGTGCTAAACATTAGAGATACAAAAAAGGCAAAAGACAGTTCCTGCCCTCAAGGAGCTCATATTCTAATAGGAGGAGACAACATGCAAGCAGCTATGCACAAACAAGACATTTACAGGATGAATTGGAGATGATCAAGATAGACAGAGAGAAGGCATTTGAATTAAGAGGGAATAGCAAAGGCTTCTTTCAGAAGGTGGGAATATATATACATTATATATACACATATGCATACATATATATGTGTGCATATATACTACACACATATATATGTATATGTATACATGTATCTGTGTATTATCTCAGAAGGAAGGCATTGAGGTTGGAGAGAAGGAAAGACCTCTTGCAAAAGAGTCTCTTCTCCCAAGGATTTCACAGTCTAATGGAAGAGACAACATGCAGACAACTATACACAAATAAGATAAATGCAGGATTATTGGAGATAATGTTAGAGGGGATTGGGAAAAGCTTCTTGCACAAGATCAGCAGTGCGGAACCTGTGGTCTTGAGGCCACATGTGGCCCTCGAGGTCAGTGTGGCCCTTTCAGTGAATGGATTCAGTCATAGGGCTATCCTTGAGGACCTACAGGGCCACATGTGACCTCAAGGCTCCAGGTTTCCCACATCTGCACAAGATGGAATTTGAACTGAGTCTTGAAAGAAGTTAGGGGAGCCAGGAAGTGGAGATAAAGAGGGAGAGAATTCCAGGCATGGCGAACAGCCAGTGAGAATGGCAAGAGTTGGCAGATAGAGTGTATTGTATGAAGAGTAGCAAGGAGGCCAGTGTCATTGGATTGTAGAATACAAAGAAGTGAGTAAAAAAATAAGAAGACTGAAAGGGTGGGAAGGGACCAGATTATAAGAGGCTTTAAAAGTCAGAGGATTTCATGTTTGATCTTGGAGGTAATAGGGAGCCACTGGGGTTTGATGACTAGAGGAGATAACCTGGTCAGACCCGTGCTTTAGGAAGGTTAATTTGATAGCTAAATAAAGGATGGACTGGAGTGGGGAGAGACTTGAGGCAGGGAGACCATCCAACAGGTTATTGCAATAGCCAAGTCACCAAGCATTTATTAAGTACCTTCTATGTGTTAGGTATAGTCCAATGATGGGGTCCTCGATCAGATTGGTGCCAGTATCAGAGGAGAGAAAGCAGAAGTATGCATGAGATGTTGGGTGAGAAAATAACACGAGTCTTTGTAACAGATTGGATATGTTGGGTGAGTCAGACGAGGCTAACCTCATTTCCTTTTCTCTCAGGATTACTAAATAATAGGTGAGGGGAATATTGTGGATATTGTTTACCTTGATTTTAACAGAACTTTTGGCAAAGTAATTCGTACTATTTTATGGAGTAGATGGAGAGATATCATTGGACATTCATACAATAAGATGGGTTCAGAACTGGTTGGATGGCCATACTCAAAGAGAAGTTATTAAATGGTTCAATCTCAATGTGGCATAAGGTCTCCAGTGCAGTGTACTTGGGATACTGTGCTTGACCCTGTGCCATTTACCATTTTTATTAGTGACTTGGATAAAGGATAAAAGGGGAGACCCAGGAGGAATAGTTAACTTACTGGATGAGAGTCAGGATCTAAATGGTCTTAAAAAACTAGAGTACCTGGATAAATCTAATAAGAAAAAATTCAGTAGGTATAAATGTAATGTTTTAAACAGGGATTCAAGCAATTAACTTCAATATTCAATGGGGAAGAGACGCCCAGACACCAGTTTTTCTCCTTTTTTTTAAACATAGGTTTTTCTTGTTATATTTTGTTTTTACATTGCTTAGAGTTACTTCAGTATACCTTCACCTCCCAAAGACCCATCCTTGACAACAAAATATTTTTTAAAAAGAAAGAAAAAAAGAGGAAAAATTAGTAAAGCCAAACATTTTGGATAAATCTGTTGTCATATATAAAGTTTCATTCTTGAGGCTACAACCCCTGCGAAAGATCTGGGAGAAGTATCTTCTCACACACAGACACACAAAAATGCTCCTCTTTTTCTCTGTCACTGGCAGAAAGTATGAGGTAAAGGTAAGATTTGGACAGGTCCACAATGACAGAACTCCTCATCTTTGAGATTATGAATGACTCTGGGGATTTTCCCATATTTCCTGGATAGGAACATAAAAGCCAAAAGGAGTAAGGAGGTTCCTTGAAAGGTATCCAAGCCTTTGATGCCTGTAGAATTTTGTGGGTCATAGCATAGATCATAGAAACAATAAGTAATTTTATTAAAGAAATGACACCAATAAGACACTATACCAAAAATTTTTTTATGCAGCCAAAATAATCCTTTGGAGGAAAAATATGTCTCTAAACACTCTAAACACTTTAACGAACAAAAGAGAGAGGGAAACGATCAATGAATTAGGAACAGAAGTAGAGAGAAACCTTGAAAAGCATCAAATAAAAAACTTCAAATGAACACAGAAACAGAAATCTTAAAAATCAAAGAAGGAATAGAAAAATTGAAAATAAAAATCCATTGAATTGATAAAAACTATCAACCATTTTGGAAAAACTAATAAAATAGAGAAACTAATTTATATATAAGCAATATATGTATATATACATATACATACATATACCCAAACTATATATGTATATGTATAAACAAAACTACATGCTGCCAATAAAAGTGATAGCATAAATGTAATGGATGAATGTTTACAAAAATATAGAATGTTCAGGTTAATAGAATAAAAATAGACAATTTAAATAACCCAATCCTGAGAAAAAATTAAAAATTATAAATGAAATTTTAGATTAAAAACATACAACCAGATAGATTTTCAAATGAATTTATCATTCAAAAAAATGAACTAATATTACATAAATTATTTATAAAAATAAAATACCCTACCAAATGCATTCTATGAAACAAATATTGTCTTAATGCCTAAAGCTAGAAGAGATTGGAACAAAGAAAGAAAACTATAGCTCAAAACAATATATCAAAAACCATATTATTTTTAAATGTGGATTATTTATTTTTTCATTGAAACATTCTTTTCTTTTTAAATTTTGAGTTCAAAATTCTCTCCCTCCTCATATTGAAGAAGGTAAGCAAAACAACATCAATTATTTGTGTGAAATCAATTTCCATATTAGCCATATCACAAAAAATGGAAAAAAAAGAGAAAGTGAAATTATACTTCAATCTGCACTCTGTTCATCAGTTCTCTCTCTGGAGGTGGAGAGCATTTTTTTCCCATCATGAGTCCTTTGGAACTGTCTTGGATCATTGTATTCATTAGAGTAGCCAAGTCTTTTACAGTTGATTCCAACATTTCTGTCATTGTGCACAATGATCTTTCAGTAAAAATTATATATATTTTGATCAGATTGGATTTATATCAGGGAGACAAAGTTGGTTTGCATCATACTAACAACAAAACAAATAGCAAAAACAATAAAAATCACACAAATATATCAATAGATGCAGAAAAAGCTTTTGAAAAAATACAACACTCCTTTACTTCATGTGGTAAAAAGTATCTACCTAAAATGAAGAGCTAACACTATGTTTAATGAAGAAACACAAAAGGTCATTCCAATAAGACCAGAAGTAAAATAGGGCTGCCAGTCATTTGATGTTATTTTAGAGATTTTATAGGAGTAAGATAAGGAAAAGAAATGGAAGCAATAAGAATAGTAATAAAATAAATGAAATTACTGCTTTTTGCAGATTATGTGATGTTTACTTAGATAACTCTAGAGATTCAACCAAAAGGTAATAAAAACTATTAGCCCACAAAAATCATCATTTTTTGGTATAGTACCAAGAAAATTTAGCAGGGAGAGACAGAAAAAGAAATTCCACTAAAATAATTACATCATACATAAAATATCTGAGCATCCATCTAAAAATATGCATGCAGCAATTGAATAAATACAATAAATATTCTTTCCAGAAATAATGGCATTTAAATAATTTGAGAAATATAATTATTTTTGGTTGGACTGTGCTAATATTATAAAAATGACAATACTATCTCTATTAATTTATAGATTCAGTGCCATTCCAAACAAACTACTAAAGGGCAACTTTATAAAGCTAGAAAAAAGAATAAAATTCATCTGGATAGAAAAAAAGGAAAAAATTTCAAGGAAAATAATGAAAAAGGGGAGAAAGAAGGGAGGCTAGCAGTATCAGATCTCAAACTATAGTACAAAGCAATCATCATCATAACTATTTAATATTGGTTATAAACTAGAAAACTTGATCAGTGGAAGGGATTAAGTGAATAAGACCAAGAAACAACTGAACATAGTTTCAGAGTGTTACATAAACCCTAAGACTTTACGTAATATGTAAGGACTCAATATTTGACAAAATCTTATGAAGAAACTGGAAAGTAGTATGGCAAAAATTATGTTTAGACTAATATCACATACCATATGCCACTCCAAATGGATCCTTGACCTAACTATTAAGGTCATATCATAAATAGATTAGAGGAGAAGGAAAGGAGATACTTTTCACAACTATGGAGAATTCTTCATCAAATAAGGTATAGAGGTGATCATAAAAGATCAAATGGGAAATTTTGATTACATAATTTTTGCACAAACAAAATTATGTAGTGAGAATTAGAAGTCAAACAGTTAAGTAGAAAAAAAAGTCTTTGCAGCAACTTTGTCTGACAGATGTCTGATAGCCAAGATCCATTGGAAACTGATACAAATAGTTTTGCATCTCCAACTGCCTATCGGACATCTCAAACTGGATGTCCTTTAGACATGCTAAAATCAACATATCCAAAAATGAACTCATATCCCCCCCCCCAAATCCCTTCCTCTTAAATTCCCTATTATTGTAGAGGGTGCCAATATCCTCTCAGGTATCCAGGTTTGCAACCTAGCTGTCATCCATGACTCCTCACTCTCACTTACCTCCCATATCTAATCTGTTGCCAAATCCTGTCAATTCTCCCTTTATAATATCTCTTTTCTATACCCCTCTCTTTCCTCTGAAGTTGTCATCACTCTAATGAAGGTCCTCATTGCTTCATCCCTGGACTATTGCAATACCCTTCTGTTTTGTCTGTATGCCTTCCTTTGAAGGGAATAGAGGGTGTGTGAAAGGGGAGCAGTATGAAATGAGGTAAATGCAAACCAACTTATTTAAGGCTTTGAATGCCAGGCTGATGATTTCATCATTTGTCCTTGAAGCATTAATGAGCTGATGATTTTTTTGAGTAGGGGAATAATATGGTTATATCAGTGTTTAAGGAGTATATATTTGTTAGCTATATGGAAAATGGAGTGGAGTAGGGAAGAGACTAGAGACCAATTAGTATGCCAATCCTTCAAGACAAAGGTGATGAATGCCTGAACTAGGCTATGTGAATATCCAGATAGGGATGGATTCCAGAGCTGCTGCTCCACATGAAGAATAAACATGACAGCATGGCTCTATCTACTACTTTCTCTCTCTCTGAAGTTCGCAAAGAACTTGGAAAAGATGTCCTTTTCTGGAGCCTGGCACTTGGAGCTTTACTGCACACTTAAAATGTTTAAAATCTTGCCATCTGGGCATATTCAGTGTCCATGTGATTGTGGAAGACAATTCCTGTCCCACCCCCTTCTAAATCCTTAGCACACCCAATTTGACTAGACCTTCTGATACTGTTCCTGAGCCCCTATGTGCACCTGACCAGTGACCCAACCTCTTCTTTCCCTTGTGAATGGGGCACCCCACATGTGTCTCAGTCAGCTCACTAAGCAAATTTGATGGTCTTGCAACACCCAAAATCAATATGTGCCAAAGAGAACTCGTTGCCTTTCCCTCTGAAACCCACTTTTTACCTTCTCTCTCTCTGTCTAGGGTAGTGACATCTTTGTGACTCCAACAGCACAGATTCATCCTTAACTCTGAACTTTCCCACACCGCCCTAACCAGTCACTTGCCAGGTCTTGTTGATTCTAATTCACATCTCTTTCATCTGTGCCCTGTTCTCTACTCACACCACAATTACCTGCATCTCTCATTTACTTCTCTCCTGGACCATCCTAAGGTCCTTCCTGCTTCAAGTCTCCCCACTCCAATCTGTCTTCCACGGAGTTGCCAAAGCGACATTTTAAGAACATTTTCCTTTTTCTCTTTGTTACAAACAATCATCAATAAATATACAAAGATAAACAAAAATGAGAATTTCATATAAAACTGTAGGCCGTTAAATATATGTAAGTGCATATTAAATTTAGTAAGTTAGTAATGAAATGACCAACTTTGTTTCTCTGTCCCATTCTGAACTTCTTTTTATTTTTATTGCGTATATTTGTAATATGATTGTTCTTTTTCTCCCCTTTTGCATCTATCATTTCCCATGAACTTATTCCCCATTCCCCACAGTCTCTCCCCACCCAGAGCTCTTCCTTATAACAAATAAATACAGTCAAGTAAAGCAAATCCACTTATTGGCCAAGTCTGAAAATGTATGTCTCATTTTGCATCTCTAGTCCATCACCTCTCTGCCAAGAAGGAGGAGAAAAGTTTCATCATTGGTTCACCAGAATCAATATTGGTCACTTCATTGATCAGGATTCCAAAATCTTTCAGAGGTGTTTTCCTTTACGTTATTGTGGCAATCTGGTAAATCATTAACCTAGTTTTCCTTATATCATTCTGCATCAGTTAATAAAGTCTTTCCAAGTTTCTCTTAATTCTTCATATTTGTATTTCTTGTGGAACAATAATATTCAGTTACATGAATATACCACAAATTGTTTAGCCATTCTTCAACTGGTAGACACCTATATGGTTTCTAGTTCTTTGAAACCACACAAAAAAATTGTGGCTATAAATCCAAATGGATATTCCTAAAGTACAAGTCTGGCCATGTTATTCCCTTACTCAAGAAGCTTTTTTTTGTTGTTGTTCAGTCATATCAATCCTATCCCACTCTTCATGACCTTTTTTGGAGTTTTCTTGGCAAAGATACTGGAATGGTTTGCCATTTTCTTCTCCAGCTGTCATTTCCTTCTCCCAAAAGCACTAGCAGTTCCCTGTCGCCTCTGGGATCAAATACAAATTCCTGTTTGAATTTTAAAGCCCTTCACAGTATGTCTCCAACTTATCTTTCCAGACTTTTTCATATTACTTTTCTTCATGCATTCTTTATTCCAACTGAACTACCCTATTTAGAGTCACCTAGGTAGTTCAGTGGTTAGAGCACTGGCCATAGAGACAGGAAGACCTGAGTTCACATCCAGAATCAGATACTTACTAGCTGTGACTGAGTCTCTGACTCAGTTTCCTCAACAGTAAAATATGAATAAAAATAGCGCCTGCTTCTCAGGGTTGTTGCGAGGATCAAATGAAATAATATTTGTAAAATGCTTCATGTAGTGCCAGGCACATAATATGGCACTTAATAATGCTTATTCTTCTCTCCCTATATTTGTCATCTCCCAAACATGATATTCCATTTCTCCCTTCCATGCCTTCTCATAGGTGTTTACTCTATGCCTGGAATGTTTTCTCTCTTCACCTCCAGGTCTTGGAATCTTTACCTCCAACGATCAGCTCAAATGCCATGATCCTCCCTGTTATTTGGGATCCTCACCATCCCCAACCCCCCAAACAAATATTTTACATTTATTTATCTATGTATATATTGTTCTTCTCCCTTAACTCCCAGTAGACTATAAACTCCCTGAGGGCAGGAACTGTTTTTTTTTTTTGTTTTGTTTTGCCTTTGTATTCTCCAGGTCTAGCACTGTGCCTTGTATATCAAGGTACTTAAATCCTTGTCGACTTGAATTAGTCCTCATCTGGCATGATTTTGAGGCCCTTCACTGTTCTGGTTGCCCTTCATTGGATGCTCTCCAGCTTATCAATTCCCTTTTCTAAAATGTTGTACATTTTAAACTCAACACAATATTCCAGATAAGGAATCCCATTATATTGTGCTTCAGCCAGAGCAGAGTAAAATTGGATCATCTCTGGACACTATATATAACTGCTTTAATGAAGCCAAAGACTGCATTAACTTTCTTGGAGACTATATCATTTCCAACTTCTATTGATTTTTGTACCTTGTAAAAAGAATTTCATAAGTGTACTAGGCATATAAGGCTATATATAGGCACTAAGGCATATCTAATGGCATAGCCTCCGAATCTATCATATGTGTGTATTGGATTCTTAGACATTGCTAAAGTTTCTTCCAGTTCTAAGGGCTTATGATTCCATCTTAGAATTAACCAATATCCAAGTACTCAGTATGCTGAATTACTGAAAAGTTACCTCAAAGGATATGTAGACAATTTTCTAAGATATCATTTTTCTTTTAAGACAAGAAAACTCTCTCTTCTAGAAGGGGTCAGGGGAAGCTTAATGCATAGTAAATTTTTTCCATCCCCTTCATTTTATCTTGTATATAGATGTCTTTTTTTTTGGTGTGTTTCTTGTAAACAAAGGTTTATAAGGTTTTGTTTCCTTATCCAATCTATAATTCTTCATTTTTTCTCTTGTTTAATCCATACTCATTGAGAGTTAGGTATATATTTCGTGCTATTGTCTCTAAAATTTTTTATGTTATATTCCCCTCCCTTCCACTGTAAACAATGTACTATGTCTCTTCAGTTCCTTTAGCTTCATCTTTCTGCCTCACTTAAATCCAATTTACGCATGAATCAAAAGACATCACCCATGCCATTATACCATTTTTAAGTTGGCCACATTCCCTTCGATTCTCTTTTCCTCATTCCTGACCTTCCCCTCTGGTTTGTTACCCTCCCCTCTTTGAAGTTTTGCTATCAGTCCCTTTTTATCTCCTGCTTTTATCTGGTTATTTCATTCTTTCCTCTTTTTTCCTCTGAGTTAATTAATTAGATTTCCTCTTCCTCTTCTCACTTACAACTCCCATTCATTAATTTTTAAAATTTCATTTTTTTGGTGCCTCATTCTAGAGAGAATTTCATTCCTTCACTCTCTTTACTATCATCCTTCCTTTCTGTCTATTCTAAACCCCCAATCCCCAAAATATCCCCTGTATTTAACCCAGTCCCTCTCTGTTCTCTACATTCCTCATGGAACCAAAATTTCTGAGGTACTCATTCTTGCCTCTTCCCTCTAAGCAGTTTCTGCCTCTGTCTCTGCCTCTGACAACATAGCTGGTGGAGCAAACTCCATGAATTTCTCAGATGAGCAAGTGGACCCCTCAGGAAGAACAGAAAAAGCATGGAAGTATTAATCTGCTGTGATTTTCTGAAATGGGATGTTTTGCCTCTTCTTAGGGCCTTCATGGCCAGGGGCTCACTATATTAGTACTGAACTTAGCACAGATACCCAATCATCTTGAGAACTATGGGAGCTCAGAATTCTGGAACTCAAATGACCCACTAGGCTTAGCCTCCCCCAGTAGCAAGGATTATAGGTATGTGCCACCACACCTGGCTCATTTTCCCATATTGTGGAGCTGGGCCAACCACTCTCATGGAATCACGGAATCACAGCATGTCAAAGCCAGGAGACCATCTAGTCAAATCAGCTCAAGTGACTGTTGAGGAAACTCAATGCCATAGAAGGTTATGAGATTAAACCAAAGAAACATGTTTGGTTACAGTGATCTGTTTCTTGATCTGTCACTCCTAGAGCATTAGATGAGAAAGGGTGGGGGAGGGACGCAGAGAGCTGGGGTGAGAATACAGATCTGAATCTTAAGCTGAATCTGTAGGATGGTGAGAAGCCTTGTGTTGTGAAACAGGTGTTGTTTTAATATTGGTCAGTTGTTTTTCAGTTGTGTCTGACTCTTCATGAGCTCATTTGGGATTTTCTTGGCAAAGATACTGGAGTGGCTTGCCATTTCCTCTTCTGGTTCATTTTACAGATAAGAAAACCAAAGCAAACAGGGTTAAGTGACTTGCCCGGGATCACACAGCTAGTAAGTGCCTGAAGCCAGACTTGAACTCAGAAAGAGGAATCTTCCTGACTCTGTCCACTGTTCTACTTAGCACAGAACACCAGGGCTTAAATCTTGACTTCCATTAATCATCTGTGTCACCTTGAGATAGTCTGTTCTCTTCTCTGGTCTTCAGTTTCATCATCTATAAGATGAGGGAGTTAAACTGGATGATCCCTAAAGGTGTTTTTCTGCTTTGGCATTCTGAGTTCAAAATCTGAAAAAATAATTTATTATTTTTTAAAACACATAAAACTAATCAGCACAACATACCAGAGTTGTCTTCAACAAAAGACCAGATGAGAGTTCAAAGACAAATTCAAATTGTACAAATGTTGGGCCTGATATATGTAGGACACTAGCCTATAGATCTCAAGTAGCAGACATCCTGACCCCACCTTAGGGTCAAAAGGAGTACAGAGGAAAAGGCTTGCTCCCAGGTACTATAGAGTAAAGCAGAGAGCTCTCATACCCATCTTGGCTCCAGAAAAAAAAAAATTCCTCCAAGCACACCTTTGTTGTTCTTGTTCTTCTCCGCCCTCTCTGACCCTGTGTTTTTAGCCATAGCTTTAAGCCATAGGCCCTTAGAACTTACACATAGTTTGTTCATTTAAATTTCACATTCAATATTTCACTTGCGCCAACATTAAATCTGTATTCTAGATTTCCTGCCACAAAACAAAGAATTGGACCTGTTAGATTGCTGCAGTCAAAAATGACTCCAGAGGCATAGTTTTTTCTTGCTTGTCGCCATCATGGGGGAGAATAAAGCACAAAAGATATTACTTCTGTTCTTGTAATAGCTTTTTTGAAACACCAATACCAGAAGTGCCTGCCTTGCAGATTAAAAAAAAAAATCTTCATGCCTCCTTATATGGCGACTAAAATTGAGAAAAGAGATTGCCTTCTGGGAAATGGCACAAGGTCTCTTACAGTATCTGAGTGTAGTGACTCAGGGCAGGGGTGCACAGAAAACGTGCTCATCCTCACTTGCTTTTGACCATTTCTAAGTACTGTGAAGACTTTTTTTTCTTGAGACCCCGCTTCCTTCCACAATCTCTTTATTTTTCTAACTTTTTTTTCCTTTGAGAAATATTCTGTCATTGCCCTCTTCAGAAATACCAGAAAACAGTCATAATGGAATCCAATATCAGGCCCGTGCATCACCAGATTGCTTTGGAAGATTGAAAGAAACGTGGACGTGGTTGATTGTGCAAGAGTTTGTGGCTATGAAATGACTAGAGTTCATGCTGGATAGCAGGTGGTCAGCGAAATAAGGTGTGAGCCAGCACCTTCATCTTTATGTAACTCTGACTAGGTATTCCAGAAAATGAAACCCTTCTGTCTCTTCTCAATGAGCAAAGCTGTTCCTCTAGCCTCACAAATTATCTGCATGACTTTTTGAGGGAGCAGGGGGCTGACCCTGTCTGTGAGAAAGGGAGAGGCGTTATTTCCTCTATGGTGTCATGGATCGGAAGAGACCTTGAGAAATCATCAAGTTCATGGCCCTACATCCAGGAAAGAGGGCATTTCATTCCACCAGCATTTATGGAATGTCTTGTACGTGCCAAGAATTGCACCAGTCACTGTGGTCTTAGAAATTACTACTACTATTACCACCCCCACCCCCACTACCACCACCACTACTACTACTATTACTACTACTACTACTACTACTATCATAATAGGAGCATTTACATAGTACCAACCAACTATGTGCTAGGCACTTTGTTAAGCACTTTAAAAATATCCCACAACAACCTTGTGAGGTAGGTGCTATTGTTATTCTTACCTGATAGCTGAGGAAACTGAGGCAAAGAGAGGTTGGTTTTCCTTGTGTCCCTCACTTCACTTGCATCGGTTCATACGCTTATCCCTTATAATTAAGGTTTTGCCTAAATAGCAAAAGATCCGGCTTTGAGTATAGGTTCTATCCCTCAATTGGCACTAAAACCTTTCTTGCTTAGCACTTTAGACACTGTCATCAACCTCCAATGTCTGTGATATCTAAGAATTCTTCTAACAAGGCTTTACTTGGAACAGCATCGCTGTAGGTATATTAGCACATCAAAATTATGTTAGAATGGAAACCTGAATTTTACTTTGTATTTTTAACATATGGTTTTTTAGTCATTTCAGTCATTTCCAACTCTTCATGACCCCATTTGGGGTTTTCTTGGCAGAGACACAGGAGTGGTTTGCCACTTCCTTCTCCAGCTCATTTACAGGTGAAGAAACTGAGGCAAACAGGGTTAAGTGAGTTTCCCAGGGTCACACAACTAGTAAGTGTCTAAGGCCAGATTTGAACTCAGGAAGATGAGTTTTCCTGACTCCAGACTTGGCACTCTATCCACTGTGCCACCTAGCTATCCAAGGTTACATAGCTAAAAAGTGTCTAAGACCAGATTTTAATTCTAGTCTTCCTGAGTTGAAATATATAAATATAAAGTGATTTTCTTAGTGCTAAGGTGCTGGAAGGATAACACCTTTCAAAATTCTGCCATATGCCTGTCCTCTACCTAACCCTGCCATCTTTGTTTCTCTGTCTCTGTCTCAGTCTCTCTCTGTCTCTGTCTTTCTCAGAGGTCTGTCTCTCTCTCTGACTCTGTTTCTCATAAATACATCATTGTTTATATATCATCTTCCCCCTTACAATACCTCCAGGATGAAATTCAATATCCTCTTTTTGGCTTTTAAAGCCCTTCATAACCTGGCCCATTCCTACCCTTACTCATTACTCCCCTCATTTTCCAATCCAGTGACATTGGCCTTCTAGCCATTCCTTGCACGTGAGACTCCCATCTCCCGACTCCATGCATGGCTATCCTGCCATACCTGGAATGCTTTCCTTCCTTTTCTCTTTTCCTGGCTTCCCTGAATTCCTTCAAGTCTCAGTTCAAATCCTAACTTCAACAAGAGGCCTTCCCAGTTTATCCTGCATATTCATCTGTCCATTGTTGTCTTTCTGAATTAGGATGTGAGCTTTTTCTTTGTATCTCCAGTGTTGGCATATGGTGAACACTTAATGAGTTCTTTATTGACTTGATTCAAGAGTATTGACAAAATCACAGATTCTGGATTGTTGATGTGAAAGTCATTTTATTTTTGGTTTTGCATTTCTCTTTCTGATCCATTCTTGAGAGTTGACTTTAGAGGCCATGTTTATTTTCTCTGAGTTCTATATCATTACTGAGAAGAGCTTAAAACAAGAGCCTCATGTACTATAAGGGACTAAATGTTTCTAGCCTAGATTAATACTATAGACAGTCATAGAATCATAGACTCTGTGAACTGGAAGGGATCTTAGAAGTCATTTAGTCCAACTCTCTCATTTTATAAAGAACAATGAGGCCCAAGAAAGAGATGTGATTCCAAGGGATCCAGAGCAAGTTAATGGCCAAGCTGGTACCAGAATTTGAGTCTTCTGAATTTCAGTTCTGTACTACCATAGAGGTTGGGGTCAGCTAGGTGGTGCAGTGGATAGAGCACTGGGATGGGAATCAGAAGGCTCATCTTTCTGAGTTCAAATCCAGCATCAGACACTTACTATGGGATTCTGAGTGCTTAACCCTGTTTGCCTTAGTTTCCTCATCTATAAAATGAGCTGGAGAAGGAAATGGTAAACCACTCCAATATCTTGGCCAAGAAAACCCCAAGGGGGTCATGAAGAGTCAGACATGATAGAACAACAACTACCAAAGAAGGATTATTTAATATACTAAAAGCACAAAGTAAAATTCAGATATGCATTCTAACATAAGCTATTCCGATGTGCTGATACACCTACAGTGATGCTGTTCTAAGTGGGGCCTTCACAGAACAATTCTTAGATACCATAGATAATGGAGTTTGATGGTAGTACCTGAACTTTTAGGGTTAATCAAGGGACAGGATCCTGTACTCAAAGCCATTACAGCTTTTGCCATTAAGCATAAGGGATGATTGTATGAACAGATGCAAGGGAAATCAGGGACATGAGAAAAACTATATGCAATTACTACAATAATATAAATCAACTAAAAAATGAAACCAAAGGCTTTATAATTATAACGACCAATCTTGGCCCTGGAGAATAGATGAATAAATGCAACTCCCTTTATTCCTTAGAGAGGTGGGGAAATTTGGGTGTGGACTATTGAGTACACTAGCAGATGTGGTCACATCTCAATTGTTTATGCTGAACTATTTTTTTTTTTTTGTCTCCCAGGCAGGGAAGGGGGGATACATCTGTAAATGACTATAACAAAAATAAAAGGCATGAGTGAAACAAATAAACACACATATACATATCTAGCACCTATCGGTCTCCATCTATACGTATCTAATCTGTTTTCTATTTATCTGCTCCTGGTCAAGAACTTCCTTTACCAATGTAGACTGGTACCTCCCAGTTCATAGTATTAGAGAGTTGCCTGGGTTACTGACAAGATCATAGAGTCACCTATGTGGCAGAAGGGAGACCTGAACCCACATCTTCCTGATTCTGAAACAAGCTCTTTATCCACCATACCACACTATCTCATATATAGGATCATAGATATAGCTGTTAGCAACTACCTATGCGTGTACATAGACACAGACATACAGATGAGGTGAGCCAGTTTCCTCCATCTCAGTTAACCTGCTCCCTTTAACTCCATTCCTCCTGGTTTTTAAAACGCACCTTAGCTAAACAATCAGTCAAAAACCTTCTACAATGAATCCCTTCTTTTCTTAAAGTAGAACTGAGGTTGTGTCCAGTAACTCAGCAATTAACTGAGGTCCAAAAAAGCTGTTGATTGGGATGTTTGTTGGCATGTGTTGTGACTTGGGCAACTGTAAGGTTGATGGGGATTAAGATCTTCCCTGCCCATCAACAGGCCTCATGTGGAGATCATTAAGGGAAGCTTGCTTGCTCTAGAAAGGCTTGCACACCTTTTGTTAAGTTCTAATTAGTCACTGAGCCTGAAGAGTATATATTCTGTGAGGTGAGCTTTTCCTTTGGGGGCTCGCTTATGAGAAAGATATTGTGATTCCCTGGTTGAGACTCTGAGTGGCCATATGTTCAGAGCCCCAACTCCTCAGAGGTGAAGGCTCTCTTGATTCAGTGGTGAATATAAAGCTTTGATCCAGGCAGTAGAGCCCTGTCTGTTGGTCTTTATTTCTCTTGTCTGTATTTCTTCTGTTTAATTAAAGAAGATTGTTGACCTTTGAAATAGCTATCTTTCCTTAGTAGAGCAGATAAAAGAACCTGCACTGGCGGCCATCCTGAATATGCCATTGTGGTTGCCATTACAGCAACCCAATAAAGACCTCACTACTTCCTCATTTTTTCCCTCTTCTTTAATTCAGTTCTCTCTCTTGCTCTCTCCCTTTCCCTTCCTACCTCCTTCTCTCCCTCCCCACTCTCCCCTTCTCTCTCCCTTTCTCTCCCCCTCTTTCCTCTCTCTCTCTCTCATTTCTTCCATCTCTCTCTCCCCTTCTCTCTTTCTCTCTCTATTGCTCACTCCCTTTTCCTTCCTACCTCTTTCTCCCTCTCCCCTCTCTTTCCTTCCTCTTTCTCCCCCACCCCTCTATCCCCCTCTTTTTCTCTCTCTCCCTCTTTTTCTGCCTCCCTTTCTTTCTTCCCCTCTCCCTCCTTTCCTCTCCCCCTCCCTCTTTTTTCTCATCTGCATCCCATAATCCTACCCTGGCTCTATCTCTGAGTTATGAATGAAATGAAATGGAGTTGAATACCTCCAAGTTATAGCTTAATGTAAATGAATAAACTTCAAAAATTATGACAGCTTTATTTGTATATTGTCCACCCCCTTACAATGCCACCAGGATGAAATCTGATATCCTCCATTTGGCTTTTAAAGCCCTTCATAACCTGGCCCCTTCCTACCTGTCCACTCCTCTTTGCTGTTACTCCCCTCACTTTCCAAGCCAGTGACATCAGCCGTCTAGCCATTCCTTGCACACGAGACTCTGTCTCCTGACTCCACTCATGGCTGCCCTTAAAAGAAATGCAGAAATCTCAAAAACTGTGACAACTTTATTTAAGTTTTAGTCCTTCTGCTTTTTCTCTACCTCCAAGCTGCTTGATTTTATTTCTCTCATTGTTTAGAAACAACCAAGCAGATGTTTATTAAATGGGGTTAAACAGCACCTAATGACCCTAGGAGGTTTCTGTAAAGATGACGGTGCCCCATTTGGGATGTTACCAGAAGTATACCCCCTTATACACACTCATTAACAACATGTGCCTATGGAAAACTAAACTTTGAAAGCAGGATATCCACTTCATTTTGGGGAGATAAGTTCTAGATATTCTTGCAAATGGAAAAAAATCGTCCAATACTGTTATTGTACCTATATATAAAAAAAGAGGATTCTATGATGACAAAAGTAAAAAAAAACAAAAACAACCTTGAGAAGAAGCTTTTGTTGTTGAGTGTTTCAGACTCTCCATGATTCCATTTGGGGTTTTCTTGGCAAGGATACTGGAGTGGTTTGCTATTTCTTTCTCCAGTTCAGGAACTGAGGCAAACAGGATTAAGTGACTTGCCCAGGGACACACAGCTAGTAAGTGTCTGAGGTCACATTTGAATGCAGGTCCTCTCGATTTCAGGACCAGTGCTCTATCTACTTTGCAACTTAGCTGCCCTGAGAGGAGGCTTGGAAGGGGCAAAACGTTTCTAGCCTAGACCAATAAGCAACTTTAGGAAATAATATGCAAAATAATTTTGACTTGAGTATGGAAATTCAAAAAGAAGTGATAAAGTAGCTAACAGTCTTTACCTTGTTATTTGGCCCTCAGCTGTGAAGTCCTTAATAAGTTTAATTCAAGTTGAGTCCTTGTGAATAAAAAGACGAAGCAGCTAGGGATGGAATCTTGTGGTCTGGGGAAAGAATAGGCAAGTATGAGGGGGTGGTGGGAATAGGTAGGCACTTGGGGAAATTAATTCTAGGGTTCATTAGGTGTCAAAATTACAGATAAGTCACGTACTCAAAGGGTCTGACTATAACGTGTTGTTTTTAACATCCGGAGAAAGGAGAGAGATGAGAGGCAGCAAAACAACTGTGTGTTAAGTATAAAAAGCAATGTATTAGTGCAACACCTTGCATCGAATGTAAAAGTGTCATGAGAAAGGAGTGGCAATGTCAGCACAGTGGGAACTTCTGAAACCACAAATCAAAAACCTGTGAATCCCTAGAGCTACCCCAAATGCTGTTTTCAATAAAGCTTACATTTCCAGGAAGGTAACCCTAGAATTATTCAAATAAGTAGAAGAGAATAGATTTAAAGAAATGAAAATGTGTTAGTTGAAAATACATGCAGTAACTCAAATTAAGCAAAAGTAGTGTCAAGAATATTTTTCTTTAGTGAAATTAAATTTAATGAAAATTGTAATTAGCATATTTCATGTGTGAGTATCCCTAAAATGCTTCAAAAGCATTTCTCTCCCCATAAATCGTACCATGAAAGAGAACCATAAGTGGATGAATAATCTGGAAATGGCAAGGTAATTGCGTTATCTTTTTTTAAGGGTTATTTTTCTAGCTTTTTTAAAAGAAGTTTTATTGCTATCTGTTGCTTTTACACCTCCATAATTTATGACCATACCCATCCAACCCACCATCAATCCCAAATTGAAGTGCTGTCTTTGAACAAAGAAAAACAATTAAGCAAAGGCCCTCTATATTGAGACTTGGTCTGACAACACAAGGAAAAATTCTACCCCCATAGTCCTTCAAGCTCTCTACTGAAGTGTATTTTCTAATCATTGTTTGATTTTGCAATCCTTCAAAATTTATGTAGGATGGCCTCCCAACATCAGCATAAGAAGGGATGAGAGATCGGACAATGCTATATTTCTCAATTGTTTTACTTGTTTACTCTCATTGCTTTTTTTTTTAAAAAGAAAAGTATCAGAATAGGATACCAGGGAAAATGATACTAATTGAAAGTTAAAGGGTTGGCCTGCAGGCAAAGCTACAAAAGCAATGGAAAAATAGCTAAGGGGGAGGTGGGAGAAGGTGGTCTAGGCTCATGACCTTCTTTAAATTTAAAATTTAACTTTGGCAGATGTGGCTTATCATTGGGAGTTTGTCCTGATCCATATCTGGCCACTGGTCCCAGATGGCTCAGGAGGAGAAGGGGAGGCTGGTGACTGCATAGCCCTACCTCATTTAAATCCAGTTCACTTGCATTTCATGGCATCACCTACCTGATGTCATGGTCCTCTTCCAAATGAAGGACAAACAGCAACCTCCTAGCTATATATTATTTACAAGCTCCCCACCCAAATGTTCAAGTGAACCATTGAAAGAAATGTCAGAGGCTGTCTTAACCAACCCATTCTTCACTGAGAGTATTCAGCCTGCCCAACATGTGGTCATCCAGCTCTCACCTGAAATCTAGTGAGGATGAACCCGTTACCTACTAAGGCAGATAATCCCATTTAGAGAAAGCTCTAAATGTTAGAAGGTTTATCCTTACATCAAACCTAAAACTACTTCTCTGCAGCTTCCATTCACTGGTGTTAATTCTATAAACTCAAGTCAAATCCCTTTTCCACCTGTCAGGACTTCAAATACTTGAAAGAAGGTATTGTATCCTGCCAGAAGTTCTCTTCTTTAGACTAAGGCTCCTCAATAGATTCATCATATGGTATGATCTTGAATCCCCTCTCCATCCTTGTTGCCCTCTTCTGGAGGGTCTCCACAGTGGTGCTTCCTTAAATGTGGTACCTAGAACCAAACACAATACTCAAGATGAGGTATGACTAAGGCAGAATACAGTCAGGCTATCACCTCTCTTGTTTTGAGTTTTATTCTTTCTTCCTTGGGTGTAGCCTAAGATTGCGTTTGGATCAGTTTGGGGATCTGGGGGTTGTTGTATGATACCACTGACTCATACTAAGTTTCCAATTCACTGAAACCTTCAGATCTTTTTGCAGATAACCTGCTGTGTGGTCAAGCTTCACTCATATTATGCTTGTGAAGTTGATTATTGAATCCAAGTGTAGGACTTTACATTTATTCCTATTAGATTTCATCCAATTAGATTCAGCCAAACTTTCTAGCTGAGATCTTTTTGCACCCTGATTCTGCTGTTTAACATGTTACCTAGCCTCCCTAGCTTTGCTCTTTGCCTTTATTTCTCAGCCTTTGTTTCTCTGTTGCCATTGGGGTGGTGGTATGGGTGGGTTAGGAATGGAGTATGGATAAGAGGAGAGGGAAAAGATTTAAATTATTTCAAGTCAGAAGCCAACACAAGCACACAGTGCACAATCCAATTATTTAATTAGATCTGCTGACCTTGCTGCTGATCTCCACATGTCTCTCTAGACTTCCCTTGCTATGAAGCTATCTTTAAGTCTGCATTCTAGCCAACCAATTAGCTAATATCATTCCCCAGAATTCAAAATATCTTAGACTTTGCAATCAATGTGAATGGGTACTGGTTGTTTCATTGTAGCCACTGAAAATTCAGGTCCTAGACTGGATAAAAGTAGGATATAGATGAAAAACTAGATGAATATTCAAGGTTCTGAGGAGTCATTCTTAGTAAGTGACCATTTTTAAAGGAAGAAATTCAACAAGCATTTATTAAGCTCTTATTATATGCAGGACACTGTGCTAAGTGCTCAAAATACAAATACAAGCAAAGAATGACAGAGGGTCAATAGGGAACTTTCAGGGTGTGGTGATTAAAAAGGTTCAAGAGACATAGTTTCTGTATAATTTAATCATTTTATTAATAAGGTCAGCACATTTATTAAATAAAAAGATTGGCATTTGGCTGTCTCTCTTAGACCAAAGACAATGATGGTGGCAGCCCCAGGACTTATGTGTTCTTTGGGAAGAGGACTGGGAGTCAACTCTGATTGGTTAACAATTAGTGAGAGAAAGAATATTACAATGAATAATGAGTATTACAATGAATAATACAAATAATACAAAAATATTATAATGAGGGGCTGAGAATGATATCCTGTGACCCTTGGACAGAGAAACTATCCCTATACCCAGACCACCCACAGCCTTGGGCAATCTATTCAAAGAAGTTATGCCCCACCCAAGCCCCAGCAAAACACAATGGCTTCTCCACTTGGGTGGAGTCTTGAACAAGAAAGTTAGTCCAATCTCATTATCAGCAATGTTCTTCAAGAGATTGGACTTTTAAAAATCAGGACTTTCAAAAAAAATGGGAAACTCTGGATCTCTCCAAATCATTGGTAATTAGTAATCATCTCCCTCAAGGGAAGATAACACATGAAAGGAAGCTGAAAAGATGAATATGGGAAAGAGCTGCTCTGGGGCTAGAGAAAGAAGTCTGGACAGTCAGGAATGGAGCACTGAGAGGAATGAGGAGTAAACATGGCTGGCATGACCACTTTCCTTTAAATGAAGATTCCAGTAGAAACTGACCAAGTAGAGGAAAGGGCCACAGGGGTGGATTGATCTTCCTGTGTAAGAAGGTAGATACCAGGCATATGTTTGAGTGCCTATTATCTAGGCTTTGTGAGCCTCTGTACTAAGAGTTAAGTGTTGTCTCAAAAGACTTGGTTTTTGGACTCTAATATGAGGCTTTAAGAGATCTTAGAGTAGAATTCTTAACCCAGGGCCTGTGAAATTAATTTTTTTTATAACTGTATTTCAAAATAATTGATTTATTTTGCAATCATATGTATTTAATTTCATGCATTTAGAAAACATTATTCTGAGAAGGGGTCAATAGGCCTTAGAAGATTTACCAAAGTAGTCCATGACACAAATCAGGTCAAGCACCCTTGTCTTATAGGTCATTTAGATCATTGACATCAAATACATGTTTCCCATAGGCCCATGTAGTCTGCTGCACTCCCAAGTGTGCTGAAATCAGATTAAAATGTAATTGGGAAATATTTAACAAAATAAAAATACAATAAAATATAGATAAAATACATTTTAAAACTGAGTCAATATGCATCTGTAGGGATTCTTATGTATGGGTTAGTGGCCCTTATTTGCATTTGATGCCACTGATTTAGTTGAAACTAATCTTTTGTCTGTGAGTTCTTAAAAAAAAAAAGAATAGATATCTATTTATACATGTATAAGCATATCTAAAGAGATATATATATACATATACGTGTATTATGTATATAATTTAACTTTTTTCACTTAACTATCAACAAAAATGAAGCTTCAATATACAAAGAATAGAAAAAGAGGATTATATATGGAAACACAAAGTTATCATGTATAGCTTGTATTTTTTTTTAAAGTATGTATCAGATTTAATATGATAGCACCAATACTGCTCTTATTGTGAGTGTCTCCTTTGGACCTCCCTTCTGATCTCTTCTGTTAATAAAAAAAAAATCATTCATACTTCTTTCTCCCTTTTTATTTTTTGCATCACTATCATTTTTCCCCCTTCCACAATAATAAGAAGCTGACCCTTATAACAAATAGCTATAGCCAAGCAAAACAAATTCACACATTGGCTGAGAGTTTAGAGGAAAGATAATGGGTTCAGTTTTGTCTATGTTGAATTTGAGATGTCTGCAGGGCTACCAGTTTGAGATGTTCAAGGAATTGATTTTCAGACTGTTTAAACCTCCAAATTAATTGTTATAAAAGGCTACATGGACTTGGAAATTTTGTGCCTCAGATGGAAAGATTTCTACAGTGGGAAAAAAATTTAATTTCTGAACCCTACTCTCAACTGGGAAGAAAGCTCAGCAAATGCCATCATATTTTGCTAACTTTTCCCTACATTCTGCATTTTGGTTTTACTAATTGGAATTCTTCACAGGCATGATTTTGTTTGATATGGCTTTGTTAGGTTGCTATCTGGTGGGATGGAAATTTGGGTTTTGGTGTGATTCAGATTGGACCTATATTATCATTTGGGGATGAAATGCATTACCCAGTATATTTAGTTGGATTGCAAGCTCAGTATGAGTCATCGGTGTGATGTGGTAGCCAAAAACCCTAATTTGACCTTGGGCAGCATTAAGAAGAGCATAGCTTCCAGGAAAAAAAGAAATGATTGCCTACTGTATTCTGTTCTAGTCAGAACACACATGGAGTAGCATGTGCAGTCCTAGGTGTCCCTGTTTAAGAAAGGCATTGACTATCTGGAGGTCAGGATGGTGAAGGGTCTTGAGTCCTTGAGAAATGAAGATTGGCTGAAGGAATTAGATATATTTAGCTGAGAGAAGAGAAGACTCAGGATTTTGCTATTAGCTGAGTTCAAGTAGTTGAAGGGCTGCCAAGATACTGGAGTGATTTGCCATTTTCTTCTCGAGCTCCTTATATACATGGGAAAACTGAGGCAAATGAGGCTAAGTGACTTGCTCAGGGCCACATAAGTAGTAAGTGTTTGAAACCAAATTTGAACTCAGGTCTTCCTAACTCCAGGTCTGGAACTCTATCCATTGCACCACCTAGCAGCCCCATGAATCATTACTTCACCTCTTTTTATTGTCTCTGTAATCTGCTTCCCTAAAGAGATGGTTGCACCTTCTGCAGGTTAACTCTGTGCCATGTTTGATGGTCATTTAAAGAGTGCTGACTTTATTTTTGGTGATATGAACTTTAAATCAATAAAGTCCTGCCTTGATAGCAACAAAAAACTTCCTCCTCCAAATTCTTATATGTCCCCTTTCCTAAGATTCATTATTCTGACAGAAGTTGGGGCACCGATTATTTTCTCTATCCAAATAACTAGAAGGTAACGAATTGATGATCAAAAAGATGTTAGCAGTCTCAGGGGCAGAGATGTAGGGCAGTGGGTCAGGGTAATTTAGGACAGAGTTCGTCAGCATATGACACTAGCAGAGTGTTATCTTCTCAGAATTTGTCTGTTGGCAGGAACCTCCCTGGCTTTCTAATCTAACCCATGTTGAAAAGGATATGACCACTTAGCCTCTGCTTGAAGAGCTTTGAGGAGATGGAATCCATGATCTCTCTTTCAAAAAAGTTTTAAAAGAGAACATTTCCATGTACACAGCAGAAATAGAGGATTCAATATAAAACAAAAAATTCCATATCAAAATGTTTACTTTTAAAAAATAAACCTATGTAATAAATACTATACATTGTTTTCAAAGGTACTCAGCTTTTCTGTGCTTCCTTCAAAGTTTTCTTTTGTCTTCTGCTGTGCATTTTTTATTTTATTTTTTCTCCTTCCCTGCTCACTCTGCCCTAGAGAAGGCTACAATAAAACACAAATATATATATGTATATATATGTATATATACACACACATCTATATATATATATACACACAAGCACACATATACACACGTATATATGTATAACATATATTTATATATATACATACATATACATATATGTAAGACAATTATATATATATATATACATATATATATATTTATATTTATCAGTCCTTTCTCTGGAGGTCAATAGCCTCATCCTTCATAGGTCCAAGTTTTTCCATGTTTTCCTAAAGTCCACCAGCTCATCATTTCTTATATTACAGTATTATTCCATCACAATCATATATCAACTTGTTTAGCCATTCCCAATTGAAAGGCATCTATACCTCAAGGCTGGTATAATTTGCATTTCTCTAATCAATAATGATTTAAAGCATTTTTTTATATGCCCATATATAGTTCTGATTTCTTCATTGAAAAACTGCCTGTTCATATCTTTTGACCATTTATCAATTGGAGAATGACTTATATTCTTATAAATTTGACCATGTTCTTTATATATTTGAGAAATGAGAGCTTTATCTGAGAGATTGCCTATGAAAGTTTTTTCCCCAATTTTCTGCTTTCCTCCTAATCTTGGCTACATTGGTTTTATTTGTACAAGAACTTTTAAAATTTAATATAATCAAAATTATCCATTTTACACCTCACAACTCTCTCTATCTCTTGTTTCTTCATATATTTTTCTCTTATGCATGAGTCGGATAGGTAATATGTTTCATGTTCTTCTAATTTCCTTGTGACATCTCCCTTTACATCTAGGTCATGTATTTGTTTTGACATTATCTTGGTACAGCTTTAAGATATTGGTCTATGCCCAATTTCTGCCAGACTGTTTTCCAGCTTTCCCAACAATGTTTTTGATCAAATAATGAATTCTTATCCCTAAAACTTTAATCTTTACATTTGTCAAACATAAGGTTACTATAGTCCTTTACTACTGTGTATTATATGTCTATTCTGTTCTACCAATCTACTTTTCTATTTCTTAGTCAGTATCATATAGTTTTTGATATTTACTACCTTATAAATAGTTTAAGATCTGGTACTGCTGAATCTCCTTCCTTTACTTTTTTGTTAGTTATTAGTTATTAGTATTTATTTGAAATTCTTGACCTTTGGTTCTTCCAAATGAATTTTGTTATTATTTTTTCTAACTCAGTAAAATATTTTTTAGTAATTTAATTGGGATGGCATTGAATAAATAGATTAGTTGGATATAATTTACCTTTCTTGGGAAACTGGATAAGGGCAAATAATGTATTGGGGTGATTTTCCATTTAGAGCAGCCTGAGAATTTTGAGTGTGAAAGTCAAACTGACAAACCATAATGGAGAAAATATAGTTAGACCTACACTAATCCAACTCTCATAGAGTCACAGTGTTCCATCTGGAAGGGATTTTGGAGGCTCTCTAGTCCAAGCCCCTGTATTGGTAATTATGGTGGGACTTTTTTTTTTTTTTACTGTTTTTTCTTTTAGAGCACTTAGGGAATTAAGTACCTTTGATGAGTCTGGCCTTTGTTTCTTTGATTAAATTGGAAGTCTTTGATGACCTACTTACATCAAGGGAAAGCCTAGTTCACATAGGTTTGAGTTGCATGGTTGTGATGCCCTCTGACCCTGAACAGAGTATATAAATTCAGATGTTAGTGTTTTGCTTGGGGCTCTCACTCACTAGAAGAGTGTTGTGTGATTTGATCAGATGAGGCTCTGGGTAGCTGTTGTTAAGAGCTCCCCCCACCCCCCCAGCTTGAAAACCCAGATGTTGGTGCTTCCTTTGTGTTGGACAGAAAACTAGAAGACTGTCTACTGGTTTGTGTTATTTGATCTCTTGATACTTTTTTTTTGTAATTTCTGTTTGTATTTGCTCTAAAGTTCAGGGTGCTGGCTTTCCCCCCTGAACTAAGTAAATGATATATATATATATATGTTTGATTAAAGTGAGATTGTTAACCCTTTAAAGTTGCTTTCCTATAGAACAGAGTAAATTATCTTGCATAAAAGTGGCAAGAAAAAGCAGTTCATTGGAAGGGAAAAGGGGGCAGGTGAGGGGGAATGAGTGAATCTTGCTCTCATGGGATTTGACTTGAGGGAATAACATACACACTTAATTGGGTATCTTACCCCACAGGAAAGAAGGAGGAAGGAGATAAAAAAGGGGGGATGACAGAAGAGAGGGCAGATAGAGGAAGGAGGTAATCAAAAACAAACACTTTTGAAAAGGGACAGGGTCAAGGGAGAAAATTGGATGAAGGTGGATAGGATAGGAAGGAGCAAAATATAGTTAGTTTTTCACAACATGAGTATTGTGGAAGGGTTTTGCATAATGATACGCATGTGGCCTATGTTGAATTGCTTGCCTTCTTAGGGAGGGTAGGTGGGGAGGGAAGAGGGGAGAGAATTTGGAACTCAAAGTTTTAAAAGCAGATGTTCAAAAAAAAAGTTTTTGCATGCAACTAGGAAATAAGATATATAGGCAATGGGGCATAGAAATCTATCTTGCCCTACAAGAAAGTAAGGGAAAAGGGGATGGAGGGAGTAGGGTGACAGAAGGGAGGGCTGACTAGGAACAGGGCAACCAGAATACATGCCATCTTGGAGTGGGGGGGCGGAGAGTAGAAACGGGGAGAAAATTTGTAATTCAAACTCTTGTGGAAATCAATGCTGAAAATGAAAAATATTAAATAAATAAATAATAAAGTTGCTTTCCTTAGAAAAGCAGATTAAAGGACCTGTGTTGGCAGCCTCTTTATGTGCTGGTGTTATTGGCCTTACATAGCCACAGCAGCGGCAAGTAGCAACATTGTTGTTACAGCCCCTCACTTTATAGAGGAAGAATAGAGTCTTCTAAGCGAGAGATTTGCCCATGGTCACCCAGCCAGTTACTAAAAGAGCCAGGACTAGAATCCAGGCACCTGACTGCCTCACACAGTGCTCTTTTTTTCTACTGTGCCACAAATAACAGGGAGCAGATACACATATTTGTGTGAGCATTTTCTGCTAACTCCCAAAAGTGTTTGCTAAGCTAGCATGAACACATCTCACCACCACTAATAGAAATTTTTATGGAGCCCCCTCTGTAATGTAGCCCAAAAATAAATTTTGGTTTTACACACACGCACACACACACACACACACACACACACACACACAAATAGATTAGTTGTATAAAATTGTCATTTTTGTTATATTGGCTTTGCCTACCCATGAATAATTGATATTTCTTCAATTATTTAAATCTGACTTTATTTGTATAAAGAGTGTTTTATAATTATGTTCATGTAGTTCCTGAGTCTGTTTTCATAGGTATATTCTCAGGTACTTTATTATGTCTGCAATCACTTTAAATGGTATAAAACAATATTGAGTAATATTGGTGTCACATAGTGTAGTTTCCTTGTTTTTCTCTTTTAGTTAATTCTATTTTAGTTTTAACTTTGTCTGAGATCATGATTTCTATGCCTGCTTTTTTTAAACACCAGCTGAAACATAATAAATTCTACTCCAGCCCTTTATTTTAACTCTGTATATATCTCTCATTTTTTTTTTTACTGCTTCTTGTAAGCAACATATTACGGAATTCAGATTTTTAATCCATTCTGTTGTCCATTTCTTCCATTTTATGGGTAAATTCATCCCATTCACATTCATAGTTAAACTTTTCAAAGTTATTATTACTCATGTATTTCCCTCCATCCAACTTTTCCTTACCATTGTACTTGTCCTATTTACCCTATCCTTCCTCACACATCTAATTTACTTCTACCCACTACCTTGCCATCCTATTCCTTAATCTACCCACTAAAAATTTCTCTCTTATTCTCTCCTCCCACCTTCCTAATTCTTAATCTACACACCCTTCTAGAAGTTCCTCCCTTATCCTATCCTCTCACCTTCTTATTTCTTTCTAAATTTAGAAAACTTTTATACCCTTCTAGATGTATTTGTTGTTCCCTTCAAGGAGTCCTCAAGGGTCAAAACTATTTTCATAATAATTCGAAGATATTTTCATTTCTAATGCAGTGAATATTGATAGATATAACCCATATTAGTGAAAGATCTTTGGTAGGGGAGGTTCTTAATTTTTAAGAATGCAAAAGGGTCCTGAGGCGACTAAAAGTTTGAGATCCATTGTTTTATATTTATCCCTATTAAATTTCATCTGACTAGATTTAGCTTATTGTTTTGGCCTATCAAAATCTTTGTAAATTAAGTCATCCAGTGCATTAATTATCCCTCCCAGCTTTATACCATCAGCAAGTCTGATGAGCATAATACCTATTCCTTTTAAACAAATCCAGGTCAATGATACCTATAGCATTTTCCTTTTCTATCAATTTGGTAACCCAGTCAAAAAGGAAATGAGTCTAGTCTTGATATGATGTCATTTCCTTTTTTACAGGGTTACCAAATGATGATGATTGCTAAAATTTATGTAGTGCTTATTTTATATAGCACGTATATAGTTCCAGGTACCATGTTAAATGCTTTACAATTATTGTCTCATTAGATACTCACACAACCCTGGGAGATAGGTGCTATCATTATCCCAATTTTACAGTTAAGGAAACTGAGGTAAGCAGAGATAAAGTGACTTGTTTAGTGTCACACAGCTAGGAAGTGACTGAAGTTAGATTTGAACATGTCTTCCTGATTTCAGGACCTCTTTGCACTATGGCACCACCTAATTGCCTGAATAGAGAAAGAGAATATTATAAATATATTTTGCCTGGATTTTATTAAATCTCTTGATAAATTATCTCATACTATTTTTGTGTAGAAGATGGAGGAATGTGAATTCAGTGATAATATAATTAGATAGATTCAGAATGGGTTGGATCTCTGGGGTCAAAGAAGAGTTGTTAGTGGTTCAAATCACTGTGGCAGGCTGATTCCAGGGAGTAGAAAGAATGCTGGGTTTGGAATCAGAGACCTGGGTTCGAATACCTACTTCCTATGTGACTTAGGGCAATTCACTTGTTCTTTCTGGACATCCGTTCTTTCAAGTCCCATGTTCTATCCACTGCACCTTAAATTCTGTCTGCTGTGATTCATTTCATGGTGTCTGGTTTGTGGTTTCTATGACCTTTATTATGGGGTGTAGAAGGATAGATTTGCTTCTTAGAATTCTGCAATTGAAATTGCTAGCCTTCCTCATCCTGACTCAACGAACAGTAGATTGGGGAATCAGGGGTCCTGGGTCCTAGTTTCTTCTGTGACACCAACTCTGGATTTCTGTTTTCTCCTCTATAAAATGAGACATTGGTCAAGGTGGTCTCTTAGGTCCTTCCATACCTAACAGACTATGGGTCTGTGATATGTGAGCTATATTGGACTTCGTATCAGCCCAATTTCAGTAAGAGCTGAACCAGCCCTCTCCTGTAACTTTCGTCAAAGCACCTACCGTCTCTGGGGTCTCAGTTTCCTCTCTTATAAAATGAAATTGGGTTAGGTGATGAAACAATCGGATAATGCATCCCTGAGTTGCCTCCTAATTATAATATTCTATCATGATACTTTGAGGGCTGGAGGAGAGGAGAGCATGGCAAACCCTTTAACAGCACCTCACTCCTTGCTTCAGGGGTTATTATTCCAGTCTCTGTAATAACCAATCATCTTGATTTCAAGTATGAAGAAATTACGGACCTAAATACCTAGTTTTCCATAATAATTGTGTGAAGGAGAATTAATTTATTAATTAATTACCTAGGCACTGTGTTAGGTGACATAGAGATGAAGACAAAAAATGAAACTGTCTTTGTCCTCAAGAAGCTTACATTCTACTGGGTTGAATTAAATTAACTTGATTGATCAACCCTCCCCTCCCCTTAAAGTTTGCCACCAGAGGGCTTACTTACTTTAACTGGGGTGTCCTGCCAAGCAGTCATTCCTGCTATCTCAAGGGCTTTGTATTCGCCCACAGAGTGCTGCCTACTGCCTCAACCTCCCTTCTCTCTCTTATCTCACTACACTTAATTTGAGGCTGTGGTTTGCTCTGGGTGAGAGGTCTGTAGTGCTTTTCTGAGGCACAAAAATTCCTAGTTACGATTCTCATTGGACCCACACCAAATGAATGGTAGAGCTGCTACAACAAACACATGTATTACTTTAAACTTGTTGCATTCCTGTCTCATTTTTAATAGTTCCTCCACCTGTGAATGAAATGTTTCCTTGAGTTTTTCTTGATCTGTTTTGTGGTTAGGCCTTCTCCATGACAGGAAGCCTTGATAATTTACAGGTTTCCCCTTTTAGAAGATTTTCACCAGTTTGACCTTTATAGCTGCAGAAACCAGACTTGACCTTAGGCATGTACATGGAAAGGAAGCAGGTGACAACTGAACAGGGGCTGGTGATTTCTGAAAACAGTAGCAGGCTCTGCTCATATTTCCCTTGTGGGAAAGAAAGATGGCCTAAGTGGAAGACCTGCCATGAATAAACCTGGAGGAAAGCTGACAAACCAAGCAGGAGCATTGCATAAGAAAGAAACCTAAAAGTGATACAGGACCTGGCTCAGCTCTTATGTAGAGGACCATGAAGGCAAGTTCTTTGGCCTAAGCAAGTGAGATAATCTATGGTATGTAAAGTGCTTTGTAAACCACTGGCACTATAGGTTTGTCATTAGCTATTAAGCAAGAAAAGAAGCATGGTGACAAGCATACCCATATTTCTTGTCTTCCTTCTACCTCCAGCAGATTAGGTAGACCCCTCTTGCAGAATTTATGAGAGAACACAGTCAAGGGCAGGGGTGGGGAACCTACAGCCTCAAGGCCACTTGTGGCCCTCTAGGTCCTCAAGTACAGCCCTTTGATTGAATCCAAACTTCACAGAATAAATCCCCTTAATAAAAGAATTTGTTCTGTAAAACTTGGACTCATTCAAAAGGCCGAACCCAAGGACTTAGAAAGCCACATATGGCCTCAAGGTTGCAGGTTTCACACTCCTGGTCAAGAGTCATATAGGATGAAAAAGCATGGATGAATAATGATCAGTACCGTCGAAAGGGGCATCCATATTAATGAGATCATGAATGTACCAAAATTTGAAAAGCATATTTAGTGTTGCATTTTGGACACATGCAATAAAATGGAGACAAGGCAAGAGAGAGCAGGAGAAGAAAAGAAAGTGAAGGAAGGAAAGTGAAAGGCATATACATGAAAGAAAGAGAAGGGAAGAGTTGTAGAGAGAAAAAAGAATTACAAAGTAGAAAGGAGTAACAGGTGATTGGATGACAGAGAAGACCTAAGGGAAATGGAGAAATAAATGGGGAAGTCTGCAGTGTTATACCTATAAATAGTATTAATAAATGTCTGGGAAAGGAAAGAATGAAGAAAGGAGCAAAGGAGGGAAAGAAAAAAAGAAAGAAAGAAGAAAAGAAAATAGAAGGAAAGATGTTGAATTAGTAAATTATACTATTTCCCTCTATTAATCAAACTGAAATGTCAAGCAAAAGAACCTACATCAAGGTATTCTATATTAATGTTTTCTAAAATAAAAAGGGTGATGGAGAGGCAGAGTGGAAAGATAGGACAGGTGGATGAGGTTGAGATGGGTGAGGAGAAAGAGCAAGACAAATTCTGTCTATGTACATCAGTGAGGTACCTTTCACTCTGTTTTACTTATTCGTTTTTATCCACATTAAATTTGATTAGTCTATTATTGCTCAGTTCTTCTTGTTGATTATATTGATCATGTCCATGTTTTTTAAAATTTTTTTTATTTTTAAAAATTTATTTAATATATTTAGTTTTCAGCATTGATTTTCAGAAAAGTTTGAATTACAAATATTTTCCCCATTTCTACCCTCCCTCCACTCCAAGATGGCGTATATTCTGGTTGCCCCATTCCCCAGTCAGCCCTCCCATCTGTCACCCCACTCTCCTCCCATCTCCCTTTCCCTTTTTCTCTTGTAGGGCAAGATAAATTTCTATGCCCCATTGCTTGTGTATCTTATTTCCTAGTTCCATGCAAAAACTTTTTTTTGTTGTTGTAGTTTTTGAACGTCTGTTTTTAAAACTTTGAGTTCCAAATTCTCTACCCTCTTCCCTCCCCACCCACCCTCCCTAAGAAGGCAAGCAATTCAACATAGGCCACATGCATATCATTATGTAAAACCCTTCCACAATACTCATGTTGTGAAAGATTAACTATGTTTTGCTCCTTCCTAACCTATCCCCCTTAATTGAATTTTCTCCCTTGACCCTGTCCCTTTTCAAAAGTGTTTGTTTTTGATTACCTCCTCCCCCCACCTGCCCTCCTTTCTATCATCCCCCCTTTTTTATCTTCTTCCTCCTTCTTTCCTGTGGGGTAAGATACCCAATTGAGTGTGTATGGTATTCCCTCCTCAGGTCAAATCCAATGAGAGCAAGATTTACTCATTCCCCCTCACCTGCCCCCTCTTCCCTTCCTACAGAACCACTTTTACTTGCCACTTTTATGTGAGATAATTTACTCCATTATATCTCTCCCTTTCTCCCTCTCTCAATATATTCTTCTCTTATCCCTTAAATTGATTTTTTTTTAGATATCATCCCTTCATATTCACCTCACCCTGTGCCCTTTGTGTGCATATATATATACCTACATATATACATACATAGACACACACATATGTATATATATGTATACACACATATACATATATATATATATATGCATATTCCTTTCAGCTACTATGATATTGAGGTCTCATGAATCATACACATCATCTTTCTATGTAGGAATGTAAACAAAGCAGTTCAACTTTAGTAAGTCCCTTATGATTTCTCTTTACATTTTCATGCTTCTCTTGATTCTTGTGTTTGAAAGTCAAATTTTCTATTCAGCTCTGGTCTTTTCACTGAGAAAGCTTGAAAGTCCTATATTTTATTGAAAATCCGTATTTTGCCTTGGAGCATGATACTCAGTTTTGCTGGGTAGGTGATTCTTGGTTTTAATCCTAGCTCCATTGACCTCTGGAATATCCTATTCCAAGCCCTTCGGTCCCTTGATGTGGAAGCTGCCACATCCTGTGTTATCCTGATTGTTTTTCCACAATATTCAAATTGTTTCTTTCTGGCTGCTTGCAGTATTTTCTCCTTCACCTGGGAGCTCTAGAATTTGACGACAATGTTCCTAGGAGTTTTCTTTTTGGGATCTATTTGAAGAGGCATTCTGTGGATTCTTTCAATTTCTATTTTACCCTCTGGCTCTAGGATGTCAGGGCAATTCTCCTTGATAATTTCTTGAAAGATGATTTCTAGGCTCCTTTTTTGATCATGGCTTTCAGGTAGTCCAATAATTTTTAAATTATCTCTCCTGGATCTATTTTCTATGTCAGTGGTTTTTCCAATGAGATATTTGACATTGTCTTCCATTTTTTTCATTCCTTTGGTTCTGTTTTATAATATCTTGATTTCTCATCAAGTCAGTAGCTTCCACTTGCTCCAACCTAATTTTTAAGGTAGTATTTTCTTCAGTGGTCTTTTGGACCTCCTTTTCCATTTGGCTAATTCTGCCTTTCAAGGCATTCTTCTCCTCATTGGCTTTTTGGAGCTCTTTTGCCATTTGGGTTAGTCTATTTTTTAAAGTGTTGTTTTCTTCAATATTTTTTTCAGTATTTTTTTGGGTCTCCTTTAGCAAGTCATTGACTTGTTTTTCATGGTTTTCTTGCATCATTCTCATTTCTTGTTCCAATTTTTCCTCTACTTCTCTAACTTGCTTTTCTGACTCCTTTTTGAGCTCTTCCATGGCCTGAGACCAGTTCATGTTTTTCTTGTAGGCTTTTGGTGAAGGCTCTTGGACTTTGTTGACTTCTTCAGGCCATATGTTTTGGTGTTCTTTGTCACCAAAGAAAGATTCCAAAGTCTGAGACTGAATCTGGGTGCGTTTTCGCTGCCTGGCCGTGTTCCCAGCCAACTTACTTGACCCTTGAGTTTTTCATTGGGGTATGACAGCTTGTAGAGCAAAGAGCACTTTGTTCCAAGCTTGAGGGGATGCACCGTTGATTTCAGAGCTACTTCTATATAGCCAGTTCTGCCACCCCAGCACTCCTCCTTCCTCAAGAACCACCAACCTGGACCTGACGCAAATCTTCAGCAGGCTCTTCACTTCTGCTCTGATCCACCACTTAATTCCTCCCACCACGTGGGCCTGGGGCCGGAAGTAACTGCAGCTGTAGTTCTGTAGCTGCACCTCCCCCGCTGCCCCTGGGGTGGTGGCCAAACCTTGAACTCTGTCGCCTGCAGCTTTCCCCATTAACCTTCTCTGCTGTCTTTGGTGTTTGTGGGTTGAGAAGTCTGGTAACTACCACAGCTCACTGATTCAGGGTGCTAGTGCCCGTTCTGCCCGGCTTCTGGTCTGGCTGGTCCTGCTGCCTCCCACGCTAAGCTCCACTCCCCTCCACTCTGTGCGCAATAGACCTCATCCAGCAACCATCCAGGCTGTCCTGGGCTGGATCCCAGCTTCCCTCTGCTATTTTGTGGGTTCTGCAGTTCTAGAATTTGTTCAGAACCATTTTTTATAGGTTTTTGGAGGGACTGTGGTGGGGGGCTCACGCAAGTCCCTGCTTTCCAGTCAGCCATCTTGGCTCCATCCCCGGAAGTCCATGTCCACGTTTTATCATAAGCCATGAGCAAGACTGGAACAGATAGATGATACTGTGGATAGAATGCCAGGCCTACAGTCAGAAAGACTCATCTTCCTGAGTTCAAATCTGGCCTTAGACACTTACTAGCTGTGTGACCCTGGGCAAGTCACTTAACCCTGCTTGCCAGTTTCCTCATCTGTAAAAGCAAATGGCAAACCACTCCAGTATCTTTGCCAAGAAAAATCCAAATGGGGTCACAAAGAGTTGGACATGACTGAAAAATGATTGAACAACAACAAAGAAAATATTAAAGATGTGTTTGTGTGTGTGTGTGTGTGTGTGTGTGTGTGTGTGTATCTCTACATATCTTTTGGCTTTTGGAATATTGTATTCCAAAATCTCTTCTCATTTAGAGTAGAAGCTACTAGGTCTTGTGTGATCCTGACTGTGGTTCCTTGGTACTTGGAATAATTCTTTCTGGGGTGGAGGAAGTCACTTAGTGTTGTTTCTCACTGAATTTCTTGATCATTATTGATTTGCTGAAAATGTCAGGGTCTTACTGGGATGAATGTTAAGAAGCTAGGCAACATGTCTTGATTCAGTCACCAATCTGGCTAGAAATCTCATTCATGTTCCTTCTTGTATCAATCATTAATTAATAATCCCCTGGTTCAATTCCCAGATTTAAGTAGAAATGACTGACTTTAAATTTCTCTTTGAATTAGAAATTTCCAAAGAATGTCCACATAACTTCAAAGTTATAGCCAGTTTTACTTTAAAAAAGTGCCATTTCAAGAGCTTTGTCCCAGACTTTGATGTCTCTAATGATACAAACCTATTTCCAATTTATTCAGAAAGAAAATATTAACCAATCTTTTTAGTTCTCTGAAATCTAAGAATTCTTTCATCTTTTCCTTTCACAGGCAGAAATGGAAAATGAGAGAAAAAAACACCGTTATAAGAAAGCTTCTATATGGAATATATTTATATATCTATATATTTTCTGCAGAAAATTTTCTTTTCTTTTTTTTTAACTTTCTGAATCCCTGTCTTTTTTCTAAGCTCAGTTTGAATGTTTCCTCTCCTTCCCTCTTTCCCCCTTCCATTCTCCCTACTCAAGATTCCCTTGTACTCGTTATCTGCATACATTGGAATTCAAATTCCTGAAAGGTGGGAAATGTCTTATTTTTTTTTTTAACCCTAGCAAGAACCTCTCATACTGTTTGGGCATAATAGATTGTTGTTGAATTGCAAATGTGATTGCAACATGTATAATCTAACTAGCAAAAACAAACAAACAAAAGGCAGTTTTATACTACCAAAACCTGGGAATGTAAAATGTGCTCAAGAAGATAATATAAACAATTGCCCAATGGTGAATGAATGAAAAAGTATGTATTAAATGCTTATTATGTGTCAAGCACTGTGCTAAGTTCTGGGACACAAAGAAAAAAAAGCAACACTTTATGCTCTCAAGAAGCTCACACACTAACTGGGGTATGAGACAGTTCAGGACTAAAGAGCCCAGAAATCATAAGAATGCAACAATAGGTTAGATGGCAAAGTCCAGGTGTCATTAGGATATACTAGCAATATTATATCCTGTTCACAATAATCATGCTTTCATTGACCATCACATTACTAGAAACAGAGGACATTCCTAATGGAAACACATTTTCTAAGCTCTTTTTCTAATAGGACAATGGCCAATGAAAATTTATGAACAGGATGTTGTGTTTTCCATGAGTCAATGTGGTCAAAGAGATGACTTAATCTGGGCAATAAACTCACTTTTAAAAAGATAAATGGGGTATGCCCACCCATGTTTTTTTCCTAAGACATTTATCTGTAGATTCTCTACTTATATAAATTTTAGGGAAACCCTTACAATTATAGAAGATATGTCCATTTATAAACTTTTGTTGGCTGCTACTTTAGTTCAACATCATAGACTAAACTGCCAACAGAATCTTAAGCAACCCCAAACTGTGTCATCAGGGTTCTCAGAACACCAAACTGCAACCCTTCCAGGTCAAAGAGAAAGTATTGCAGGCAGCCAGAAAGGAGCAATCCAAATATCATGGAGCTACAGACAGGATCATACAAGATTTACCAGCTTCCACATCAAAAAAGCAGAGCGCTTTCTCCCTCCCTCCCTCCCTCCTTCCATTCCTTCCTTCTTCTGGCTATTCTTTTTGTCCCTAACCATTTAATATTCATGCCCTTCAAAGTTTCATCCTTGGCCCCATTTTCTTTCTTTTTTGTCCTTTCTTATTGATCTAATTTCTAGCACTTCATTTGTGTATAGTTAATTCCTAAATCTATATTCTTAAAATAGTATAGAATTATAGAATTTTGTGTAGAATTTTGTTAAGACTGGTGTTAATCTTACATTCAGAATCCATTTTCTCCCACTTTTGAAAACCATGACATTTGTTAATTTCTAGGCTTTTGATGTCATTCCCACTGCCCATGATTCCTCATAAAGTATTGGTGATGGTGAATAATAGTTAGCATTTACATCATACTTAACGGTTTACAAAGTGCCTTGCAAATATCTCATTTTTCCTTCACAAAAACTTTAGAAGTAGGTTCTGTTATCATCCTTATTTTATAGATAAGGAAACTGAGGCAGACAGATTAAGTGACTTGCCCAGGATCACATATAGCTAGAGTCCGATGTCGGATTTGAAATCAGGTCTTCCCAATTCCAGTTTTAGCATTCTATGCATGGGATCACCTAGCTTCCTCTAGACATTCCTATCTTTAACTACCCTGGAATTTAATCTGTCTAGGAATGGAGTCTTAAACGCATTTAAAGTTATAAGTTATAAGTTCTTTCTTAATATCTTCTCCCCTATTCTAGAGATTTTTTTTTAGTGTTTCCTTTCTATTTCAAATTTCTCTTAATGATGCTTCTTCTAACTTCATCAGCTTAAAACTTATTTTCTTTAGGAGAGAAGATGAAAAAAAATATAAGTAGTTCTTCCTTCTCTATCATGTTTTTCAAGCAATGAGCCTAATCTTTTCCTGATCATTCTCTTGCTCAGAACACAGCAAAGAAGCATTTCTATTGTCTTTAACATTTTTTTGGTAAGCCTCATCTGATTCTGAACCTTAGCTTTCCTAACTCCATTTTTATAAATTTGTGTCACTTCTATTCATCCTTGGCTATGTTCTTCCTTCCTCCATAGCCTATATACGTATTTTCCTTTTTTTATCTGAGTGCTCAGAGAGTTTCCTATGAAGCCACATTTCCCATTAATTTCTCTAGATGGTTCCCTCTCTTCTCTTTCATCAGAATTATTTATGATTGTTTTACCAGAATTAGATTCTATTCCATTAGAGTCATATTCTAATGTCTTGTAGTGGCATGGAGGTAATTCTGGGCTATTAAAAGTTTTGCCAGTGGGTTGTAACCTCTGGACAGGTCCTACTAAGTAGGAAATACACTGAACAGCCAACTTGTGATAACATTTTTTTGACCATAACAATTTTGTCTAGTAAGGTATAGACAGAGGAATCTCAACCCAGGTTTCCCTTTGTATGACATTCTATCTCCTGACTTCATGCATTTTCACAAACCATTTTCCATGCCTGGAATGGCCTTTCTCTTCTCCTTTATCTCTTGGGATCCCTAGCTTCCTTGAAGGTTCAACTGAGGTCTCCTCTTCTATATGTGGTCCTTCTTGATTCCCTACTTTCCCCTTAGTGACATTGTTGTGTTCATTTACCTCTAAACATGCATTTTCCCCTCTTTCCTCCCCCTTCTCATCAACAGAATATAAGTTCCTTAAATAGATATTTTATTTTTTGAGTTTGTAACCCTAGCACTCAACACAGTGCCTGGCACAGAAATATAATCAGAATTACATTTTTTGGAGAATCTTTTCACCCTCCGTAAGCCATGTTCCCCTTTACAATCTTTGTAAAATCTGCTTCCCTAATGCCTAGGACATATGTCTCAGGATTCCCAGCTTTTGCCGTTGTAAAGGTCAAGAAAATGTGGTTACTTTTACCCAGGGTTCCCTTTATTTCCACACCACCAACCTTTTCCTGCTCATTCTTTAGAATTGTGAGTAACGTTTCCTTTCCCTGCCTCCTTAACTTTCTGGTAGGTGGCATTATCAGGAATATGTCAAGAATTAATCTGTTTTTAGCAAAGCAAAACTATGAAAGTTTGTCTAGGTGATCAAAGCTCCCCTTGCTGCTACATTTTGGCTCTCCTATCTCCTCATCTATAAAGGGGATTATAATACCTATTGTAACTTACTTTATAGGGTTGTTATAAGTTGTAAAGAGCTTTTTAAAGCTTAAATGCTAGAGAAATGTCACTTATTACTACCTGCATTCTATATATCATTGTTATAGGCACCCAAGGCTTATAAGTATTGGTCAATGCCAAAGATATTCAATACATTCCTGTGAAGTTTGTTAAATATACGAGTATCATACCCACCCTGTCCACCTTTAGGTACTGACATATGGATTGTGTACATAGTGTCATAGGCTTTAAATCTGTATGTGATGTTAAAAGTCACCTATGCCTATTCACTCTTTTATAGATGAGGAAACTAAGGAAGGTCTAGACAGAAATGAGCTTGCCCAACCAATACTACATAGCTAGTGAGTGGCAGAGACAGGATGTGTTTCTTCTGACTCCAAGTCTAGAGCTCTTTCTCACTAAAGCACAAAAAACTCAGTATTGTTCTGGGGGTACCTCCTCACCTCCCCAAGTACTAAAGTGTCTGGCTTGTCAGTGTGTGGAGTAGCAGTAGGACAAAGGTGGAGGCTGGTCAGATGGAACAGAAGAGTGAACAGGGATGGTATTCAGGGATAAATTCCCTGCTTTCATTCCACCAAATAAGATGCTTGAGACAACTTGTATCATTCCTTTCCCTTCCTCCCTCCCTTCCTTCCTTTTTTCCTTCCTTCCTTCCTTCCTTCCTTCCTTCCTTCCTTCCTTCCTTCCTTCCTTCCTTCCTTCCTTCTTCCCTCCCTCTCTGTTTCTTTCTTTCTCTCTCTTTCTTTCTTCTTTCCTTCCTTCCTTCTTTCTTTCCTTCTTTCTTTTCTTTCTTTCTATCTTTCTCTATTTCTTTCTTTCTTTCTTTCTTTTTTCCTTTTAGGCAATCATGGAGTAGCCTTGATTCCATAACTGTCATATTTCTTTGCTGTGCAGGAAGATTAGAATGTAATTTCTTTGATTGGGTAAACCTCACCAGAGCATGGCCTGAGAAACCTTATTTATTCCACATAAAAGGAAAATTTTTCACTCACTCCAGAACATGCAAACTCCAGCAATCAGAAACACATCTCTTATTTATTTATTTCTTGGCTTACCAGTGCCATACAAACTGAAACTTAATTGTTTTATATGCTAGAAGATGTTATCAACTTATTTTCAAACTACTATTGTTATGTGTGGTTTCCTCCCAACAGTTTTTATTCCTATACATTGATAGTGTTAAGTGATGGCATGTAAACAGGGTATGGCTTTTGGAACAGTGTGAGAAGCTATAGTTGTGTGAGAGGTGTAGGTGGGGAGAGTTTCCTTTCTCCTTCCTTCTTCTGGCCTCTGTGTGCTCTGCTCACATCAGGACAACGATAGGGAAAGAGTTGTTAATATGAGTGATCTTCTATGATATGGAATATTATAATAACCACTAACATTTATATAGTATCTACTATGTACCATGATAAAGTTTGGGAGACATTATATTATCGTAGGTGATTTTGCCCAAAAATTGTTCCACAGCATAGACCTCTAGGTGTGGTATTATGGTGAAGTTCAATCTTATCCAAGGTGGTTGTGGATGTTCTTGTAGAGGACACTGTTGGCTGGGGAATATTTATTACTGTCCTCTTCTCCCTACCTCCCTTTGTCTTTGGGCTTTAATATGTCACTTGCTGTTACAGTAATTAGCTCTTCTTTTTTTTTAGCTTAGTGGAAATATAACCAATGGTCCCTTAAGTCCGTAGGTTCTCTTCCTTTGCTTCTTTATGGAGTTTATATTAAACTAAAATTTAAAAATACAATCATAATAGTTCAGAGCCCCCAGGTAAGAGCATTCCTAATAGGAATGTTCCTAATAGATTATCTTCCCTAATTTGAATTTATGTTTATATCTATCTAACCCCCTTTCTCCTTACGGCTGAAGTAATAAATTTACAGTCATTAAAAAAATTGAGGGTAAAGAAATAGATAGAGTATATTATAGTATCTGTTAATGGATAAGCCCAGAGAAAGTAAGTGGAATGAAGAGCAGAACTTTTTTTGGAACTTCTCTTAGTCCTTAAAGAGGTGGATACAAATAGTAGCTTCAGCCCAAGACTTCTGCTCTGAGATGCCTATGGAGGCCAATGGCCTTCCTTGATCTCTCTTTTCTCTACCACAGCTCAGCCTTTCTTTATTTTTTCCTTTTGCCCCCTGTGCTCCTGATTCTTTCTAGCTCTTGAAGTCCTCTTCTTTCTTTTTCTTTTTTTTCCTGAAGGGGGGACGGCAGGGCAATTGGGGTTATGTGACTTGCCCAAGGTCACACAGCTAGTAAGTGTGTCAAGTGTCTGAGGCTGGATTTGAACTTGGGTCCTCCTGACTCCAGGGCTGGTCCTCTACTCACTGCGCCACCTAGCTGCCCCAGTCCTCTTCTTTCTTAATCTGTATAGTCTATAAATAGAATCATAGACTTCTGTATAATCTATATTCTGTATAATAGGCCTCTGTATAATCTATAATTAGAGCCATAGATATTTAGATCTTAGAGTTGGAAGAGATCTAGGTAATTTAGTTCAAATGTAAAATTCACCTGGTATGGAATTTTACATGATCTAATAATTACTTGAGTACCTCCATTGACAACAGGAATTCATTCCCTTGTTTGACACCTAAGATTGTCAGAGAGTTCTTTTTTTTTTAAATAATGTCAAATTGTGAGATATGATGGAAAGAAAACTGGATTTGAAGTTAGTGGACTTAGGTTCAAATCCCACCCTAAAGTCCCTTCCAGCTCTGGTGTTCTATGTGAGACCGAAAACAGGAGGGATGCAGTGGGTAGAGAGTGAGAAAGAGAACATATAAAGTATGAGTGATCAATGATTTGTTCACAGTATTAACTGTGAGTCCCAACCACAATCTGCATTAAATGTCTTTGAATTTCTCATATTTAAGAAGTGCCATTTCCATCTGCTCTTCAGTATAATTGGATACAACATAGCCTTTATCAGTGTAAAACTAGAAAAGGGAGCAAAAGAAATGTTTTTTTTTTCTTTTTTTGTCTCTGGGATGCAGAAAGACATGGAATTGACTCTTTTCACGGTCTTCTGCAACACAGAGACAGAGACCAGGGTGTTGGGGAGTGTCTGCAAATGTGGGAGTGTGTGTGTGTGTGTGTGCGCGCACGTGAGTGTGTGTGTGTGTGAACATCAAAGATTTACTTAACAAAACTGTTGGTCAGCTAGAGTTTTAAAGTGAAATAAGTTGGTGGTGTTGCAAATCCTGTGTAACGGATTATAACTTTTAATGTAATAGCTGCAAGCAGATGAAAGTCTTTAAAGTGAGATCACATTATTGTGCCATTAAAAGACCATTTAAATTCACAGGTGTCTATGTATCCAGGTTGCTCTCTAAACTTCAATGAGTGTCCTTTGGAAAGTCTTAATTATTTAAAGGGGACATGTGAACCACATTAGTAGTCTTTCTACCCTTCTAGAAGAATAGGGTTGTGTCTACAGATTGATAAACAGCCAAGGGAAGGTTGGCTAGGTTGGATAAGCCCTACCTTTGAGTCCTTGCTGAGGCTTCTCCAGTTGTCCTGATCTATACCTGGCCACTGGACCCAGATGGATCTGGAGTAGAAAGTGAAGCTGGTGACTTTGCACAGCCCTCCCTCACTCAAATCCAATTCAATGCAAGTCATGTCATCATCTCCTTGATGTCATGGTCCTCTCTGAGAACAAAGGACAAACCACCCATAGATTTGAGTCCCTTGATGACCCTGTATTGAGCCATAAAATAAGAATGCTCATCAAGGTGACACTTTGACCTTCAAAGAATCTTCTCCTTGGTTTATTGTCAACTTACAATTGTTAATCAGTCCCTGTTGACATCAGCTTGAGTTGGATGGATGGATCAGTCAAACCACAGCCAGTTAAAGGACCACACTTGAGGACCCAGAGGGCCACATGTAGCCTCGAGGCCACAGGTTTCCCACCCCTGGTAATGGCTGAAGTCTATTTCTGTTCATTTTCTCAGCTATCCTGTAGAATTTATCACACCGGGTCTGAGATTGGGTAGCAGGGTTAGAGAGACTATATCTACCACTTCAGGTTTTTAAAACTTAACGTACAATGTAGTTTTTGTTCAAATAATACCTATTTAAAAGGGAAATTTTTTTAAAGCTTGAGCAAGCACAGAAGTCACAAGGATCTGCTCCCAATACCTGGTTCGGGGGGTGGGGCACATTCTCCCTGTACTACCTGGGTAGTATAGACAGAGTGGGCTCAAACTTGACCCAATTTTTACATAGCTTTCGCCCCCACCAAATTTACTTCCAAATGTGGTGTAGCTGCTGCATGTTTCTGAGTTTCAACTGGGTCAAGAGGCTTTTTCTACACTTTACTCTTCATCCTGATGTGTCCAACAAATCTCCAGATCCCAGACTTCTAATGGTTCATTCTCTTGACCTTCGAAGGTCACAAAGTCATAGCTGTCTCCAATCTCCTTTACGTCAAAAGGAAGAACAAACCCAAAGAGGTAAAAAACTGGAAAGCCATATATCATCCCCAGATGGGTAAGTCCCATCTGGTAAGTCCATTTACAGCATGGTCTCTCTCACAAGAATGTAGTCACTCCCTAATGTCTGATATTTTATCTTAGGACTAACTAGAGGCTTATTGACCTAGACCTTCAGATGAAGTGTGTGTGCGCGCGTGCGCGCGCGCACGCGTGTGTGTGTGTGTGTATGTGTGTGTGTGTTTGTGTGTGTGTGAATGCACATGCATGTGCGTGAATGGTTCAGGGGCAGGAGAGAGAATGCCCAAAGCTGACCAAAAATAGTTTCAATGGTTTTAAGGTTGATGCTTTCTCTGCTGTTATTACCTAAGAGGTGGACACAGAATTAAAGAATCACAGAATTTCAAAGTGAGAAGTGACTCATCTGTCATCTACTGCAAACCACACCCAGTAAAGAAGCCCCATTATGACACACCCTATGAGGGCCCATGTAGACTGTGCTTGAAAACCTCCACTGAGGGTGGAACCTGGTAAGTCTGGAGTCAGGCTGTTCTTCTTTGGGATTGAGCTAATTACTAGTAAGTTTTTCTTTATATCATTTCTCAGTTTGCCTCTTTGCAGATTCTAACTATGAGTATTGGTTTTGTCCTCTGGGTCTAAGCAAGACAAGTCTAAATCCTCCTTCCAAGTGACAGCCCTTCAAATACTGTGTTTGAATTACATTCATATTCCCTATCACATTCCCCTGGTCTTCTCTTCTCTAGGCTAAATATATCCATTTCTTTTGATTAGTTCTCAGAGTTAGAAATTTTTGTCTTGAACTCCTTTAGGGATGTCTTAGACTAATACCTACTGCAGTCCAAGGAGTTGGGTGAGAGCCATCTGTTCTTACGAATTACAAGTCTTTGATGGTTTTTGTCCTCTATGACCTTCTGCTTAAAGGCAGTCAAGTGAGTGACAGAGGTGAATCTGCTGTTCCATTCCCGAGTATTTCTCATGTAAGCAAAACCTAACACCTTTCAGTATGAAATTTCTCATGGTTTAATTCTAAATAAGCAGAGGATGTTCTTGGAAAGTCTGAAGGTATCAGAAAAGTACTTTTTTTCCCAGAATCTTAGAAAAATTTGTGTTTTTCATTTTGGAAACCTGACCAGCAACTACTGTCCACTTACGACTCAAAGATTTGTTTTAGTGAATTTTTCATATTATGTCCCTCCCTTTTAGTTACATTCATTTGTGTTCACTTCTACTTTTAACATCTAATCCCCCAACTCAAAAGTGCATCTACCCAGCTCAAGTTTTAACTGGGTCAAGGTGGCTGAAACGCAATTCATTTTTGTCAACATGTTTCACAAAATTGACCTAAGTTTCAAGAGCGTAATGAAACCAAAAGGTGGGGGTGTTTTGAGTATACTCTCATCTCAATTTCTACTGTCTGCTCTTGGAAAACCACGGTCTGGTTTCAGCCCCACTCATCTTGGATAATCACATGAAAAAGCAGTAGGTGGGAAACTCCAGTAACACATGGAAATCAGTAGCATCCTTCTAAGAACAACAGGCTTGGCAACCTGAGATCAGCCCCTGAACAACAACCAAATGCATGCTGTCACTTTCAAAGGATGACCATAGAAGACATTTCAAGGACGCTGCCATTGCTAAGAACTTTGGGAATTTTTTCAATGCTTTTGACACATTCCTGTGAAAATTCTCAAAAGCAGCCAATCTTTTCTTTTTTGTATGGAACTGATTTTTGTTAACAGTGCTCATTAAGAACAGAACTCATTTGGAATGCAGTCTGTTGAAGAGGAGGAGATAAGCAGGAGGCTAATATCATTTTTGGCATTAAAAAACGCCATGATTACAAAATAATAAGGGGCAGCTAGGTGGCACAGTGGACAGATTAGTGGGCCTGGAGTTAGGAAGACTCATCTTCTTGAGTTCAAATCTGGCCTCAGACATTTACTAGCTGTGTGACCCTGGGCAATTCACTTAACCTTGTTTGCCTCAGTTCTACCTCTGTAAAATGAGCTAGACAAGGAAAAGGTAAACTACTCCAGTATTTTTGCTAAGAAAACCCAAATGGGGTCATGAAGAATCAGACATAACTGAAAAAAGAATGAACAACATAAAGTAATGAAATTATTTTTCTTTTATCTCTTTGATTCAAAAGACAATTCCAAAAAAGTTCTCAAAATGTTTTGGACACTGGAAACATAGTTAGAATAAGCATGTCTATTAAGGTGACTGATTTGAAGGGGCCCACATAACACATTCAGATTGTTGTAGTTTGTCCAGAAAAACCTCTGTCTATAAATGATCTGGCTCACTTCTGTTTCCCTAAGCTTTCCTGATTCATGAAGTAAAAATGGACCCAAGAACCCAACCATCAAACTGGTGAGAGCTTAGTTTAAGGACATGGCAAGTCTGAGGAGTAGCCTCTTGCAAGAGTATCATGGCCCCCTTCCTTCTGTCTGGCTGCCCTCTGATGATAGCCCTTCTGCATGCAATTCCTGCCTTGTACTCTTTCTGCATCTTGTTCTTGCCTTGCTCTGGAGGTGTTGGTCAGAGCAGGTATGCTAGTAAATGTTTAATAACCAGCTTTCTAGGGAAAAATGTATGCATGATCCACTTTTATGTTTAATTTGAATTAATGACATTTTCTCAATCACTTTAAGTATAGACAATCAATAAAAAGTAAGCCCTGATTTGTAACATTTTCTGATTTCTGAGGTATAAATGCTCATACTGGAAATTTAGCAATTGACTCTGGGAGTCAATATAAGCACACCACTGGTTGCATCTGTGGTATATGTGGATTGATGTACTGTCCCAATTTTGTGAAACAACAGCTGCTACCCCACTTGTGAGAATGGTTGCTGCCCTTATCCACTAAGCTTGTGGGCTCTCTCTCCTCTTTTATGTACCCTTCAGCTATGAGAATTTCCCACAAGTGGCTTATCTAATTCTTTGATGTAGACCCTTTACATTGTAGTAATGGACCCCAATATAGATATTTAAGTTCTGGCATGTCAGAAAACAAAAACAAATGTGTATTGTCATCGCCATTCTACTACAAGAAAAGATACAAATGATTTTCCACCAGTAAGATACAAATTTGTATGATTTTACAGGGGTAATGGATTACACCCAGCTCTTCGTTCTCTTTTCTAGGCTCCCCCTAGTGCCGTATCAGAGATAAGACAACTCTTACCCTGTTAATAAGATCATAGATTTAGAGATGGAAGGATACCTTTGAGGGCATCTAGTCCAACTTTTTTATTTTATGAATAAACTGAATACCAGAGAGGTGAATTAAGTTACCTGAATGCACATAGGAAATAAGTTATCAGAACTGGATTCAAATCCAAGTCACAGGGGACAATAGATTTAGCCATGTAAGAGTCCCAAGGATCCTAGTGCCCCTATTTTACAAATGAGTAAAATGAGTTCTGGAGAATCATGTCCAGTGGTTTTCTCATGGTACCCAAGTGTTTAAGTGGCACAAACTGGATTTGCTTCCTAGGTCTTCTGACTCCAAATCTAGCCATCAGACAATCCACTAACTTTAGCAGCCTCTCCAGTACTAAGGACTGCAGTTGCAACCCATGCTCTTGGTTTTGTGATACTATGAAAAAATTCCATTTCTATTTATTCTCTCTCTCTCTCTCTCTCTCTTTTTCCCTCCCTCTCTCTGTCTCTGTCTCTCTCCCTCTGTCTCTTTCTGTCACTCTGTTTCTCTCTCTGTCTCTGTCTCTCTGTCTGTCTCTCTTTCTCTTTCCCTTCCTCTTTCACTCTGTCTGTCTCTGTCTCTCTCTGTCTCTCTCCTTCTCTCTGTCTCTGTCTCTCTCTGTCTGTCTCTCCCCTCTCTTTCTCTCTCTCTGTCTCCCTCCCTGCCTTTCTCTCTCTGTCTCTCTCTCTCTCTCCTTCTCTCTGTCTCTGTCTGTCTCTCCCCTCTCTGCCTCTGTTTCTCTCTCTCTTGCTCTCTCTCTGTGTCTCCCTCCCTCCCTTTCTCTCTCTGTCTCTCTCCCTCTCTCTGTCTCTGTATCTCTCTCTGTGTGTCTCTCTCTGTCTCTCTCTCTCTCTGTGTCTCTCTCTGTCTCTCTCTCTCTCTTTCTCCCTCCCTCTCTCTGTCTCTGTCTCTGTCACTCTCCCTCTGTCTCTTTTTGTCACTCTGTTTCTCTCTCTGTCTTTCTGTCTGTCTCTCTCTTTCTCTCTCCCTCCTTCCCTCCCTCCCTCTTTCACTCTGTCTGTCTCTGCCTCTCTCTCTCTGTCTCTCTTTCCCTGTCTGTCTTTCTCTGTCTCTGTCTCTCTCTCTGTCTCTGTCTCTCTCTCTCTCCCTCTCTCTCTCTGCCTCCCTTTCTCTCTCTGTCTCTGTATCTCTCTCTATGTGTGTCTCTCTCTGTATCTTTCTCTCTGTGTGTCTCTCTTTTTCTCTCTGTCTCTCTCTCTCTCTCTCTCTCCTTCCCTCCCTTTTTCTCTCTGTCTCTGTCTTATCTGCCTTATTTGTAAATAATAATAACTAATATATCCTTGGTACTTCATTTGTGGCACTTTAGTACACTTTTAAGATCATAGATTATGAGCTGAAAAAGGACCTTAAGAAGTTAAAAAGTCCAGCTCCTTCAAGGTCTGGAGTGGTTATGGTGACGTGCCCAAAGTCCGCCAGGTTATAAATGGCAATCAGAATTAGAATCCACGTCCTCGGACCTCAGATATACCGCCCTCGCCACTGCAATGAACCCCATCCCTACTGTAACTCTGAGTACTACTTTTCATTCTTGCTCCCCTGTCACGTGTTTGTAGGAGATTATTGGTCTGAATCAATTAGCCAGCAGGGGTGCAGCCTCGAGACCACATGTGGCCGTCTAGGTCCTCAAGTGTGGCCCTTCGACTGAATCCAAACTTCACAGAACAAATCCCCTTTATAAACAGATTCGTTTTGTAAAACTGGGACTCAGTCAAAAGGCTGCACCTGAGGACCTAGAAGGCCACATGTGGCCTTGGGGCTGCAGGTTTCCCACCCCTGGCAGAGCTCAAGAACTAGAAGGTGAGCTGTCTGTCTGAACAGTTTCCTCCAAAACGCTGTTTGACGTAAGTAGTTAAATGTGTTCATCTAACCCTAGGACACCCCCTTCCCCAGCCCTGCACACCCTTCCTGAGCTACGCTCCTGGCAACACGAAGCCTTCCTTCAGCTCGTATCAAGCAGATCACAGCGCAGTCTCACTGTCAGGGAGATCACAGAGTCTCTGTTTATCTGTCTGCCTACTGTATTAGGTCAATAGGCACATGGCAAGTCTGCCTGACGCTGATTCAGAGAAGTTCAATGATGGTCACCCAGCTAGTGTCACAGGCAGAATACGATCCCAGGTCTTCCTAACTCCAGGGCTAGCCTGCTATTCACTATGTCTCATTACTGAGAAGCTGAGTGCTGTAAGGAATAGAGCTCTAAACTCGGACTCAGGAAAGCCTAGGTTTGGATCCCAGACACTGACTAGCAGTAAGACTGTGGATAAGTCACTTAACCTTTCTAAACCCCATGTTTGGAGATAATAATGACACCAACCTCACAGGATTATTGTGATGACTAAATGTGACAATGTACGTAAGGCACTTTGTAATACCTTAAGTGAAGCATAAACACCAGCTGTTAGGTGGAGAAGTATTTGTAGCACAGCGGAGAGAGAGTAGGTCTTGTAGTCAAGTCTTGGGTTCAACTTCTGTGCCTGACCACGTTAGCTGTGTGTCTCTGGGCAAGCCACCTGGCAACTGACTCTAATAATGATAGCTAGCATTTACTTTAAGGTTTGGATCCGCACAACAATCCTGGGAGGTAGATGCTATTATTACCCCCGTATACATATGGAGAAACCAAGGCATGTAATAGTTAAGTGACTTACCCAGGACCACCCAGACAGTGTCTGAGGCCAGATTTGAACTCAGGTATTTCTGAGTCCAGATCAGGCATTCTAACTAGTTGTAGAGAGGGTGCTGACCTGCATCGGTAAAGTAAGTTTCCTCACCTGGGAGTGACCTCTATCAATGAAATCATAGGCCTAATCCCTATCCTACTCTTTAAGACTGTAATTTATAGAGGAATTGCTGACAGATGTTCCTGGAAGGAAATTCTTTACTATTAGGCCCCTTTAACTTAGAAAAAACATAGGTCTGCATGAGAGAGAGAAGGTGGCAGGGAGTGGGGGTAGGGGCTGCCAATGGAAAGGGGAAGAAGGAAGGGAGAGAGAAGGAGAAACAGAGGGAGAAAGAAGGAGAGACAGAGAGAGGTAGAGAAAATGGAAAAGAGAAGAGAGGAGGGGGAGGGGAGGAGAGGGAAGGAGGGAGAGAGAGAGAGGAAGAGAGAGGAGGGAAGGGGAGTGGGGAAAGGAGAGAGGAGAAAGGAGGCTTAAAACAGCAACTCTTATCATGAAGCTCTCATTTGGTTTGAGAATCAGCTACCAGATAACATATCAAATATACCGATCTCTCACTTAAAAATGTTCTAACAGAGCATGTGGTTTCTCTCCACCATCTACATCATTCACTCATCTGCTTCATGTTTATCCATGTCAGTGTTGCCTGTTTTAGTAGAAGGAATGGTGCGCATTTATTTTATCCACTGTTTTGCGTTGAATCATGAGAAGACAAACACTTCTGAGAAATAAATTTGGGGACAATTATGATGATTTAACCTTGGGCTACCTTGGGAAAGCTCTATCTTTTAGTACAACTGCCTCATTTTAGAAATTAGGAAACTGAGTCCTGTAGAATTTTAGTGAGTTGCCCAAGTTCCTATATATGGTGGCATAGTGTGTCCCCTGACTCAGAATCAAGTGCTCCTTTCATTACACCAGGCTGGCACTAAAAGCACTCTCTCCTTCCCTTCTGCCTTAGACTCTCTAGGCTCCAGGCTTTTGCCCAGTCTTTCCGGATCCCCACCCCTACCTGCTGTTCTTTCTCTTTCCAAATTACTTTGTGTTTATTTTGTAAATATTTTATATTTAGTATTTATATATATGCAAATTGTATAATACATTATACAAACATATACATTTTGTACACATTGTATTTCATACATATATTTTATATATAGGTATATGTTGTTTACCCTGATAGAAAGAAAGCTTGTTAAATATGGGACAGATTCATTTTGTCTTCATGTCCCCTAGCATAATGCTTAACACATAGTAGGTACCTCATAGATACTTGTTGATGGATTAAGTGGTAAAAATTGAGAGGTAGAGTTTCCAGGAATAAGGAAGCAATAGTACCACTCTATCTGCCCCAATCAGACCACATCTGCAGTATTAGGTTTGGTTCTCAGCTCCACATTTTAGGCAGGACATCGATACTGCTAGCAACCAGGATAGTGAGAGGCCTTTAATTCATGATTAATGAGGACCAGTCCAAGGAACTATAGATATTTAGCCTGGTGGTGCAGTGGATAGAGCACCGGACTTGGAATCAGTAAGTATCATCTTCGTGTGTTCAAATCCAGCCTCTGATACTTACTCTATATGTGACCCTGGTCAAGTCACTTAGTCCTGTTTGCCTCAGTTTCCTCATCTGTAAAACGAGGAGAAGGCAAACCACTCCAGTATCTTTTCCAACGGAAATATTTAGACAAAAGTTCTTGACCACTTGTCAGGTGTGTTACATTTTGTGGGGTATGTATCGAATTAGATCATAAGATCATAGGATCATTAGATTTAGAGCCAAAAGGCACCTTAAAGGCTTCTTAGTTCAACCCTCTCATTTTAGAATTGAGTAAACTGGGATCCAGAGAGGGAATGTTGAGATCCCTTCCAACTCTGAAATCTTGTGAATGTAAATTGAGTATTATTATTATGAATAGAGTCAATGGAAGAGACTTTTATCTCTTTGCTTTCATGCTTTCGCCCAGAATTTTTTTTAGAAACACTGCAGGAGTAGGTAGCTTCCTTGATGCATTTCTTCTCATTAGCTCCTCTCTTATCAGAGACATTTTGTAGAAAACAATGTGTGCACTTTGAGGTTTGGTTTTTGAAACTTAAAAGTTCTTGAAGGTGTTACAGTAACTTGGTCTCAAGGCAGCGATGGTAGTGTTTGAGAGATACATAGTCGAACAGTTGGCAATCATGCATGAAGGGATGCACAGAACACCCTGTCATTGACAAGATAATTTGTGTTTCCTTGAATGGCAACCACACACTTAGCATTCTACTCTTTAGGAAGGCTTTTAAGCCAGTTGACTTTGTCATTTGTACTGAAACTACTCTTATTTAAACCATAGAGGATCTGTAAAATGTTCTTAATCATATCTTATCCATTACAATCGAACTTGGTTGCTAGATAAAATGCTATCTGTTTCTTGGTAAGAAATATTTCCAAATATGGATTCTCATTTTTGATAAGCTTATCAAAATGTTTTTAGAACTCAAGTTCCAAAAACTCAAGTAAATTTCACCCATAAGGAAACTCAATTTTCTTTTATCTTTGATTAATTCTGTCAGAAGGGTTAGATTTCTTTTGAATATATGGAAATAATCTTTTATTAACAGTTTCAACTTCTTTCATTCTTTTCTTCCTTATGTTTCTTTTTCATTTTTTTCTATTTTTCTTGACTTATTCTCTTTAAATAAAAGGCATTGACTTTTTAAAAAATAAGTTCTACTTCAAAAAATATATGTTTTAATATTTTTAAATAATTAAACTTTGAAATATTATTTTTGTATGTTTGTGGCATTTATACTTCTAACACTATTGGGGCTTAGAACTCCACTAAGACTTCTGGGACAACTCATATATTAACTTAAATACAGTACCACCTACATTGTTCATGTTTTCGTAATCTGCTTTGTTCACTTCCCTGTATATTTCATGGATTTACTGCTGTTATTGGTGTCTTTAATTATAGATAAATGGTCACTATGTGAATCAAAAAAAGGTTTCTACTTCTATAGAATATATTTTAGTGAAAAAATGATTTCTTATAAAATATAAATGATGTTCATCTCTGCAGGCATTCTGTAGGTCTAAATAAGTATCTGGATATCAGCCGCATGTCTAGATGTTCAGTCACAACAAGTGAACCTAGGGTTGGGGGGAATTTATTTTTTATTTTATGAGGGGTAGAAGGGAATAAGAATTGCATTAAATATATACTATGCTCCAGGCATTGTGCCAAGTACTTTACAAATAGTATCTCATTTGATATTTGAAACAACTCTGTGAAGCAGGTACTATTATTATACACGTTTTTTGGGGGGGGGCAGGGCAATTGGGATTAAGTGACTTGCCCAAGGTCACACAGCTAGTAAGTATGTCAAGTGTCTGAGGTCAAATTTGAACTCAGGTCCTCCTGATTCCAGGGCCAGTGCTCTACTCACTGCGCCACCTAGCTGCCCCTATTATCCACATTTTTTACAGATGAGGAAACTGAGGGTGAAGTGACTTGCCCAGGGTCACACAGCTAGTAAGTGTCTAAGGCAAGACTTGAACTTGGGTCTTCCTGATTCCTGGCCAGGACTCTACCAACAAAGTCACCTTGCTGTCTCAGGAGGAAACACAACAGAACTAACATAATGTGAAGACTAAAGAGAAGGAAAGAGCTTCGAGTCCGGAGACCCGGGTTCACGAACCTCTCCAACACTTGCTCCTGGAACCTCTGTATGCCCCATTCCAATATTTAAGACAGATACAAGAATTCTTTTTATTGGTTATCTCATAGGGTTATTTGTGAATACAGGCACTTGACAAATGCTTATTGGTTGATTTGCTCAAATAGTTCATTTAAATATGAGCTCTTATTATTATGGGGACCTCCAACTCAGAGACTTCTCCTGGAGCTAAGCATGTTACCTTAGCTCTAGGGAAAGTACCTGGTCCAGCAAATTAGATGGTGTGTGAGGGGGTGGAGCATTCTCCTCTGACTAACCCTATAACACTAATACCAATATAAATGCCAAGTATAGCTTTATTTTAAATAAAAGCTGTTCGATTTTTAATTATCTGAAAGTTTGTGTATATAAAGACTCAGCAATTGGGGCTAGGTGTAGGCTGGAGAATGTTCATTTCTAGATTATCTATGGAAGTGATAGAAAATTGATGATCATATATAGATAGATAGCTGATAATAGAAAATTGGAGTCAGAAATATGCAGTGAGTCAGTTGGACTTGAGAAGATGGTGACTAATGCAGGATAGTACAGTGGAAAGAACACTTAATTAGGATTCAGCAGAATTAGATGTCCACTGACTAATGAGATAGTGTTCTTCAAGCTTTTTATTGGAGGGGAGGGGGCAAACTTTAAAGGTCTTCCAGTAACTAGCACTTTCTAACTTTAAGAAGTGAATCAAGGGACAGCCCCTTTAATTAGAAAAGAAGAAAAAAAATCAAGATAGGAGGGGAAGACCCTCCGGGTTGCTGTTCCATAGAGAAACAGTTACATTCACTCTGAGCCAGGAGGGCCCAAAATACAGCCATTAAGAGGAGCTCGGGCAGGGACCTATTGTGGTCCAGTCTCTGAGAATGGGTGTTAGTTACATCATTCTAAGTGAGTACAGGAAAAGGCCTTAGCCTAAAGGGACCAGGGTCTCCCATTGCATCCTGGGTTATCTCCAGTCATCCTGATGAATTTCTGGTCACTGGTTCCAGATGGCTCTGGAGGAGAAAGTGAGGCTGGTGACCTTGCACAGCCCTCCCTCACTCAAATCCAAGTCAACTGCAGGTCTTGTCATCATTTCCCTGATGCCATGGTCCTCTTCGAAAATGAAGGACAAACACAACAACTTTCTAACTATGTACCATAGGGACAGGTGGTTTCATGCAGAGGTCCCTCTCAACTCTATACGATCCTATGATCGCTCTAAACCTCAACTTCCTTATCTGTAAATTGGGGTTAAAAATACCATTCACACCTACCTCACACATTTGTTGTTGCTGCTGCTGTTGTGAGACTGAAATGAAGGAAGTAAGCATTAATTAAGTACCTGCTATGTACCTGCACTGTGCTAAGCACTTTACAAATATAATCTCATTTTATCTTTGCAAACAACCCTGTGAGGTATGTGCTATTTACTATCCCCATTTTACAGTCCAGAAAACTGAAGCAGACAAAGGTTAAGTGACTTGTTTGGGGGTAAATGTCTGAGGCTGGATTCAAACTCAAGTCTTCCAGACTCCAAGCGCAATGCTCTGTCCACTGCGCCACCTAGTGGACAAATGAGTTAATACTTGTAGAGTGCTCAGGAAACTTCAAAGTGTTATTACATAACAATAATAAACGTTATTGCTATTAGTGGTTATTTGATTCTCCACATCATCATCACTATTATCTCTCTCCTCATGTTTTTTGATGGGGTTTAGATAGAAATAGTGTTGAGACAAGTCTGTCTTCTACTTTTATTCCTTCATATTTAAGACTTGTACAGATAGATTTTTTTTTTTTTTAAAGAAAACTACTTTTTGTAAGCACATCAAAGTGTTCGAATGAAAACTCATCTAAGATTGCTGAAAACATCCTCAGTACAGCTCTGGTACAGAGATTAGCTGCACCTCATTCCATCCTCATGTCGTTATTTAAATTACATATTATTTCATTTTCACAAAGATCTACTTTCTCTTCCTTTTATACTGCTCTCCCCCTCAAAGAGATAAAAAGAAAAACAGAACCCATGTTATAAACTTGTATAGTCAAGCAAAACTAATTCATACAATGGTAAGCTTCTTCCTTCCCTCCAAATATGTCTAGTGTGAACTGAGTCCATCAGTGTTCTCTCAGGAGGTGTATAGTCACTTTTATCTTCATAGTTCTCTGGAGTTGTGTTTGGTTGTGTTGCCAGATCTTTCAAGGTTGTTTGTCTTCACAGTATGCTGTTCTTGAATAAATCTTCTTGGTTCCACTTACTTTACTCTTCATCAGTTTATACAAATATTCCCAGATTTATCGAAAACCACCCCCTTCATCATCTCTTACAGCACAATCATAGTTGACCATTGTCACAAACCACAACTTGTTCAACCATTCACCAGTTACTGGGCATCCTTCTGTTTCCTACGTCACACTGGACATACTCTGCAAGATCTTTACATTTTGAAAGGTTCTTTTTACATGTAACTTGGAGATTGTGATTACATGATATGACGACATCTGATAAAACATTGTTCTCAAATTTTTATTGATCAAAGGTATATCCAGGTGATTGTAAGCAACAGTTGGATCTGTGACAATGGGCTATTTTCAGTACAGTTTCTCAGTTACAATTGTTATTGTTGGTATCATGTTGGGCAAGTCACTTCATTTCTCTGCTTTTGAATTTCCTTATCTAAAAAATACAACAGCAGAGAATATAATCTCTTAGGTCCTTTCCAAATTCCTCACTGAACTATTCTATGTCAAAGGAAAGAAAAAACCAGTAACACACTTTCTCTTGCTACTTCAAACACAACCACTCAAATGCAGAGAGGAGTAGAAGATGTTTCTTTGCTCTTCTCTCATCTAAGGTATGAAAACAATAGCCCCTTGTGAGCTAAAGAGGTGTGAAGGATATTATGACCTGAAATTATTCAAATGCTCCAGAAACCAAGGCAGAGAGGCTTGACATATGAAGACAGTGATTGTCTCTGTTCCTCAAGAAACTGAAGTAAACACAGTGCCTGGGGCTGAAATTACTACCAGCTACAAATGTTATACAGACAAATGAATTTCATCAAGCATCTAGTCTCAATGACTTACGTTTTCTTTTTTTTTCTGGAGGGGGGAAGGCAGAGCAATTGGGGTTAAGTGACTTGCCCGAAGTCAAACAGGTAGTAAGTGTATCAAGTGTCTGAGGTCAAATTTGAACTCAGGTCCTCCTGACTCCAGGACCAGTACTCTGCTCACTGCACCACCTAGCTGCCCCAATGACCTACATTTTAATAGCAAGCTAACAATGTTTTGTTTGTTTTTTGGTAGGTTTTAGGGGAAACAGTAAGTGCAGGCATTGGAGAGGGTTGTAGAATGCCTTTCAGTTTAGAAAGCTTTAGGATCTTGCTTGGTATATTGATCTGTGACATAGAAGGCACATTTCAAATTTATTCTAAATGGGAAAATGAGGCAGTTTGGCGGTTTTAATGGATCGGTCAGTCAATAAACAAGCTTTTACTATGTGCCAGGCACTGTGCTAAGCCCTGGGGATACAAAGAAATGCAAAACCAGTCAAGGACCCTCAAGGACCTTACACTGTAATGATATAGACAACATGGAAATAATTACTTACTTACAAGATGTGTGGAAATGGAAGGTAATTTGAGAGGGGAAGGCACAAGCAGCTGAGCTGGATAAGGGGGACTGGAAAAGATTTTTTTGCAGAAGTGGGGATTTGAGTGGAGTCTTGAGGGAAGCTGGGGAAACTTAGAGGCAGAAGTGAAGACGCAGAGCATTCCAAGGATGTGGACAGTCTTTGCAATGGCACAGATATGGGAGATGGTGTATTGTATTTGAGGAATAGTAAGAAGACCAGTGTTGCTGGATTATAGCATAGGTGAAAGGGGATAGAGTGTCAGAAGATTTGGAAAGGTAGGAAGGGGCCGGGTTATAAACAACTTTAAACCCCAAACAAATGACTTATCTTTGATCTCAGAGGCCATAGGGAGCCCCTGGAACTCATCAAATAAGGGGATGACATAGTTCGACTTAGGCTTTAGAAAGATCTCATTGGCAGGCAAATGGAAGATGACTTGGAGAGAAAAAGAAAAATCTAAGAAAAATGACTATTAAAATATTGCAGGTGAGAGGAAGTAAGGGCCTATGCCAGGGTGAATAGATTGAGGATGACACAGAAGATTTTATGACTGGTTTTGGCAACAGATTGTATTTGTAGAGTGAATGAGACTGAGGAATTGAAGATGATACTGAGTTGCAGACCTAGGTGACTGAGAGGATGGTGGTGCTCTCAAATAATAATAGAAAAATTCTGAAGAATAGAGGGATTTTTGGGAAAAGATAATGAGTTCTGTTTTGAACTTGTTGAGTTTGAGATACCTATGAGATATCCAGTTAGAGGTGACCAAAAGACAATTGATATTTGGGGACTGTAGTTCAGCAGAGAGAATAGGGCTAAATGTGGAGATCTGAGAATCATCTGCATAGAGATCATAATTAAACCCAAGGGAGGGATGAGATTATCAAGTGAGATAGTATAGAGGGAACAGAAAAGAGGGTCTAGAACAGAGCCTTGGGGGACACCTATGGCTAGTATCTGCTAAGTGTGTGATCTCAGATGCACATCTGGGACATAGTTTGAATGCATTCAGCTATTCCTTGCTATTTGTGGACCTTTTATGATGAAGGAATCATCCTCTGAAAGCTCTTCTATTGCTGGGTTTTGAGGCCCTCCCAGCCAGTCTCCCATGTACCCTATAGATTAGTTTGTTTAGCTGCATTCAGCGCCAGCAAGTTAAGAGTGAATATGCACTTATTTCTTGCTTTTCTCTTACACATACAAAATGAAGATTGCTGATAGAATGGAACGAATAGCACTAAATTAGGAAATATTATGTGACATCATTGTCTATAATAATGAATATGTATTTAAAGGGGAATCTGATGACTTAAACAAGGAATGAGTCAATCAGAGATGAATTCTCCAAATTGCCTTTGTGGGGCCCATTCTTTTATGCATAAATCTCTAATTTCACCAGCGAAACCAACATAATGTTCCAAAATGTTAGAATTGAAAGTATCATGGGCTCATAGATAACTCAGAGTTGGAAGGGCCATCTAGTCCAATCCCTTATTTTATAGATGAGGAAAACAAGACCCAGAGAGGTTAAGTTATTTTCCCAAAGTCACACAGCTAGGAATTATGAGAGGTAGGATTTGAACCCAGGTCCTTTGCCTCTGAAGCCAGTGCTCTTTTCACTATCTCTCCTCATTTTGCAGAGGATGAAATTTACAGAGGAAGAATCACAGAGGATGAAACTTAGAGAGGTTAAATGACTTGGCTGAGTTTCCTACATCGGTAGCAGGACCTCAGACATCTAGTTCCAATCTCTTACTTTATAGTTGAGGAAACTGAGGCCCAGAGTGGTGAATGGTTTGCCCTAAATCAAAAGAAGCCTTTTGTTTCAATGACAACCAAATACAATTTAACCTGAAGCAAGTGAACAATGCAAACTCAAAATTTAGCAGAAATCTGATTTTTAATTTTTTCATTATAGATCAGAAATATGTAAGTGGCATTATGGTGTGAATTACAATCTCCTCGGGGCTAAAATCATTCTAGCAAGTTCATTCTGTTGGGGTCTCTCAAACCAGCCTCATATTAGTTTTTAAAAAGTAACGAATGCATCTTTTTTTCCCAACCCTTTTGCATGTCATTTAATTTTCTTTTTACCTCTTTTTTTTGAAGCTTGATGACTGATAGACTCTTCTTCCAGCAGTCACTTAGTTTTTTTTAGATGATTTCTTTTTTCCTTTTGAAGCAAACATTAAAAAGGGGCAGCTATGTGATGAGCTAATTAGCATGAAACACAGAATATGTAACCTTAATTAGGCATAATTACACGTGAAACGTAATGGGATATCCTGAAACTAGATACTATGCAAATATTAAACTTTTCATTCTTCCCATTACATCTGAAACCATCAAGCAAAGGATGTTTTGCAGTAGATACTACAGTCAAGGCCCAGGGGCAAATCTTTCAGTATAAGTTGGGTTTTTTGGCATGCCCTTAGTGTGAAAGATGAGAAGAGGACGTTTAGAGAAAGGGAGAGCATCATTTAAAAGCTTGAAAATGTAGAACTAAGCACGGTGTGTGGAATGACCTTTACAGCGAGAGAAGTTTGATAATTAGGCCAGAAACAGCCTTCCTCCCCCATTGTAGCCACAGCACTTCAATTTCTGAGAACAAAAAGAAAAAAAGTAATATAGCTAAGAGAAGTGGGTTAGTGGCTTTTGAACTCCAGGACCATTGCAAAGCAGGCAAATCTTGATCACGTTAGAAGTCCAGCAGCAACTGAAAGAAGGCAGCCAATTTGGGCTTAACCATCTCAGCAGGAGACAAGGAGGGCATTGGGTGAATGAAGTCACCATGAATCCCAAATCCTTTTAGCAAATTGCTTCAGGTTCTTTTCCTTTGTACTTTCCCCATTCTCCCTTTTTGAGAGTTTCAGATAAGTGCAAAATTGAATTCTCCCATCTTTAACTTCTATTTGATGGAATCATTAAGGAACCTACATATGTGCAAAGGATGTTGTAGGGAAAGGGGGAGATTCAAAAATGATGGCACTAACCACTGAGATACCTGGATTTTTGGCTCCTGAGTGCCTGAGAATTTACTGTGCCAAATGCACTTTTCTTTGTAAGAGATCATGGGTGTTCTGACCCAATCAAGCTGCCAAGAGTTTTTGTTCTACTTTCAGAAATTGATGGAGGCACAGAAAAGTCTAAGAAACAAATTCAAATCTAAAAGGGACCTTGGAGGTCATTTTGGTCTAATGCCCTTATTTTACATGTGAGTAAACTAAGGCACAGAGATACTAAGTGAATTGGCAAAGATCACCCAGGCAGAAAATGTCAGAGTTGGGATATAGACCCCTCTGATTGGCAGGACCACAGAACTTTCCACTGCATCACACTGAATGAAAACCTGTCCTCCGGAAATTTCATATGTGGGTTGGTGTCAGAACTCAACTTCCATCCTAGGATACTGCTCACAGCCTGGACATTGATTGAGGGGAAGTTGTTTTGTGCAGTCATTTCAGTTGTGTCCTACTCTCTGCAACCCCATTTGGGGTTTTCTTGGCAAAGATACTGGAGTGGTTTGCCATTTCCTTCTCTAGCTCATTTTATAGATGAGGAAACTGAGGCAAATAGGGTTAAGTGACTTGCTCAGTACCCCACAACTAGTAAATGAGGCCAGATTTGAATTCAGGAAGAGGAGTCTTCCTAACTCTAGGGCAGTTGACTAAAGTCTGAAATCCAGAGTTCATTTTGGATTATTTAGGAATAATTGACCTATTCTGTCTCCTTGTCTTTGAATCACTTCAGCATTTACTAGCCAAAGATGGAAATAAAATTCAGGGAGAATGAAAAGAGGAAAAAATTCAAAATGAACTCTTTTTCTGCTGGTTAGGCAGTACTGAAAAAAATGTTTGGCAAGAAAATGAATTGGCTAATTTTTACTAAAACAAACATTTAGTATTAACTCTGAATGACATTAATCAGAGATGTCCTAGCCTCTGTTCGATCATGGTGGGCACAGCATTTAGAATTTGGAAGGGAACTTCCCAGTCAAGGATGTAGAGCTGGAAAAACCTTACTTGGTCCAACTTTCTTGTTTTACAGATGAGAAAACCAAGGCAGAGAGAGAGAGAGAGAGAGAGAGAGAGAGAGAGAGAGCAAGGTTAAGTACTTGGTTCAAAGTAATACAATTAGTGGCAGAGTTCCAGGTTTCCTCTTTCCACTACATCAATCAAAAAATGGCTCTATTTAAAGAAAAAAATACGTTTCTACTCTCTATTTAATGTTCCTAGCACTTTTATTTTAAAACCTTCTTTTTAAATTCAAATTTTTAGTCATATTGCATACTGACCCTATGCTATCCTATGCTTGGGGACTATCTCTTTTTTTTTCATCTTGCCATGATGGAATAATATAAAACATTATGTATCATAATTATTAATTACAAATTTTATAAAATAAAACAAATAAAAATATTGCAGATGCAATTTTGGAGATAAAGGGATTTACTCCATAATTATACTCTTGGTTGACAGGGATTCATCATTTGTTTTGTTCCCAGATAATGTTTGTTTTAAGAGTGTACAAAGAGACCATTTGCCAAGAGAAGTGTCTGCCAACCAAATGTAAAAAATTCAGATAGAGGCAGCTTAGTACTGTAGAAAGATGAATATTGAGTCAAATGGGTTCAAATCGCAGTTCTGTTGCTTTATTACCTCTGTGACAGCGGAAAATGACTTACCCTCTGTGAACCTTAGTATCTCATCTATAAAAAGAAGGGATTAGACTAAATGATCCTTCCAGCTTTAAATCTATCATACTATGGCAGCTGACTTGACAACGATACACACACACACGCGCACACACACATGCACACACACACACACACCCCCTAATAGCATCCACAGAAAATTGAGGCAATCTGGTTACGGCAAAGGGAAGCTTGGTAATTACTTTAGCAGATTCAGTGCTGCCCATTAATTAATTATTTGTATGGACAAATAATATGAACTGATAGGACACAGCCTACATAATAGAAGAAGATAAGACTTATTAGACTGAGTCAGACCCATGATATATCCATTTCAGTCTCTGATAGTGGTAATAATGGTTTCTGGAAGGTTTGGTGGTCCTCCATGATGACATGATGCATGGAAAGAGTGCTGGATCCGAGCCAGAGAACTTGGATTCACATGACTAAAAATGTACCCTAAATATCTCAAGCTCTCTTTTCTTTTCTTATTCTCTCCTCTCCTTGCTTTTTTTCTCCTCCTTTCCCCACTCTTCTTTTTCTTTCTTTTCTTCTCTCACTTAATTCTCTCTCCCTCCCTCCCTTTTCTCCTTCCTTCCTTCCTTCCTTCCTTCCTTCCTTCCTTCCTCCCTTCCTCCCTCCCTCCCTCTCTCTTTCCCTCCCTCCCTCCCTTCCTTCCTTCCTTCCTTCCTTCCTTCCTTCCTTCCTTCCTTCCTTCCTTCCTTCCTTCCTTTCTTCTTGTTTACTACTCTGTTATGGGTCTATCACTCTTTAATTTCCAAATTTTCTGAACCTATTTGTGTTTTCAGCCTGTACTATTTTTCTTTAATAAATCTACAAAATTAACTAGGAATGTTAATACATTTTTCCCCAAATGATATCTTTGCAAGTTTAAGCAGTGTCTTTAGTTCTTATATTCTAGGATTTGGTAAGCAACCTGATATTCATCCTACTCATATGGTAACATCTTTCATAGTGGTGTGAATTTCAGTTATAACCACTACCTCTTTTGGCCCCTAGAATCTGTTTTCAGTCTGAAGAATACACTTTTTAGCCCAAAGGAAGGTTTTCTTTTTAATGTGGTGGACCTACTATCCCCCAGATCATTTCAACTATCTTATCCTGGACCTTCCCCAGCTTTATTCTGTCTTTCTTAAGGTACATATTTTAGGGACATTTGGATTAGCTTCTGATTCTAAGAACATCTGGATTCATTACTGAATCTTGGCATTAGTAGAGGTAAGTCAACTACTTCTCTGGTTAGCCTCAGTAGTGACAATCCATAATATGGAAACAGCACACTAGGAAGTCTTTGCTTACTCAGATTTGCTCTGGAGTAATGATGCTTCTTTCTAAAGGATCAAGACACCCTTAGAAAGAAGATGTTATTGGAATGCAAACAGAATTCAGAGTTTATATCAATAATTTTCCTTTCCCTCCTATTTATTATACAGTTAGATCGAAGGGATATTCAGCCTGAAGTTTTGCGGCTTAGGAAATTCACAGGTAAGGGGAAAGGTTTTTGGCTGTCTGGATTGAATCTGGGATTTAGGTGCACTCCAGGAAATTCTCCAAGCCTCCCCCTATTCTTCAGATCCTCAAAGTGAACAAAAAGCATCAGTTTCAAAGTGAGTGCATTTTCCATCCATGGATTGGCTTGTTTTGTTCACTTCTATTTTGAGGACTTTGAGGTTATAGTCTACGTAGCAACCAAGCCCACTACTTCCTTTCTCGTAAAACCAAAACAAAAAGTTATCCTTTCAGGTGCCTCCCGGGTGTGCACATGCATAGTACAGGCATGGGATCAAAGGTACCTATATAAACTCCCAGACTCTGTGTGGGTTCAAACACATTTCAAAGCTTCGGTATCCTGACAAGTTTCATTCTCCTTCCTGACATTCCGAGTCAGGTAACATGGTTCTCCTGGAATCCAGGAGACAAATGGGAAAGCTATACCATCCCAGGAACTGGCCCTGCACGGCGGTGCTCTCTCTGCTTTTTATCCCAAGTATCTCCAAAGGTAAGTGCTTTCAAAAACTTAATAGAATAAAAATCTCCACTGTTTCTATTATAGAGCATGGTTTCACAGTAGGGACAGAAGCTAAAAACAAAACTTAGGCCTCCTTGGCAGCTCTGAGAAATTTTCTATTCCAGGCTGAGCAGCTGAAAGAAGTCATCAGAGAATAGATGGAGCTCTATGTATCAAGTGCCTAGCTCAGTCTTGAATATATCATACATAAACTATAATTGTTTGTGGGTTTATTCATAGGGGAGAGAGAATTCCTGATCAGAATGGGTGGTAGCTTGAGATAGACCGTTTCACATGTTTCTATGTTCATGTTGTAAGAATGTATTTTTTTAAAAAAAACTTCTGGTACTTCTATTCTTTTTTTAAGATAAGGATTTTCTCATGCAGAATGGATATCCTTTATTCATTGAATCATAGCTCTAGATCTAGAAAAAGACCTTAGTGGTCATGTAGCCAACCCCTGCATTTAACAGATGAGGAACTGAAGTCCAAGGAGGTTAAATGACTTATCCAATGTTACCCAGGAAGTTGTGTTTGAATCCTGATACTCTAATTTGGAGCCAATACTCTTTTTATCATTTGCTGTCATTGCCATTATCTGCAGATAGCCAAGTATAGTGCTCTGAATACTTATGAGAATGGTCATTATTTGACAGTGCTGGGATTTAATAGAGATGAATTAAACATTTTCTGGTCAAAATATCCACTTAATTAAATTGTGGGATACTCTCCATCCCAGGCCAATGTTACTGTGTCTTTTAGTCAAATTTAAAAAAATATTTACTAGGAAATTTATGAAGTAACAATCACAAAAGCAATTTCAAGTCGAGCTAAAGTTAGCAAACAAAGATGGTCATTTGATTGTTGGTATCAGGTATTTTATTACTATTTGATTTTCACTTTGAGTTCAGATATTTATGCTGTTAATTTCAGCACATTCCCCTATTTCATATACATGAAACCAGGGTTCATTGTGGCATGTAATAGGTCATTTTCCATATTTAAAAGTTGGGTATTCCCAGGATATCTCATACTCAACATTCATTATGTTTGATAGTTCAGATAAGATCAATCAATCAAACACTAATTAAGCACCTACCATGTGCCCAGGCATAGTGCACATAATAGAATGACAAAACATTATTTTTAGAAACTTGACATGTAGTTTGTCAGAATGGGCAATCCAAATGTTTATTAATTTGATAGGAGAGATTACTACACATTTCTTGAGTCTGTGGGGTGTGAGCTGGTTTTTTTTTTTGTTATATTAGATATGTCTAAGGCTCCTTAAGGAGCCGCAGATTCTGATTTCCACCAATCGGGTACAAGAAACATAGACTTTTCCAAAGGCTTGGAGGCTGGGTATGATTATTAAATGTTATTCAGGGGGGAAGCTCTCCTTGGGATGGAGAAGAAGAGAAGCTTGGTTGCTGGGAAGCTAAGAAAGAGGCTCAAGAATACCCAGACATAGCCCAGGTTAAGAGGTGCAAGATGCCACCTTTTATTTTTTAGATAATAGGGAAGGCATAATCCTTTCTTAATGTAGGTCTTGCCTCTCTTACATACAACCTTGGGAAAAGGAGAATCAAGACAGAGAAGGACTCATAAGGGAAGCATTTGTGTTGCGCAGAATATTAATGGTGGTAGGGGTAGTAGCAGTGATGGGTTAGCCCATAGATCAGGCAATTGGGGAAGCCCACAAGAACCGGGCAGCAAAGTTGCTTTACTTTACAGAGGAAAGGACCTGGCACCCTTTACTCTGTGGCTTTCTTCATGTAAAGCTTCCCTTGCTGTGATAAGGAAGCCCTCCCAGGCAAATGCAGTGAGTAAAGAGGAGAGTCGCTCTTTAGCTATTATTATACAGTTGAGTGGACATGGTCATGTTGCTCCTACGACCCCCAAACTTCAATGTCCCTGTAGCCTGCACATTAAAGCCCAGCCTAGCTTCCCTAATCCTAAATGTGCTTTCCCTTGACTCTTCTTGCTCATCCAACGACCACATCCTCTTGCTAACTTCATTCACTCCTAAACTTCTTGGAAAAATTTGTTTAAACCCATTAATTCCACTTATTCATTATCCTACTGTCTCTGTAACCTCCTGCAGTCTGTTTTAATCCCCACCACTCCACAGAAACTACCCTCCCAAAGACCACCAGAAATACCTAACAACCAAATTCAGTGGCCTCTTGCTTGACTCTCATCCTAATCAACTGTTTTGCTGCTTTGAATTTGGTTGACCATTTCTTTCCATCAGGCTGGTTTTCTCTCTTAGCTCTGGAGATAATATATTCTCTTAGTTATCCTGCCCTTCTAGCTTCTCTCCTTTATTTTGCTGGTTCCCTTTCTTCTTTCATACCTCTCAATGTGGGTGTCTTCTAAGGGTCTGTCTATTACCCTATTCTCTTTTTTTTCCTCTATGCTCTCTATGTTGGTGATCTCGTTCATTTCCATGGCATTCATAACTACTTTTATGAAGATGATTCGTACTAGGAAACTTAAAAAGCTGTCCTAACTTAAGGTACTGAGATCATGAAAATGAATGAGCTAACACAAGCAAGGGGTATACATTTTCAAAAGAGGGGTAGGGAAGATTAATTAGCTGGTAAGGATGAACTGGTCAAACATAAGACAAAGCTATATAATAGCAATTACCATTAGCAGACAGGCTCCTGGTCTCTCTCTCTCTCTCTCTCTCTTTTTCCAAATTGAGGCTCAGTTCAGGTTCTGATCACAATATTCAGCTCAATATTCAGGTGAGGGTCTCTCTAGGTCAGAGGAACAATGATCCTTCTCTTTATGAGTGCTTGTATCCTCAAATGGTACATGCTACAGCAGCCCTTCATTTTTCACAACTTCTTTACCACTACCACCCCTGCACTTACCAACTAGTTTTAACTAAAATTTAATTCTAGAATTTAAAAACTAACTCTTACCATATGTGGGGACCTCCAGGTTCTTATTGACATATGGTCATCATGTCTCGGAGGGTAGGTGGAGTTTTGCAGCAGGGCCTGGCCAAAGCACACCATGAGTCTCAAATCTATATCTCTAGCCCTAACCTCTCTTCTGACATCCAGTTCAAGATTCCAACCAACTACTAGCTATTTCCACCTCGAACTCAGTAATTCCCACCTCAAATTCAAATAATAAAGCTTTTTTCATCACTTAAAATTGCTCGCTCCTTTCTTCTCTCTCCCTCTCTCTCTCTCTCTCTCTCTCTCTCTATCCATCTATCTCATCCATCTATCTCATCCATCCATCCATCCATCCATCCATCCATCCATCCATCCATTCATCCATCCACCCATCCATCCACCTATCCATCCATCTATCTATCCATCCATCCACCCATCTCTCTATCTATCTCTCCATCTATCTATCTAAAGCATTAGATCAGGGAGGGACCTCAGGCGTTATTGAATCCCATCCCCTCATTTTATAGAAGAGGAAATTGAGACCCAGTGAGAGCACTCAGTGTCATATAATTAGTAAGGGCCAGCTGCAGGATTTGAACCCAGGTTTTCCTGACTCTGGGTCCAACGTTCTATTGACTTCACAAAGGTTTCTCTACATTTACTGATTCTTTCATGTTTGTAGCTTTGGAATCATTGGCGAGGCAATATATTGTAGTGAAAGTGTGAAATACTGGAAAAACCTGAATTTTAGGCGAGGAGGAAGTATAATGATTTGAGTATCAAATTGGACATACAAGCAATGTGATCATAGATTAGTCTTTTAGCTTCTCTGAGCCTCAACTTCCTCTTCAATAAAATGAGGACTGAATATGATGAATTTCTCCCACAGGCAGCAAGGTGGCATAGAGCATAGAGTTCTGGGCCTGGAGTCAGGAGGATTTGTCTTCCTGAGTTCAAATCCAGCCTCAGACACATACTAGCTGTGTGACCCTGGGCAAGTCACTTAATCCAGTTTGCCTCATTTTATTCATCTGTAAAATGACCTGGAAAAGGAAATGGCAAAGCACTCTAATACCTTTGCCAAGAAAACCCCAAAATGGGGTCACGAAGAGTCAGACACGACTGAAACTACTAAACAACAAATGTCTCTTACACAGGGAGTGTTCTTTAGAAGACTTAAAGGGTTTTATATATATATATATATATATATATATATATATATATATATATACACACACATATATATATATATATTTATTAGTGTGAGTCAAATTTTTGTATTGTCAAAATCCTTCACATCCAACGAATCACAAATCCTTTCAGTTCCATCTCCACAATTTTTCTTGCATTCAACCCTTCCTTCCTGTCATCAAAGATAAGTCACTTAACCTATCTGGGCCTCAGTTTCATCTTTAAAATGAAAAGATTGGAATAGATTATTGCCAAGTCTCCTCCAGCAATGTATTTATAATCTTATTTTCATTGCACCAACCCTAAGTAATAGAAGCCCTTTTTTATTTGCCACCATCTAAGATGATTATAATATTCTCTTAACAGGCTTTCCAATCAGAAAAAATTCTTTTGGCATAGATTGGATCTTGTTATTTTTCTACTAAAAAAACTTATTCTCTATTGCCTACTATAAATTTCAGATTCTTTTGCTTGGTATTCAAGACCTTTAAAAAACTGGTACCATCTTACCTTTCCAGCCTCCAAGTACTCTATGCTGCAGTAAAACTGGTCTACAATCTATTCCTCTGAAATATCTTCTATCCTTCCACCTTGATTCCCTTGTTCACGCTGTACCTTATGCCTCAAATGTCTTCCTTTTCCCACTTTGTCTATTGTATAATTACCCCTCATTTAAAGTTATGCTTAAGTGCCACTTCTTCCATAAGACCATTCCAGATTCTGCCCTTCTTTTCCCTTCCTCCAACCAACTCGAAAATGGCCTTTCTTGTCTCATCACACATACCCCTTTGTTTTGCAATTCTCCAAGGAACCTATCATATAAATCAGAATGATTTGTGTTTTATCGCTCACTACTAGTTCGAAAGATCTCTGATGTCAGAGTATGTCTTATCTAAATTTTTTCATCTCCAACAGGCCTAATATAGTGATGTTTAATAAATGCTGAACTAATGAATAAATAAATGAAAATTCTCTTTTCTAACTTTCAAGCTTCTTAATGATCTGGTCATTTCTGGTGTTAACTCTCATTATTCACCTTTATAAACCTGGACTATTTACCATTCTTCAGACAGGCCATGTCATGTATTTCTGGAGTTTTGATTTCTACTTGTTGAAATTATACTCAATCTTCCAGCTGAAAACGCAACCCACTCCTGTGAAGTCTTCTGTTATCTCCTGTCAAAAAATTAGCCTAGAACATAGCAACTTCTAGTTCAAGCAAGTTATAGCTTTACAGCTTATGGCCATAAAGGAAGGAGCTATTCAGCAGAGACAGGAATATTATGGAAGAGTTTCTCAACCAACTGCATGAGACAACAATATTTTTCAATTAAAATTATTTTATACTTCCATAGTAACCATGTTGCAATAGAAAGCACAAACAAAATAAGACAATAAAAATAAAGAAAGTAAAAACATATGCTTCAATCTGCATTGAGTGTTCATCAGTTCTCTTGCCACAAGTAGTCAGCATTTTTCATCATGGTTTTTTTGAATTTTCTTGGATCATTGTCTTGACCTGGGTAGCTGAGTCTTTCACAGTTGATCACACTTACAATATTGCTGTTACTGTGTACAATGTTCTCCTGCTTTTGCTCACTTCACTTTGCATCAGTTCATATAAGTCTTCCCAGGTTTTGCCTGAAATGATCCTGCTCCTCATTTCTTACGCAATAGTATTGCATCACAACCACATGCCACTACTTCACACCTTGTTCAGTCATTCCCCAATTGATAAGTACCCCCTCAATTTCCAATTCTTTGAGTCAACAATTTTGTACTCATTGAAGGGAAAAATAAAATAAAATTCTTAGACAAGATGAGTAGGAATATATAAAATAGACAAGATAATGGAGTGATACCACAAAGAGACTTAACAGTTGTGAGAGGCCAGATTGTTTGGGATGGTCTGAGAAAGAGGTAAAATATTAATGAATTGTTGGTCATAATAAGTAGTATGAGTGCTTCCATTGTTCTAAAGAAAGCAAGACTTCCCACTGGAAAACCCATTCCCATGGTCCTTCAGGACAGAAATCGCTCGCTACCCGTTGTCCTTTGAAACAATGCCAGGCTTCTAGAAGCACAACATCAGAGGAGATTTAGGATCTATTAGACCTAGAATCCTGATTCCACACCCCCTTAGCCAGACATAAACACTCTGTTTTCTCTCCTTCTCTAGCACTTTGCATTTACCTCTCTGTTTTCACTTGAATCCTGTTTAACACTCAGATACATGTTCTATCTTTGAGGGCAGGGATCTTTTTCGTTTGTCTTTGTGGCCCCTGAAGGCCAAACTCAGTAATTTGCACACCATGGATCTTCAATAAGTGTTTAATGAATTGAATTCAATCATGGGGTCAGACATGTCAGTGCATACATGATGGATCTGAGTAATTCAAGTCACTTACCCACAGACATCTTCTTAGTTGTACATTAAAGTGTCTGAAATTCTTCTAATGGAGATTTATTTTTTTATTCCTTGGAGGAATTATAGGTCCTAAGAGTTTGGATAAAATGGACGTAGGGGCTGAAACAATTTGCTTCTATATGGCAATTTAAAGTTTAAGATGCTTTTTGTTCAGTACTCTGTGAAGTAGGAGATATAGTAGTGTTCTTTCCATGTTACGGCTAAAGAAACTGAGGCCATATGAAATGAAATGATTTGTGCACAGTCACAATTATTTGTATTAGAGCTAGAGAGGGTAGTAACTAGCATAGGTAAATGTGGTTATGTCTCAGGTTGCTGACGTGAGAGGTCAGTGAACATTTTCCCCCACGAGGACACATTTCCTTTCCATAATAATGATTATTCCCACACCTTACCTCGTACTCCTCTGCTTGCCTGTTTTACCATCAACCAATCAGTCAGTCATTTAGTAAATAAGCTCTTATTAAGCACCTGCTTTGTGCCAGGCACTGTGCGCGGCACTGGGGGATACAAAGACAAAACGTGTTTAGTCCCTGTCCTTAAGGAACTAGTATTCTATCAGGAGATTCATTATATAAATATATAAGTGCATATATGCATATACATATATGATACAGATAGTATATATATGTGTGTATGTGTATATATATACACACGTATATAAATTTGGGGGGAAGAGGCACAGTAAATAGGAGGATTAGGAAAGATGGCCATGCCAAATATGGCTTTTGGGCTGAGCTTTGAAGAAAACCATGGATTCTAAGAGGTAGAGATGAGAAGGGAGGACAGTCCAGGCATGTAGGATAGCAAAGGCATAAAAATGATTGAATTCAATGGAGATGGAGTATTGTGTGTATGTACAAAACATGCTTCAAAGCAAAAATTTCCCGTGGCCATTACCTCCAAGGGATCTATTTCTACGGCAATACATTCACCAAGTCCCCACAAAAGGAGTGAGGACCAAATACCTCCTTCTCCTTGGGTGATGGTCTTCTCTGACACCATCCTTCCTCTCTTGGTCAACTCTTTTTGTTCCAGGTGAAAAAAAATTCTCTAGTCACTGCTCTGGAACTAGGACTCACATCTAAGGCTTCTTAATCCCACAATTTGTCCCCAATAATTCAGCTACTGTTCAAGTACTTATTAACAGCTCACAATTTAGTACTTTAGTAAGAAGCAGTGGACAGTAAGTTCCTGGATGCACAGAGTAAAGCTAGGCTGGGATAGTGGGGTGGAATATCTAGATTGGGACAGAAGGTCTGAAAACCTACTTCACAATTTTGCATAGATTCTTCCCTGATTAGTTGCCAAGTCATGAAATATTTTTTTTGAATTTCTTTAATGCTAGGGGTACATGTGACTCAACCAGCAGTGGTCCTGGCCAACAGCAGAGGGATTGCAAGCTTTGTGTGTAACTATGAATTGACAAACAAAACCAAAGAGATCCGAGTGGGGCTTCTTCGACAGATGGACAACCAGATGGTTGAAGTCTGTGCTTCAACATATCTGGTACAGAATCAACCAGTATTCATGGATGACATGCTTGAGTGCACAGGAAATGCCAGTGGGGATAAACTGATGCTCACTCTCACAGGACTGAAGGCCTCGGACAGTGGACTGTACATCTGCAAAGTGGAGCTCATGTATCCTCCCCCCTACTACATGGGTTTGGGCAATGGAACGCAGATATACGTCATTGGTGAGCAAAACTGTTTCACCTTTGTAATAAGGATCAAAACAGTAATGAAATGATATACATGCTATAGAACTACCTTATTTTGCATATCAACTAGAAATGACAAAAATAATTTTGTTCCTGGGCATTAGGCTATTCATTGTTGAGTTTGGAAGGTTATTTGGGTCTCTTGTTTGCCCTTTTGCAAAGGCAGTCGTGTTACCAATAGTCCCAAAAGTCAAGATAATGACTGAGTATAATTGGGGTTAAAGAGCTCTAACTAAGGCACCTGGGGGAGTGGTAAGCCTTATGTTTTGGGGATGACATACTTGGAAAGTTATATCAAGCTTCCAGATTCTCCATATATTATCCAATAATGGAGACATGATTTAGGAAGTCCCACTTTCTTTCTTTCTGTTCAAGCTTGTCAGTCCTTCTGACGTAGAAAGAGGTAGGGCCCTGCCAAAACTTTCTTATCCTACACTACTTACCTGAGAGGCCACCCATGAAAATGGCTTGCTTGGTACATATAGGGAGGCCTCAATCCATAGAAAAAGAAGTTTCTTAAGTCATAATGATTTTCATCTTGGGACTGGAAGGGAACTTAGAGGTCATCTTGTCTGAACCTCTCGTTCTATGGGTGAAAAGGGAAGCAATTTGCTTGAGTCTCACAGCTAATGAATGGCAGAGCAGGGACTAGAGCCCAGGCCTCATGACTTCTAGTCCAGTGATCTTTCCACTATGCCAACCACAGGGAGATTGTATTTCTCCTCCTCTGTTTCAGATCCTGAACCTTGCCCAGACTCTGAAGTCATGCTCTGGATCCTGGCAATCGTGAGCTCTGGATTATTTTTTTACAGCTTCCTCATCACAGCTGTTTCCTTGAATAAAATGGTGAGTATTACCTTGGTCCCTTCCCATGCTGGGCTTCTCCCATTGTCAAATCTCCATCAGCCTAAAGGCCTCCTCTGCCACTCAGCATTGCGTTGAAGGTCTTTGAGGCTGAGGAAGTCAAAGAGGAAGGGGGAAAGAGTGATAGAACCCCGAAAAGAACAGCGAGAAGCAACTACTGGAGGGTTCAGGGATGACTCATTTTAGATCAGTGTGTTCAACACGGCAGTGTCTGTGTGCTTCTGAAGGGTTTCACTTTGACTAACAGCTGGAGGAAGGCCACCTGGCTGCTTCACTTCTCAACTCCATTTAAAATGAACTCTAGCAACTAGTCTCTGAATATCGGGCTGGCTTTAGGCAAAGTTGGGGGCAGGGGAAAGGAAGGAAGGAAGAAGGGAAAAAGCATTTGTTAAATCCTTTCTCTGTGCCAGGTGTTACGCAAAATAATTTACAATTATGTTCTCGTTTGATCCTCACAACAACCTTGGAAGATAGATGCTGTTGTTATCGGTTTTGCAGTTGAGGAAACAGGTTAAGTGACTTGTCCACAGTTGTATGGTTAATATGGTCTGAGGCTAGATTTGAACTCGGGTGTTTCTGCCTGGACCCTAAGATAATTTCCCATTATTCCATATTTGTCTGATAAGTACTAATTCATGTATATGTTGTCAACCCAGTTAGAATCCTTAAGGGCACCAGCTGTTTTTCCTCCTTCTCTATAACCCCAGTGCTTAACACAATGCCTACCTCATGTAAATGCCTAATAAATGCTTGTTGATAGATATATTAGTGGGTTTCGCCTACCTTTCTCACCACATACTGCTATCACAGAGAACAACAGAATGAACTTAAAAAAATGAGGTGACAAATTAAAGATAGATATAGGAAAAGAGAAAAGTCATCTAGAGGAGGGCAAGGATTTATTCTGAGAAATAGCTAACAATACTTGATTACCTTTCTAATTCAATAGACCCTGACCCATTAAGTACTGTTGCAGACACAAATCAGCCAATAGTCATTGAGCTGAGATGAGAAAGATGGTACCTCTTTTTTTTCTGGCCTCTTTAAAGTTTCTTACCACACACCCTGCCGTTCTATCTTATAGACAGGGAAGATGGTTTCCATTTTACAGAGATCGTAGAGCGTTCCTTATCCAATAGTCTCAGAAATATAATCAAGAAGAGATCCTTATTCTAAAACCTGTCCACCATGTTTTGTAACCATGCCAAGGAAAGTTCTGTGTTGTATAATGATAACTCATTCTCTCTCTCTCTCTCTCTCTCTCTCTCTCTCTCCCTCTCTCTCTCTCCCTCTCTCTCACTCTCTCTCCCTCTCTCTCAGCTAAAGAAAAGGAGTCTTCTCACTACAGGAGTCTATGTGAAAATGCCCCCAACAGAACCTGAACATGAGAAGCAATTTCAGCCCTACTTTATTCCCATCAACTGAGAAAAAGGAGTGGTGCATAGAGAGACAGTTTTCCAACTGCAAGAGAAACTGAGATCTTCACTTTCATTATAACCTGCTTTAAAAACATTTTTTGAAGGAGGGAGGGTAGAGGGTGGGCTTGAATGTGGGAGGATGAAAAAACAAACAAACCTCTAATTAAAATACAGTTGACTATAGAGCCCTAGCTAGGTATTTGGAGAATTAAAATCCAAAGAGCAGGATATGTCAGGGAAGAGAATGTTTCTGACATCTTGAGGAAATATGAACTAAAAGGATCCATCCAGGAGCAAAACAAGAATACCTTATGATATAGGATGGCGGACCTAGGTTAGGGCAATGTATTAAGGAAGGAAGGAGAGGACTTCTGTTCAACTTTGTATTTTAAATGTACTAAGCAAGTCTGAGCAAAATTATCTTTTCAGGATTATTATGTTATCATTTTTTTCTCTTTACAAATGTTTTGTTACAAGAAGATTTTTTTAAAAAAATGCAGTCAAATGGCTCTGTTTAAACCAGTGATTTCCTCAGTTGTATTAGTTGTATTGTACCAATATGTATCCTTTATAAAGTCTGATAGCATTATGTGCCAGGTAAGGCAAGGGGTAAAGTATCTGCTGATCAGTTACATTCAAACACTATGTGACAGTGTCTTGCCTTCCACTGACTAATTGAGAAGGCTGGTGGACCCTGGCTCAGGACACTAATGAGCCAGGAAGGGAAGAAGGTCATTTCCCAATTAACTCTGAATCCAAATGAAATAGTAGTCACTCTCTGGATTCCAACAGAAAGGTAAGGTTCCATTGGCGTGATAGGACCCAGGACATTGAATGTTGGATCCTGACACTTTATCTGGCTTCCCACTTAAGTCAAAACTGGTGGTAGCTGAGCAAATCCTGACTCAACACAGTAGAAGGAAAAGGTTCATTCTGGAAGTCCTTTCAGGATGTCCCAACTCTGTGGGACAGATGATAAATGTCCACTTAGCAACAAGGCAGGAGGTAGTTGGTGTCTGGGAAGGGCACATAATGTTTTTGAAAGTGAACACTGTTTGGGTGTTTTTAAACTCATTATTTTCCATGAAAATGTAAACAATATGTATAGTATTTTAATTAAATAAAATGCTGTGATTGTTTTCCAGAGCTTGTTTACTTTTTTAAAAAAAATTTAAACATATTTTCATACAAGAAATAAAGCCAAGAATAAATTAGAAAGAAATAGAAGTTAAAAAGAAATGTTGGGGCAGCTAGGTGGCACAGTGCATAGAGTGCTAGGCTTGAAATCAGACAGACTCATCTTCTTGAGTTCAATCTGGCCTCAGACACTTCCTAGACCTGTGACCCTGGGCAAGTCCCTTAATCCTGGTTGCCTCAGTTTCTTCATCTGTAAAATGATCAGGAGAAGGAAATAGGAAACCAGTCCAGTGTCTTTGCCAAGCAAATCCTAAATGGGGGTCACAAAGAGTTGGAAATGACTCAACAACAACAAACAACGAACATAATTCCTTCACGTTCCAAATATCTTTCTTCCTGACCTGTTAGACTGTAAGCTTCATGAGGGTAGGAGCCAGGTCTTGTTAGTCAGCAAGCATGCCCCAAACCTGGTGTTCCAAGTACACTTGTGATTCTTGGTTAACCCTTTAGGGGTTTCTACCTTCTTAGTTCCCCTTTGATGTTTTTCATTCTTTTCTTCTATGTCTCGTTGCGCTTTTGCCCATTCAATTCCAGGTAATGTTCCTATTTCTTCAGGGGTTCGCTGATATTCAAACAGGAGATGTTGAAATAAGCTCAGCCACCATCAACTAGCTCTATTCCATCCCTTTAAGATCAAAAAGCTCCTTATAAAGTTCTGTGAGAAATGATTTATTTAGACTCCTACTCTATTCCAATCAGTGTTAATCAGTTTGATATGATTCCATTGTGGTAACAATTATAAGTTCCGTATATCAGGTCCCTGAGCTGTGAACTGCAGATTACAAATTCACTTGCTTCATCATAGGAAGCTAACTAGAGGCTTGCCACCCTTGTTTTCCCTTGTTACGGTGACCAAGTACTTATTGTTGTGCTGCTGGACCACTCTCTCTTGTCCAACATGAACAGGTTACCATCTTATGACTCCTTAGTCAGTGGAGAAGCCCCATGCTTCACCCAAACTGAGACCTCCCTGATGATACACCATGTTTTTTGGCTGATGCATCATTTTTTGGCTCTTGAAGCAAGGTCTGTCAACCAATGGGATTCGTATTATGTGTAGCCCCTCTAGAGTTTTCAGGTATCAGATGTTATAAAAATAAGACCCCAGAGGAAGGAGGCATCTCAGATTGTGAGAAAGATCTGAGGTCCATTTCATTAGAGGGATCCATGGACCCTTTAATAAAGTGCCATTGGCTCAGGGCTCTGCCTCAGTGGTTTTTCTTGCGGATTGGACAATTATAATCCCCATGTTATCTACTTTCTCTTCTCTCAAAAAGCTTATATTCTAACATGGGACATAGATTAGACACAGAAGAGTAAATTATATATTAAATATGCATCTCTATACCATCCCTATTTATCATGGTCAACGGAGTCTGAATGTTTCAAGTTTCATCATAACCTTCATTTTCATGCTTGAGGTTATGATGAACCCACAGATCTAACTAGTTTATAGGAAATCCATGTTAATAAGAAGGTAAGTTATATGGAATATATCCTGATCTGGGGGAGCAAAAAGCGTTTTCTGGAGATAGCTCAGACTGTTTCATAAAGCTCATTATTAACTTTCCATGTAAGCATTTTCACTGTGGAAATCAGCAAACACTGCAAATCAGGGCTTGATTTATTGTTTTGTTGGTTGTCTAGACTTAAGAAAGTGATGAAGAAAATGTTAATAAGGCAAATTAAATTTAAAAGTATGACCTGGTACATTTAGTATTTACCAGCACACCCTTGGAGCAATCCTTCTGTTATGGACTGAAGACAGAAAAGAGAATGAGAGGGAGGGGCATGTGGAAAAGGGAGGGGACAGAGCAGTTATAGCACTTGATTTCAACTACTGACCAGAACACACACATTTCTGCCATCTACAGTGTCCCCTGAGCACTGCATTTTCTCTTTGGCTCTGTGCATTTGTTTTTGGTCCCAACATTCCCTCCTCCTCTGCCTATCAAAATACCACCCAATTTGCTCTAGGGGTGGGGAACCTTTGGCCTCAAGGACACATGTGGCCCTCTAGGTCCTCGGGTGCAGCCCTTTGACGAAACCCAAACTTCGCAGGACAAATTTTGCTAGACCCATCTCAAGTCTCACTTCTTCCAGGAAGCGCCTGGAAAACTGAAGGCCAGATTGATATTTATCCATTTATTATCATCTGCAAAACCACATATTATTGTTCTACTGTATTGCTTTCCATTTGTTTCATCTATGTATTTTTTTCTCTGCCTAATTCAATTCTAATCCCTTGGATGACAGATAACAATGTAGTAGAAAGCCTGGACTTGGATTTAGGTTGACTTGGATTTAAATCCTATGCCCTTCTGATACTTACTGAATGTTTGACCATAGGCAAGTCTTTTAACCACTTTTAGCCTCAGTTTCCTCATCTGTAAAACAGGGATAGTAAGACATACAGTACCTCACAAGGTTGTTGTGAGGATCAAATTAGATGATGTATATAAAGCAAATCATAAAGTGCTACATAAATGCCAGTTATTATTAGTAACAGTATTGCTATATACTTCTTCAGTATCCCTCATAGACCTCAGCACCCATCTATGCACAGAGAAGGATTTTAATTCACATTTATTAACTTGATTTGAATTATTATGGCATTTGTGACAATTAGTCTGTTTTAACCATAAACTCTATGTGCAGAGCCTTGAAAATATTTGTTCACAGGGAACTGTTTACCACTGTGCATAATAATAACAAGGCACAGTGATGTAGCTGTTCAGCATAATAATGAGACCATGGGAGCAAATGAGGTCACCAAGGGAGAGAATACATAGAAAAAAGTATCCAGAACAAAGCCTTAGGGGACATGCATCTCTAGGGCATGGATAATGATCCCACGAAGGATACTAAGCAGGAGACATTATACACAAAGACAACAGGAGGAGAATCAGGCAAAAGAAGGATAAAGGAAGCCAAGGGAGGAAAGAAGTTCTAGTCAGAGGGAATGGTGGACAGGACTTTAAGCTACGGCAAGGTCAGGAAGGATGAGTATTGAGAAAAGGCCATCGGATTTAGTTGTTAGGTTATAGGATTATAGGTTTATTACTGGAAAGGGCTTTAGACTTCATCTAGTCCACCTGCCTTGTTTTACAAGGAAGGATACTGAGGCTTGGAGAAGAAAAATTGCTTGCCCAAAGTCACACAGGAATTGAGTGGAACATCTAGGGCCCAAATTCATGTTCTATGATTCTAGTTCTAGTGTGTTTTCCACTTCAATCATTGGTAATCTTGAAGAGGGCAATTTCAGTTGAGTTATGGGGTCAGAAGCCAGATGTCAACGGTCTGAGAAGTTAGCAGGTGATAAGACAGTGGAGGCCGTGAGTATAGGAACTCCTTTTTTTCTTATAAAATATTGGTCAAATAGGCTATACACTTTTTACAATCTTGTCTTAGAGATACTGTTAACAAACCAGATAGTTTGGAACTCAGTTACACTGAGAACTACTTTTTCATGTAAGGAAGAGTTCCATGTAGAGAAAGAGGACTAGATGATGTCTAAAGCCCTTTCCAGTAATAAACCCATAATCCTATAACTGACAACTAAATCAGATGTAGGATGTCTTCTTCAGAGAATGGAGAAAAGGAGGATGAAATAAATTTGTAGAGAGTTCTGAGGTATGAATCAGAAGAAGGATTTTGCAACAAAAATCTTTAATTTTCTCAATAAAGTAGGAGGTGAGGTCATTTGTTGAGAGAAGGGAATACTGGTTGGGTTGGAGCTTTGAGGAGATTTGGAATAACTGATATGATAAATGTATTAAGAGTTAATTGGATGGGGCAGGGGAGGTTGTTTTGCAGCAAGCAGTGAGGGTGAATAGAATTTTTTTTAAAAATTTTTATTTATTTTATTTTTAATTTATGAAATAAAACAAGCATTTCCATAACATAGTATAATAAAAAAGATGATTGCACATGAAACTGCAAATAGAATAGAATCTTAGAGTTGAACATGATCTCAGAATTCTATCTAGTCTAATGAGAGCCTAAATAAGAACTTCTCAATAATGCCATTGATAAGGTTATCACACACATGCACAAACACAAACACATGCTATATATTATACATATTATATGTATGCATATATTTTCTTTATACATTATTTTCCTTCATTTATTGTACAATCTAGCCAAATTGGCCCAAGCACATTTTTTGCCTCTCCTGTTGCTGTGCCTTTTTTCTAGTTGTCCTCCATACCTGGAAAGCACTTCCTACTCACTTAAGACCTGCAGCCTTCTATATGAAGTCTTTCTCTTTCCTAATTGCCCAGTTGCTAGTATTTTTCTCCTTAAATTATCTTAATCTTTTAAAAATAATTACTTTCTTTTATAAATTTAATTATTTTAACCTATAATTTATTTTATAATTTAATAATTCTAATTTAATAATTATTTTCTTTCATTAGATATTTCTCAATTACATGTAAAAATAATTAGCAATCATTTTAAAAAGTTTTGAGCTCCAAATTCTTTCCCTGCTATGCCTCCTCCCTCCTTGAGAAGGCAAGCACTTTGATTTTGGTTATACACATGAGGTCACGCAAAACTTGTTTCCATATTAGCCATGTTGCAAAAGAAAACACAAACAAAAGAAAACACAAACAGTCTGCATTCTGAGTTCATCAGTTCTCTCTCTGGAGGTGAATAGCACTTTTTTCATCATGGATCCTTTGGAGTTCTTCTTGGTTCATTGTCTTGATCAGGGTAGCCATTTTGATCATCCTTACAATATTGTTGTTACTTTGCTTTCTGTTATCTTAACCAATCTGAGAGGTATGAGGTGGTATCTCAGAATTGTTTAATTTGCACTTCTTTAATTAGTAGTGATTTAGACCTTTTTTTATATGACTGTTGGTAGCTTTGATTTCTTCTTCTGAAAACTACCTGTTCATACTCTTTAACCATTTTTTAACTGGATACTGGTTTTTATTTTTATAAATTTGGGTCATTTCCCTATGCATTTGAGAAATGAGGTCTTTATCAGAGAAACTTGTTATAATTCTTTTCCTCCAGTTTCCTGTTTTCTTTCTACTTTTGACTGCATTGGTTTTGTTTGTATGAAAGTTTTTTAATTTCATATAATCAAAATTATCCATTGTACTTTCAGTAATCCTCTTTATTTCTTGTTTAGTCATAAGCTCTTCCCTTATTCATCGATCTGAGAGGTACATTTTTTCTGCTCCCCTAATTTGCTTATGATATTATTCTTTATGTCTGAATCATTTATCAATCTTGACCTTATCTTGGTATATGGTGTGAGATATTGGTCTATGCCTAGCTTCTCCATAACTGCTTTCCAGTTTTCCCAGAAATTTTTGTCAAATGTTGAATTCCTCCCCTAAAACCGAGGATCTTTTGGTTTGTCAAACACTACATGGTCATTTACTACTGTGTATTGTCTATCTATCTATTCCATTGATCCACCCCTCTCTTTCTTAGCCAGCACCAGATTGTTTTGATGATTACCCCCTTTGTAATATACTTTGAAATCTGGAACTGCAAGGCAGCATTCCTTAACATTTTTTCCCCATTGATTTCTTTGATTTTTTGTTCCTCCAGATGGAATTTTATTACTATTTTTTTCTAGCTCTACAAAATAATTCTTTGGTAGTTTGATATCAGTCTGTCTTAAGGAAGAACTTAAGAGAAGAGAAACCTACTTCCTAAGGTATCCTATTTACTTTTCAGTATCTCCAGTGACTAGGAAATTTGTCCTTACCTTGACTTTAAATCTATTTTTCTTCAACTTCTTCCCACTTCTCTTAGTTATTCAACTAAGAGATCAAACACTGAAAATTCAAGTCATTTTTACATGCTTGCCATTCAAAGACTTGACTATTGCTAACATATGCTCCTTGCCCTCCACCCAAGTCTTCTCTTTTTTTAGGCTAAAATAAACTTGATTTAGCCAGTTTTTACATGGTATCATTTCCAGTCTTCTTACCGTCCTGGTTGCTTTCTTCTGGTTGCTTCTTGTCAATGTTATCAGCACCCCAAATTGAAGATAATATTCCAGATATAATCTGGGCCTCTAATCAGGGCAGAATGCAGTGGGAATGTTATCTTACTTTTTCTGGACACAAGACTTCTCAATGAAGTATAAGTTGAATTAATTTATTTTTATATTTTTGTCTCAGTAGTTAGCACAGTGCTTGCCACACATTAAGCATGTAATCTCTTGGATATGCCCTCTTTTGTCTACTTGCACAGCCACAACACTACAAACCCTCATTAACGCTTACCTGGACTATTGCAATAGACTTCCGATAGACCCTTCTTCCTCAAATATCACCCCACTCCAATTATCCTACACTCAGCCAACACAGGGATTTTTCTAAAGCACAGATCTAACCATGTCATTTCCCTACTCAACTAATTCTGCTGGCTACCTCTTGCCTCCAAAATAAAATATAAGGTCCTGATTCATTCAAAACCCTTCCCTACTTATCCTTTTTCTATTTTTACCATCTTAAACAATTCTCCCCTCCATGCATTTTATAATTAAATTATAGGGATCTATGGGGTATTCAGAGAGGACTAGCACGTCTGGTATTAGAGTTTGCCAAGCCCTTTACAGGGCTGCTCATCTACTATTGATGTCCACCTTTCACCCGACTCTCACTTGTGGCTTCAGGAAACTGTACCATATGCAGTGGCTACAACCCAGTAAAAGCATCTTGGCAGGAGGGCTAAATCAGGTTGAGGACAATTGACAGGCCTTGAACCCGTCATTGTGTTAGGGGGATATATACCCAGATAAGTGAAGACTCCCCCTTGTGGAGTGGGTGGACAAGAACAATTTGTTCCGATAGTCATGAAGGTAGATGAAGTAGGCTCTGTGAAGTGCTTAGAGTTTGGCCAGATATTAAAAATGCCAAGGTCATCTACTGCATGGCCAATCATCTTGACTTTGTCTTGCCACTGGACTTTGATAACTCTGGAAGAGAAGAGTGAGGCTGATACCGTGTGAATCTGCCTCACTTCAATTCACTCGCAAGTCAAGACATCACTCATGATGCCATTGGTCCTCTTCGAAACAAAGGATAGACAACAATTGTATTACATGCATCTATTTGCTATTCCTTGAATACAACATTCCGTCACCCATGTCTGTGGCTTTGCACTGCTTGTTCCTCATGCCTGGAATGCTCTGCCTCCTTATCTCTGCCTCTTAGCTTCCCTTGTTTCCTTCAGGAGTCAGCTCCAATACCCCTTCTGCAGGAGACCATTGCCTATTGCCCTAGCAATTAGTGCCTTCCTTTTGACATTACCTTCCATTTCCTCTGTATTGAAAATATTTTGTATGTTCCTCTTATTTTACATGTTGTCTACCCCCTTTAGGACAGAGACTGTTTTTGCCTTTCTTTGCATTTCCCATGTCAGAACATATTGCTGCTGTTCAGTTCTTTCAGTCGTGTGACCCCCATTTGGGGTTTTCCTGGCAAAGATATTGGGGTGATTTGCCATTTCCTTCTCCAGCCCATTTTACAGATGAGGAACTGCAGCAAACAGGGTTAAGTGATTTGTCCAGGGTCACACAGATATTAAGTGTCTGAGGCCAGATTTGAACTTATGATAAGGATTCTTCCTGATTCCTGGCCCGGTGTTCTGTGCACTATGGCACCACCTAGTTACCCCATCCCTTTCTTTAATGGTCTTTTAGAGTCTGGATTACTCTTGTTGGGTATGATAGAGTTGGTAGGGATTCCTTTCAGATGGCTCTTGAGATCCCTTTGAACTTTTAAATTCTTTGATTCTGTATCCCTTGCTTTCAATGGGCACAAGGGATGAAAACACTCCCTGTATCTATGGTCTTCCATTACTTTTCCAAGGCCTAATACTTTTTTTTCTTCATTGTTTTCTATTCCTTCTTGGAGTATCACATATATCCATGTTAAATAGAGGTATAGTTAACTGTTTTGAAAAGTCTTGGGATATTCTTTAGGATACATGTCCCAGGAAGAAAACAGACTTCATTATTGCTGCTATCAGGTTGAAAAATAGCTGCCTCAGTTCCCCTTAGTAAGGAGTCACCAATCTGTACAACTTGAGGCACTTCATGGTACAGTGGAAAGAGTACTGGGCCTGTGGTCAGGCAGCCCTACACTGAAATCTGGCTGCAGATACCTTCTTTTGTCCAATGCTTTCTTTTGCATTAAGTTGCATCAATTGGGTTTAAACTCTGATGCTTTCTATCAAGATAGAAAGGCTTTGAGTCCAATCCTGATGAGAGATTGGATTTGCTTCCTGACAACCATCCTAGCTGAGTACAGGGTGGTGCTTTGCTAGTAGACTGGGCACTATGTGATGAATTCTCTAGCTATGCTGACCCACAAAACACAGAAAAGGATAACAATGTCTTTCAAACTTGGGAAGCCCCTTTCGATTTCTGTAGGGACAGTTGCAGAGCTTTTTAGACTGTCTATAAACCTTAATGTAACTGACAGTACCCTAAATGGGAGCCCCTAATCCAATGATATCAATATTTATATCATAATTATAAATGAAACTAGAAGATGAAAGGCAAGTGCAGGTTAGTGGAAATGTGGGTCACAGCCTCCTTGAAGTAGCAAATAGGGGAGTTAATCTTCTTACATGTTCAAAGGCAAATATGATAATTTCATTCAACACTTGATCATCATCATTCATTGCAGTCAGTGCTTATGATAAGCATTTTCAAAAAGGACCACCATGAAGAGAACTGCAGACTAAGTGCCTACATCCGTTGCAAAGGGGGAGCAAGTAGGAAGGAAACAAGCATTTAATAAGCACCTACCATGCCCCATAGGGGCAGCTAGGTGGCATAGTGCATAGAGACATTCATCTTCATGATTTTGAATCTGGCCTCAAACACTTACTGGCTCTGTGACCTTGGGCAAGTCATTTAACTGTATTTGCTTCAGTTTCCTCATCTGTAAAATGACCTGGAGAAGGAAATGACAAACTACTCCCTTATCTTTGCTAAGAAAACCCCAAATGGGGTCACAAAGAGTTGGACATGACTGAAATGACCTAACAACAACAATGCCCCAGGCACTCTGAAATGTACTTTACAAATATTCTCTCATTTGATCCTCACAACTCTGAGAGTCAGGTGCCCATTTTAAAGTAGAGGAAACTGAGGCAAACAGAGTTTAAGTGAATTGCCTAAGGTCAAACAGCTAGTAAGTATCTGAGACAATATTTAAATTTAGATCTTCCTGACTCCAGGCTTCCTGACTCTATCCGCTGTGTCAACTAGCTGTTTCAAGTAAAGAAATTATATTGATAACTTGAGAAGACCCCTAGCCTCATTGGAATCAAAATATGTTTGATACTTGATAACTTCATTGAAAAGGTAGGAATAAGGATTGGTGGTAAAAAGTTGGAAACCATGTTTTGGGATTAAGAAACAAAAAAGGTCTGAGATGGTAAGATTACACAAGAGTCTCATGCTTATATACCAGGGCTGTCTAACCTTAGGTTATCTTAAGGCCACATTAAAATAAAATAATTATTTGAGGGCCACACCCAGAATAAAAAATATAGTACACTAATAGAAAGTGGGGGAACGTGTGTTATCAATACAACAGGCGAAGGTATGAAGCTCAAAAGTAAACACAAAACAATAAAGTGACAACACAACAGTATAAAGGTAGGTGCGTACTGACTAGTCTGCATTGTGTAGATGGAACACATCCCACAGATTGACTGAAAATTCTGTGTGATATGTTCCGTCCATAATACTGCTTAAAAAACACCAAAGAAAATTAACATCAATGAGATTATTTATTAGCGATGCAATTAAAAAATCTAATACACATTCCGTGCAAATTATTATTTTATTTTTTCGCTTGTGAAAATTAAAACCCACAGGCGAGCCACACAAAATCGCACTACGGGCCATATGAGGCCTGTGGGCCATATTTTGGACATACTATGAATACAGAGAGGAAGAGAGAGAGAGGGAGAAGGAGAGGAAAAGAGAGACGGGGGGGGGGGAGAGAGAGAGAGAGAGAGAGAGAGAGAGAGAGAGAGAGAGAGAGAGAGAGAGAGAGAGAGAGAGAAGAGATTGGGGAAATGTTAGTGAGCACCAAATAAAGAAAGGTGAAATTTTGGATAGGAAATGATAAATTACTTATGAAGGAATAATTTCTGAATCATCTCTCAGTATAGTCAGAACATTTATTTGTTAGAGTTAAGATTAAAATCAAATACCAAATTAGAAGAATGAAAATGATAAGAAAATTATATTATGGAATTAAAACATCAACTTAATCTCAGATAAGCTATTAACATGGAAATGGGAAATAGATCAAAGAATTGACATCAACTCAGACTATCATCATTTACTTGGGAAATCGAACTGATGTCATCAATTGTCTTGATGAAAAGACCTAAAAAACCCAAGAAATACCTTAGCCAGCTACCACTTGGTCCTCTTACCGAACAGAGGTATGGCAACTAAAGGGTAACACTTGATATAGAGTCTTTACTCTTACAGAATCTTATAGAAGAGGATAGTGGAAGATTATGAACAATACAACCTCAATAAATATCAAGAAGAAAGGGAAAATATGTTTACAGCAAGCTTGATGAGAGACTCGATTCAATCCAATAAAATTCTATTATATGGCATATATTTACAAGGTACTATGCTAAGTGCTAGAGATGCAAAGACAAAGCTGAAATCATTCCTACTTCTAATTATATTGCCCTGAAGGATACAACGTCCCTGACTATTTTGGGATCACTGAAAGATGAAACTGGAAGGAGGACAAAAGGTAGATAATGACAGAAAATGGAAAATATCTGTCAAGGTTTCTTTAACAATTAAAAAAATACATCCATAGTAGTGGAACTAGAACCTTTGAATTGAATACTATAGTCTTTCATGTGCTCTATGGGTGCATAGAAATGCCACTAAAAAAAGAAGAGCAGTTGGAATGACAAAATGTACATGGATGAGTTCTATACTAGGGCCACAGAATTTTGCAGTAGTTGAGGGATTGAGTCTCAATATTCCTGAAAGAGGGGAGGATAGCAAGTGCTTGGGGAAAAATCATGAGAACTAGTCTATATACTTATCAAATACATCCTTGATTAAGGTATGAGAAAGGGACACTCAGACTTTTCCAAATGACCCTCTTTAACAGATTACCTCTTTATAGTCTTCATAATAATCCTAGGAGGTAGGCACTATTGTCATCCCCATTTTATAGATGTGGAAACTGAGGCTGACAGAGGTTAAGTGACTTGCCCATCATTACAAACCTAGTAAGTATCTGAGGCTGGATTTATACTCAGGTCTCCCTGTTTCCAGGTCCAATGCCTTATCTACTGTGCCATCTAGCTGCCATATAGAGAGAAGCAGTGTGATATCACAGTGCATAGAGCTCTGGGTTTGAACCCCTTACTCAAATACTTACTAGCTGGGTGACCCAGGGTGAATCATTTAATTTTTCTGAGTCTCAGTGTTTTCATATACAAAATGAGATTAATAATAGTGCCTATATCCCAAAGTAAGGATCAACCAAGAAAATGTATGTAAAATGTATGTAAACTATAAAGGACTCTATAAATATAAACTCTTACTTTTATTCTAGTTGAAGTATGGGTTGAAGCAGAGGGCCTTTGGGCTCTGAGATCCTGCTTGATCTCTGTGTTATCCCATGTCTCCTGAGTTCTAACCCTTCTTTGATCCTCCTCACGCATCCAACATAGATGGCCAGCTCCCCTTCCCCCAATTTTATTGTTCTGAGCATTCAACACTGGCCTTAGTTCATTCTGGTGTTAGACACTCCTTAAATTATTCTTAGAGATACTTATCTTAATTCATCCTTAATTCTCGGCACTTGCTTCCAATCTCTATCTTCTTTTTAATGTGAGTTGTTTGAAGAGTTCTATGTGCAACCATGTGGTTCTGTTTAGTCAGCTCCTCCTTTTCCTCTTCATTACAGTCATGTCTATCTTCAAGACTTCATTCTTGAGCACTGTTCTACTGGGTCAACTTATTCTGTAGATTATGAAGCTGTTGGATTCCATTTTATACTTCCTCTGAGTCCTTTGAAATCAGTTTTCTTAAAATCTAGGGTGCTGGTCAGATTGGGGCCACATTCCTTCTTCTCTGCCACAAACTCTAGGAGAGAGTGGTCATTTGCCTTTGAGAGCCTATTATTTCCACATTGGCAACCAGGTCCCTCTTGTTGGTCAGAATTAGGCTGCTTCCCTTGTCACTTCCTACAGGGTTCTTTTTACTCCACAAATTGGTTCAGGTGAATCCAGGTCAAAAATGAACAGCAAAATCTAGGACATCCTATCCCCTGGCAGCTTTTTCTTTTTGCAACTGAATATAGCTACTGGCTGCTCAGAAGAGGAAGAGAAGGAATGATAATAAAAATAATAATAATAAACATTCATATTCCAAAATAATAAAATGCTTATATTTTACAATAATAACCCAACATATTCATGTTTTATAATAGCAATAGATATTTATATTTATGAATAATAATAACATATTTTAGAATAGCAACAACAAATATTTATATTTCACTTGATGGCATTGGGCTCTCAGTCATCTTCTCTTTCTCTTTTTCTTCATTTGGGTTTGCACCTTCTGGACTGCTGAGATTTGTTTTGCTTTCAAATCCTCTTCTGAGCTTCCCTCTGGCTCTGTGGTTGATGCTCAATAAATTGACTTGGGATGTAGCTTGGCAATGATGTGATGTAGGGATTGCTATTAAAAGCATGAAAGTTAGGCCAAAAGATTAAGCAGAATTTACAACTTCAACTTATTGCTTTGGGAAATCTCTTAACAATGTCATGAAGACAATTACTTTTCTTCTTGTGCCTACTCCTGTTGCCTCTCTGATATGTTGCACCTAATTGGGGTTATATACATTCATGCTCCCAGGCAGTGCAATTATATTTGGCATTTTTCTCATCTTGACTTGATTTTCTCCTTTGAGAACAGAAGGACAACATACTGTGTCATTGACTGGGTGGGCAGGAGAGCGTTCTCTTTCTCTTCCCTCTCCTGCAACTTCTGGCTGACAATAGAGGAGTTTATTATTGCAAACTGGACAGAATCAACAGCTGTCAAGGGGCAGCGTGTTAGCAGCTGAATTAAGCAATCAGTGGGGTCATGTGTTCACTCCAAATTCATTCCTCCAGCTGAGGTCAGTGTTTTGGTAGGGAGATAACCTCTTGGAATGATATGCCATTGTAAAGGGGGGAAGTTATTTCTTTGTGTTATATTGACCTGAGGACACCTCACTTTGACTTGAATGATGGGGAAAGTTAATTAATTAAAAAAATTAATGTTATTAATATTTTGTCCTAGGAGATGTAGCCTGCTGTCTTCTTCCCTCCTCTCTATAGCCTGCTACGGTAATGTTTTTGTTGAATTATTTCCATCGTGTCTGATTCTTCATGACCCCATAGAGTGGTTTGCCATTTGTTTCTCTGGCTCCTTTTATAGATGAGGAACTGGGGCAAACAGGGTTAAGTGACTTGCCCAAGCTCACACAGCTAGTAAGTATCTGAGGCTGGATTTGAACTCAGTGAGTCTTCCTGATTCTAAGCCCAGTGCTCTATCCACTGCACCACCTAGCTACCTGCTATGCCAATAGAAACATGTTTTCAGTGCAAACTTCTCCCAGCCTTCACCAGGTCACAGAATATCACAGGAGATATTCATCTCACCCACAGATTATCAGGACATCTTTTCAATGATGTGGAGAACAATTTATACTAGAATGATGAGAAGGTAGTGTACTGGATTTTAAGTCAGAGGACCTGAATCCAATCACTGCACTATGATTTGCTACATGCGTGACCTTGGTTAGTCACCTAACCACTTCTGGACCTCAGTTTTTCATCCGTTAGACTAGATCCTACATTCCAGCTTTAAATCTTGTCATCCTCTCTCCTTGAGATGCAATGAATATGCACTCTAGTATTGAATACAATCAAGTTACTATAGCAACCAATCATAGCGGCTGAATGTAGAGGAAAGGGAGGGAAGGGGAGTCCTTTCACGAGCAATGAGATAAGAAGTTCTACTAAGTAGCAAATTTCCATAGATAATTTCAAATTTTAGGAAGCAATGAAAACTATTTCTCATGAAAGCAACACATTTTAAAAGGGTAACATTTCTATCTCTTTTAAAGATAATAATAATAGCTAAGTTGATAAAGCACCTTAAAGTTTACAAAGTGATTAACACATAAAATTTCATTGGATCCTCACAACAACCCTGCGAAGTAGGTGCAATTATTATTCCCATTTAATAGTCAGTTACTAGGTATTTACTAAGAGTTTACTATGTGCCAAGCACTGGAGATACAAAGAAAGAGTCTTGACCTCAAGTAGCTCACAAATTAGTGGGACAGATAACATAAAAAAGAAGGAAGTAGATATATTCAAAAGATATATAGATATAGAATGTAAACAGAAGATAGTCTCATAGGACAGACTCCAGTAGTGGTAAGGAAGAAGGAGTCAAAGGCAGGACCAGGAAAAGCCTCCTACAGAAGGTGGGAAGAGGAAAGATTTGAATTCAGTCTTGAAGAAAGCCAGAGAAGCTAGAAAGCAGAGATCAGGAGAGAAAGCACAATAAGCATGAGAGACAGCCAGTCAAAAACCATTTAGTCAGGAGTTGGAGTGCAGTGTGGGAGGAACGACAAGGAAGCCAGTGTCATTGGATCATAGAACACTTGGGAGGAGGAGTGTCAGAAAAGTGTGAAGGGAGGGAGAGGTCAGGCTCTGAAGGACTGCAATAGTAGAACAAGAATTCTAATCCAGGTTTTCTTACTATAAGTCAGACTCTTTTCTGTATTGGCACGTTGATGCTGTACTCATGGAAAATGTTGTAGAAGAAAAAAAAAGTCTTTGTATGTCCTTTCTGAGAGCCACTGAAAGAAATTCATTATTTAGTGACTTGGCTTCTGCTGTTCCTTAAGTCTAAAGTACAAGGTGAAGCAGTTTGAATGTTTCCCATTGACTTTCGGAATGGCTGAATATGTCTTCTGGATCCCTTTCTAGCATTATATTCTCATGATTTTCTATCCCCAGAAAAATGAGACACAGTAGCCGAAAGTCAAGTCTAGGTTTGCACTGAAGAATGGAAAGCATTGTTTTTACACCACTTAAGTGGGCGTTGGTCGGCAGAGTTGGTTCTGCATTTAATCAAGTGCAGCTATATTTCAGTATCGCTGACATGCCATGCATGCTGAGCATTCGCCAGCACATAGGAAAGTAATAGCTCAGCTAATTGCAAATATGTCAAGGCAAACAAGTAAAATAAATTCTCTGTTATTTGGCATGTCTGGGGAACGGGGTGTTCTGCTTAATCAAGTACAATGGTTACCTGAGTAATGCCTTTTATGTGATAGGTGGTTTACCAATTTCCCAAGAATTAGACAAATAGCACAGCATTAAGATGATATTCTTTTCTTTCTCTGGTAACATAGAAAGCTATCTAAGCATCTTGCAAACTTGAGGGCCATCAGTACTAATGATTATTATTCTTTTCTCCCTTTCTCTCCCCTCCCTTGTCCCATCCTTCCTCCCTCCCTCCCTCCCTTCCTCCCTCCCTTCCTTCCTCCCTCCCTACCTTCCTCCTTCCCTTCCTTCCTTCCTCCCTCCCTCCCTCCTTTCTTTATTTCTTTCTTTCTTTCTTTCTTTCTTTCTTTATTTCTTTCTTCCTTCATTCCTTCCTTTCTTTCTCTTTCTTTCTTCCTTCCTTCCTTCCTTTCTTTCTTTCTTTCTTTCTTTCTTTCTTTCTTTCTTTCTTTCTTTCTTTCCTTCCTTCCTTCCTCCCTCTCTCTTTTCTTCCTTCCTTCCTTCCTTCCTTTCTCTTTCTTTCTTTCTTCCTTCCTTCCTTCCTTCCTTCCTTCCTTCCTTCCTTCCTTTCTTTCTTTCTTTCTTTCTTTCTTTCTTTCTTTCCTTCCTTCCTTCCTTCTTTCTTTCCTTCCTCCTTCCCTTTCTTTCATCCCTTCTAGCTCTATGATATTGGTAGATCAGGAAAACACTAGACATTGTATAACTAGACCAGTAAGGCACTTGACAAAAGTTTCTCATGATATGCTGTAGAAGAAATGGACATTTATGTATTAGATGATAATAAAGTTACGTTGATATAGAAATAGTTGAACTTTCAGACCTAAAGAATGATGACATCTTTGAAGAAACTGTGGATTGGAATTTCCCAAGAAACTATCTGTCTTTGGTCCTTGTCTGTTCCACATTTTTATCACTGACTCATAAGGCATGCTTATGGAATTTTTAGATTACATCAATGTGGGTCAATTTCAGGCCTTCATCATCTTCTCCTATTGTAGTGATCTACAATGATTAGTGTAATTAGTCTCCAAGCCTCAAATTTCTTGCATCTCCAAAGCCATCCTTCATATAGCTACCAAGTGGTTTTCCATTCTCCTATTCAATAAACTGCAGCAGATCCTTATTGACTATAAGAACAGCCATCATTCAATGATTATCTTGATCTTTAAAAGTGTTATATTTGTGTATAAGTTTTATATTGTACATAATTACTAGTATAGCAGTACTAGTATAAAATTTATAAATAAATAATAGGACAACAGGATCAAGGAGGAGGTGGCATAAGCATTTATATAGTGCCTAGTATAGGCCAGGCACTGTGCTAAGTACTTGACAAATACTATCTCATTTGGTTCTCACAACAACCCTTTCAATCCTCACAGTACCTACCTGTCAAAGGTAGGTGTCTTTGTATCCATTGCACCATTGAGGAAAAGGAGCCAAACAGAAGTTCAGTGACTTGCCCAGGGTCATATAACTAATAAGTGTCTTAAGTCAAATTTGAATTCAGGTTTTCCTGACTCCATGCTCAGCTGTCTTCTCACTGTGTCACCTAGCTGTCCTCCAAAATCACAAGAATCAAGATCATAAAAGATCTCTACAGGGTTAAATGATAGTATGAGTCTGGTGAAATGGAACTAAATAGGGATAGATATAAAATCATATTCACACAAACAGATAAGAGATAACTAGTATGTTAAAAATAGCTGGGGGTCTTAGTGGACTGCAAATTTAATATGAATGAACAATTAGACATGACAGGCAAAATAGCATAACAGGTCTTTCGTATTTGAAAGGTCATCATGAGGAAGAGATAAATTTGTTCTGCTTTGTCTCAGAGGGAGGAAATAGGAGCAATGGATATAAGTTTCAGAAAGCCAAATTTTTGCTCAGCGAAAGGGGAAAAAATCTTAACAATTTGAATGAATTAAGTTAAATTAACTGCCTTTTGATAGAGTGGATATCTCTGTACTGGAGGTTTTCAAGTGTAGACTAGTCACTCATTTGAGATGTTGTGCAGGCATTCCTATTTAGCTACAGATTGGCCTGAATGGCCTCTGATATCTCTTTCAACTGTGAGATTCTATGAAATTTCTATTGCATTTTCTTCCTTTCAAATGAAATTCTCCCACTGTAATGACACAGGGAAGAAATTGAGTCATTAGAAGCAAAATCAATTAGTGACAAGGGGACAATATTATTTACTTAACCTCATAGGATGTGGTGAGGATAAGGTTCTCTCACTATTTCAAATAGAAACTGACCTAAGTAAACTGCTGGTCTTGAGGTTCGTGACTTCCGTGTGCATATAAATTGAATTGTTATTTCAGTACTTTTGAGGTGTGCGTATAAAAATAAGATTCAGAAGTATACTCAGAACAATATTACTCAATGCTTCTCTGTCTAATGCAATCAAATCTAGTGCCCTGTCATGCATGGCTGGCTACTGACCAATAACACAGCTAAGATGTTGACAACAGAAGCAGTTACTTGGCACGTACCTTGATTATGTATAGTTTGTACCTGAAACTCTTTCTTCCTGAAGTGATGCTTTGTGTTAGAAACTTCAAAAATAATGCATGTGCCTTAAGGCATCAAATAAGGGTGAATTAGATGAGATGACATATTCAAAACAATTTATAACCATATATAACTACCAGAAAATAAACTATATAAACATAAACCATATATAAACATAAACTAACAGAAAGTATCAGAAACAGTTAATGTGGAAAGGCTGTATGCCATAGTGTATTGTTCACCAAAGTGGGGACCGTGGCCTATGGGCACTGTGGACTTATCCCTGGCCATGGATGGGCTTCAAGAGGTACGTGATCAACCAATGTGAAGGTTGGGAAATGGATAACTTCCCACTCTTACTGCGAAAGTCAATTATGGGGCTTGTCTCCAGTAAAACCTTATTGTTTCCCACCTACCAGCAATCTCCAACTCCTTCCTGTTCATTTGTTATTCTCCCATCCTCCTCCCCTTCTGGGTCAGGGGTCAGGATCTCTCAAGAATCCTAAAACCAACAGAAGTAGCTACAGCTGGTGCTATTGGCAAAATTCTGCTCCCCTCCTTATTCAGCAGATCACCTCATGGCTGCATTGCATATTCTAAGATAGTGGGCTCTGCTCTTAGTGTTATAAGAACCCTCTTTCCCCCTTTTCATTTTGGGTGGGATAGAGTGAGTGATGGAAGGAAGTGCAGAAATGGTCATGGATTTCCATCTGCATCACAGCTATCATTGTTATCTTCCTCCTCCCCATCCTACGCTTCTTCCAAACTTCTCTATCGTAGCCAAGGGCATCATCATCCTTCTAGTCATTCAGGTTCTCACAACTTTGTTGTCATATTCAACTCCTCATTTTTCCTCACCCCACATATGTAGTAGTTGCCAAATCTTGTTCCTTTCTCCAAATCTCACATTTGCCTTCTCTGCTCCATTTCAGGGCACCACCAACTTTAGCCCCCCTTACATCTCCCTGGGTTATTATAGTAATCTCTTAATTGGTCTCCAACTCTCAAGCCCCACCCTTGACCCTCCCATCCATCCTCCACATAGACACCAAGTCATTTTCCTAAAATAAAAGTCTGACCCTCTCATTCCCCTACTCAATTAACTCCAACAGATCCCTATTGATTATAGAACCAAATGTTACTTAATCTTTACCTCAACCTTTACAAATTTATATTTTGTATAAGTCTTATAATGCCCATAATTATTGATATAGTAGTACAACTATATAATTAATAAATAAGTAAACACACATATCGGAGGGGTATGCATAAACTTTTTTTCTGATATGAATGCAGGATCAAAAGAGTTTGGAGACCACTAGCGTAGTGGATTTTCAGCTCACCTTAAAATCAGGGAGCCCTAGGGTTAAGTCTTGCTTCAGATTTATGCTAGTTGTGTGGTCCTTGGGCAAGTTTTTCAACCAGGAAACCCGTTAGGACTGTGAGATACAAAAGATGCTGATCCAAATTGATGGAGGGAGTTTCCACTCTGGGAGTTCTCTAAAACAATGAAATTCTAGGTCCAGATATCCCTCAAACCCCTCCCCTCCTTCCAGGAATGAATCTCTCTGCATTTAGCTAGCCTGGTCCTTGGGTAACAGACATAGTGCCTGCCTCTAGACATAAATGAAGCCTTTCCAGCTTGATAGGCCCTTGATTGAGTGTGTGTCCAACTGGCAAAGATACTTTTTTAGATGAATTTGTTTATAGTTGAAGCTCCTCCTTCTGGGACCAGTTCCTGTAGTGAGACTTGTAGGCAGGGTAGGGGAGACAGAAAGCTACTAACCATGGGCCAAATGTTTAGCTTCCAAATGGAAGCACTGGGTATTTTGCAATCTATTGGCTGCAAGGGTAGCATGGCATCATGGAAAATGAACCTTACTAGCCTTTTCCCCAGCTACTTTGATAGAATGAATATTAGCAACAGAAGCAGTTACTCCTACTTTGTGGAAGGTGCTAGAATTGTCATTTAACTGTGACAACATGCTATAGGCAATAGAGTCCAACCTTTACCTAAACAGTACTTATTTCTCCAGTATTTCCAAACAAGAAGTGATCCAATCTCTCCTTGAAAAATTCCATTGAGGGGAAACCCATTCCTTCCCCAAAGGACAGACACAAGTAGAGGTGTCCACAGAAAAATGTAAATGCAGGGCCTTAAATACCATTTAACTGCTTAATGGAAGTTGACATATATTGACTACATCCCATCTTTCATCTCAATGACTTTGGTTGGGGCTAGCTGCCAAGCCTGGAGTGTTCTCATAGACCTGGACTCCATCATAGATCTAGAGCTAGCAAAGACATCAGAGGCTACTTAGTCCAACTCTCTCATTAGATAGATGAGGAAACTGAGGTTAACAGAAGTTAAATGACTTGCTCAAGGTCATCCAGGTAATAAGATGGAGTTTGAACACAAATCCTCTGACTGTAGTTTTTCTTTCCACTGTACTGTTTCCTCCTCATCACAGCCTCTTAGGACCCTGGCTTGCTAAAATTCTTAGCTCATGTGGAAACCTCTCTTTAGTCTCCCAGTTCTTAGTATTTTCTTTTGTTCTTCTGTTGTTCAGTGTTTTTTTAGTTGTGTTCAAGTCTTTGTAACCCCATTTGGGATTTTCTTGACAGAGACACTGAAATGGTTTGCCATTCCTTTCTTCAGATCATTGTACAGATGAGGAAACTGAGGCAAACAGGGTTAAGTGACTTCCTCAGTGTCACAGTATGTAGAGTAGACCTCAGAAAGATAAGTCTTCCTCATGCTCCATCTAGTGCTCTATCTAGCGCACCCCTTTCTATCTCCTCAAATTATCTTGTATTTGCTTATTTGTTTAGAACCATCCCCCTTCCTCCAGTAAAATGGAAGACTCTTGAGGAAAGGGACTGCCTTTGCTTTTGCCCTTACACAAAGTAGCTGTTTAATAAAGGCTTATTGAATTGGCTTGGATTTTAATTGGTAAATGTAGGCAGTGAATCCCCGACTTTATAAAAGGAGGCAATGATCGGTTTGGGAGAAATGTAAGACTTTCTGTTGAACCAGAAGGGAAAATGACAATGAAAAACAGTGTTCTAAAAGGATATATGATACTTATTTTAAAAAATATTGTAGTGAAGAGAAAGGAAAAAATAAAAACATATAGACCAGACGATATAACCTTTGAAAAAAGCTGAGACATTATCAAAAATACAGGGCTTGTGTCCCAGGCTGAAGAGAGAAAACAAAAAGAAAGCAGGATTCCCAGGGTCAAACCAGGGAGATGCTGGCTGGTAAGAGAAATGGTTATATTGATGATACTTTCAATCAAAATTTAATTCCATTTAATTCATAGGATCTCAGAGTTGGAAGGAACCCCAAAGGCTATATAGTTTAACTTTTACTTAAATAGTAATCCCTTCTACAGTATTCCAAACAAACAGTCATCCCATCTCTCTGTGAAGACCTCCATTAAGGGGGTACCAAGGCAGCTCATTCCATTTTTGAATAGCTTTTATTACTGCTAAGTTTTTCCGTACAAGAGGATGAAATCTTTCTCTCTGACACTTGCAATCATTGCTTCTAGATCTGCCCACTGGTGCCAAGTAGAATAAGTCTATTTCCATTTAGATATGTTAATCCTTCAAAAACTTGATGATAGCTTCAAAACTCTTGTTTTGCTAAACATCCCAAGTTCTCATGTTAACTATTAAGTAAAAGAGGAATAATAAAATTGCATAATTGAAAGAAGCATTAGAAATCAAACCTCCCACTCACATTTAAATTTAATTAAATTTAGCAAATATTTATTAAGTCACTACAATGTGTACAGTGAGATGAGGCATGGGGAATAGAGGGTCGACCCTGGAGCAAGAGTGTGCTGGTAAATGTTTAACAACAGACTCTATCTCTCTCTCAAAAAAAGATGTTCACAGGACACACATTTATTTAATTTATTAACTTTTTTTCCATTACTTTCTTAAGACTGGAAATCAACAAAATAATAAACCAAGTTCTGATTTGTAGCCTTTGTGGACTTCTGAATTATAAATGTTCACATTGAAAACTGAACAAGACTCTCTTGAGCTATTCTAAGCTGACTCCAGCATAACACTGACTTGGAAATTAGGAAAATCTGGATTCAAGCCTCTCACACCAGTCAGGAAACCATATTCCTGATTCTGACACATTGGCTATGTGACCCTGAGAAAAATCACCTAGGCTTTTAGTACCTCAAGCAACTCTCCGAGACTTTGAGTTATAGATAAGCTGCCTGTTTTTCATTGGAGGGGGAAAGTTTCCATATGGAGAATTTCCTACATGGATGAAATCACAGGTCTGGGTTCTTTTCCCTTTAGCTCCTAAAAACTTCGGAGCCACTGGTGATACAAAGATGAAAAACACATCACTTACTGCCTTGAAAGAGTAGGAAGAATAATACAGGTACTCAGATAAGTGCAATATGAGGTAAAACATGATAAGGCCAAAGATGATTTCAGATTGGGAGGTCAGAAAAGGTCTCATGATGGAGGCTTTATGATAAGGCTGTGTGACAGAGCTTTAGTTTTCGAGGCTCTATGATGAAGGTGTCTCCTGAGCTCTGCCTAGAAGGAAAAGAAGGATTTGAACAGGAAGAAATATGAAGGGAGAGTTCTCCAGACATGATAGATGTTCTATAAAAAGGCGTAGAGGAAAGAGTGGATGAGACCAGGAATGTAGAGTGTGTGGAAATGAGCAAGGTTAGAAAATTATTTGAAGCAGGTTGCAAAGGAACTTAAATTCTGAGTCTGAACTTTTATTTTATCATATTGTCAATAGGATGTTATTAAAGATTTTTAAGCGTGGAAGTGACATGCTCAGATGTGCTCATTAAGAAAATTATTAAGAATTTGAGGAGATGCTCATCAGATGGGGAGTGGCATATGATTGTGTTGGAGTACTATTGGGCTATAAGAAATGACAAGGTGGGGGGGTAGTTTCAGAAAAATCTGCTAAGAACTTTATGAACTGATGCAAAATGAAATGAAGAGAACTGATAGGTCATTGTGCATAGTAGCAGGAATGTTGTAATGATTACCAGCTGCAAAAGACTTGGCTACTCTGATCAACGTAATGATCTAAGACAACTTCAAAGGACTCATGATGAAAAAAAAGAGGGAACAGAAGAACTCTGAGTATAAACTGAAGTATAATTTTCTCACTTTATTTTTTGCTTTTCTTGAAATATGGCTAATATGGAAATATGTTTTGCATGATTTCACATGTATGATTGATATATTGTTTGCCTTCTCAGTGGTTGTAGAAGGGAGTGAAGGAGGAAGAGAATTTGGAGTTCAAAATTTAAAAAGAAAAGAATTTAAATAAATAAATAATATTTTGAAGTATTAAAAAAAGAAAATTATTAAGCCATATGAATGATGAAGTAGAGAGGGGAGAGGCCAGAGGCAGGGAAACTAGGTGGAAGGCTAGTAGAATAGCGTAGGTGAGAACTAACGAGGGCTTGATAGCTGTATGGGCAGGGGGGGTAAGGAAGCATGGGCTCTTCCATGTTCAATGTGACTGGACTGTCAGTTATTCTACCTATCCTGCCCCACACAGCCTGGGACCTCTGCTGAAAAGTAGGCTTAGGCTAGGAGAGGAACAGGAAGCAGGGACCCAGGAGCAGTTGCACTGTGGTGTTTGCTAAAGAATGGGATTAGGGTGGGAATATGATCAGCATCAAGGTTTCCCTTATTCACCTCTTACAAATGCCCCAATTCCTTTCCCTTACCAGATGGGCCTCCATAAAGATCAAGGAGACCTGAAAGAGATGGGGGTTCATAAACCATGCAAGGTTCTGAGTGAGTGCTGACCCCCAGAACTCCTACAACCTGCCTTGCAACATTATTGCTTCTGTGCACAATGATCTCTCAGTTCTTCTCACTTTACTTTGCATCAGTTCATATAGTTCTTGCCAGGTTTTTCTGAAACTACCCCCCTTGTTATTTCTTATAGCCCAATAGTACTCCATCACAATGATATGCCACTCCCCATCTGATGAGCATCTCCTGGAATTCTTAATAAATTTTTGGAGGTAGGAAGGGAACAAAATTAGTTAAAATAGGAATCTACCACTATCTTTTCCACCTATCAATTCATTTGGATGTTTTGGGATCTTGCCCTCTCCCTCCTGTGCAACTAAGAGACATTTCTGATCTTCTCCCTTCCAATATGCTCCCACTCCTCAATGCAGAAACTCCCAGCTGTGTCTCTGTAGACAAGAAAACAATGGACTCCATTTGCTACTTGGGAACAGAGCTCTCCCATTTCTCCCTCATTTTCTCCTTTAAGGACTAGCAGTACAGCATTCTACACATTGGGATCAAATGGACTTTGATGGTTATGCTTATGGTGAGTTCTCTCTTTTCTAACATGATCATCAGCATATTTAGATATAGCTGACCTATTTTCTTTCTTTCTTTTTCTTTTTTTAAATTTCTTTTTTATTTTTAGTTCACAACACTCAGTTCCACAAGTTTGTGAGTTCCAAATTTTCTCCCTTTCCTTCCCCACCTCCAAGACATCATGTAATTTGATATAGGCTCTACATTTATCTTCGCATTAACCTTATTTACACAATAGTCAAGTTGTAAAGAAGAATCATAACCAATGAAATGAATCATGAGGGAGAAGAAAAAAAACAAAGAAATGAACTATTTTCTTCAAACTTGACTGTCTGACATGTGAAATGTCTCAGTCCAGAGGGCTTTAAAAAAAAAACCAAGCAAATAGAATTACTGAAACCATTATGCTATGATCACACCTCTAGGGGAAAAAAGTCAATGGAAATTTTAATTTAAAATTATCACAAGAACACTAGAATTTAAAGTCACAAATGTGAAAACATTTTGAAAAACCTTACCCTGTACACTACCTAGTCTTCTGCAAACATCTGTGGAAATTTACAGGCATCAAATTAGATACAGGTTGGTTTCCTTGTTTGCAGAAGACAACAGAAACCTGATTGAAAACCACATAGTAACGTATAAAAACAAATGTAATGTCTACTTGTTTCAAGGACAAAATGCATGCGTAATCTCATGAAAATTGGGTGCTTTGTTATTTTAATGAAACTCTGTCAATATTTTCATTTAATATAGAGCATTTCTAAGTAACAAGGGTGAAAAATATCAATAGCCACTCAGAGGCTACAAGATTGGTGTAAACTTTTATAATTCACGGAGGTTTGCACAGAATAAATGCTTAATAAATTGTCATCCAATGGATGAAGGAATGTTTGAATTGACCAAATTTTTTTACTCTCTGGATACTCTATTAAGCATGTTTTCTTTTGCAAATTAAATATCTTTTCAATTGGTTTGAAATATCATATCAAGGTGCTTAAAAATGATACTTTTGAAATATCTAGAAAATTGGTAGAGAAGATGTCCCCTTTCAATAAAATAATAAAAATGGTAATGATAACATTAACAACATCCATAATACACAATCATATAAAGTTTGAGAATAAATATCTTGCACGTCTGACTCTGAGATATACCTGTGATTCTAAAAAACTCTTGTCCCCTCTGCAACATTTTAGGACCATATCCTCCAAAGTACATATGATCAAGGCCTGAGACAAAATATCTATCCCATTATTCTTATTACCTTGAGCAGGACACAATCTTCTGGGTCTCTGTTTCCTAATCTGTAAAAGGAGGGGGTTGGATTAGAAGGTGTAGTGGACGTCTAAGGTCCTTTCCAACTCTGACATTCTATGCATGGCTAGTATCCCAAGAAACTCTGACAAGCTAGGGAAATATTCAAAAATAAACAAGAATTTCAATCAAGAACAAGTGCAAGATGATGTTCTTGGGTAAGAAAACCATTGCAGAAATATAAAATGAGAAACCTTGATTGTATTCAAGAACAGCTGAGAAAGACTTTGGTGTGAGTCAGCAAGGCCCTGCTTGCTGCCAAGAGAGTTGAATGTAGTCCTGAGTGGGGTGGAGAGGTGATGAATGGGAGGCGGGTGGAGAAGATAAAAACAGAAAAGGATGTGTGGGAAGTGTAAAGTATCCTTCTGATACAGTTGTCATGGCTCACACTCCTCCTGTAATTTGTAAAAAGGTGTGAACATGAAGAAATAAAATAACAGAAAAATTGAAGAAAGGCACCTAAAAAGGTCAAAGAAAAAAAGTGAAGACAAGACTGAATAGTGGCCTTCTTGCAAATGGTTTGGTACAAACATTATTGTGTTGGCAATATTTTATTTTTATTGATTTATGACATTTTTATTTTGTATATTGTTGAAAGTTTTCCATACTGGTGGAACTGGGAGATCCTGAAATTACATTCCTATCACATCTCCTATTTCTGTCACTGCTTCCAAGGAAACATAAAGAGTTTAAGCAGATGCTTTATGCCCCATTTTCTAGTAATCGGCCATCTTGCCACCAACCACCTTTCTGCCAAGCTGCATATCCTGCACTATCTACCCATTCCAATTCTGGAACCATAATCATATCAACTGTGCCATTGCTTCTGGAAAGGGTATTCCAATTTATTCCCCTATTTGTGACTTTCTAAACCAATCCCTCATATGTGTTATCTCTACCATTCTACTACTAGAATATAAAGTCTTTGAGGGCAGGGAATGTTTTTGTTTTTGTATTTATATACTAATAGTTTAGCACAGTGCCTGGCACATGGTAAACTTTTAATACATTCTTTTTCATTCATTCATTCCATGGACTTCACACTGAGCATGACGATCTGTACATAGTAGGTACTCTTTAAGAGGAATATAACAAATGGACAAGAAAACATAGCCTAAAACTCTGGCAAGGAGGATTTTAGGTTCAACATTAGGAAGCCCTTTTTAAATGAGAGGAGTTTGAGCTGTCTTACCAAGGAGGGATATGGAACCTTCTTTTGGGGAGATATTTGAAAGATGACCTTTAGTCATTAGTCCCACTGGCACGGTTATGGTGAGGTATCTCAAGTCCAAAGGCTCACTGAAGGAGGAACCTAATCTGGGCCAGATGAATGTCTATGCTGGGATGCGAGGGGAAGGTTAGGCAGATTCGGAAGAGGTGCAAAAATAATGATGACAACTCAAATTTTTGTTTTGTTTTAGGGTTTGCAAAGCATTTTTTGATCACAACTCATTAAAGTAGGCAGTGCAGATATTGTTATGAGAGAAGAGAGACAGGGACAGATAGAGAGGGAATGGGAGAGAGATACAGGGAGACAGAGACAGACGGATACAGAGAGAGACAGATAGACAGACACACGCAGAGAGACAGAGAGAGACACACAGAGACCGAGAGACAGAGGGAGGGACATAGAGATAGACAGAGACAGAGGGAGGAGGAGAGATAGACTGAGACAGAGAAAGAGAAAGAGAGGAGTGGGAGAGAGAGAGAGAGAGAGAGAGAGAGAGAGAGAGAGAGAGAGAGAGAGAGAGAGAGTTGTATTTGGTCCTTAACTGACATTTTCTATCAGTTCAATTAAAAAGAAAAAAAAAGTTTCCCCACTTCTGATCTAAGTTAAGTGCCCTGAAATAAGAATCAGGAAGCTCACCAAGCTCAACCACTAATCAATCTTGTGCAAATGACTTGACCTCTTTTGGATTTAATTTTCTTAATACCACTTAACTCACTGCTCTAGTGGCTAAAGTACTGAGCTTGGTTTTAGGAGATCAACATCTGAATTCCCTTTTGGATGCTTACTAGCTATGTGTTCACGAGCAGGTCACCTGTGGAAGCCTCAGTTTCCTCACCTGTAAGACGTACATAAGAATCTTTATACTACTGGCTACACCTCCAGGTCCTCAGAGGATTGCTCTGAGAACAGTGCTTTGCCAACTATAAAGTGGTATCTAAATGTATATTATGATCATTATAATACCTTTGTAAGTGCATTTGCATAACAACTTATAGTTTTTGAAGAACTTTCACATACATTATCTCATCTGACTCTCACAGCAACCCTGGGAGGTGGGCAGGGAAGATATCATTTTCATTTTATTGATGAGCAAACAGAAGCCTACGAAGTTTTAGTAAGTCGGCAGGTGTTATTGCTATTAAGTCATAGAGCAGGTTTTAGAACCCAGATCTTCTCATGTTTAGTCTGGTGGATTTTTTTTCCTGGATGCTTTTTTCCCCTAAGAGATGCTGTGAAGATAAAACAAGGTAGTCACCTGAGCAAAGAAAACTATCATACAAATGTTAGGTATTACTATTAATCACTATTAGATCTTTAAGAAATCTGACATTTTCAAAAGCAAATTTCAACAAACCAAATTCTACTCATTTGGATCTGCCCTTCTTGCTCATTCCTTCTAGACAATCCATTTCTATTAGTGAGCCAAAAGCATTTAAAAATACATATTTTTTAAGTTCCTAAATGTTCTGATTGAAAGGTTGTGATATTTGGAAGCAAACTGATTATATTCGCACCATTACCAAAAAGAAGTGAGACCACACTTTTGGAACAGTCAAAACAGACTTGGTGGGCTGTGTTCATCAAGATAGGAAAAGAGAGAGATTCATTTCTGAATTGGTTATCAAATTCTTCTTGTAAGTGACACGATTGAAACCTTCAATCAGCTCCACAACCTGCTGAGTCCATGTTTCTGCATCTGTGGAAGCTCAGCAAATGAGCCCTTCTCAGCAAAGCAAGATGGTTTCACCAGCAAGAGGCTCGCTTCGGTGTCACACCCTGTGGGCTACCATTTTGCAAGAGTGCTCTTTCTGTTTCTCCCTTTGAATTACCTAATGATTGACAGCGCCCCTCCTTAGTCACATTTTCCTTTCTCTGATCTCCTGAGTAAACCTGATCATTAGAAGGCTTTCTTTTATAACTCAATGACATGCTTTTTCCTTCTTTTATCATGAATTCACTCTTCTACCGCTCAGGTCTTTTGAGTTATATTCCATTTTGGCCTTCATCATCTTTGTGTCACCATTGTTGCTGCAAAATGGTATAGAGGACATCACTACTAGGCCTATGCCCCAAATAGATCAAATAAAAGGAGGAGAAGATCTACAAAAATATTTGTAGCAGCCCTTTTCTTGGCAGCTGAAAACTGGAAACTAAGAGGGTGTCCGCAATTTGGGGAATGGCTAAACAAATTACGGTACATGAACATAATGGAATATTATTATGATATTAGAAATAACCAAATGGACTGTTTCAAAGGAAAACTGGGAAGATCTCTATGACCTGATGCAGAGTACAGCGAGCAGAAAAAAGAGAATGATTTTTGCAATGAAAGCAAGATTGTTAAGGAAAATAACTGAAAGATTTTAGACCTGTGATCAATACAATGAAAAACCATGAATCCAGCAGACTAAAGATGAAAGGACATCACCCTCTTTCCAGAAAGGGAATGGAATTAAAATGCAGGGACACATATAATTTTGACATGGCCAATGTGGGAATTTATTTTGCTGGGCTGTTTATTTGTTAAGAGGGTCTTACTGATAAATAGATGTATAGAATAAGTTTACACATATATGCACATACACAAACTTATTTGTGTCTAATGGAAGCCATCTCTAGGGTACGGGTAGTGGGGAAGAAAAAAAAAGAAAAGAATAAATTTCCATGATAACTTTATTATATGTTTAAAAGGAATAGCAAGTTGAGTTGTTTAATATTAGTATAGTGGGAAAAGGGAGGGAATGAGAGTCCAAAAACCTTACCATTGACCAGGCTGTATGACCAATTGAACTAGATAGTCTCTAAAGCCTTTCCAGCTTTAAAGGACTGTCCCACAGCCAGTAAGAGAGACATCAAATATTTGAGAAAAAGGAAATAGGTAGCTAGTTGGTCAAGAATATTTGGTCTTCCCATTGTTGGGATCTATATCAGAGTATCATTTTTTATAATTTTTTATGTTTTAATTTTTTTTTCTTGCAGGGGGGAAGGCAGGGCAATTGGGGTTAAGTGACTTGCCTAAGGTGACACAGCTAGTAAGTGTGTCAAATGTCTGAGGCTGGATTTGAACTCAGGTCCTCCTGACTCCTGGGCTGGTGCTCTACTCACTGCACCACCTAGCTGCCCCATTAGAGTAGCTTTTAAAAAATCATAATGGATTTTTTACTTTAGATACCTGGATTTCTGCTGTCTGTCCTAGCTCGATGCACTTCATCATAATGCCCTCTGGAGGCATTATAATACCCTAAATTGGTGTTCTGCTGTTCAGTCATTTTTTTAGTCATGTCCAACTCTTCCATGACCCCATTTGGGACTTTCTTAGCAAAGATACTAGTGTAGTTTTCCATTTCTTTCTCCAACTCATTTTATAGGTGAGAAAACTGAGGCAAATACGGTTAAGCGACTTGCCTAGGGTCATACAGAGAGTGTCTGAGGCCAGATTTGAACTTGAGAAGATAAGTCTTCCTAACTCTAGGCCTAATGCCCTATATGCTACACCACCTAAGTAGAGTTGTATTATCAAAGCACATTATTGCTTCTACTTTATAGAGACCTGGCAACATGACACCTCCTTTATCTCATCACATATTTTCTTCTGAGGTAGGCACACAAAGGAGCAGAGAAAAAATATCATTGACTATATTGAACTGAGAAAGCTCTGGAGATGCTTTGAAATTCCCTGTTAGATCCAGTGCAGGGGTTTTCAAATTATCAAATGAAATAACATTTGTAAAGTTTTTAGCATAGTGCCTGTCACAGGCACTAGATAAATGACAGCTATCATCATCATCATAATCATCATCATTATTATTTTTACTATCTTAACATGGAATTAATGGTCTGTAATCAGATTTCAGAGGGTCTGTGAACTTGGATGGGAAAAAGTTAAATCTTTATTTTCACTAAACTTGAAGTGAAATTTCCTTCCACTATGAATGTAGTCAACAAAACCAGTATTCTGAGAAGGGGTCTATTGGCTTCACCTGACTGCCAAAGGAGTCCATGATATAAAAAAGATCAAGAGCTTTTGGTCTCATAGAAGGTGAAGCAAAGCTTCCCTTTCATCTTGGCTGAAAAATCCTCTTCCTTGTTGCGCTTGGCATAATGACACCTGGGCTGTTGTCAATACAGTTGCTTCAGTGGCAATCGGGAGCAGATGCAGAGGATTCAAGAATGAGATCTTTATATTCACGAATTACCAAATAGAATTAGGAGTCAATAAGGGAGAGATAATAAGAGATGTGGAGGATAGTCTTCATCAGAATCTTAATAGACTACCTTTCATGAAGGCAGGTCCAGAAAATGAAAAACATCTGTCTCATTTTTTTCTAGAAAAAGTGATAGGTGCATTTAAAATGATGCCTTTAAAATCGGTAGGAAACCATTGGAAAAGAACAACAAAATAACTTGGGATTTGGAGTCAGAAATCCTCTTTTGGAATCTTGGTTTTCCTATTATTAGGGCTGATGACTCTCAGGGAAGATAGAAGTAGAGGGAAGGTGAAGATAAAGAATCTTTGCAGCTGTCTATTATGTCGATGCCTGCTTCTGCCATTAGGAATGATGATCTGGAGTATAGGCAAGACCTGAAGGTGCTTGTGATACAGTGTGAAGCACCCATTTCAGAAGTGAAGAAAAACCGTGTTTGTGACTGCCTGGATGAGAGCAGAATGTGTGTGTGTGTGTGTGTGTGTGTGTGTGTGTGTGTGTGTGTATGTGTGTGTGTGTATGATAGAGAATAGTGAAAAAGAGAATAATGTTTGTATATGAAAGAGAGAATAGATTGTGTGTGTGTATATGTATGTACGTATGTATGTATGTGCAGAGCAGGAGTTGAATACTGGGGATGAATGGGAGGGAGGGAAGAACGAATGGGCAGATAGGCAACCCCTTTATTGGAGCTAACCTGAGCATTTGTAGGTTCGACTAACAATAATCATATATCAGAATTGATGTCCAGACTCTGGCAATTGTAAGTATGTTATTGATACAGTTGTGATCCCTTCGTCCGCCAGTGGTCTCCATGATCCCAGGACTTTCTAGAATGGAGACTCCAAGTGGACCCATGCTCAACACTGGACTCATGTCAGGTATTCCCAACTGTGTGGTCATGGACTAGTTACTTTTCTTTTCTGGGTCTGTTTCCTCAGGAAGGAATTAGACCAGATGATCACTCAGGTAACTTCCTGCTTGACATACTGCACCTCGATGATATGATGGGTAAAGTTATTAAAAAATAAAGTGTGGGAGATTTGACATATATGAAATAGAAGAACTTCAGTATTGGGGGAAGACTAGTAGCAAGTGTTAAAAATTTTGGAGTGGAAGGAGGGATAATAAAGAGCGTCCACATCATAGAAAAAAGTGAAGGGGGTGACAGAAATGCTTCAAAGATATGAAATATTTTTCAGATGACCCAGCTATGGCCCAGCAATGATTTTGTTGGGAAGAGTAATTGGTGCTAGACAGTAAGGGCTTCTCCCTCCCACCCAACACACCCATGCTTGCTTTGCTTCTAACTTATGATGTGGCTTCATAAAAATAATTTATTCTTTTCTAGTTATCTCCTTAGAAAATTGGGCATGTTATGAGTTTCAAGGGGTCCTGATTTGACTTTTTCTGTACCTCAGTTTCATTATTTTCAAAATGAGGGGGTTGAACTTATGATCTCTAAGGTCCTTTACAGGTCTTACAATCTATGAGTAATAACTTATTAATACTGGTACAATCAACTGACAAGCATTATTAAGAGTACCTATCGTGTATCAGACACTGTGCTAGATAATTGGGGTACAAAGAAACATTAAACAGTCTGTGGCCTTAAAAAACATTATGTTGGTGGAGACAACAATGCATGTAAATAAATTTGTACAGAATACATGCAAAGTAAATACAAGAAAATTTGTGGAAGGAGGGTGCTTGGAGAGTGCACAGCATCTCACCATTTATTCATGAGAAATTTTATTTTTTATCTTCTGCAGTTTAACAAATACTTTAAAGAGCAAAGTATCAGTAGCATTTTGTTTCAGCACAAAAGACACTTCCTAAAAAATGCCCAGTCAGTCTCCCAAAAAGTACATTCTCAGAAACCAGTTGAGTGAAGTTGCCTTCTAACACAATTGGGACTGACAGTACATATCATTCGCTGCTTTTGTATGATTTTTTAACAGAGAGAAAGGATGCATGTGTTAGCCCTGATAGCTGGGTACCTATGATGCCCATTGTATTGACTAGAGTTTTGCAGCTGTTGATTGTCCTGTTTATTTATCTTTTAGCAAATACCTTAAATAGTAGGATCAGCTTTTCCTTCGGTTTAATAGAGCTCTGATGGGAAGCATCAGTAAGGTCAACATGCCCACGAAGCACCAGGAATATATCAAAATAATGGCATTCATTGATACAGCACCTGGCCCCAGCACCATGACTTTGCTCTTAATAGGTGAGAAAGATTTGATTTGTGCCTCTTCCTCCTTCCAGTGGGGGATGGGGTGAATAGGAAGGAAAAAAAATCCCAAGCACAAAAGGCAACAGAATGATAACATTTGTGGGCGGATGGCGAATAATGAGCTGCTAGAGCTTTGGGGCAGCAGTGGGTAACTAGAGGACTGCAGAAAGTATGTCACTTTGGGGTAAAAAGAGATGTGGGAGTTATTGTTTGAAGTATGTCTTTTAACAGCGTAGAGAGAAACGTCAGCTGTACTGGATGAAAATCCAAGATGGTCAAAGCAACGAGGCCCTTTGGGGTGTTTCATACTGTGCCTTGAGTGGGTAGGTTGTGGTTCCTCATTCAGTGAGATATTCCGCCTCTCACAACTCATCAAAAAGCTTAAGGGTATTCATAACAATTGGAATGAAAATTCAAAAAATATTTTTTTAAACAAAATTCTAGCACTAGTATTCAATAAGCGGGCAGCTAGATGGTGCAGTGGATAGAACACTAGGCCTCTAATCAGGAAGACTCCTCTTCATGAGTTCAAATCTGGCCTCAGATACTTGCTAGCTGTGTGACCCTGGGCAAGTCACTCAATCCTGTTTGCCTCAGTTTCCTTATCAGTAAAATGAGCCGTAGAAGAAAATGGCAAACCACTCCAGTATCTTTCCCAAGAAAACTCCAAATGGGGTCACAAAGAGTTAGACATGATTGAAATGACTGAACAATAAGAGAGGTTAATGAGCTATTTTCACTTTCAATTAACTTTCTTGGCATGGCTAGGAACTGTCAAAAAGAAACTTAGCAGTTTAGAACTCAGGGCATCAGGCTATACCCAGGTAACGGGGATTCAGTGCTTGCTCTCTTCCTTATAGCTTTTGTAAAACCAGCAAATTGATGCTATCTGTCTTCAGGAACCAGTTTTTTGGTGATAACTTCCTCAGGTCAGTGCTTACTAAATTAGTATGAATTGGTATGAATTTCTGATATCTAGTGTTTCCGGTACTCATGAAAACTATGATCAGGTCTTTCTTTGTTTCTTTCTTTCTTTTTCTCTTTCTTTCTTTCTCTCTTTCTTTCTTTCTTCCTTCCTTCCTTCTTTCCTTTCTTTTTAGATAATCCTTTTGAGAAGTAGGGTGTGTCATAATGGGTAAAGAGCAAGCATGAAAGGAAGGGTTCCAGTCTCAACTCTAACACATACTAGCTGTGTGACCCTGGGCAAGTCATTTACCTCTCAGACAATGTAAGACTCTCTAAGACTATCAATTTGCACAGAAGTAGAGGATCAGCATTGGTAGATGAAGTTTCTTCACTTGTGGGGGCGGTCCCTTTCCTAAGAGAAATGATCTATTCCTAGATCTTTCTCAGTCTTCCTCTACTCAAACATAGTGCCAATCAAGAAAATGTGGGGATATTGTTAACAAGCTTTCACTAAGCATTATAGGTCAATAAGTCTTTCAGACAACAAAAGTTTACAATGTTTGCTGCATACTTTGTTTGCACTGGGTGCTTTTAAGATACCTGAATCACATAGGGGAGGGCAACAAACATTTATTAAGTGCCTACTATGTGCTGGGCACTGTCCAAAGTACTTTACAAATATTTCATATGATCCTTACAACAATCCTGTGAGGTAGGTGTTTAATGAGCAATTATTATATTCTCCTCTATTTTAATGGGCAAATTCCTAGTCAATCAAAGAATCGACAAGCATATTTTAAGAATCTACCATAATACACTATTCTTACCATCAGGGAGGCCTGGGTTCATATCCTTCCTCATATACTTGCTAGTTGTATGACCTTCAGCAAATTTTTAACTTCCTCTTGCCTGAGTCTCATCTGTAAAATAAGAGGGCTGGACCAGAGAGGGCCTTTCAGGTCCTTTCCAACTCTAAATCTAGGATCTTACAGCCCTATGGTCAGACATTTTACTGCGTGCTGGGATGCAAAGACAAAAGCTGAACTTTCTTAGCCTTCAAGGAGGTTACTCTCCAACAGGAGAGACAATAAGTCCAACCAAAACCAATTTATGTTAATTTGGGGGAGGTACTAGTAGCTGGGGAGATTAGGAAAAGACTCGTATAACTTAGCCAATATTGACATAGCATTTTAAAATTTGCAAAGTGTTTTAAATATATTATGTCATTTGATCCTCACAGCAAACCTGTGAAATAAGTGATATTATAATGTCCACTTTATAAATGAAGAAATCGAGGCTGAGAGGGTTAAGTGACTTGCCCAGGGTCAACCAGCTATTCAGTGTCTGAGATATTATTAAAACTCAGGTCTTCATGAATCCAAATAAAAGTCCAATGCTCTGTCCACAATGCTATCTAAAAGCACTTGATTAAAAATTGTCCTTAGATGTAATTGGAAAAAATAAAACACAGTTATCCCTTCCATATCACAAGGGTTAAGGGTGCAGTGCCCCTGCAATCTGGAAAATCCTTATAAAATTTTTTGGCCCTCCCTTCATACCAGAGAAGAAGTTTGAATTGTTCTGTCATTAAAAGATAAAATATGTTGATGTCATGCAATACTATTCATACATTTTATACATTTCTAAGTTTCTAAACTTTTTCTGTGTCATCTGCTAGACTTCACGTGTCATCTGTGGCTTCTGCAAAACTTCCCCCAAATTCTCATTTAATTTCTTATGCTGACCTGTGATATATCAAAACTGTGATGGGGAAAGTAGCAATGTGGAAGGGATAACTGTACTGTCAAAAATTTTTTTGAAAAGCGTTTGAACTGAGCTTTGAAGAGCACTGGGATTCTCAGGAGGATGTAGGGATGTTGATCCAACAAATATTTATTAAGCAACTATACATATATAAATTACTCTGCTAGGCTGGGGATAGAAAGATGAGCAATCTAGTTCTTGACTGGGAAGTCAGGCAAGGACTTTGAGTAGGGCAATGACAATGATCAGTTCTATTTGTTAGGATCATTATCTCCAGGACCCTCTGCCTGGCATTTAAAGGTCTTGACAATCTGGTCCTTCCTTTCCATAATCTGGTACAAGCTAAGAAATAGAGTGTAGGTAAGTGGAATAGAATAGGTATACAATACACAGTAGTAAATGATCATGGTAATCTAGTATTTGAAAAACCCAAAGATCTAAGATTTTGGGACAAGCAATTACTAGTTGACAAAAATTGCCAGGAAAACTGTTTGGAAGAAACTAGCTATAGACCAATATCTCACACCATATACCAAGATATGGTCAAAATGGGTACAAGATTTAGACACAAAAGGTGGTATCATAAGCAAATTAGGGGAGTTGGAATATTTTACCGATCAGATTTATGCATAAGGGAAGAGATAGCGATAGAGAGCATTATGAGATGTAAAATGGATAATTTCAATTACATCAAATTAAAAAGATGTTGCACTTACAAAACCAATGCACCTAAAATTAGAAGGAAAACAGGAAACTGGGAAACTTTTTTAATAGAAAATTTCTCTAATGAAGTCCTCATTTTTCAAATATATAAAGAACTGAGTCAAATTTATAAGAATATGAGTCATTCCCCAATTGATAAGTGGTCAAAGGATAGAAACATGCAGTTTTCAGATGAAGAAATCAAAGTTATCTATAGTCATGTGAAAAAAATGTTTGAAATCACCATTGATTTGAAAAATGCAAATTAAACAACTCTGAGGTACTGCCTCATACCTATTAGATGGGCAAAAAAGGAAAATAGTAAATGTTGGAGGGGATGTGGGAAAATTGGGACACTAGTGCACTGTTGGTAGAATTATGAACTAATCCAACCACTCTGAATAGCAATTTGGACCTATGCCCAAATGGCTATAAAACTGTTTGTACCTTTTGATCCAGCAATGCCACTATGACATCTGTGTCCCAAAGAGAGAAAAAACAAAAAGTAAAAGGACCGATATGTACAAAAATATTTATAACAACTCTTTTTGTGGTGGCAAAGAATTGGAAATTGAGGGGATGTCCATCAATTGGGGAATGGCTGAGCAAGTTGTAGTATATGATTGAGATGAAATATTGGTGTTATAAGAAATAACTGGCAGGATGGTTTCAGAAAAAAAAAACAGGGAAGACTTACACAAACTGATAAGAATTAAAATGAGAAGAACCAGGGGAACATTATATACAGTAATAGCAATGTTGTAAGGATTATCAACTGTGAATGACTTAGCTCTTCTCAGAAATACAATGATCAAAAGCTATTCCAAAGGACTTAGGATAAAAAGTGCTGTCCGCCTACAGAGAAAGAATTGATGGAGTCTGAATGCAGATGAAAGCATATTTTTTTTCTTTCTTTATTGTTTTATTTTGTTTGTGTTTTCTTTTGCAACATGGCTACTATAGAAATGTTTTGTATGACCTCATATAGATAATCGAAATCAAAGTGCTTGCCTTCTCAAGGAGAGGGGAGGGAGAGAATTTGGAACTCAGCTTTTAAAAAACAAGAATGTTAAAGTGTTTTGTTTACATGTAATTGAGAAACAATAAAGAATAAATGTAAAATATTATCCAACCACACCACACAGAGACCAGTCATATATTATATTAGGCAGCTACCAACCAACTACAGATGTAGATTCCATCTTGTATTGCCTAATTATTTACAACAGTCCCTCCCTAACTAGCATGTAAGCCCCTTGAGGACAGGTACTATTTTTGCCTGTGTGTGTGTGTGTGTGTGTGTGTGTGTGTGTGTGTGTGTGTGTGCCCCAGCACTTAGCATAGTACCTGGTACATAGTAATTGCTTAATAAATGCTGATGGATTGATTATTTTGGCAAGAAAAGACAGATTAGAGTTGCAGGGAGTGGAGGTAGGGTGACCCATTGAACGTCTCTTACAACAATCCAAGTGACAGTTAATGAGAGCCTCAACTAGGATGGTTGTAGAGTAAAAGGAGAAGAGAGGACAGATGTGAGACACTCTGTAGGAGATAGACGCCAATTACGTATGTATAATGAAGGAGGTGAAATGGTCACCAATGACTATAAGGCTTTGAGCCTGGTTACTAGGAGAAGAATGCTATAAGCAGAAATAGGAAAGTTGGGAGAAGAGGCTTATTTTTCAAAAATAAGCTTGATTGATGCTTATTGTTTTTATATCATAGTCATTTCTGAAGTTTTCTCTTAATCCCACCATGTGCTAATTTCCAGGGAGGAGGAGGTGCATGGTGGTTACCTCAGCTTGCTTATCTAAATTGTCTCCATGGGTTATCTCCTGGAAGCCTGTAAAGGGAACAAACCAGCCGAATCTCTTAAAACCAAAAGTGGCTGTTCATTTTCAGGCCATTAAATAATTATGGTTTACTATTTTTTCTCAAATAAAGAAAAGGAAGACTTCAAGGAATGTCTAAGGTCAGAGAGTTTGGAGACATGTACATATCTATATATCTATATCTATCTACCTACCTACTTATCTATCTATCTATCTATCTATCTATCTATCTATCTATCTATCTGTCTGCCTGTCTGTCTGTCTATCTATAATTTTTTTTGCTGGGCTTGTGATGGCCTAATATCAGTCCTCTCACTTTGCACTATCAGCTCCAGCCCCCGGTCTAGTTTTCCATATCTGTATCAAATTGTCTTGTCTCTAAAACTGGGGAAAATGCCTCCCTCTTTCTTACACCTATGTATATAAGCATTCAGTACAAATTCAATGGATGGTCTGGGTTTATTTTCATCTGTAGTAGTTTTATCACATTTAATGACCTAGATGAGAAAATAAGAACTAAGGACAAAGCCTAACTGCCTAAGGACAAACCCACTACCCAGAAGGAATTGAGTGAATAGATGACCCATGTTTCTTTAAATTCCTCATATTTCTCATTTCTTACTGCATAACAATGTCCTATTATATTCATATACAACAGTTATTTCAGCCATTCTCCAAATGATGGGAACCTTCTTTGTTTACAATTCTTTGCTTCCACAAAGAGTGCTGCTATGAATATTTTGGTCTATATTGGACCTTTGTTTCTATCTTTGACCTCATGAGTTACATACCCAGTACTGAGATCACTGGGTTAAAGAGTATGAACAGTTTAGTTCCTCTTCTTACATATTCGAAACTGATATCTAGAAGAGTTGAGCCAATTCACATCTCCACCAACAGTGTATTAATGCCTATCTTTCCACAGTCTTTCCAATATTGACTGTTTCGATGATTGTCATCCTTGCCAACTTGTGGGCAGGAAGTGAAACCTCAGAGTTGTTTTAGCAAATTTTTTTTTTTACCATTTATGATTTGGAACGTTTTTAAACAGTCAGTTATAGTTTTTAATTTCTTTACAAAGATAATAATAGCTAGCATTAATATAGCCCTTTAAAGTTTGCAAAGCATTTTACAAAAAGTTGCTGGGTTTGTTTGCCATTTCCTTCTGCAGCTCATTTTAAAGTTGAGGAAACTGAGGCAAATAGGTTTAAGTAACCTGCCTAGGGCTGCACAGCTACTAAGTATCTGAGGCCAAATTTGAACTCAGGAAGATGAGTCTCGCTGACTCCAGGCCTGGTTGGCACTCTGGGCACTATGGCACCACCTAGCTGCTCTAAAGGGCGGGAAGAGGCAATTAAAAATAGTCCCAATTCGCTGTTCTATACAAGTAGTCTATCTCTGTTATGAAAGCTAGACTTGGCACTATCTTCTACTGCAGATGCATATGAAAAAAGTTTTTAAAAAGAGTACAATTTAGGCTAACTTCACTTCTTACAACATGTTCTAAAATGGGTTCAAAATCCCAGCTCTGTTTCTTATTCTCTTTGTGATCTTGGACAAGCCAACTTTACACAATAATTAAAGTATCATAATCTCAGACATTCTTGCACTCTGAAACACAAGATTTCCTTAGCAATGTGGATATTCTTAGGCTGAGAATAATGAAAGGCACGCAAAACATTTGATTCATGGATTTCATGAATAAACCTTTTAAAATTTTAAGTATTTCCCTGAAACTTCTTCCTAGAAATGTAAGATGTCATCTAAAACCTTAACAGCTTTAGTGAATCATCACAGATTTTTCTTATACCTGGAAGTCCTCTTGTGCTTTTGTTCACGGAAGGCAGCTCAGAGAAGCCATATTACCAGATAGCTAAGTGGATCCATAGGGTTCACTCCACCTATCACAGAATACAAAAAACAAACAAACAAACAACACTACAAAAACAAAAGCAAAAAAAAGCCACACAGAAAAGAGTTAAAGCCAAATCCTTGTTGACCTGATTCCAAGCACAAGTACAGTACAGATCAGTGATCCAAAAGGGTCTGCTCTAACCCAAGTAAGGCACCCCCAGAGGATGAGATGAGCTGTATCAAGAAACATTTCCCCTCCATAGTAAGTAAGTAAGGTACCCCCAAAGGATGAGATGAGCTATATCAAGAAACATTTCCCCTCCATACTTTACAGGAATTCCCTAAGAAAGGGAATGGAATTCAACTCAGACTATTTCTCTGGTATCCCCTAAAATGAGTTATTATTGCATAATTTAGTTTTAATCTTAGAAGTACTTAGAAAATTAACAATGGGACTCACTAAGACAAAAATGATTAATTAGAGTTTGAAACCTAAGAAAAGTAGGAAGATGGTAAGAGCATCTACCTGCTTGTAATGAGTTCAAGTTATCAAGCCTAGATGATTTACATGCTGTGGTACTGAAAGACCTGGATGACTTGACAGCCACATCGTTGTCATGGACAATAAGAAAGGTACCCAGGACAGAGAAGGGCAAATGTGGCTAGGTGGAAAGAGAGCACTTGACTTTGAATCAGGAAGATAATGAGTTCAAATTCAGCCTCAGACACTGGCTGTGTGATTCTAGGTGAGTCACGTAACTGTGGTATACCTCAGTTTCTTCATCTGTAAAATGAGGATAATAATACCCCTACTTTCCAGGGTTGTTATAAAATAAAATGAGATAATATTTGTAAAGCACTCTGCAAACCACAAAGCACTATATAAATAATAATTATTTTATAGATGGGAAGATGGAGATCTGGATAGATAAAGTGAGTGACTTATCCAAAGTCATAGGCATGTAGTAGCATAGCAGGTATTATTTACATTTTGGTCTTTGGAGTATAAATCCATCCTTCCTTTGTGTTTTCTATTCTTTCGCATAGCTTGGCTCCCATGTCCTAAAAATTCTCCCATCTCACCTTTATCTTAGCATATTGAATTTCCTTCATGGCTTAAAAGAGATGCCACAACCAAAGCCTTTCTTCATCTTCTTCTGCCCTCCCAGCAAAGTTGGTAGCATTCTCCCTCCACTCAAATTATTTTTATATTTACTTATCTGTTTAGATGTTGCATATCTTGGTAGAATGTAAGCTTCTTGAGAACAGGGGCTGATTTTTGTTTTATTTTTAAATTTTTGTTTTTAACTTTATAATGTCAGTGCTTAGCGTTGAAGGGGGACTTTCCCATAGGAAGCTTGTTGAATTGAATGGAATTTCACCATGGTGCCCCCATGGGCACTATGTGGGCAATAAGTCTTCAGGGGAGAGACCTATAATTCAAGTAGACATCAGTGTGGTCGTACTACACTGAAGTTGAAGTGGGATTTCTTCAGAAATGAGTCATAGTTGCATTTCAGAGGCAAGGCATGGAGGAGGTTATGTGGCAATCTTTCTGTCCATTAAGGAAACCACTCAGCCATTTTCTAAGATTAAGTCTGACTAATAAAAACTGATATGGTCATATGCTAATAATCTAGAGTCGAATGAGAAAATAAATTGTGAAATATGACTGAAACTTGTCCTCGTAGAAAACTATTGAGTAAGTTCAGGAATGAGGCATGTGTGGGGCAGCGAGGTGATACCACAATGCACAGAGTGCTGAGCCTAGAATCGGGAAGACCTGAGTTCAAATCCAGTCTCAGACACTTACTACTTACTACTAGCTGTGTGACTCTGGGCAAGTCACTTAACCCTGTTTGCCTCATTTTTCTCATCTATATACAATGAGCTAGAGAAGTCACTCCAGTATCTTTGCCAAGAAAACCTCAAATGGGGTCATGAAGAGGTGGACATGACTGAAATGACTGGACAGTAAGAAGTTCATGTATGAGGACAATGTGATAAAATGAAAAAAAAAGTTGGATTTGGAGTCTGAAGACCTGGACTTGAATCTTGGATCTGTAACTTACTCCCTTTGTGATAATTCTTTCAATATAGTTAGTTTCTTTTGTAGTCCTATATATTATATTTTATTTATTTAAAAATTTATTCTGAGACGGGTAGCCTAGGCTTAGCAAGACTGAAAATGAGGTGCACAGCCCAGAAAGGATCTCTTCTATGTGAGTGGAAATGCCTTATCTATTTGGCCTTTTAAAGTTGAGAATAAAAATAAATTTCTTAAAGTATAAAATTTAAATGTAAAGAGATGTATTGGAGTTGGCCATAATAAAATATTACTTGGACAGCTTTGTTGTTGTTCAGTCATGTCTGACTCTTCATGACCTCATTTGGGGTATTTTTGGCAAAGATGCTGCACTGCAGTGATTTGCCATTTCCTTCTCCAGCTCATTTTACAGACGAGGAAACTGAGGTAAACAGGGTTAAGTGACTTGCTCAGAGTCACACAGCTAGTAAGTGTCTGAGGCCAGATTTGAACTTAGGAAGATGAATCTTCTGACTCTAGGCCTAGCACTCTATCCACTGTACCACCTAGCTGCCCCACTTTGATAATTACCAATATGCAAATATTACGTAGATTTACTTACTGCATTTCATATATTTGAAATGGACCAAATCCAGGAATTAGGTTTTTCATTTTTCTTTTCTCTTTTATTTGGATTTTATATGAATTCAGAAGACAGACTAGTTGGGAGATGGGATGAAGGGGGGGAATAATGAAGAGGTGAGGAGTCAATTACCGGCAACCTTATCAGTCTTTTATCTGACTGAAGGAGAGGGAATCAGGTTTTCAGAGGTCATGAAATTTCTCTGGAAGATTTTCCAAGCACATGCTTAATTTGGCAAGAAGAGGTTGCCAGCCTCAGGAGGATGTTGCTCTATCTGATCTCGGAAGAACAGAGATAACCGACTTTACTTTTAAGTTTCTAAAAACAGGATATCGATGTTCAGGTGTGTTTCAATTGTGGTCTTATTAGTATTATTATTATTGCACGATTTCCATCATGGGTTGAGTTGTGGTGATAGCATTATGTATTTTTGAGCCATGGAATCAGAATCTTGATTTTAAAAGGACCTGAGTTCTCCTGAGAGATTGTCAGAAGGGAGAGAGAGAGAGAGAGAGAGAGAGAGAGAGAGAGAGAGAGAGAGAGAGACAGAAAGAGAGATGGAGAGACAGAGAGAGAGAGAGAGAGAGAGAGAGAGAGAGAGAGAGAGAGAGAGAGAGAGAGAGAGAGAGGGAAGGGGTGGGAAGAGAAGGAAAGAAAAAATAGGGTATCATCTGGTGTATATATGAGTTTTTAAGCCAGTTGTTTCTGGGAATATACACCTCCAAACTGAAGGATTACCTCCTGAATTTTCCAAATTGATTTGTCTGCTGAGTTCCAAATTATTAAACAACCGATCACCTCATTTTTGTTATTCTGCTGAGAACTGAAACTAGGATTTTTATCAAATATGTATGGGCATGTAGGCAGGCAAACACCTAGGAATCATTTAGCCTAAATTCAAACCAGTTGAATTTGCATACATAATTGGCTTGGTTTTCATAGAGGAAGACTAACTGTGGATTCTAGCTCACAGTTTTTGGCAAGCTGATCCTTTTTTTCTTGTACAGGTTGAACAGAGGTATTTGCATTTGGCTGATAATGTTCTTAATTAGATACTTGCCCTTTTTCCCCCTAAGGACTATTGTGCTCAACTGTATGTGTAATTAGTTTTAAATGCACCCTCAAGCAAAGCAGGCCATGTAGAGACCCTCTGAAAATGCTCATTTTTAAGCATTGGTTATATTCCCAAAGCTGGGTAGTATTTGTAGTTTGTATTAGACTTTGCTGATGTGATGAGCTGAATACTAATAAGCAGTCGTTTTTCTATTATTCGCCTTTGCCAATCATTACAAAGTTTGCAGATGTTATGAATTCTTAGAACCAATTTAATATATCGTTCTTCCGCTCTCTGTAGACAGCTGGGATTAGGAAATGTGAAACACAACCTGTCAATGTCACCAAAAGTTCGTTGTTGAAATGCACAGTGCATCTCAACACACAGTTCTAGGACTGAGGATGTTCCTCACGAACTAAAAATCTTTCCAGGGCACATACATAATAGAAACTTTTAAAAAACAGTTCATGTAGTTAAGGTAATACAAATATTAACAGTCACAGCTTAAATGCAAGTAAACTGGATTTCCTATTGTAAAGAGGTATTATTTAAAATAAAAATAAAGTTTCATAAGCTTTTTAGTTTTATTCGTTTGTATTTCTTGTAAAATTTTATTCTTTTGTATTTGTATTTAATTTTATTCTATTATATTTCTTGCAAAAGCAGTGGATTACTATTCCATCTTTCATTAATAATAGCTAGCCTTTATATAGTGATGTAAGGTTTGCAGTGTTTTACATGTGTTATTGTATTTAATCCTCACTACCCCCCTGCAAGGTAGATGCCATTATTATGCCCATTTTAAAGTTGAGGAAACTGAGTCAAACAGAGGTTAAGTGGTTTGCCCAAAGTCATACAGCTAGTAAGTGTCTGAGGCTGGATTTGAACTCAGGTCATCCTGACTCCATGCCTCGTGCTCTATTCACCTAACTGCTGCAAATGAATGTCATTTCTCTTTTCCAAACTTGAATATATTAGTCCAAAGTTTTTTTTTCTGTACATTTAATAGGTTCCCTTTAACTCCAATATTATCTATAATCCTCTGCCTCTATTTTATTGTTTACATCTGTTTTTCTAGACTTACTTCATATATTCCTTGCCAAGGTTCCTTGAAATTTACCCTCTCCACAATGCCAGGAGTAAGCAGTTAAATGAATTAAAGACATTATTAAAAGATGAAAAAATGAGATCTATGTAGAAATGTTGACATCATTCCTGCTGTTAACATGATGTAGGCAGGGTTATTTATGCATGTACCTATCTGTACCTGGGATAACATCAGTTGGCCACCTATGTGCTAGCAACTGTTTGTATTTACCATCTCACAGCTGAATGGACCAAGTCAATGTCTGTTGTTCCCTGTGGCAGTAGGAGCTAAAAGAATCAGCTCAAGGGTTCCATCTTTGCTGGTCATCATTTCTACAATTCTGGATGCCTCTGTTTGTGGTCGCTTTTCCAATGTGTTGACACTGAACCTAGACTGCTATTACGGATTAACTTTGACCCCAAACCATGAACCCAGATGACTCCTTGAGCTAAGGATGTCTAAGTTTTCTTCTTGCTGTCTGAATCCTGCATACCCTGTTCAGGATGGGGGAAAGTGGGTAATTGGATTAGGACAGGTTTTGACCTTTTCCACGTTCATTGGTAAATAAAGTTCTTTTCTGGTCCCTTTGGTCCGCATGCACTATTGAATGTGGAATGTCTTGAAGGATACTTAGGTTAGCTGATGATATTAATTACACAGTTTTGTCATCTGTATTGAATCTTGGCTCACACACTGGGCAGAACTATTTGAGACCCTACATTTCATGACAGATGAAAATATAACGAGAGAATTTTAAACAAAATGACACTTGGATTCTTAATGACAGAACTTAAAGATACAATGAGTTATTTCTTGAAGAACACTGACTCTAAGTCCAAAGGAGTCAAACTAGGAAGAAATACAGAATGTTTCCCTAAACACAAGAATGTGTTCCTGAGATTTTAAGGTGATTAACAATGGAATAGGTCTGCCTCCTATCATCATATCAGTGAATTTGACAAAAACAGAATATGACGAATGTTGGAGTGTCCTAAGAAAATTACATTGGAGCTGTGAAATTGGTCCAGTAATCCTGGAAAAATTCCAAAAAGTTTCTAAACTCTGCATACATTTTGACTCAGTGATCCCACTACTAGGGCCTTTTAAGCCAAAGAGTTCAAAGAAGAGAAGGATTCATATATATAAACATATTTATAGCAGCTCTTTTTGTGATGGCAAAGAGTTGGAAACTAAGGAGGTGTCCGTCAATTAGGGAATAGCCAAAAAATTATGGTATGTGAATGTAATGGAATACCACTGTGCTATAGGAAATGATTAAGGGTTTAGTTTCAGAGAAATCTGGGAAAACTGGATGAAATTTTGTAAAGTGAAGTGGACAGAACCAAGAGAAGAATTTTTATAATAATAACAGTATCATAAAGACAAACGACTTTGAAAGATAAGAACTTTGATCAAGACAATGAACAACCATGGTTCCAGAGGACTGATGATGAAACATGCTACCCACATCATGACAAAGTACCATGAGGGAGCAAATTGAGATGTACATCTTTTGGACATGACCAACTTGGGAATATGTTCGGCTTGATGAGGCATATTTGTTAAATGGATTTTCCACCATTTTTCAATGGGCATAGGAGAAGGTGGAATAGAGAGAAGGTAGATTTTTGTTCATCAAAAAAAGAATCAGGGGCAGCTAAATGGCACAGTGGATAGACCACTGGTCCTGGAGTCCAGAGGACTTGAATTCAAATCAAATTCAGACACTTACTAGCTGTGGGATTCTGGGCAAGTCACTTACCCCTATTGCCTCCCCACCCCCCAAAAATTAAAAATCAAAACTTTGAAACAGGCTAATTAGAGATATGAAATTTTTTATTCTTGCAGATTTCTAAGTAGGATCAAAGAAATTCTGTCTTAACTAGTTAGACACTGACCTGTTGAGGCTAGCCAGACCGCCACTGAAATCCTTTTATTGAACGACTTTGAAAAGGCTGATTCCTTTGCCAATTTGTATATTTTCAAGAACTTTCCAAATATTTTATAAGCTTAGGGAATAAATAAATGTTGCATTAATCAAGAAAAAAAGAAAATAAATTGGTAAGGTACACATGGGATAGTGGAAAAAGTATTGGATCTAGTTTCAGAGGACTTGGTCCTGGCTCTATAGCTTGCTATAGGTATAACCTTGAGCAACTCTGTTGGGCCTCAGTTTCCTGACATGTAAAAATGAGGGGCCTAGACTGGGTGGCCTCTAAGGTCCCTTCTAGCCTATGATCCTCTGATACATAAATATTACTATTACATTTCCAAAGCTTATCATCCTCAGGAACTTTGTGATGATTATACTAGTTAGATGGAAAAATGTGGTGAAAATTTTCAAGCCACTAAAAATTTTGATAGGCCTGAATTTTTTTTCTCCACTAACTTGTGTAAAGGACTACTAGATGGATAGTAATTGACATCTAAAAATGGATTTTTCCCACAGACTCACAACAGAGTGATTAAACTTAGATTACTTGTTCAAAAATCACATATTTTGTTAGTGGTAGAACCAGGACTAGAAACTGTGTCTTCATAGCATTTGTTGTTATGCTAAAATAGAATTTTTTCTGGAAGACAAATTCTAATTATAAAAATAATATTTTATCTTATATTCTATATGCCACATGGAGGGTAGTTAATTGTATTAATAAACATTCAATGAAGGGGCATTTTATGCCAAAAATTATATTTGGGAGAGAGGGCATAATTTTTCCCATCTCCTTTCTTTTGTGGCCTTGTTCAGTATGAATAGAACACAAGTATAGAACTTTCTTCAATTCAGACTGTATACATACCACTGAATGTTACCCTTCCCCCACACGATCCCTGTTCCTTTTCTTCTCTTTCATTGCTACCATGGTTGGCTTGAAAAGACTTAGAACTTTTAGAAGTGTGGGGGGGGAACTTTGAAGATCATGAGTGATTTAAGGGGAAATGACACAGACTCCTGAGAAAGGCTGTTTCTCCACATGTATGAATGAGAAAGAAGATGGGCTGGTCATAGGCTGGTAGTGAGATCAAGGACTAACCAATGGACAGTCCATTCGAGGATGTTGTGTGCCCCTTATAGGGAAGTTGGATGTGGATAAGAGAGTTATAGAGTTGGATGTGGATAAGAGAGGATAGAAAGGCATGGGTGGATTGTCATTTGCCTAGTTGTAAGGAATACCCACATTGACAAGATCAAAAACCCTTTTGAATATATGAGTTGACTATAATTGTATGAGTTTCCACCTACAAGGTAATAATTTGAAATAAGAATCCTATTTTTTCATCTTTCTCTCTCTCTTTTTTTTTTTGGAGAGGGAGGAAGGCAGGGCAATTGGGGTTAAGTGACTTGCCCAAGGTCACACAGCTAGTAAGTGCATTAAGTGTCTGAGGTCTTCCTGACTCCAGGGCTGGTGCTCTACTCACTGCGCCACCTAGCTGCCCTAAGGATCCTATTTTTAAAAGCAAATACTTCCAGAAACTAAGAAGGCCCCAGGTAAATTAGTACAAGCAGATTTGTTTTTATCTAACACAAATGCAGAAGGAAAATAAAGGTGGTTGGGAGGTGGCATCGATTGAGGGATAGTTGAGCTGACAATTTGGAGCATGAAAAATCTTATTCGACAGGACAGGCTTGGGATAGTTCTCCAGTGGCGAAGTTAGGACAGATTGAAGGAATCATGACACTAAGGGGAAGTTCACTATGATATAAGGAAAGGGTGTAGGGGTGGGGAATCTGCAGCCTCGAGGCCACATGTGGCGCTCAAGGTTCTCAAGTGTGGCCCTTTGACTGAATCCAAACTTCACAGAACAAATCCCCCCTTAATAAAAAAATTTGTTCTGTGCAGTTTGGATTCAGTCAAAGGGCCACACTTGAGGACTTAGAGGACCACATGTGGTCTTGAGGCCACAGGTTCCCTACCCCTGGGTTGGAGAAAAAGAGGTGGAAGATGAATAAGATATGCTTTGTCTATTTCAAAATTTCCAACTTGGGCCAGCCCTGTGCCTAAAAAAGGGATGGAGGGGGAAGGAAGCTGTTTTCTTCTGTCAAATCTTGGAATAAATCAAAAGCCATGAGTTGAGGAGCAAAGTGTTTTTAATCGAAATAGCAGGGTAGCAAACCTGCCACCCTGGGGGATGTCCAGTGGATTTCCCAACCCCAAGACCCACACAAAAGCTTCTTATACCTTTAGGAGGAAAGGAGGAAGAGGCAGTATGAGGTAGCAAGACCTGGTCATGAGACCAAAGTGGCCTATGGCAATCCCGGCAAGGAAAGCCACCTCATTCTGGCTATTTTGCCCTTCATGCCATGAATCCCAATGGAAGGGGGACAGGACATCAATGGCCTAGATCCAGCTTGAGCCATGTTCCCTCACAAAGCAAGATCTCACCATGGAGAGTCCTAGAGTGTGGTTCAGCTCAACCTAATCGAGAGTAAATATCTTAAGAGTAGGAATGTAAGGACATTACTGAAATTCTAATATTACAAGGGTCATTTAAAGGAGTGGTAGTCCACATTATATTTGTTATTTCTGTCATTATATTAACAATTTTCTATCATTCCATTAACAGTTACATTAACAATTTTGTCTCTTGTTGCTTGACTCTCCTCCCTACCCCCAAACCATTCCAAACTCTAGCCAATATTATCACAACTATACTTTCGTTATGTTATGAGTTAAAAAATAGACTCTTGTAGGTTAGCTTGGCAACCTAACCACCACGCAAACATTCAAACATTGTTTCTATAGGAAAATGTGTTCCAAATGCCAAATAATTGACTTGCAAATGAACCTCTGGAATGCAACCCTTTAGTAAACTAGGGACTGTTTGTACTTTAATTGCACCCTTTCCCTCCATGTGGTGCTTGACCTCCCCAAATGGGGGCACTGTGCTCCCTCAAATGGGTCTTTGTTTGGCGTTTCTCTTGTAGCTTCTCTGTTTTCTCCAGCCTTCTGAGCAATGCCTTCCCATTTTAAGCAGCTAAGTCTTCACAATGTTTGCTATTAACCTAGAAAGCAGGTCAGTTTTTCAAGAAGAATAAGTTGCGTGCCCATGGTTCCAGAACTTGGGAATGCAACCAAAAACCTTCTGGCAAATCCTAGGGGACTTCAGCTAGCTAACACTCAGTGGGCCATTGTGCTCACTTTGGGATACTGTATTTCTTTCTCAGACCTTTATGCATAGGCTCCTGAAAAAGTTGATAGGAGATTTTAACTTCTTTTTTTCTTCTGGAATCTTGCCTCTGTTCACCAACCCTAAATGTGACACTTTGAGGTGGCAGATATTTGCACATCAAATGAATGATGCATCCTCCTTTTATTACTTCCAAGCAAAGGGAAGACTGACCCAGGGAAATTGTTTCATGTAACAAATCTGTTATTGAAAATCTCCCCACCCCCCAAACCCCAACAACATAGCAGTCAAAGGCATCCTACTCCTGGCAGGGTGAAAGTTTGAATGAAAGAAAGTTGTGTGTGTTTCTGTGTCTCTGTGTGCATGTACCTTTATTACTGTAAGAGTGTACCCCCTTCAGACTTGGGCAAATTTTCAGGTTGTAAGGAACAAATAATAGAGACAGTGAGTATAAGCATATATCACATTCCTCTCTTATATTGTAAAAACTACTGATATCTAGAGTATCAACCAGGGGTGAACTATGCTACCCACCCCCTGAAAGATGAGCTGCGTGCGCCTTCATTACACCCTTTCCCAAATGTAGAATGATATAGACAGTATCGGACACAGCCAACATGAGAATTTGTTTTGCTTGCCTATGCATATTTGTTACAAAGGGTTTCTTTCCTTTTCTTTTCCTTTCTCTTCTTTTTTTGTTCTTTGTTTATTCCTCAGTTGGGGGTGGGTGAGAGACAGGGGAAGACGGATAAAGTTCCCCCTGACCACCTCCAAGAAAAGAGAACAGAAAGAAGTCCAGAAAGAATCACGGACAGGCAGGAGAGCTGTGAAAGCTGCAGGTTGGGTTTGTTATATACTTCAGTTTTAAAAGCAAGTGCAACAATAAGGGGTTCAGTTTTCCTGTCCTACAATGTATGTGGAAATACTAATTTTGTGTAGTATTTGAAAAGTTCAGAATAAAAATAAAATGAATGAATACTCTTGATTTATTTCTTCTCTTAAGAGTGATTGTTTCTATGAGCAGTTTTACAGAAAAACGTTTCCACAAGTCATGTAGCCCTGAAAAATTCTAATTCTGCAGCACACCCTTGTGGTCAATCTTAGTAACTACAGGAGAATTTATATCAGTTCTAGCTAGCCTGGGGATGTTTCTGTATTCAGATTATCAGGAGGGATAAAAATCAATCATTTGATTGTTGCCATGTGCCAAATATTGCGCAGGTAGGTAACACAGTGGATATGGTCTGAAATCAGGAAGACTCATCTTCTTGAGTTCTAATCAGGCCTCAGACACTTACTAGCTGGGTGACCCTGAACAAGTAATTTAATTCTGTTTGCCTCAATTCCCTCATCTGTAAAATGAGCTGGAGAAGGAAATAAAATGTATACAAATTAAATATCTAAGTAAGAATGTAAAAATGGCAAAGGAGAGATCCCAGACAAAGTGCAATGAGATGTATGAGGAAGTGAAGAGTGCTTATAGCTGGGGGCAGCAGGGAAGGCTTCCTAGAGCAGATGGCACCTGAGTTAGACCCTGAAGAAAGAGGATTTCAACAGGAGGAGATGTGGATGGAATATATTCTAGGTAGTGGAGAGTACATTTCATGGATGCATGCATGTGGGAAAGTGCAGATGATACATATGAGATTATTGAACAGCTTAGTGTCCAGTTTGGCTGGAAGATTGAATATATAAAGGAGTAGTGTGAAATAGGTCCTGAAAGGTAGGTTGAAGTCAGATTGTGAAGGAACTCAACCATGAGATGAAGGAGTTTGTATTTGACTTTATAGGCAATGGAGATAGCTAAAGTCTTTGGAGCAGGAACATTACAACTTTGAATTAAGACTATTAATTTAGCAGCTGGAGGGAGGAGGGACTAAAAGCAGGAAAACCAGTAAGGAAGTCATCAGAGTCTAGACAACAAATAATGAGGCTTGAAATATAGTGGTAGCCATGGAAGTAGAGAGGAAGAGATGGGTATGAGAGATATGGTGGTGGCAGAATTGACAGCACTTGGCAAAGGATTGGATATGGAGGTGGAGGGGGAAAGAGCCAACAATGATTTTGAATTTAGGTGACTTTGAGAGTGGTGATGCCAATAACAGAAAAAGGGAAGTTGGACGGAGTAGGGGAGAGTGAAGAAAAGAATTTGGAAGGAAGGTGAAAAATTCAGCTTTGGATGAATTGATTTTTGAGGTTCCAATTGGGAAAACAAGGACATTTGGAGAGGAAGATGAAGACTCAGCCTTCAATTCTGAATAGTACAGTGTTGCATGAATTGTTGATTTTAAGGTGCTAGTGGGAGCTATCAACAAGGCAATTGCAAATTTTGGAGTACAGCTCAGAGAGAGATGGGTATGTTATATTGGGGAGATTCTTTTGGTGGTAAGAATTGAATTATATGGCCAATGAGATCCTCTCCAGCTCTTAAATTCTATGATTCTGTGAGAAAGATTAAGCCTACATATATAGATTTGGGAGTCATCTACATAAAAGGGATAATTGAAACCATGAAAGGGAAGAGATGTAGTGCATATGGCATTGGACTTGGCATCAGGAAGATCGAGGTTCAAATCCCACCTCAGGTACTTGCTAGTTGTGTGATCCTGGGTAAACTATATTACTTTTTTTTAAATAATAGGATTTTTTCCCCAATGTACCATTTATGTTTGCAGTAGCTTTATTGGCCTACACCTGAATGGTCTTTTGAGTTATATACAGAGTTTAAACAGAGGTGGTGAAAATGTACAGGGAAGTAATACTAGCTAGTAATGGCACTTTTATATTCTGAAATACATGCTGGTTGGTTGGTTCATTTTTGGCATGGATTTTAGCTACGTTTTCTAACACCTCATTTGTTTTTTATAAACAATGTTAAAATGCAAATAGTATGATATATTTTGAAAGTTGCTTTTTCGCAATAAAAAGGGAATATGCAGAAATAATTGTTAGTTCTTTTATAATAGGATGGATCTTCAGCAGTTAAACTTGTGTTACAAAAGCTAGATTTGTGCTTGCTTTTAAAAACAAAGCTGTCCTGTAAATACTTCCAGAGTTTGATATTCACTACGACTGAGCTAAGAAGAATTACCTCCGTATGATTTACCAAGGGTGCTGACCAATTGATTTCTTCTCATCAGTAGTGATCCAGAGTATCTTGCTCATGTGAACTCTCTGACTGGCCTATCATTTGGTTTTTAGTTCTTGACATTTACCTCTTTGACTGTGAAAATAATTAAGGTTTGTCATGTGGCTCAGATTGGTCCTCATTTTTAACAAGGCTCTTGTTATTATCATCAAACTGGGTTTGGTCTTCACTGGATTGACATAGAATTAATAATGTACCATGATGGCAAATATAGTACAAATGGCCAGTATGAAAAGAGAATAAGAGTGGATACTCTACCACTATTCACCATATTGGCATTTTTCAGCCATAGTAAAAGTAACGATAATCCCCAAAGCCTCTGAATAGCCAGCCTGCTTGACGTGCTTATTTTATATTGGAAAGAACCTGTGAATACGAGAACTCCAGTCTAATAAAAGAGAAGATGTTGTCACCACAGGTCAGAAGAAGAAACTATGGAATCAGTAGGATCATATTAACTGGGTGAATTGCAATATCTGTAATATCTAGACTGCTGGCATCACATTTTGTTATCACATAGGTGTATGCACTGCCAAACATCTCTGAGCTTCAGTGTCCACATCTGTAAGGTAAGAGTTGAATTAGATGGCCTCTGAGATTCCTTCAAGCTTTAGATCTGTTGTCCTATGAGATCGTAAAGAGAGGTGGTTATAGAGAAATAAAAGACAAAGGACAATACCTTGGGGGATACTCATGATTGTTGTTGCTCATCCTTGGTTTTTCAAAGAGGACCAATGATGTCATGGGGTGATGTCTTGACTTGCATGTAAATTGGATTTAAGTGAGGCAGAGTTGAACAAATTCATTAGTATCACTCTCTCTTCCAGAATCATCAGACTTCAGTGGTAAGACAAAAGTCAAGATGACTGATGATGGCCTGGGATGCAGTGGATGACCTTCTTGCTTATAGCTTCTTGGAGCCACAGGTGAGAGCTGGGGGACCTGAGTACTCCATACTCACGATTAGGAGGCTGGAGCCAGATGAACCAGAAAGGGGGAATAAGAAAAATCAGATCTCTAGGAGAACAACAAGAAAGCAATGTTGTAGAAACTGAGGGAAGAAAGAACATTAAGAAGGAGGAAATGACTAAATTCTGCAGAAAGGAGGATGGGGACTGAGAGAAATCCACTGGATTTGGAAATTAAGTGGTCATTAGTGATCTTGGAGAAAGAAGTTAGAATAGAATGATAGTTGGAAGCCTGATTGCAATTGTGAGTGGGTAATGAAGAACCACAGGCTGAAAATGTAGGTACTTGTTTTGAAAGTTGATGTGTACCTGCTAAAACAAATATGGGAAGTATATAAACAAAGTTACAAAAACCCTTTTTATTCAAATAAAATTAGTTTTAAATAATTGGAGAAATATTAATTGTTCCTGGGTAGGCTGGGCCAATATAATAAAAATGACAATTTTACCCAAACTAATTTATATATTCAATGCCATCCCAATTAAATTATCGAAATTTGTTTTACTGAATTAGAAATAATAATAACAAAATTCATTTGGAAAAACAAAAAGTCAGGAAAATCAAATATAAAAAGTAAAGGAAAGATGTTTAGCAGTACCAGATCTTAAACTATATTATAAGGCAGAAATTATCAAAACTATCTGGTAATGTCTAAGAAATAGAAAGGTAGATCAATGGAATAGAGTAGACATATACTTTAGAGAAGCAAATAAACATAATAACCTTACATTTGACAAGTGTAAAGACTTAAGGTTTGGGGATAAGAATTTATTATTTGGTAAAAATTGTTGGGAAAACTAGAAAACAGAAACTGGGGATAGACCAATATCTTACACCATTTACCAAGATAAGATCTAAATGGATATATGACCTAGATATAAAGAGAGATTTTACAAGAAAATAAGAAGAATATGGAATATGTACTTATCAAACTTGTGGACAGGCAAACAGTTTATGAATAAACGAGATAGAGAGCAAAGTTAGGTGTAAAATGGATAATTTTGATTACATTAAATCAAAAAGTTTTTATACAAATAAAACAAATGTAACCAAGATCAGAAGGAAAACAGAAATTGGGGGAAATTTTATAGACAGTTTATCAGATAAAGTTCTCATATCTAAATTATATAAAGAACTTTATGAATTCTATAAGAATATGAGTCATTCCCCAACTGATAAATGGTTAAAGGATACGAACAGACAGTTTTCAGATGAAGAAGTCAAAACAATTTATAGTCTTATGAAAAATTCTCTAAATCATTATTGATTAGAGAAATGCAAATTAAAACAACCTTGAGAGATCATTTTATACCTACTAGATTGGCTAAAACGATAGAAAGGGATGTTTTAACAATCTGGCTAGCAACTTCTGTGGTGGTGTAAGATCCACCCACAGCCAGCACCCGGAAGGCTGCCAACAGCGCAGGTTCTTTTGGTCTGCCTTAATAAGGAAAGCAAGGTGAAGGGGTTGACCAGCTTACTTTAATCCAGCATACAGACAGCATTCAGTTAGCTCAGGGGAGCATACAGACAGCGTTCAGTTAGTTCACGGGAAAATAGCCAGCACCCTGAACTTCAGAACATTCATTTAGTTCAGGGGAAAAAACCAGCACCATGAACTTCAGAACAACATACAAACAAATTACAAATATCAACAGACAGACCCAATACAATTCATAGTTACCAACATCTAGGTTCAGCCCGAGAGCTTGGAACAAGGGCTGGCCCAGAGTCATGCTTGCCACCCCTGCTGCTCCAACCGAAAAGGGATCTTCAAGCTGTCTTCTCTCCTCTTATAGAGTTTTTGACATCATCAAACATCTCCTGAATGACCAGAGCCGATTGGTTCTTGAGTTGGCCCCTCCCCTTAGGACCCTGGGAGGTTCACATCCACGTAGATTAGGTTAACACCCAATAGGGCATGGCTCTGGAGTTAACACCTCCCCTTAGCCAGCCCCATGCATCATCACAAAGAGGCAGACTTAAACCCACGTGGTCTGCTGTCCCAGACATGTAAACCAGGCCCTCCCTGGAGTTAACCCTACCTTGGGCCCCACCAAGGTTCCACACCTAACAGGGCTCTGCGCCTGGGGCACAGCACCCAGCAAGGCTCAATGAGATAAACTGAGTCACTCAAAGAAAACAAAGGCCATTCTTCTTACAAGGGAACATGAAAAATGTTGGAGGGGATGTGGAAAAATTGGACACTAATTCATTGTTGGTTTAATTGTGAGCTGATCCAACCATTCTGGAGAGCAATCTGGAATTATGCCCAAACAGTTACTAAACTACCTATACCCTTTGACCCAACAATACTACTACTTGGTCTATTTCCAAAGATAATTAGGGGAAAAGGAAAAGAACCTATATTTTCTATAATATTTATAGTAGCTCTCTTTGTGATAGCAAAGAAATGAAAATTTCTGGGATGTCTATCAATAGGGGAATGGCTAAAGTCTTGGTATAAGATTGTGATGGAATACTACTGTGCTATAAGAAATGATGAACTCTATGATTTAAAAAAACCATGGAAAGACTTGCATGAAAAAGTGAAAGCAAAATGAGCAGAACCAAGAGAACATTGTATACAGTAACAGATATATTAAGAACAACTTTGAACAAATAATTTATTTCAGCTATTACAAATACCCAAATTAACTATAAAGGACATACGAAGAAAGACACAATTTGCACCTAGAGAAAGAACTGATAAATAGAAGTGTGTACAGAATAGTTTTACATATATATGTATATATATGTGTGTGTGTATATGTATATATGTATATATACATATATGTGTATATGTATGTATGTGTGTATATATGTGTGTATGTATATATGTATATATATGTGTATATATATGTGTATGTGTGTGTGTATATATATATATATATATATACACACACACACCTATACTTATTTGTGTCTCCTGGCTTGCATGACTTCCTTCAAGTCCCAGATAAAATCTGACCTTGGACAAGAAGCCTTTCCCTATTCCTTTCAATGTTATTATTGCCTTTCATCTGTTGACTATTTCCAATTTATCATATATAGATCATTTGTACATGGTTGTTTTCATCTTATCTCCCCCATTAAACTTCGAGCGTGTTGAGAGATAGAGCAAGGACTGAATTATTTTTCATTGTTTACTTTTAGCCTTTCCCTGTATCCCCAGTGCTTAGCACAGTGTTTGGCGCATAGCAGGTGCTTACTAAATATTTGTTGACTCTATGCAAGAAGAATTATCTTATTGTGTGTCCCTGGGCAAGTCATTTGACCTCTCTTACCCTCAATTTTCTCATCCGCAAAATATGTATAATAATAATATCTGCCTCAGAGGGTTGTTGTGAAGATCTAATAAGATAGCATATGTATAGTGCTTTGTAAACCTCAACGTTCTGTGTAAGTGCTAGCTATTATTAGCATCAATAATAATAAAAGCTTTTTTTACACAGTGCTTAACATTTATGAATAACTTTATATATAACTTGTCATTTGATTTTCATGACAGCCCCGTAAGATAAGTATTGTGGTCCTTATTTGACATTTGAGAAAACTGAGGCTCAGAGTAGCTTGCTCCCAGAGTGTTTAAGCACTATCACTTACTATTCAGGTCTTCTGACCTGAATTTAGTTAGTTTTCTTTCCGTTAAAGCTCATTACCTCTGTGCATGTAGGAAATAATAGATAGAAATGTATATATCTTTCCGGGAGAAATTCATCATTTGCCAGCTTATTCTCCACTGTTTTTCAAGGTTGTTATACAAAGTGAGGTGGCTTGAATTTCTACCCTTTGGATAATTTGGGTGATGGAATATTCCCCTTGGATCGCCTTCCAACACTGCCCTCTCATGCTCTCTTCCTGCCCCCAGAAAAATGAGACACAGTAGCCAAAAGTCAGCCTGGGTTTGCCTAGAGGAATGGAAAATGCTGCTTTTAAACCACTGAAGTGGGTATTAGTTGACAGAGCTGGTTCTGTATTTAATCAAGGGCAGCCAGGTTTCAGAATCCACATGCCATGCATGCCGGGCATTTGCCAACACATGGGAAAGCAACGACTCAGCTAATTGCAGATATGTTTAAGCAAACAAATAAACTCTGTTATTTGCTATGACCATTCTACATAATCAAATACACTGACTAACTGAACATATTACTTCCTATATCACATAGAGTTCACCAGTTTCCCAAAAAAGGTGATGATAGTTCTAAAATTTAAATTCACAGCTATTAGATTACAGCCAATCAGTCCAGCCCCTTAATTTTGTAAATAAGGACACTGAATCCCAGAGAAGTTAAATGACTTACCTAGAGTCACAAAGGTGGTAGGTAAGTGGGGTTTGAACCCAGGTGCTCTGTAAAATGGGACACTCCAAATTCAGTACTCTTTCCTCTGTATTGTATGGCTATATCTAAAATGTCACCATGGAGGGAGACATACATAGCTTTGCATTTTCTGTTCTAATCTAGTTGTTTCATCCAAAGGAAAGTCATACAAGGAATTCTTGATGACAGTGGAATCTCTCTTTATCTATCTATTTATCTATCTATCATGTATCTTCATTCCTTTCTTTCTTCATTAATTTATTTGTGTTTGTTTGTTTATTTATTTATTCCATGTCCACTCCTGCTTTAGGCCTTGTCACCAGTTTGTTCCTTTATACAAGGTTTTCATATGAGTAGGTTTCTTTTTTTTTAATTTACTTATTTTAAACTTATGTATAAAAACTTAAATACACAATAAGAAAAGAAAAAGAAAAATATGTTATAACCTTAAATACAAAAGAATAAAAGAAAAAAAACCAAAAGCATTGCCATGGTTACAAGAAGACTTAAGAGAGGATTCAAAATACACAGCAATAAATTTCCATTTCAAGAAAGCCTCTATAATAAATATTACTTTTATTCAGAGCTGTCCATCTTTTATTTTCTTCCTTGTAAGTTTTCTTTTGTTCTCTGCTGTGCACATTTTACTTTGGTCTTTTACTCCTCCTTCCTCCCCCACCGCAGAAGGTACAATTAAGAGCAAATACACATACACGCACATTTATATATATACATATACACATGTATACATATATATATATATACACATATACATACACATATATACCTAGGTATATAAACATACGCACACAAAGACATATACATGCATATACACATACATATACTTAGATATCTATAATCACACTCATATGTAGACATATACATTCATGTGCATCTATGCAGGACTGTACTATACTTTTTTGTCCTCTGTCTTTCTGAGAATGGGTAACCTCTTCCTTTATTAGTCCGAGACTTTCCGTATTTTTCAAAATCCACCAACTCATCATTTCCTACACCACGGCAGTATTCCATCCTTAATCCTCTCTAGATATTTTAAATAGCCTAAAACAATGCTGATTAACATGGCTGACATAGAGTGTATTTTTCTCTTATGATTAAATCTATTTTAGCTTTAACATCATCTGAGATCATGGTTACTATCTGTTTTTTTTCCTGATAAATTCTACTCCTGATTTTTATTTTATGTTTGTGTGAATCCCTTAATTCTCTATATGAGCAGGTTTTTACTTTGCAACAGGCATCCTGTGTTGGCAACAAGAATAAAGCTGTATTTGTTTTTGGAGGAGGTCAACATTACTCAGCCCATCCTAGAAGAAGAATCCCATGTCTCATAGTCTCTTAGTGGGCCCTTGGACCAAAGATTAAATTTACAAATCTGTTATTTTAATGTTTTCATTCAACAAGGAAATTTTTGACTGTGGAACATTGATTTGTTTTCCTCAATCTCTAGCCAGTTTTTAAATCTAAAAGTGTTATGTCTTCATAACAATTTTTTTTAGCTCATTTCCTCTCTTTAGGCTTGTTTTCTTATCTGTAAAAAGAGGTTATTGGACTGGATGATCTTTAATGTTCCTTTTAGCTTTAACAACTTATAACTCATAAACAAAATGCTCCAGTGACACTGGAGTGATGAGAGGGTGTAGTAGAGGCCCACCATTAATTCTGAAGCCTGTATCTATTACCAACAAAAAAATTTATTCATAAGAAACAAATGGCTTGGATTTTCTTGGGCTGGTGAATTGGCCCCACTCGAGGTATACCAATTAGTAATTGTTCTTTGAGTTCTCAGGATTTTTCCTAAAACAGGAAAGGGTCATAGATTAAGAACTGAGAGGGACCTTCAGGGTCACTTAATCCATCTCCCTCATTTTACAGCTGAGGAAATTCCATCTTAGAGAAATTAAGTGACTCGCCCAAAGTTTCAAAGGAACTAAGTGGCAAAGTCAGGATCTAAATTCTTCGAATCATCTTAATTCTTGCATTTGGAGGCAATGTTTTGGTGGATTTTCTCTTTTCCATTTCCCATTTAAAAATAGCTTTAAATATACATAGCTGATCCCTCTCCTTAATACATTAAAAAAAATTAAAAAGAGGTAGCTTAACATAATGAATGGAGAACTAGTCTCAATCAAAACGTTATAAATTCAGATCCTACCCCTGACAAACTGGGTTTATCACCTTATATAAGTCATTTAACTTTTTAGTCTCTACAAATAACTCTTGAATTATAACTTTCACAACAGTTAATAATCTGTGGTGGTGGAGGGATTTTCTTTGCTGAGAGTTCCCTGTGCTAATAAAATCATAGGGCCAGATCTGCACCCTCTTTAAAAAAAGAAAATAAATGATCCACCTACTTTTGTGTCTTCCTTTAACCCAGATGAAAGCTCTCTCATACATGATTTAGAGTATTCTTCCAACTTTGGTCAATTTAACTGAACATGAATCTCATCTTCTACGTTTGTTGGCTCACTTCTCCCCAATTTCCCACTGGGATATCTGAGTTTACTCTGGTTCCATTGTTTTTAAAGTCTTCTGCTACTACTTCAACAGACCAACTTTTACCTTCCTATGATTATCATGACCATTCATATTATGATGTTTTCAAGTAGTTCAAAAGAAGTGTGTGATGCACGGATTTAGAGAATTTATTCCAAATGTTCACATGGTCTATTTGTGCCCGAACTGTGGTAGAGCATTCCGAGCTCATGTTGGTCTGATCAGCCACAGCTGGAGACACTGTAAATTGGGGGGCAGAGCCAAGATGGTGGCTGGAAAGCAGGGACTAGCGTGAGCTCCCCACCAAGTCCCTCCAAAAACCTATAAAAATGGCTCTGAACCAATTCTAGAACTGCAGAACCCACAAAACAGCAGAGTGAAGCTGGGCTCCAGCCCAGGACAGCCTGCATGGTCTCTGGGTAAGGTCTATCCTGCACAGAGCTGGGAGCGGAGTGGAGCAGAGACCAATGTGGGCAGTGAGGACCAACCAGACCAGGAGCCGGGTGGAGCGTGCCCTAGTGCCCTGAATCAGTGAGCTGCAGCTGTTACCAGACTTCTCAACCCAAAAACACCAAAGACAACAGAGAAGGTTAGTGGGAAAAGCTGTGGGAGTGGAAGGAGTTCGTGGTTTGGCTACCACCCCAGGGGCAGTGGAGGTGGGGCAGCTACAGAACTACAGCTGCAGTTGCTTCTGGCCCCAGGCCCACCTGGTGGGAGGAATTAAGTGGTGGATCAGAGCAGGAGTGCAGAGCCTGCTGATGATCTGAGTCCAGTCCGGGTTGGGGGTTCTTGGGAAAGGAGAAGTGCTGGTGTGGCAGAGCTGGCGCATCCCCCCAAGCATGGAACATAGTTCTCTTAACTCTACAAGCAGTCATACCCCGCTGAAAAACTCAAGGGTCAAGTTAGTTGGCTGGGAACATGGCCAGGCAGCGAAAACACACCCAGATTCAGTCTCAGACTCTGGAATCTTTCTTTGGTGACAAAGAAGACCAAAACATACAGCCAGAAGAAGTCAACAAAGTGCAAGAGCCTACACCAAAAGCCTCCAAGAAAAACATGAACTGGTCTCAGGCCATGGAAGAGCTCAAAAAGGAGACACTGTAACTTTACCCCAACATAGTGCTGTCATTTTGGTCCTCTTCAAGAACAAAGAACAATAACCAACCAATTTATAGAATCTTACCCTACATCTACATATAGAACTTCAGGCTTTTGGTTGCTGGATTTGGAGTCAGAGAAATTGGGTTTGAATCCTTATAGCTAGTATTGTCAATGCCTGCATTATCAATCTAATATTGAGAAGCGTGAATGAAATGAATGGAATTTGGTGAGTCTGGGGACAATTTTTTCCCCAGGACTATTGTTGGAACTTTTGGAGACTAGAATAATGATTCTTAGGTTCTTTATCTGGAGAACTAGAGAGACTATAGGTATGACATGTTATATTTGTTATCATAATTGGATTGAGATGTATGATTTTTATGAACTTTTTTCCCATCTTCGTTACCAGAGAATGTTCATGAGGTATATGAGGGGAGGAGGAACGACATTCTGGAAATTAATGCGAAGTAAAAGTATCAGATTTAAAAGGATGAGATTAGTGATCATATGCCCTCTCAATTTTTATATTTTCTGCAATTTAAAGATTTAGATGGAGAAATAGACTTGATGCCAGGAAAACATGGATTTCCCTGTGACTTAACAAAATAAAACTTCATAGTCCAGTCTTGAACACCACTTCAGACACCAGGCTTAGCTTATTTTTCCTAACTTTTCCTGACCTATGCCTAACATTTTTGTTCTTTTACCATGCTTAGTGCTTCTAAGGCACCTGATAATAAGTTTCACAAGGTTTTGGTGGCTATCATAGACTACACTTTGAGGTGTGAAAAGCAGTAGTTACTAGTTGACCTTTAGACCCCTGAAGAGAACCCCACTGAGATAACTCACGTCACAGATCTAACCACTATGTAAGCCCAATCTCTGACCACCTGCAGGAAAGGTAGAAGCTGATCAACTAACCACAGAAAGAGGGGAACCCCACCAAGATGACTCACATCACAGGTCTGATCACTACATAAGCCCAGTCTCTGACTGCCTGCAGGAAAGGTAGAAGCTGACCAACTAACCACAGAAAGAAGGGAACCCCACCAAAGTGACTCACATCACAGAGCTAACTGCTATATAAGCCCAGTCTCTGAGCTCTTGCTAGAAGCTGACCAGCTAACCACAGAAAGGATATTTTGACTTCATTGTCCCCAACGTAGGTTTTTTATTCAATATTTCTTTTTAAACAAGAGCTTAATTTAGCTACAATCTCTAGCATCACTGGTTCAGTTTTTTCCCCCAGAGGGCACAGGGGAAATTTGACTGAGAATTCCATCTTTGATTGGTAAGGGGACAATAGGACCAGGTATCATATTTTTTCACTGCAAGAGTGGACTCTTGTTTACACCTTGTGAAATTCCACGTGGACATCTCTCTGCCTCTATTTCTGTCTCTCCGAATCTCATTGTTTTTTTTTTTCTTTACAGGCACACCCTACCTAATAGAAAACGAGTGTTCCACTCACAGTTAAATTAATGTTATATGCCCATTTCTTCACGTGAAGAAAAATTGAAATTTTTCGTTAGTGAAAATATAGAACCAAACCAAAGTTAAGGTTTTGCTAATGACACAGATAATGGAGGTTAGATAGATGGACAAAAATCACCTTTCCTCTTTAGATTACTTTTTTTTTAAACCTACCTCAAATTCATTTACATGCTAAGCTGGAGTGGATCTTGGAAATGTCAAATACTAAGTGAGATAATAGTTTAGGAAAGAGGACTATGATTAACCCAGAACAAGACCTAGGTTACCTCAGTTTTGTTCAGTGGGTTTAATGCTGTTATCCTGCCTATATCAGCAATAGGTTCTAGTTGCTATATCTCAACAAACTGAGATAAGATGGTCAACAAGTAGTTCAAAAGAGATAAAGCCCAGAGCTAATAACAGGGAGTGGTGGCCAGGAAAGAAAACGTACCAAGTCATTTCCACCAGACTATCTGAGATCAATGGAGCAATACCAGTACAGACTAAATGTCCAACAGCCTGGTAGACAAATGGGTTTCTCCTCAATGGAAATTTTCAAACAAAGACTGAATAACCACAGAGAAATCCACGTTTTCCTGGCATCTAGGCTATTTCTCTATCCAAATCTTTAAATTGCATAAGTTGTAGGAAGGATTGTTTTTCACTTATGGGTTAGACTAGATGGAAACTAGGTCCTTTCTAAGTCTGAAATTTTGTGATTCTGTGGAGCCCAATCCTTCTTTTACATTTGGTGGCTATTGCAGACTACACTTTGAGGTGTGAAAAGCAGTAGTTACTAGTTGACCTTTAGACCCCTGAAGAGAACCCCACCGAGATAACTCACATCACAGATCTAACCACTATGTAAGCCCAGTCTCTGACCACCTGCAGGAAAGGTAGAAGCTGACCAACTAATCACAGAAAGAGGGGAACCCCACCAAGATGACTGTTCAGTCATTTCAGTAGTGTCTGACTCTTCATGACCCTATTTTTGGGATTTTCTTGGCAAAGACACTGGAGTGGTTTGCCATTTTCTTCTCTAGCTCATTTTACAGATGAGAAACTGAGGCAAATAGAGTTAAGTGACTTGCCTAGGGTCACATAAGTACTAAGTATCTGAAGCTGGATTTGAACTCGGGAAGCTGAGTCTTCCTGACTCCAAGGCTTGTGCTTTATGCACTGTGGTGCCACCTAGTGGCCACTCTTTTGCATGACAGCCTTCAAGTACTTCTTCACAGTTGCAGAATCATGTATTCTCTAAGACTTCTTTTCTCCAGGTAAACATGTAGTACAGTTCTTTCCAATGAGTCTCACTTGACATGGTCTCAAAGTATTGAACACCCTTGAGATGATCAATTTGGTCTTTCCTAAAACAAATGTGACAAAACAAGGGCGGGGTACAATGGTATTCTCTCTTTCCCCATTCTCCTAGTTCTGGATACTATGCCTTTCATAATACAGCCTAAAGAGGCATCATATTGTGGACTCATTTTAAGGTTGCATTCTACTACTACCTCCTACGTCTTTATCAGATGAACTGCTGTCTAGCCACATATTCCCATCTTATACTTGTACAGCTGATTTTTTTGGATCCAAGTATAAGACTATATATATAGTCTTATATATATATAGTAATATATAGTCTATATATATATATGTATATTATATATATTACTATTAAATCCCCTCCTTCTAGATTTATCCCAATGTTAAAGCTCAAGGATTGGCAAACTATATCCAAATACAAGCATAAGCTTGTTTTTGTATGGCCCTAGAGCAAGAATAGTTTTTACATTTGGATTTAGACTATGTCTTACAGTCTTCCAACCCCTGTTAGCTTATCAAAATGATAGGAACATAGATTTAAAGCTGGAAGAGACCTTAGAGATCATCTAGTCTAATGACATCACTTTACAAAGAAACTGAGACCCAAGAGAGGTTACCTGAAGAAACCTCAGTTTCCTCAACTATGTGTTGTTATTCTGTCATTTCCAGTTCTTTGTGACCCCATTTGAGGCTTTCTTGGCAAATGTACTAGAATGGCTTGCCATTTCTTTCTCCAGCTCATTTTACAGAGGAGGAAACTGAGGCAAATGGGGTGTGACCCAAGGTCACACAGTCACTAAGTGTCTGATGTTAGATTTGAACTCAGATCTTCATGACTCCAGGCCTGGAACTCTGTCCCATTCACCACCTAGCTGTTGATTCCTCAACTATAAAATGGGAATAAAAACCATACTGACTTCAAAGGGTTGTTATAAGGATCAAATGAGATAATATTTATGAAGCACCTAACACAGTTGTTGGCACATAGCAAGTGTTATGTAAATAAATATTTCTTCTTTTTCCTTCCCTTTCTTTCCCCTCATTCAAAGAAGACTCTGAGAGTGCATGCAAAAGAGGACATAAAAAAGACCTAGGCCATAGAAAAGATAAAGAACCTGAGTTGCATCAGGCCTGGAGAAAGACGTAGGCATTCCTGAGTCCTCTACCAAGAGTCACATACACTGGAACTGGCACCACACAGAGACACTAAGATGGCATCAGAGACACAACAGGGAAGGGCAAATTCTTTGACGTTACCTTGCTTGAAGTAGAGCTCATTACAGTGGTGAACTGACAACACCAAGGAGCAACCTGTACCATGCGCCATATGGACTCTGGTGGGGCCAACCAGAGAGGAGGATGACATAATGACCTCAGAAAAATGAGGAGGAGTGCACCTGAGAGTTGAGGGGCTCCTGTATGAGATGTTTCTGTGTTGTCCTGAAGTTTTTGATTGGTTTAAATAAAACCTATCCTATATTTGATATTTGGTAGCCTGAGTACTTATAGGGGAAGTCAGTACCCTTTCAGGAAGGGTACAAGCCAGATACTGATTTTCCTGCATTTCTCTGTGTGGGGCCATGAGACAGGAATTCATTATATTTTTCTTATTTGAGGGCACAAACCAGGAAAATTTTATAAAAATCCCTCCCCTACTCCCCCAAATTGTACTTTGTTTCATCTTGTCACCTTAGGGACTAAGAACGTAAAGATACATGAATTACACCTGAAAGTTACCATACAGACAGTCCCTTGTTCTGTATATTTGTGAGTTCTGGTGGGGATACAACATCCCAGTTAAATTACCAAAAATTATTTTCCTGAATTAGAAAAATTAGCAAAATTCATGTGAAAGAACACAAAGTCAAGATTATCAAAGGAACTAATGAAAAAATGTAAAGGCTGGAGGTTTAGCAGTACTCGACATTAAAGAATATTATAAGGCAGTAATTATCAAAGATATTTGGTATTGGCTAAGAAATAGAAATATAGATCAATGGAACAGAGTAGCCACACAATCTACAGCAGGAAATAAATATAATAACCTTGTATTTGACAAGTGTAAAGACTTAAGATTTTGGGATAGAAATTCATTATTTGCTAAAAATTATTGGGAAAACTGGAAAGCAACATGACAGAAACTGCGCATTGACCAATATTTTATACCATTTACCTTTTAACACTTTTTAACAATTAGTTTTTTCATCAGTATGGGCACTCCTAAACCTCTACATGCTTTAGTAGTTGGCTCATTCAGTGACTACAGATGAGTCCCTATGAATTTGGTCTTGTTTTCACATGTTGTATATATAACACATCACTAGGCACATCCTTGATGTCCATTCAGCTTGGTAAGACCTGTGGGAACTTATAATCCATTGGCAAAATTTCAAGGATCCAGGGTGACCTCCGGACCACATAGGAACATTATGTTAATGGAAGCATTTGAAAATCATTCCATAACATCACATCCAGGCACAAGAAGTAAAATATTTTGTATTTAACAGTCCTTCCCTATCTTTAAAGATCAAAGCAGGTAGAATGTTCACTTGTTTTTGAAACTTTACCTAGTATACATCCCCAGTTGGTTGATCGTTTGTGGCATGCTTTATTAGATTTTTTAAAAATGAAATATCCCATTAAAGTCACTATAAGGAATAATCAAACCTGGGGGAGCAAAATCCACTTATAAAAAGTTCTTGCATTACAGTAACTATTTTCTTTATATTTTTCTCGATAATTTATAGTATAGGAAGGAAGATTTAGTTTGAGAACAAGGGAGAGAATATTAAAAAGAGGAGGGATACTGGAATCTGCTACTTGGGAAGTCATGGAATTCTTGTCCCTGATGATTTTTAAGGAGAGCGTAAGTAAGAATCTGTCTTGTGTAGTTTGAGCGTTGTCTAACTAAGCTTGGTTGAATGAACTCAAGACTCTTATGCTGCTATCTTACTTCTCTCGCTTTTTGTAGTGAGGAAATTCAATTCACTTCAAACCAACAAGCATTTATCGATCACTGTGCTAGGTGCTGGGTATACAAAAGCATCAAATAGTCCCTGCTCTTAAGGACTTTACATCTTCCTGGGAGTTATATTATACATGTATGAAAAACAGAAGATAACTTTGAGGAAAGAGAGAGGAATAGCACCTGGAATAGGCGGGTGGGGATGAAGAAAGGCTTGCCTTGGAGGTGGCACCTGAGCTGAACCTAGAGGGAAGATAAAGATTTAAGAGGCAGAGGGGAGGAAAGAGTCCATTCCAGGCATGGGTCAGGTATGGAAGACAGCTTGTAAATAGGTAAAGAGATAGGAGAAAAATTTCTCAAGGGCCAACATTTAAAATTAATTGTGAATGATCAGTCTGTGATCGTGTCTGCCAGGGAACAGACAGAGAGATATTAATTACAGAATATTCTTACTCCAAACAGTTTTGCTTTTGCAGCATTGCTGAAAGGATATATATATATATATGCATATGTCTATATATATATATATATGCATATGTCTATATATATGTATGTGTGTGTGTATGTGTGTGTGTGTGTGTGTGTAGGGTGTGGGGTTGTTCAGTTGTTTCAGTTGTATCTAACTCTTCATGAACCCCTGTGGGGTTTTCTTAGCACAGACACTGGAGGGGTTTGCCATTTCTTCCAGCTCGTTTTATAGATGAGAAACTGAGGCAAACAGGGTTGAGTGGCTTGCCTAGGGTCACCCAGCTGGTAAGCATCTGAAGCCAGATTTGGACTCAGGAAGATGAGTCTTCCTGATTTTGGGCCCAATACTCTAATCACTGCACCACCTAGCTGACCATAGCAGGTGGGAAGGAGAATCTCTATTTTTTCATTGATAAATCAAAAAGATCCCTTAGTATGGGGTCTGGGGCATCCATTTACATTTAGAGGATCTGAGTTCACTTTAGGACTAGAGCATTGAAAAGATGGACAGATCCACACTGTTGGAAACCTGTATTAAAAATAATACTTTGATGGGGTGGGAGGGTAGGGGGAGAAGATAAGGTAACAGGGATAGGGTAAAAAGAGTGGCTGAGATAGAAAATAGTGAGTAAAAATAAGATGGAGGAAAATTCACAAATAGTAATTATAACTTCGTGTGTGAATAAGATGTTTATAATGCCTCTCTTTGTGGGGGCAAAATTGGAAATTATAGGGATCCCCATTAATTGGGAGAAGGCTGAACAAATTGTGGTATATGGCTGTGATGGAATACTACTGTGCCATGAGAAATGATGAACTCAATGATCCTAAGATCATTGATCTTAGGCATGGAAAGATTTACATGAAATGATGAAGAGTGAAGTGAGCAGAACCAAGAAAACATTGTAGACATAACAACAGCAATATTGTTTTAAAAACGACTAAGTCATTTTAACTATGATAAACACACAATTTAAAAATAAAGGATGTATGAAGAAAGACACTATCTGCATCCAGGGAAAGAACTGATAAATAGAAGTAGAATAATTTACACACACACACACACACACACACACCTATTTGTGTCTAATCGTAGCTATCTCTAGGATGGGGGAGGGAAGAAAAAAAGGAAATTTATGTGATAACTTCGTTGTATATTTGGAGGGAATAGCAAGTTGTACATGGTAGATTTGCAGCTTAAGGTGCAATCATCTTTTTTATTGTATTGTGCTATGGAACTGCTTGTTTTGGTCTGTGAATTGAAAGTAAAATAAGTTTTACAAAAAACCTTGAATTTGTAATGTTATCTTAAGTAGGTCTGGTGGTTCAGTATTGCAACAAAATGAGAGACTTTTTGACCAAATTAAGTTTATTTAGCCATAGCATGGAAAGTATATCTATCGAAGATACAGTAGCGATGCAGTTGAGCATAGCTTCCCTACCTCTGTGATGACCATGGCGGCACAATGGTCAAGAATGGGGGAGGAACCTGTGGTTCCTTCTATGTTGGCTTTCATACTTTGGCCACAAGGAAGACATCAACATCCTGATTATTGCTCCTTTGGACCAATGAAGCCTTGAGGACAGTTTTATGACCTTTTTTGGGGGGAATACTAGCCTACATGGCAGTGAACCTTAGTAGATGTTATTGCTACTAGAACCCCACATTATTAAGGAGAAGAGCAGGAATTTAAAACGAGTTCTTTTGATTCAAAGTCCAAAGATCTTTCCAGGACAAGTAGTCTTTCAGTTCTGGTACGTAGTGAAATTTAGAAGTCCTCAGTAGAAAGGGTTGCAGTGACAGTAGGAAAATAGAATTCATCAAAATATTTGAAAAGAACATGACATTATACATGAAATAATGGAAAATGTTGCCATGGAGTCCTTTTTATCTTTTGAAACACAAAGAGTTCAGTACACAGGATGAGAACTCTTTTTATAGAGATGAATGGACAACTGAAATCTACAGGTAACTAAAAGAATTCAAGCATCTCTCCTTATTAAGTTTAGTTAGATTTTCCTTCCCTTCCATCCTGACTCAATCCAAAATACAGATCCCTGAATCAAAATGACCTAAAAAGAAGCAGCAGAATATTTTATATTTTCCATCAAGCTTATTACCGTTTCTAAGGCTTATTTCAGGAGTGCAGATTTTTAAGAAAAGAATAGGCTACACTAAATGTCACCTTCCACTTTTTGCATGCCCCTCTGCTAGCACAGAGCTGCCTCATTAAAACCATGCCTATGTAATGCCAACATCCAAATGAGCAGTGAACAATTTACTTAACTAGCTAGACAAAATAGCTAAATGACTGAGATCATGCATTTAAAACTGAAAAGAACATTCATGATCATGTAGACAAAACTTACTATATAGATCAAGAATGAGGGGCCCAGAAAGGCCTAAAGGCATGTAAGTAGCAAATAGTAAAGCCAGGTCCTTTGACTGTGAAGTTTTTCCTTTTTTTATCTAGATATTTGGAATTGTGTATATAAAACTATTATTTTTATAGAAAATTTCTTTTTCTCCCAAATCAAGACATATCTTTTCAGTGTCTAGTATGTGTTTTATAACTCGGCGATATTCCAAACTACTATAATCGGTAGAAGGCAGCATCATTCTTCTATTTCCCAGTGTTATAAGCTCGGTGTTACGCTTGACTTTTGTCCTTGACCCCACATAGTCATTCAATTCCCAACTTATCAACTCTTCCTCCACCACTTCTCTCAAGTTGGAAAAGGGTCTTCTTTCAACTAAAAAAGCTACCATTCTAGTTCAGGCCCTCACAATGGACTGTTGCTTTGTTTCAACTCCTTTCCCTCTCTAAAACACTCTCCACCCAACTGCTAAGGTGACTTTTTAAAAATGCTAGCATGAGCATGAAACTCTCCTACTCAATAAACTCCAGAGGCTCCCTATTACCTCTAGGATAAAATATAAATTCCTATGCATGGCATTTAAAGCCCTTTGAAACCTAGCCCTATCCTTTCTTCCCATTCTTATTGTACATGACTCCCTTTCCTATACTCCCTATTTGAGCCAAACTGGCCTTGCTGCTCCTCACACACAACATTGCATCTGGGTCTTCATGCATTTGCGCTGGCTGTCCTCTATTCCTGGAATGTATTTAAGAACATTATTCTGAGAAGGGGTCCATAGGCTTCACCAGACTGCCAAAAAGGTCCAAAATACAAAGAAAACACTATGAACTCCTGCTCTAGAAGGAGACAAGGGTTTAGCACACATCCAAAGATTGGATTTCCATGGGATAATATAAGGAAAAGCTCAATTTTTCTTCTTCCCCAAGTTACTTTGCCTTTATTTGATATTTATTCTGTATATACTTACTTGTGTATATGTTGTCTCCCCCAATAGAATGTAAGCTCCTTGAGGGCAGGGAACATTTAATTTTTTTGTGTGTATTCCCAATACCTAGTACAACTTCTTTCCCTCTAATTTCTGCCACCAACCTCTTCCATCAGTCTGATTCTAGGACACTTTACACACGGCCTCTGACTCCATCTTCAGCATGGAATAGTAGATAGGGTACTAGACTTGGATTCAAGATAACCTGGGTTGAAATCCCACTTCAGATAATTATTGGTTGTGTGACCCTAAGCTGGTTCCCTAGCTTCTCTGGGCCTCAATTTCCTCACCTGTAAAAGGAGAGAGTTGGATTCAATGACCTTTAACCTTTCTAGTTCTAAATCTATGACCACATGATCCAGTCTTTTCTACTTCATATTATCTTCCATGGCCAACTTTGATTCCAAGATAACGATTAGAACACTTTTTCCTCCTGCTGCCTTTCTTTGTTCTAACCCATGGAAACCCTCTTCCAGCCTTCATGTGTGTTCTAGACTCTTGTTTCCATCTAGATCAGAGGTTCTTAACCTATTTTTGTATGATTGACTCCTTTGGCAGTCTGATAAAGTCTATGGACCCCTTCTTAGAATGTTTTTAAATGCATAAAATAAAATATATAGGATTACAAAGGTATCAAAATAGTTATAAAAATATTTAAAAATCAAGTTCACAGACCCAGGCCAAGAAATCTTTGGTCTAGATGAAAGCTTCTTTAGGTGTAGTGAATCTCCAGGGCTCAATTCCTCACTGATGTCTTACGGATTTGTGCCTTAGGCATCCTGTCTTCTTCCTTTTATATAAAATAATTTCAAAATGCTCTAGGTTAGTACCCACAACTACCTCACTGGTGAAATCAAGTAACTATTAACTTGTACAAAATAAGTGCTTCTTTCCCTCCCCATTCTTTGCCAAAGATAGTAATTCCTTTTTGCTTCTGAAGAAAAAAAAGACAACCAAAACAACTCAAAAAATCCCACTACTGATTATGCCAGTAGGTGTCAGCCATTCACATAAAAAACAAAACAAAACAAAACAAAAACTCTCAAACAACAGCAAGCAGTAGACACTACTGCTCATTCACTAAATGTCATTCTTTGAGTTAAATGCTATTATTTATTTTTTAAACAGTTTTTATTGATGCTTTTTTATCACTATCTTTTTTGGAAACATAGTGCCACTTCCCCTTCCAAATTGAACCTTCTCTAGTAATAAAAAACAAAAACAAACTATATTCCTTTTTAAAATATTCATTTCCCTTTTATTATGAACTTAAACAACAAATTGGAACATTTCAATATACAGTTGGGCCTGATTAGTGGGATTAATGAATCTCCTGAGATGGTAGAATTATCACAATTTACACTTCATATTTCCATTGGACTGGACCCAATTATTACATATTGCATAATTATGGCTTCAAATAGTGTGAATTCAAATGCATTCAACCAGAATATTTCAAAGGATTAATTGTTCTTACTAATAGGGACCTAACTATAGAAAGAGGAATAAAAATGAGACAGGTCTATGGAGCTGTGAAAAATGTTTTGTACTGTTTTCAGAAATTATTTCACTGTATCTTTGTGTTTTCAGGGTCTAGCATAATGCCTGGCATATAGTAGGTACAAAATAAATGTTTGTTGATTTTAAAAGAAAGATTTAGCGTGGTTATTAAAAAACTGCTCTGCTTGTCTATTCCTCCCTAAGCTACCTTCTGTCATTTTTGTTTCTTTTTCATATTTTATTGACACTTTTCTTTCATTTCTTTTTTATGTTATATCAGTTTCATTACAAAATTCTATTATATTACTTCTATTAAATTTCAGTTAAATTTTCAGTTTGAACCCCTATCAGAAGTCCCATGAGTATAGCAAACAGAATTAGGTCCTAAAGATTTCAGAGAGAGCATGTTGTAATGGTTTAAGGTTCTGAATTTGAAGTTAGTAAGACCTCAATCCCACTGGAGAGATGTATATCTGAACCTGGGGACTGTGATCCCAATTTTTCTAAAGTTTTTTCTATAAGACTGTCCATAACAAAACTGAATCATGATATCTTGACCCTTTAAACACCTATGGTCACCATGAAGCATCCTTGCTCTTAATCTTCCCTACCATTCACCCTAGGAATCAATCTGAATTAGTTGCTAGTATGCCTAAATATTACATAATTAAGTCAGGCGTGATAACTCGACTTTAACTATTTTCATCTCAGGTATGGTAATATTCACTCCTGCTTCAGACACCACATATGTGACCCTGGGTAAATTATGTCACTTCTGTAAATTATGTCACTTTCTCATCTGTAAAATAAGGAATGTTGGAAGTCAATAACCTTTTCCTATGGTCTCTGGCAGCTCCAAATCTGAGATGTTATGTATCCAATAATCTCTGCCATAAAGGAGCCTATTGGTGAGGAAAATAAATGATTTTGATGGGCATGGAATTGTCATCATTTGATTCTAAAAATACGCCAGTACATTAGTGAAGAGGTTGCTAAAGGCTAACACTTGAGAAGCATCCAAGGGAGATCAAAGTCTACCAGTACCTAGACTTGTCAGAGAACCATCTCACCAAACAAAATGAGGGGCTAGCAGAGCATGAAGGCCTTTGGTGACTAGGAATTGTTGAGACTCTCCCTCCTACAAAATTTTTATAGAACTTCCACACCCAAATTGATTGTTGTCTTTTGAAACTTTGGTTTATGTTCAATCATTTTGTGAGATTATGTTATTCAAAACACTTGTAGAATTACTCTCTATTTTTTTTTAATAAAATAGGCATCAAATGTTAGTGTTTCCCAGTTTGATCACTCATCTTGTTCACTAGACTTGCCTCTGAATGACTTTTAGCTGGTTCCAAAAGTTTAATCTAGCCCCAAAGGACAAAGACTTGCCACCATTAGTATTTTGAAAAGACTGTGCCTCAAGCCCTGAAGGCAATTCTAAATGAAGTGGTTCAGAAAATGTCCTGAGCACCAGAAGAGCCATTGGCATAACCTTTCATGTGATTTCTTTGAAATGCAACACTTATTTGGGTATATAAGTTTCCATGTGTTTATTTTAAAATGAGTCACATTACTATGCTTAGTCCTGTGCCTGGCACTTAGTAAGGGTTTAACAAATGCTTGTTAACTGTTAACCGATTATGTAGTTGCACTTCAACAGGCAGATTGCCTACCTTCTTTAGAAAATGTCACCTTATCTGAGAAGGATATTGGAACTTTTTGGACTCATTAATTACTTTAGGGATAAAAAAAACACCCAAACAAACTACTTCAAAACATTTCAGGCTGGTTTCAAATTCAATTTTCTTCTAGGTTTCAATTAAAGATGGAAAAAAAACTAGATAACCTGAGTGAACCTGAGTTAATTGCTATTACACCTTAACATTCTCCTAAATTCTTACACTGATGCCTCATCAGGATTTGATAGTGTTCTCAAAAACTCTGCTAAAGTCACAACGAACTCTGGAAGGTCCTATTGAGCTAGAGGCCTAGAGAGGCCTATCGAGGCCTCAAGGACAGTGATAGAATGTCACTCAAGAACTAGTTTTACTAAATTCCAAGAAGTGCATCGTGGGTTGTCTGGCCATCAAGGGACAGATCCTTTGACCACAGTGACTTAAGAGACCATCTGCTAAAGTGGGGAGAGGTCCCCATCTGAGCCATTGGAAAAAAAAAACCTCTCTACTGGTGATATCATAAGTCATTGGAAGTGTTAAATAAATTCTCCTTACACTGATGCTAAGTTAAAATAATTGCACTCCCCACTAGTCCTATGTCATAGTATAATCCAGAGAGTAAAATCTTAGTAATTATGTTCCCTTCTGGTATACTCATCCTATTAGGAGATAAGAATATATAGGAGCAATCATCTTGCTTTGATGTTTCTGCCTGAGGATGGTGAGTAATGTTTGGATAGTTTCAGTAAGTTTGTGTGAAGCATTCAGATTTAATGTGTGTGTGTGTGTGTGTGTGTGTGTGTGTGTGTATGTGTGTGTAGGGGCTTTGGTTCTGTGAACCCTGTCCCTGATTGCACTTTTATTCAAGTTGAAAATCAGTAGCTCTATGCCACAAAAAATATATTTCAATTAATCAACAAATGTTAGTTGAGTACCTACTATGTGCCAGGCATTGTGTTAGGTGACTGAGATACTAAGAAAAAACAAAACTATTCCTGCCATGAAGGAACTTACCTTCAGGTGGGGGAAACAATATCAGGCTTCATGTAAAAGGTGCTATTGGAGTTATTTTGAAGGAAACCAGGGATTCAAACTATGAAATAGAAAGGAATTCACCTGCAGAGTCTAGGAGAGCATTTGATTTTGAACTCCAGTGCCTGAAAGGCAAGAATTAATAAACATTCCTCTCAATTCTCAGTGTAGCAAAGTTTCCATCCCACACACTCCCACTTCAGGCATCTGCATATACAAATCAAAACACTTGTAAGTCATAGAATGAACAAAAACAAACAAAAGGGCTTCCTGTGGGGTGAATGGAAATTTTTACGGGGTTAAATTTCCAGTCACATAAAAAAGTAACCTGAATATTGGAAACTACAAGCAATTTGATTGGTGTTGTTTGGAGATTTGAGGGGAATGAGAAGGAACACATGTAAAACATTCAACATGAGGTATAATTTAATTAAGGGCTAGCGTTATGGCTACTCAAAAATTGCGTTTGGCCATGGGTATTTGATATGCGGTACAGGGTATTTGGCCAGAAACTTCTGAAGAATAAGAAACTAGGCTGTTGTGGAAAGGCAAAGATATTCAGATAAAATAAACACCACCTCTTTCTTTACCCTTCCAACTTAATCCATGTCCACCCTTAATAGAATCATCATTTCCATAACCTGGTTTTCCCCTCAATGTGTTTGCTTAGACTTATGTTTTAATTTGTTTCTTTGGAAATTTTTATACTAGGATTTTTGGGACTTCATTTAGTAACCCAAAGAAAGTACTGAGATAAGAGAAAAAGATGATGTTTAAAGTAATTTCTGGCCAGGATCACCACTGCGGTACAATGGCCATGCTCCAGAATGGGGAAGGGTTCTTACATTAGCTGAAAGAGGCTGTGCCAGAGTAAATGTGTACCAAGCAGGTTTACTTAGTCAATAAACATTTAGTAGGCAATTACTATGTGCTAGGCACTGTGCTAAGTCCTGGCGATACAAAGACGGGTTCCTGCTTTCATGGAGCTCAAAGTTCATGTGACATTTCCTTAGCTAATCTAATTTTATAATAATGCCATTAAAACATGACAGACCCAATAGATATGTGGCCAAAGGATATAATTAAGCACTTATCCATAGAAGAATTGCAAACTATTAACAGTTGTATAAAAGAATGCTACAAACTGATAATAAGAGAAATGCAAATCAAATCAACTCTGAGGTTTTACCTCAGACCTATCAAGTTAACACAGATGACAAAAGACAGAAGTGGCCAGTGTTGGAGGGGCTATGGAAAGATAGGCACACAAACACAGTGTTGATGAAGTTATGATTGAATTCAAACATTTTTGAAAGCAGTCAGAATTATGCAAATAATGTGACTAAAAATGTTGAAATCATTTGAGAGATTTCACTGCTAAGTAAATACCCCAAGGAGGTTAGTGACAAAAATAAAGGCACCACATACAGCACAACATTTATGGTAGCACTTTTTTGTAGTAGAAAAGAATTATAAACAAAGTAGATACCCATTAATTATGAAATGGTTGAACAAATTGTGGTATATGAATATAATGGAATATCACTATGCTATAAGATGGAGAATATGATGAATACAGAGAAACATTGAAAGGCACAAACCAACGTAAAGTAAATTAAGCAGAACCAGGGAAAGAACCAGGAAAGCAGTATGCACAATGCCTGCAACAGTATAAATGGAAAGAACAAGAAAAAAATAATTGACATTAGTGAGTAGAGCACTGGCCCTGGAGTCAGGAGGACCTGAGTTCAAATCCAGCCTCAGACACTTGACACATGTACTAGCTGCGTGACCTTGGGCAAGTCACAATCCAAATTGCCCTACCCCCAAAAAAGAAGACACTTTCCTCTACTTCTTTATGGAGATGGGGGACAATGGATGTGTAACACTACATTTAATGTCAAACTTTTTCAATGAGTTGGTTAGTTTTGCTGAATTGGTTTTTCCCCCTCTTTTTATTCTTTGTTCTAAGGGATTTTTCTCTGAGACAAGGAGCTTGAGAAGGATACTTTGAAAGGTGTAGGTTATCTGAATGAAATTTATTTGCCCCCTGAAAATTACAAAACCCAAACTCAATTTTTTTTTTAATGTAGGCCAGTGGCCAGAGCTCATTCTTGCTGAACCTCTTCTCCAGCTCCAAGAATGTCTTAACATAATCTTCTTATAAAGGGTCTCCTTTCTTCTCTCTCTCTCGTCCCAACCTACTGTGGTTTCAGAGAGCCTAGATAGCTCTTGTTTTTCTCAGCTTGGCCCACCAGCTAAGATAATCTCCAACAGGGGGAACTCTACTGCTTAGTCAGCATAATCTCTACTGAGAAAAGTTCTTTTGTCCATTGGACTCCCATAAGGGTTCCATTAGAGTCCATTCTTGGGAAGTGCTTGCTTTGCTAGTGTATGGCTCCTTGCACTTAAAAATTTTTTATTGATGTTTTCTGTTTCTTACATCATCATGTAATACTTCCTGAGCACCATTCCACATGACAAATAGTACTTTTTGGAAAAGGGGAAAAAGTAAGCACAACTGATCAATATATTGAAAGATTCTGAAAACAGATGCAACATGTAACACCTGTGGACCTTCTGCCTCAACAAAAAAGGCTACTTTGGGGGTTATCTTCTCATATCTCTTCATTTGAGTCCCACATGAGCTTTATAATTTTGTTACATTTACTTTTGATTTTTTGGCCTATTGTTCTTTCTATTTACACTGCATACTTTATTACTGCATATATTGTTTTCTTGACTGCTTACTTTAGTCTGCATCAGTTCATATAGATCTTTTCATGCTTCTCTGTATTCAGCTCACTCATAATTTCTTACTACGTTCTATTGATGTACCAAATTTATTTAGCCATTCTCCAATAGATGGGCATCTACTTTGTTTTCCATTCTTAGCTATCAGAAAAAGTGTTGCTATAATATTTTGAAGTGTATAAAGACTTACTTGGGGTATAAGTTCAGGAATGGAGCTGGTTCAAAGGGTATGGAAAATTTAGTCACTTTATTTACATACTTTCAAATTGCTTTCCAAAATGATTGTGCCTATCTCTCAACAATTTTCCAGTATTGACTGTTGTAATTTTTGGGGGGTCATTTTTGCCAATTTGCAGGTTGTGAGGTGAAACCTCAGGGTTGTTCTGATTTACATTTCTCCTATTAGTGATTTGGAGCATTTTTTTATGCAGTTGTGAAAAGTTTCATTTCTTCTTTTGAGAACTATTTGTTTGTATCCTTTAATCATTTATCTATTTAGGAATGGCTATTAGTCTCATATAAGCTAATTATTGTTTCCGTATTTTGGATACCAAATCCCTATCAGAGAAATTTGATACAAAGATTTTCCCCCCATTTAACAATTTCCCTTCTTATCCAATGTGCATTTATATTGTTTGTGAAGAAGCTTTTCAGTTTCAAGTTCTCTCTTCTTCTGTAGACATGGTATTATGTTCCTTCAGTTACTTTACTTTAATCTTTTTTTTTAATGCGACCCTGTCCCCACTAGCTCTCTTCTCCTCCTCCCTGAGCCCCTGTTTCCATTTAATAGTCTCCGTTTCTCTCTTCCCCTTCTTCATTAGTTTTCACATTTTTTAGGTTCCCCTTTCTGAAACGCACTTCTTTCATTCTCTTCATTATCTACCTTTTATTTCTGTTCATTCTAGATCCTCATTTTCCAAGTCACGATCCCTATGATTATCTGATCTCTCTCTTTTCTCTGTATTCTTAATGCAGTCAAAGCTTCCAAGGCATTCATTCTAGGGTCTCTCCTCTAGCCACTTTCTGTGACTGCCTTGTAGGGTTTGCCCCACGAATTTCTCTTTTCCATTGTGCCACACCTCCAGAACAATGGCAAATATTCCGAATGTCAGAGAGGACACTACCCATGGTAGGACCCCTCCCTCACTAGTCTTTTATTATACAGCCCGGTTCTGATCTATACTCTCTGTTGTCGACCTTCCCCTACCACCATATTTGCCTGAAAATCTCCTCCCTGTGTCCATGTTCTCCCACTTCTCAAGAGGCCAGTTGTCTCCAAGGGTCCCTCTCTCTCAGAACAAGTAGATTTTTCAAGCACCAAATCCCTCAGGCTTCAACCAGCATAAGGCTCTCATTTCCCTTCACTGATTATCTCTCTTCATCCATGGAATATTCATAGTTGGAACCCATCTCACCTCCAAAGTAAGGCCTCCTTCCTTTTCTCCCCCCTTTCACTCTTTCCCCATCCTACTCCTCTCCTCTTCCATAGACTCTTCCCTTTCTAAGACCACAGAGGTCATCTTCTCCTCATTTCTAGTCCTTGATTTGATCATGAGAGCATATCACTCACTCATCTCTACCTCCCTACTCCCCTCCCCCCCTTTATGTACCTTTTTATGTTGTAATGTAGTCTCACAAAAGAAGATTTAACCTGTAGACAGGATGTTTCCAGGTTCTGTCTTTGTCCTCGTCTTCACTGGTACCCCACTCCTTGTACTTTGAATCCTTTCTGGAAAGCTCTCTATTTATGTCCCCTGAACATTGTTTCACTGAATGTTTTTATGGGATCAGTGACACTAGGCAAGATTTGCCAGTACTGGGAAAAATAAAATTATTTGTAAATGAATCTATACTTAAGGATTTCAATACAAAGCTTATGGCTGCTCTTATGATGATTCCATAGGTTTCCCTTCTTTTTGCTATAAGAAGGTATTAGATATGTGTGCATGTGTTTTGGCTAGTAATTCTCAGAAAGGATCTTAGTTACCATCATGGCAGCAGCAAGTGACGGCACAAACCAAACTATTTGATCATTCTCTTTCCCATGACTTTTTAGGATTTTTATTACCATAGGCTATGGCAGTTGGACTGTTCCATTAGAATAGGCTTTAGAAGAAGATGATGGGTGAGACTATCTCTAGACATAAAAATGCTCACGTGCTTGCAGACCAACTGAGAATAGCAGACTGATTTAATGTTTTGTCTTTTGGACTATTTATTGTAGCCTGAACCCCAGACATTGCCTCCTGTTAGCATCCTTGTGTTCATCGTTGTCATGCGTGGAACCCTGTTTTTGCTTTTGACTCTACTTATTTCTTTCACCTCTATAAGTCTACTATATGTCTGTAGGGATATTGTAGGGACAATATCTTTTTTTCATGTTTTTATTTCTAAAGCCTACCATAGCACTTTTCATATAATTGGTTATTCACCAAATATTTGTTGATTTGAACAGAATCCTAACCATTCCACATTCTGAATGTTCTAGCTAGTGAAAGGCAGGATGGATAGTGGAAAGAGCACTGCCTTTGGAGTCAGGACAATGCTATAATCCTAGCTATGTGACCATTGGCAAGTCACTCAGTTTCCTCATTAGTAAAATCATACATGCTTAATTTATCTTAAGAGGGGCAGCACGGTGTAGTCAATAAAATGATGGCTTGGGAGCCAGGAAGACATGGGTTTATGACTCATCTCTGAGTGACTCTGGCAAGTCACAGTCTCACAGACCCAGAGTCAACTGTCAAGATCATAAGTTGTAAAGAAGGTGCCAACTGCATTGGTTGAGGGTGTTCCCTTATCCCTTATCTAGGAGTTCCTGACACCAACAAAAGCATACCAGTACCTATTACCTATTTTCACCTACATATCCCATGAGCCTATTGGAGGAAAGTGCTCTACAAATTTTAAGCATTTTATATGTATATATGTATATGTAAATGTATATATATGATTTATTGCTTTCCTCTCCCATTTTCTTGTCTTTCTCCAAAGCCTTTCCCAGGTTTAAAAAACAACAGAATAACTTGGAATATGTGAGAATATAGGTAATATTCATCAGTTAGTTGCCTAAGAAATACTGTTATTCATAGGAGTTGATAATTTAGGGGAAGTATGTCTAGGGGAACAAAGTTAACACTAAGAGAAATACGTGTGTGTTCAATGACAAACAGTCTAGTACCACTACAACACGTGCTCTCATACTCAGAGCAAACTTTTCTTCTCTACGTTAACCTGCCAGTAACTCGTGGACACATTTATCTTTCGTTTTTACAAGCCACAATAATACCAATATAGCCTTTGGGAGCTAAGTGAAAGCCTTTGACTTTGTGCTTTTGCATGACTTTCAACTCAACCCCCACACACTTCCTCCCCAGAGCTTAGAAAAACAACTGAAGACGTGAATTCATCCATCAGCTTTGAAAAATCCCGAGAGAGGGTGGTAGCATCTGTTTCAGACAAATATGAAGACAGACATCTTACTTTTTGTTCTCCTCTGCCTCCAGGCTAAAATTCTAGCAGGTGAGTGGCCCTACTATGCTTTTCCAATTAGGTTATAACCCATAAAGAGATTAAGAACATCATGGCAAGAGAAGCCAAGGACCAGAGGATGGGCTTGGAGAAGTGGGAATTGTAAGAGAAGATTTACGTGTCCAACTTTGGGCCTGTCACTGAGGTCAGATTCACTTTTTGTGCTTCTATTCCTTTTTACCTGTGATATTGTCTTCTTTTGCTAAGGAAAATGGCACAGGCCGTTTTATAATATTCTTGTTATCTTCTTGGAGTTACCTTTCACTGCCAGAAAATAGAATTCTACTTTCTTTCTCTCCTATAGAGACACAAATTAAAATGGCTCCCATCAAAAGGATTTAAACTGCTCAGTTACTAAAAATAAATAGTGCTCACATCTGGAATGGGAATTCTTATTTTGCAGGAAAACTAAATAGATGGTGTTTGAGGAGGAACATTTCGATATTTTCATCTTTCTTGTGGTCTGCATCTCATAATACCCAGTTAGTCCAGTTTCCTTGGCATTGGATGATACTAGCTTCCACTATATAACGGAAACTTAAGGGATGAATGGGACAAGCGAGAGGACATTTTTATTTTGGAGATCCCCCCCCAATCATCCTTCTTTACACTGGTTATTTATTTTCCTTTAACAACAAAATGTACACCAAAGGCCCTCACAAAAACACGTACATATTTTGATGATATTTAGGTGAGGACTTTTGGTGTACATTATTTATAAACCGTAAAAAAGGCCCCAAAGTTATTCTCACTAGACCCTTTTTTAATAGAGTTGAGATTTAACTGTCCTTGTCTCTAGCTCAGAAAACAGTGGATGATGCCTCATTTCACGTTATTTTTATTTGCTCTTCAACTCTGTGCCATATTCTTGATGGCTGGGAAGGCATACAACTGAAGTGATACATGAGAAAGAAGTGCTGCTAACAGCAGAGTTGAAAGAAGACAATTTGACAGGCTTAATCATATAAGTAAATATATTTTGGAGTGGTACAGAGACAAACACTTTAATTTGCCTCCAAATTTTTAAATGACTCTATCTCGACATAAATGTACATGCCTGGATCTGTGGTGATACAGGATGAATCAATGGCACAGGAAGAAAAAAAACCTGATTGAGGCCTATGAAGTATTTAGGACACACGGACCTTGTGGTCGTTCCAGGGGATGCATCAAATCCACTTCTAGGCCACCACAGTGACACATTTGCCTGTGCTTTCTCTATAAACGAAGACAATCTATGATTAGTTAGGGTCAATGGAGCCTGGATGGTATTTATTTATTTAAGATATGTTTATTCAGGGCATACTGTATACAAGTCACCATGCTTGGTGATGAGGGAGATGCAACAATGAATAGGACATGGCCTCAGGATGCTTATATTTGAATAGGATTGTTGATTTTTCTTTGTACTTCCAAAGTTTTGAGGAACAGTCAAACAACAGTAAAGGATGCTACATGAGTCTGAGTGTGTCAATCAGACTGCGAGTTGTGTTAATATTAGCAGTTTAGACCCAGCATGAGGTATTTCAAGTGACCAGAGTGATTTGGTAACTCTGGATAGTAACTTAATTTTTCTAGAGTACGATTAATCTTGCATCATTTAGATATTTATTCACCGATTATGATAGTACAAATAGTACCAGGGGCACATCTTATTTTCATTTGATGGTTAAATAAACTGAAGCACCAGGGACTAAGGATGTATAACAATAATGATAGTGATGATTATATTAAAAAACTCTGCCAAATTCCATAGATTGGTATTTTAGGTGCCATTCAAAGATCTCAAAGCAGAAGTAGAATGTAAGCAGTCCCATAGAACTTAGGCTTCCAGAGGGAAGGGGCTATTTCAGTTTGTGTTTGTACCTGTTACAGTGGCTGGCACTTAGTAGGCGCTTAGTAAATATTTGTTGAAGTGAGAGCAGAGCAGGAATGCAGGGTATGAGAACTCAGGGCTTGTAACTCCCACGTGGATGCCCTGGTTTGTTCTGAAATTCATGTAAAATTGCAAATAGATCAGGATAATCTGGAAAATAGGAGAGGTTGGTCAATGAGGGAATTTTTTACTTATTCCAATTCTCTTTGAGTCTCCACTAAAAAAGTTTAACGAAGTCTAAGTCTTGTTAATTATGGTTGTTATTATCTATTGCGCATAGAACTGCAAGAAAGAGCTTGGTGGTGCAGAGGATACAGTGTTGACCTCAGAATCAGGCTGACCTGAGTTCAAATCTCACCTGAGATACTACTTATGTGACCCTGGGCAAGTCACTTAACCTCTGTATTCCTCAGTTTCCCCAACTGTTAAATGGGGATAATAATAGTGCCAGCCTTGCAGGTTCGTTTTGAGGATCAAATGAGATATTTGGGAAGTGCCTCGCGCAGCATCTAGCACATAGTAGGTGCTTAATAAATATTTATTTCCTCCCTATATAAAGCATCTTTGACTAAGTAGGTAACTTCTAACTGCATTTAAGGGCTACTGGGAAACTAGTCTTTCCTAGCTTCATTCATTCATTTGACAAACACTTATATAGCAACTATTTTGTTTTTGTCATTGTATTTCTAGCACAATGATCGGCACATAGTAGGTACTTAATAAAGGCTTATTGATTAATTAACTATGTATAAAACACTGTGCTATTCCTTTCTCTGCCATAAAGCATTAAAACAATGTAGACATAATTATTCATTGTAAAATACCAATAGTTCTTATCTGTAGAGAACTTTACACATACATGTATACACATATCATATGTATGTACACACATAATACATATACATACATATACACATATATACATACTCTCTCTCTCTCTCTCTCTCCCTCTCCCGCTGTATGTATGTACTGGATCTCCCCATCTCCCTATCTCTTCCTGGCTGAAAGCACAGGACTATTCATGGGCCCTAACCCGCTATTGATCAACAGGGAAGCTTTGATATGCTTCATTTATGACCTGGTCCTATGATTTTTAGGCAACCTGGTGTCTAATCCCCCCGCCCCCTTCACCTCACAGAAATTAGTGCAAATATCCTATCAGCTTATCCCTACTGTAGCTCAGAAACCCAAAGTTTATGAAATCTTTCTGCCTCAGCCTCCCCAGTAGCTAGGATTACAGGCATGTGCCACCATGCTCAGCAAACTTTAAAATATTTAAAGAATCTTCATAGCCTGGGCAAAGGCCAAGAATGGTATGAATATATACACATTTACCGCGGATGAAATTGAAGTTCCTCAAGATTTAAGTGATGTGGCCAAAGTGAGATACCCATGTGGCTTGTCAGATCAGAGATTAGAATTCAGTTGTTATGGCTCTTAATCCAGTGCCCTTTCTACTCTACACACAAATTCTCAAGCTTCATGTATTTCTTATCCATAAGGACAAAAATATTTCCCTTTTTCTTGACACTGAGTTAAGAACCCAGAAGTTATCTTATAAAAATAGCATCTTTCTATGCCACAAGTGACTTGTATACTAAGTTTTCCACATTCTCCTAAGTTCTAACTGCCTGTAACATATCTCAGCTCAGCATGTGTACAGCTCACCCAACTGTTCCACTTAATGTATCATCTGCTGTGGCATGCTATGCCCAATAACAGCTTCTTGAGTCAGAAGCTGTCTGGCAGTTTTGTTAATGAGTTGAAGTACAGAGCACCTTTTGTTCTTTATTGGTCTAGTTAGCACCCATGGGGCTGAAAGTAAAAATACACCTTTGTCTACAAACGAAATGGGTTTTAAATTGTGCAAGGGTTTCCCACCCTCAAATTACAAGCCAAACATGTCTATTTCATCTTGGAGAAAACACACACACACACAAACCACACACGCATGTGCACACGCACACACACTGAGAGAGAGAGTCAGAGACACACACAGAGAGAAACAGAGATAGAGACAGAGAGAGACAGAGACAGACAGAGAGAAAGTCAGAGAGAGACAGAGTGAGACAGAGGCAGAGAAACAGAGAGACAAAGAGAGAGAGAGACAGAGACAGAGAGAGAAACAGAGATAGAGACAGAGAGACAGAGACAGAGAGAGAGAGAGAGACAGATAGACAGATAGAGACAGACAGAAAAACAGAAAGAGTCAGAGACAGAGACAGACAGATAGACAGAGACAGACAGGCAGAGAGACAGAAAGTCATAGAGAGACAGAGAGACAGAGACAGAGAGAGAGACAGAGACAGAGTGAAACAGAGAGAGAGACAGAGAGACAGACAGATAGAGAGACAGAGAGAGACAAAGAGAGAGAGACAGAGACAGAGACAGAGAGACAGAGACAGAGAGACAGAGAGAGAATTAGGTGCTCTTTGTTCCTAAAATATGCTCCTAAGGTAAAGACTCTTAATATGCATGCTGGCATAATTATCACATTTCACTTCTTCACTGAGTACTCATGGAACCTTTACTTAGTATAAGATTTAACAATAATTATGATGATAATGATGAGAGTTAGCGTGTATGTGACGCTTTAAGATTTTCAAAAGTTTTATAAATACTATCTCATTTTATCCCCATAACAAACCTGTGATGTAGGTGCCATTATTATCCCAATTTTTACAGAAGAGAAAATTGAGGCATATGGTGGTTAAATGACTTGCCAGCTAATAAATATTTGACTTTGAACTCCTTTGTGTCTCCAGTACTTCATCTATTGTACCACTTAGTTGCCATTTTTAAGATTTTATATAGATATTATGTTAGTATTTGTATAAATATTATAAGAGAAAAACCTAGGGTAGTGATAATGACAACTCAAAGAATTCCAATGTGTGTAGTTCTTTTCTCACAATGACCATATGCTATGGTTAGTGCACACAATCTTACCACTTAACGGATGAGGAAACTGAGGCTCTGAAGAGTGAAGTCAGTTGTCCATAGGCACATAGCCAGTTAGCAATGCAGTTGGGACTATAATTTAGGTTCTCTGACAAGTTCAATGTACTATCTACTTCATCACATTGATTCTTCAGGTATTGGCCCATTTTACCTCCTTTTGCTTCCAGGTTAATCAATTGGAGTATTTTTATTCATTCAGCAATTATTTATTGAACACCAGCTATCAGCCCTAAACTGTGCCAGGTGCATGGAGGGATACAAAAGAAATGTGATGCACAATCACTGATTTCTGGGAGATCAATCTGGCTGATCTTCAATCATTGGTTAAGACATCGATCTTCAATATGGTTGAAGAGATAGGACTCGTATTTGAAACAGCTTAAGTAATGATACGAAATGATATATAATTATGAACCAAATCAAATGCTGTGGAAAGCAATTGCTAAAGAATTACAGAAAAGGAAGAGGTCCATATACAAAGGCTGCAATGCTCAGAGGAGACTTGGGACAAAAGCTGGATTTGAAAGACAAGCAGAAGAGAAGAGAGGGCATTCCAAGTTGAGGCAGAAGATTAGAACTAAGTGTGGTGAACTCAGGAGACAACAAGAGGTCCAGTTTGGCTTGACAAGGGCTTGTATTGGGGTACAGTGTAGGACAGAACTTTAAATGCCTATTTCAGGATCAGTTCATGAAGAGCCTTGAGTAGTAGGTTGATGAGCCTAGACTTAGCTTTGCAGCAAATAGAAATGTTTTGGACATAAAATAGACAAGACGATGTTAGTAATTTGGGAAATTCATTTAGCTATGAGGTGCTATTGGAACACGTGAATGAAAGTTGCACAGAACGAGTAAGAAAGGATGAGTTATTAACTGCATCACTGGATAAAATTTCCAAATCAATAAAATCACAGATCCAATGGAGTATTTTGAGCCTGGTGTGTGATAACTCTCTTGGACTCTGCCCTTATGTATTAGCTTTTCTGGGAGGAATCAAAACACATGCACACAGAGGGAAAACTTAAATGTTTATCTTAGCTCTAACTGCTGAAATACCTATGATCTTACTAGACTTTCAAAGGTTTTGACCAAGGCCCATATGTAATAATATTAAGAAGATTTAGTTAGATTTATAAAATTATTGATTAGGCTTGGACAAAATAGCATTATTCCTAATGAATCATTCATAGCTTACAATGGCAAATAAGTGTGATCTCTGAGGAGCTCTTGTCCTAACCAATTCTATTCCTTTAAAACTGGCAGCCAAAGGCATATTTTGCTGATGGCTTTACTTTTATTTTTTTTTGTGTGAAATAACTTATGGCACTTAAATGTATTATATTGGAATTCAAAATTTTATTTTGGGAAATATAAGAGACGTACTTTTAGTTCTGGTTCCCAAGGGTATTCCCAAACTATTGTTAGTCAATATCCAATATTTGTTTTGCTTTGAATCTTAAAAAACAAAAATAAGGTTGACCAGTTAGTTTTACCAACCAAGTTAATGGAAATATAAAGCCATTTGTGTATATATAGAAATATTCAAGAATTCTAGAGTCAAAAATCTTGTGACATACATAGCATATATCAACTTCCTTTGTCTTAACTTCTATTTTCAGAAGTTAGGATGAAACCTTGGCTATAACTAAACAGGGTGACTGGATCAAATATTTTTATTAACTCAAACAGTCATTACCTTTAATCAATCAGTTTGTTGGAATTTTCATGGAATTAATTACTTGTGGTTAGATTTAAATGACCAAATCGCTAGCTATGTAACTTTCAACAAGTCACGTATGTTTCTGAGGCTTAATTTTCTCACCTATAAACTGGGGATAATCATACCTCATCTATTTAACTCGCTAGGTTGTTGTAAGGTTAAAATGGAAAAGTTTTATTGTTTTACTAAAATTGGACACATCATATTTATTAGAGTCAAGATGAATTTTGTGTCAAACATTTTTGTTTTTTTTGCTACTGGGCACTAGAGAGACACAAGTATCTTTTATAAAGTTATCTACTGTAGTGACTGAGATCTGTGAAATTTTCACAGATAACTTGGTAATAAGATTTTTCCTTTAGAATTTAAACTCCATTAGGGCAAGGTCATGTCTTTCCCAAATTCTGTAAATTCTCAAACATGAGTGCAGTGTTATTGACAAAGAAAATGATTAATAAATGTTAGTGAAACTGGTAACTAGTAAAATCAACTTGTTAGGAGTAAAACAATTCAATATTTTAAAAATGGTTTTCCAAAATGTCATTTTGTATGTAATAGATAATCCTTTCAAGAAGAGGAGACCCAGTTGGCTCCAATACTAAGGCTATTTAAAGCAGTTTTGAACTGGGCCTGGTGGTACATACTTGTAATCCTTGCTACTGGGCTAGTGAATTGCTTGAACCGGGGAGTTCTAAACTGAAGTAGGGCTAAACCAATAGGGTATTTGCACTAATTCTGGTACTAGTATCGTGAATCTCCTGGAGTGGGTTCCCTCAGAGGCCTTAAGGAATGGCAAACTGTCCCAGATCAGAAAGGAATCAAAGTTTCTGTAGCTGGATTAAGTGTGTGAGTGGCCCTGCATTTGTAGCTTCATGAGCCAGGGAGATAGTCTCAATTATAACAAGACCAACAGCAACAAAAATAAGAATAATGATGCAATTATTAGACAATTTCCTTGCTCATATCTTCAACTAAATGAAAAATATGAATATTTCATCAGTTTTCCATTTTATTCCTTTATATCTTTTGATGTCATTTTAATTTTAATTTCTTTCCTATTTTTTCTCTCTTCCATTTTACTTTCTCAAGTCTTCATTTTAGAAACTTCACCAATTCTTTCCCTACTTTCACCAACCCCCATTTCCCTTCTGCCCTAACCATTGTTTGAAGACAAATTGTTGAAAACCCAGACTGAAAGGCTGTCTCTTTTATGAGACTAGATCAAAGTAACATAGATAGCACCTGTAGGCTTCTATATTAAGAATTAAGTATATGAAATTCTTGAATATATATAAAATATGTATATATGTACACACATACATACACATATACATACATATGTATGCTTATGTGTATGCATGTATACATACGTATGTGTGTCTATATATGTATATAGATGTGTGTGTATATATACATATATGTGTGTGCATATATATACACACACAGACACACACACAATTTGGGCATACAACACTAGGGCTACACAGATAATTTAAACAATCCATGACTTCATGGAATTTAGAGTATAGAAGGGGAGATAAGATAAGTGTATGAAGATTTTTAACAGAAGACAGACAGTGGAAACTTCCGTTGTATTAGTTTCATGTAACTAAAAGCAAGACAAGAGGTTTGAAGTAACTTAGGAGCTTCAGCTCTTGAGATTCATCAGCCCAAAAGAACGTCTCTACTATTTGACATTGTCTGGTGCTGCTTGTCAGGTACTCCGGCTTTCGAGACTCTCTAAAAGACCTGAATCAAATAGTCCCCTGAGAATAGCTCAAGGCAAACGTATGCTCTCAGCACCTATATCCTGCTGGAGTGTGCCTACTCCATATTTCGGGTACTGAAACAGTGGGGTCTGGCTCTACCCAACTTTCTGCTTAATTCACCAGCCAACACTTTTCAAAATTGCCATCTGCTTCTAGTAGGAATGACACCCCTCAAAATGACAGCCACTAATAGCTTGGATATTTTGGTAACTGAGGCTCTTTGGGGAGTCAATTAACTGTGTTTTTCTCCTTGGTACTAGAGGACAAGTATTTACCATGCGTACAGGGGAAAAGGCTTACTTCCTTTACCACCTCATCACAGAATCACAGAATGTCAGAGCTCAAAAAGATCTTAAAGTTCACTTGGATGAGACGTTCTTAAATAAGGGTCCATGGATAGGTTTCAGGGGGTTTGTGAACTTGGATGAGAAAAACATAACATGTTTATTTTCACTAACTGCTACTGAAATTTGGCATTTTATTCAACAACAACAAAAATAAATGATTCTGGGGAGGGGTCCAAAGGGCTTCACCAGACTGCCAAAGCAGTCCATGATACAGAGTCAAAAAAGTTAAAACCCCCTTACTTAGACCAACTCTCTCATTTTCCTGAGCAGGAAACTAGAGAAGGGAAAAGCCTGTTCAAGGTCACACAGAGTAAATAAAAGAGGCAGGGTTTGAATCCAGAACCTCTGGCTCTGAACCCAGCATCCTATTCACTTCACAATACTCAAAGTCTAATTGCTAGTTTATAAATAGTTGAACTAGGGCTTGAATGCAGATCTGACTAGAGGTCTAATGTTATTCCCACTAGACTGCATTAGAAGGATAACCACGAGGGAATAGAGGGATTGAAGTAATTGGCTACTATATTCCTGTCAGCTCTGGTTTGTGCACCAGAACCTTTTTTTTGGCGGGGGCAGGGGGGGGGGAGGGAGAGGGACTTGAGTTGTTGAATGGGTGGCCATCTTGCTTCTGCATAGGTGATGGATGCAATTCTCTCTCTTCATACTCCAGTTACAATCCACTTTGCAAGGAAGGAAGGCAAGTTTACTTAATCTCATATCATCTTTCTGGTAAAACAACCATTCAAAGAAACCACAAAATAGGGACTGACATCAGAGAATAAGTCTACAAATAATTTGCTCTGATGCTCTGGCCACCTGAGTTTAACACCTGTGGGGGTTTTTTTTTGTCACCGCAAAGCAAAACAATTTTTATGGGAAGATCTCTCTTTCATTTTTTCCTCATCACACACACTCGTGAAATTAAAAAAATTCCCCCTCCCACAGAAGTATTAAACCCTTCTATTTGAGTCTTAATCTGGTGCCTTATCATGGTATGGAGATGACCTGGCATTATATAACTAATAAGTTCTAGTAAATCTTGATGATCTGGGAAGGCCCCCTTTCAGCCCAATGTTAGACTGGATATATTGCCTGGGTATATATGAGGGTCATCCAGGTTAAATTCAGAAATTCCCAGGCCCAGAGCACCATCCAGAAAGTGGTCACATTCACTTATCAAGAATGGTTATTGAGAATGGAGATGGCATTAATTTTTGTACTTTTATCCCTAGCACATTATAGGCACTTAATAAATACTTGTTGATTGCTGATGAAGGCATGTTAGAGTCTACATTGTTGGAGGGAGTATTCACATCAATAAAATCAAATGTTCTCAACTGATAACTTTTTGTTCTTAATTATCTTCTTATCAATAACTTTACCTTGAAAATATGCTTCTATGAAGGCCCCATCATCAGTGCAAAAATCCATTTGTTTCCAGAGAATTTTGTAAGCAGAATGAAGTTAAGTGGGTCTGTCTTATTTTGGAGAATCCCCTTATCCCATTTCACTAAATGATGTAGATGTTTAAGGAGTCTTCCCAGTCACCATGCATCTGAATAAATTGTTAAGAACTTCATGGAAGTTCCAAGAAACTTTTCTTAAAGGTTTAAAAAAATCAATCAACTTTCCCCCTCCCCAATGTAAGCTCTTACTATGTATGTGCTAAATAAATACTGGGGACATAAAGACAAAAGTGAGATAGTCCCTACCTTCATGGAACTCATATTCTACTAAAAACATACAATACATTCACAGAAATAAATAAAGGACATATACAAAATACAGGGATGGAGCATTGAGAGAATTAGCAAAAGCCTCCGTAGGGAGGTCAAGAAGGATGAAGGCTGAGAAAAAGTTACTGGTTTAGTAACAAAGAGATCATTACTGATCCTTGTTTAATTGAATTGTGTTGAATTCCCATTTTACAGATAGAGAGACTGTCTTAGAATGCTCTTTGAGGCAGGGACTGTTTCATTTTTATCCTTGTACTCCCAGTACTACCACAATTCCAAGAACAGAATCCTGGAACTCAATTACTAACTTTTATGTAAATATAATTTCAAAAAGTGAATTTGAACCCCTTTAGCCACTTCAGGAGATTCTTTATTCACGTTAATCAGAACTCAGATATGCTCCATCTCCCAACTTTGGGTATTTTCATGGGCTTTCCCCTCATGCCTAGGATGCTCTCTCTATTCCTCTCTGCCTCCTAGCCTTACCTGATTTCCTTCATGTCTCAGCTAAAATTCCACCTTCTACAATAAACCTTTCCTAATGTCCCTTAATGCTAGAGTCTTCCCTCTAGTCGATCCAGTATATATCTTATTTGTATGCATAGTTGCTTTTCTGTTGTCACCCCCATTATACTGTGAGCTTCTTGAGAACAAGGACTGTCTATTGTTTTTCTTTGTATACCCAGAGTTTAGCACAGTGCCTGGTACATAGTATTGTAGGGACTGAAGTAATGAATATTAACTGACTGATTGGCACTGATGAAATATGACAAATAAGGGAGAGGGAAGATTCAAGGATGATGCCAAAGTCACAGACATTGGGAACTGCAAATATAGTCAAATAATTTTCAGAAACAGAAAAATTTGTACAGGTGTGGGTTTGGGGGAAAACATAATGAGTTCCATTTTGGACGTATTTGAGATGCCTAGTAGATATCCAGGTGGAGATACCCAGCACACTGTTGGCAACACAGAACTGGAGTTCACTAAAGAAATTAGGGCTGACTACATGGATTTGGAAGTCAACTGAATAAAAATAGCAATTGATGTCATAGAAGTGGAGATCACCAAGAGAGAGTTAAGACCAGGGAAGAATAGCTGGAAGCAGGGTGGTACAATGCATAAGGCCCTGGACTTAGAATCAGGAAGATCTGGGTTTGAAACCTGTCCGAGATACTAGTTGTGTGTGACCTTGGGCAAATTGCTTAATCTCTCTATGTCTCAGTTTCCTCATCTTTATGATGAGGAGGTTGGATTCACTGGTTAGATTCTGTAGGTTATTCAGTTTATCAATGAATTTCCTTCATAAAAGGAGATTCCTGGCTGAACACAACAGTCTAGATGCAATCTGACTATGGCGGAAGACAGTGGGTCTAGCACTTCCCCATATTCTGAATGTCATGCGTTTCTAAATGCATGAGCTTTTTCAGTTGCCATATTGAGCTTGCAGTGCGCTGAAACATCACTGTCTCTTTTAAAGATTTATGTGGCCATATCTTCCCTAGATTCAACTCTTTAAATTTGATTTTTTGAACTTATTTTGCTATTGAGTTTCATCTTGCTAGAGTCAGTCTAATATTTCAGGATCTTGACTCTGTCATTCATTGTATCAGCTATCCCTTCTGTTGATCATTTCTATAAATCGAATAATGATATCTTCATCCAAAAATTGTTTTAAAAGGTTAATTGGCATATGACCAAACACAGATTATTGGGACACTTCACTAGAGACTTCCCTCCAACTTGATTTCAACCTTATACTTAATATCCTTTATAAACAATAATTCAACTAGATCTGAATTTACTGAATTATACTATTGTCTAATCCACATCTGTCCAATTTTCTTCAAGGATAGTGGGAGAGCCATCCTTAAATAGCTTGCTTGTGTGGTTGTGGTTTGTCCTTTATTCTCAAAGAGGACCGTGACATCAGGAAGATGATGCCATGACTTGAAAGTCAATTGGATTGAAATGAGGGAGGGCTGTGCAAAGTCAACAGCCTCACTTTCTCCTCCAGAGAGATCTGGGTCTAGTGGCCAGATATAGATCAGGATGACTGGAGATGGCCCAGAAAATGGCTTGCTGAAATCTGGGTAACGGTATAATATTTCTCTAATTATCTAATTATCAAGTAACTGTCAAAAAACAAGGCTAGTAAGGAATGATCTCTTGTTGATGAAGCCATCCTTACTTTTTATGATCATTTCTTTTTCTAAATGTTCAGTAACTTTCCCTTTAATAACATATTATAGAATTTTTTAGGAATTCAAGTGAAGCTTGCCAATTATTTGCATGCTCTTCTCTCTTTTAAATCAAGACATCATTTTGTAGCCTAGTTATTTGTGAGCATGTTCTGCTCCTTGTAAGCTTCTAGTTATCTTTCACAAAAATTTCTGGAGCAATAGGTACAGTGAATAACACACAGGTTTGTAGTGATAGCTTATTCATTTCAGTTCAACAAACTTATCAAATTCACTATTCAGGCACAGAATAGAACTTTGTCTTGTTGGCTCATTGATCTTTTGAAATATAAAATCATCCTCAAAGTAGTCAATCTATGGCTACTTTGTTTTTTTTGCAGAGAAAGAGCTTCAGCAGTTTTCTGGATAGCTGAAGTTCTCCATTGCTTAAATGCAAACCTACTACATTGTGCCTCTGTGCTGGATTTGTAATCTATTCCTGAACTCTTCATTTTTCTTCTTTCTGTCTACAGGGTCTTCAGATGTTCTAATTATAAATGCTCTAATTATAAACTTCCTTCATTGATCTTAACCCAAATGCTTTCCTCCTTCTCTATTTACTATATTTCCTCATTTGAGTATTCTTAATCTACAATGCTATTCTCCCCCACTCTCGCATTGAATCTGTTATCTATCTTGTTTCTTTGGAATAGGATTAAATTTGTAGTACCCTAACTCACATCCACACTTGTAGGTTGGATCTCTAGAGGGGAGACTACTATTTCTCCCATGGTTGCTGGGGCAACCCTTGAGAGTAGTCACAATCATGACAGTGTAGCTCCTGAGACCCCATTGGTGTCCTTCCAATGAACATTCAGCCAGTAAACAACTTTTAAGGGAGGTTTTAAAGTCAAATAGCACAGAAGAACAAATACTACAAAGTATTTCTCCCATAGACTTGAGGTGCATTCTCTCATCAGTATCTGTAGGGGAGAGTGGGTATAAACTTGAATCATGATAATGAGGAACACAGGTGGCCAACACAACTCAGAGGTCTAGAACTGCAGGACTCTGATGTCTTTTCTTTCTCTTGAATTGTCCCCACCAAGTTCACTGCTGGGCATGGTGTCTGTGCTAGATGGATAATTCAATTGCTAGGCTGAGTTGCCCTGCTCCTGGGATGGGTTTTTCTAATGCTAGTCTGGGCTTGCCTTTCACAGGGTCTGGCACCTTTGCTGGAAGGGCTTCTCCACTGTTCCTACATGACTAGACTCTGTTGTTTTGCTCATATGCTGAGCTGTTTCTCTTTTCAGCTGGATTTGCTCACAGGCAGCAGATGGCAGTGTGGAAAAGTAGGGTCTCTCTAGTTAATTTTCAAAACACTTTTTCTGGGTCAAGGCTCGGTTCCCTCAATGAGAGACCTCATTTTAACTTAGGTGACCATCCAGCACATTTCTCAAATCTTCTGCCCAGCAATCACCAAATGGCTGTTAGATCTCTGCCCTCTTATTTTTTTAAATCCAAGTTTTCTCTGTTGGTCTTAAACAAATGAGTAGCTGAGAAACAACGTACTGAGGTAGTTTGTATACTGGGGACAAATCCTGTGTCTCATACAAATCTTCTTCTCAAAACCACCCATTGCCTCGGTCCTTATCTCTTACAACCTACAACTTACCAGAATCTGAAAGAGGCAGTCCCTTCTATAAGTTTCCAGAGCTATATGTCTGGCATGGGTTTCATTCCACTAAGTTTCCTAAGTCTCAGCATTACCTCCAAAATCACATCTACATCTTGCATTAGGGCTCCTAATCTTTCTTGTTGTCGGAATTTTGAGTATTTGTGCATAGAGGAAAGAGTCAAAGATAACCCTAAGGTTGCAAACCTCAGACTGGATGGCTGGCTGCAGATATGGTGGTTCTGTCAACAAATCAGGAAGTTTGAAGGATGTGTTTAGATAGTGCTATAATGAGATGTTATTAATTATTGGTAGCTGACATTTATATAGCATTTCAAGTTCTATAAAACATTTTACATATATTATCTCATTAGATCCCTACAACAACCTTGTAAGGCAAGTACCATTTTTATTTCCATTTTTAAAGATGTCACAAGTGTTAGAGATTGGTTTTGGATACATGGCGCTTGAAATGCTAATGGAACAATGAGGTGGGGATGTCCCACAGGGAGCTGCTGATTTGGAACTGGAGTTCAGGAGTGTGGACTAAGATTTCATTGGGATAGTGATACGCTGGTAAGGAAATTTCCTCTACCAGTGAAGACCAGCATCGGTACGGTAATTTATGATCTTAGAGAGTTACCTGGGCCACTGGGAGATTAAATAATTTGTGCAGAGTCATATAGCCAGTGATTATTAGAGGTAGAACGTTCATCCAGCTCTTAAGTCCAAGGATAATTTTCTCTCCAGTACACTAAACTGCTTGTCATTTCAATTTTTTAAAAGAGAGAGATTAGGGCTTACTGTACAGATTTGGGGAACATCTGCATAGAAATTAACATTAACCCACAAGAGCTGATAAAATCATCAAGAAAGAATAATCATAATGATTAATTAGAGCTACGAGAACAACGCCGATGCATCGCTTTAAGGTTTGCAAAGTGCCTTACACATGCTGTCTCATCTGGTCCTCACAACAACTCGGTGTGATAAATGCTATGATTATCCCCACTTTATAGATGAGGACATCGACACTCATCCAAATTAAATGATATGCTCATAGTCACGTAGCTATTAATTTTCTGAGTCAGGATTTGAATTCAGGCTTTCCTGACTCCAAGGCCAGTCCTCTATCCACCTATTTACGTTTGTAATCTCTCTCTGTCTGTCTCTGTCTCTGTCTCTGTCTCTGTCTGTCTGTCTGTCTGTCTCGCTCTGTCTCTCTCTCCCTCTCTCAGATAAGAAGGCCCAAGACAAAGATTCAGAGAATATTTGTGTTTAATGATTGAGAATTGGATGATGGCATGGTAAAGGATACTGAAGAATGGCCAGGAATGTAGGAAGATAAGAGGAGGGAGTAGTGTCATAGAAGCCAGAGGAGGAGAGAGTATCTAGGAAGAGAGGGTGATTGAGAGGGTCAAAAGGGATACAGAAGTCAAGAAGGATGAATACTGAGAAAATGAATGAATAAATGAATGCTGAGAAAAGGTCATTGGCTTAGTAATTAGACTGGTAATTCATTGAGAAAGTAATTCCAGGGAAAGGGTAAGGTCAAAAAAAGAATTGGAGGGGATTGAAAAGTGATTGTGAGGAAGACAATGGAGCCAACTAGTGTAGATAACCATTTCTAGGAGGTAGGCTGTGAAAGTAACAAAAATGAAGGGTTTTCTTAATGATAGGGGAGACCTTTGTATACTTGTAGGAGACAAGGAAAGAAACAGTGTATGAGAAGCTGCAGATGAAAATGAAGGCATATTTGAGGTGGGCAAGCTCTCAGAGAAAATGAGTCTGGGAAGGGATGGTGTTGAGAAGATAAGTACGGACTTTGGCAAAAAGAAGGGCCACCTCTTTCCCTGAGACAAAGGAAGAAAAAATGGTAAATTATGTTGAAGGGCTTTTGAGTTTGAAGTAGGACAGAAGAGGAAGACCAGAATAGAAGATCTCTTTTCTTAATAAAATAGGAGTTGAGGTATTTTTCTGAGAGGGAAGGATTAGAGGGCAGTATAGAGTGGACTTGAAGAGAGAAGAAGTATTAGAATAGATACTGTGGAGAGTACAATAATGAGTCAATGGGGAAGAATAAAAGAATTGTCATACAGCAGTGAGGGCCAAGTCGAAATTAGATAATATACACTTGTAGTGGATCCAGTTATCATAATTATGTGACTTTCTCCAGTGTAAATAGGTAATATGAGAGTAAGAACAAACAAGATGGAGAGTGGAGGTTAGGGTTTAGGAAGGCATGAGCCATGATTGGAAATGAGTTTGAATTAGTTTGTGTAGAAAGCAGTATCAAATGTTCAAGTATTACTGAAACAGTTGGGTTGTGGGTATCATAGATTGTGTGTTAGTAAAAATAACTAAGACAGATGATATTAAAGAAAGGTGTGGATATATTGATATAAGGGGGAGAACTATAGATTAAGGATAGAGGAAAACCAACAGATAAAGGAAAAAGGAAAAGAAGAGACAGGAGAATGTAAGAAAAAAATAGAATGTGAATAAGAAAAAAATTGCATTCAAAGCTTTAAGGGCTGGTAAGTCCAGCTTTTCTTTCAATTTTTTGGTTATTTTAATGCTATTTTCCATTACATTATATGCTTTAGCGATAAAGGGCTATCTCTCTTTAGCAACATTTTGCACATGCTCAAAACAGCTATAGAGAGTAGGATACCATATAATTTAAAAAGTAAAGGCATCACAGTCTTTCTTCATGTCCCCATTCCTCATTCTCACCCCAAAGAAATACTTATATATTAGAATGCAGAGTAATTAAAATGCAGTTGATCAAGCATTCCTTGGACTCAGCTAAAAATAAACAAATTATTGGAAATCATTGGAGCCCTATGTTTATGAAAAAAGCTAAACTGGCTTTTAAAATTAGAATATGTTGAAAATACAAAGTAAGGGTGTACACCTGACCAATTATGAGCCCTTCACATCCCTTCGAGGCACAGAAAAAATATTTTTGACTCTTTTTGTCAGAGAGAAACTGAAGCACAGCTTCCTGAAGTTTCTTCTTTAAGTTATTATTAAACTAAATTTAAATGAAGAGCCAGAAATGGAAGTCAGGCTTTTTCACTCAGCTTAGTACCACAGAAACTAGAACACAGGCTACTCAATGGTAAACTTGAATTTGAAATGAGCATGCCAAGAATGTCATAGGGGTGAGTAAGGGGCAGAAAAGATTTCCCAGATATTTTTGGTCTAAAAGAAGGTATTAAAATCATAGACCTTGGAAAACACCAGGTGAAAAGATTGTCTCCAAATTAATCTTGAGGCCTTTTAGAGACTTTTAGTGGGCAAGAGAAACTGAAAGGAAGAAACATCTGTGCAATAGCAGGAAGGGATAAGAGTAGTATGGACTGGTTTTTGCCATTGAGACTGGAAAAATACCAACCAGAGATGGAATTTCTGAGCAGATTCCAAAAGTAACAGCCAAAAAAGGATACTTTTAAAGAAAGGTACAAATATTTATGGATTAAAAAAGAATGGAAATGAATCTGATTCTGGAAGAGGGTTCCTATCAGTTCCATATGCTTACTAATATTTCCCTTACAGATGTTTCACTGTTGATATAATTGCTCTTTAATTAAAGGAGAATGCACGATCTCCTTTGATTTTCACCTCTTGGTGAGAAGAACAGGACAGATATTATCATAGGATCATAGATACAGAGCTGGAAAGGACCTTTTCCGGTCTTCTCATCGCACAGATGAAGAAGCTGAGGAGGGACAGAGAGGGAGAGCGGCCTGCCCCAGGTTAGCACACACAGTAAGTGGCAGACCAGCATCAGAATTTAGGGCTTCCAAATCTTTTTACAAGTTAAAATTTTAAATTAGTTAGTTGATTTTAATTAAAAATTAGCAAAAAGTCAAATTTCTCAACTTTTCCTCACCATCATTGAGAGGTATAACATTATTTGTAACATCACTTTTCGCCCCATGGCACTTCACTGCTTTTGCATCTCTGTTCCTTTTTACTGTCTTCTTCCCCTTCAAATATCTTGAGAGAATTGATCCCCCAAGCACTCTTAAAACTATCCTCATTTACCAAGCAGCTTGTGTAAATTCACAAAGCTCATTTGTACAAAGGCGGCTTTGGATCGCAGCCTTAACAACTGCTGGTCAATTGGACTTTCCATAACGTTGTTATACCTTGAAATTTTTCTTTCTGGCTCATACCAAAAAGAAGAGGCAATATTGCAGATCACTGGGTACCAAATTCAAGTCAGACCTGAGTTCAAGTGTCAATTCTAAAAGTAGCCATGGGACTTTGGGGAAATTACCTTCTTACCTATGAGTTTCCTCATCTAAATTTGGGACAAAAATATTTGTATTACTGTCATTGAAAGATAGATTCATGCGATATATAAACATATATAACACACATGTATTATATATGCATATAATACATATACACACATGTATATCTCTATCTATCTATCTATCTATCTAACTTTATAAACTGAAAAGTACAGAAGAAATGTGAGTTATTGTCAGGGGTGTGCCTGCAGATGTTTAACAACTGGTTCCCTGAGAGGGAAAAACATATACAGACACACGTAAGTTTAATCTGCATTATTAACATTTTGTCCATCATTTTCCTAAATCTAGACAGTCAACCATATGAGAAATCAAGTCCTGATTTTGTAGCACTTGCAGATTTCTGAGGTATAAATGGCTATGCTGAAAATACATTAATCAGAGCCGGTTTGAAATGGTTCCAGAATACCCCTGGCATTATTATTATTGAAAAAACTTGAAACAACCAAGAAACATATTCAGGAGTTGTTGGGCTATATTATACCTTCACACCCACTTTTGGAAGAAATCAAAACACCCCAGGTTCTTTTTTTCCCCTGAGGCTTAGAAGGAAGCCCAATTGATTTTTTTCTTTTCCCTACTTTTCCTTTTTTTGGGGGGGTGGGGTGGGGGGAGGCCAGAGATGGCAGTAGTGGCAAGAAACCACAAAAAAGGGGAAGGAGAAGACAAGTAGCAGTGGGCACCAAAAACACAAAAAGAAGCCTATCTTAGTCGCCCTTTGTCTAAAATATGTCAACAACTCTGTTTTCCCTTTGTGATCTAAGCTGTCTTTAAAAATCTAACATGTGACCCATAGCCCTTCCTACATGGTTACATCTGTAATCTGTTCTTTTTGCGTCAGACTTCCTGAAAGGCCTAAAATCAATGGAGATCTAACCTGACACTAATGCAGCCTTCTTTTCTGGGTTGCTGTTTCTGCTGGTTTTTTCTCAGCTTCTGATTTAGCCCCCAGATGAGGGACGGTGGTTTGTGATTAGTGTAGACCCAACAAGCGGTCTAACTTCTGCCCCGTATTCCAGGATTGTAGCTATGTTTTATCTTGCTCACACAGATACTGAGCCAGAGCACAGTCTAAGAGGGTCAGGACATGACACGCAGGGCTGAGCCACCAAAGTAGAGCAACCGTCCTAAGGTTATGTCATGGAGAGAAAAAGTGGTATTTCCCTAATTCTTTCCCTGTTTCACTAGTCTTTTAATTACTAGGCTGCTCCCCACCCCCCCAAAAAAAAGTAAGAAAAAGAGAAAAATAAAATAAAGTGGGTGTGAAGGAGACTGATCTAAGTAAAGAATGATGAAGTTCTAAACTGCAGGAACTTGATATACACATACTGTACCACAACCCTCCAGAGTATCCAGAAAAGCAAGAAAGTTCACGTTCCCTTAAACTTATCTAGGGATCTGCATCTGGGTACATTTACACAGACGTGTGTAATAGCTTAGCCTTGAACAGTGGTATACCCTCCCTGATGCAAGGACTGATCCCCAGCTCCAATAAAGAAATGCATCCATTCATTGTTCATACCAAGGTGCATGTACTGCTTGGACTCAGCGTGATCACAAAATTCCGTCCCAGTCAGAATAGGTAGACCTCTTAATCTGTTTACCGCAACTGTCCCTACCCACTTACTGGTCGACTTAGCAACCTTCACTTCTGCGATAAATACCAGCATTAGGGGAAGATCCTGACACTTCTTTTAGAGTCTTTGAATGAGTGTTTTAGGGGTGACAACCACTCCCACCAGAGGCACCTGTGCCTACTTTGCCTCTGCTCCAATTGCCAATTCCTGAACTCCAAGAATATATTTCACAGGGATATTAGAAAGATCAAATGATATGATATATTTAAAAGGCTTGGAACACTTTAAAGTGTTATAAAATATCAGCTAGCATTATTATTACTTAACATCAGGTTTGCATAGAAATAATTAATGTCTAGTAGGAGGGCTATGCCTATGTAGGTGTGCATATCTCTAATCTTTTCTTCTTTTTCCTTTGATTGTAAAAGGCTAAGCCTATAAATTAGCAAATAGTATTTCTCCTGTTCATTTTTAGCATCAAATCCTCATATTAAAAATCCATTTGCTAGTTTGCAGAAGACATATATTGTTTATAATTTTCTTCTGGATGACGATAACATTTTCAACATGGAAACTCTCTAAAAAAAGAAAGATCAGAAGTATTTGATTGCATTTGTGATAGGATTCTTGAGACATAAAAACTTCATCGAAACCAAATGATCATTCTAGAGTTCAAGCTTAATCTGTTGTTGAGACTTCTGCTGCTTAGTCAAGAAAACTACACCTTCCTCCTTCTTTTGCTCTTATATCCAGACTTGCCCAGCCCTAAAATATGGGGTGAATTCATTAAAGTTGCACCATCTCTGACAAATTTGCTTGTTGAATGACGCAACTGATTATTCCTTCATTCCCAATTCCATTTTCCCTCCCTCTCTTTTCTCAGTAGATATGACCTGATTCACATTCATATTGGGAAAAGAGCTTTTTTGATCTTTTGGATATCTAGTGAGAGAGAATGAATTTTTAAAATAATTATCTCTACCCATATTTAGGTTGGATCATTTTGTCTTAGAATTTTATTTTTAATGTTGTCCTATTTTTATGGCTCTCCTTTTTTGACTGGTGAACTTAGAACTGTTCAAATGTTTATTGATTCTTCTAAGTAATGTGCTACTAATAGACTGAGGGCACTCAATTTCTTCATCACTGGACCAATGATTCAAAAATATTCTTTATTTGCTGAAAAATCTCAGACCTTTAGCAATTTACATGGTCCAAGTCCTGACTAAAAGGCACAGGACAACAGAAACTTCCAAGCTCTCCAACAAATGACCCGAAGACAACTAAAAGAGGTAGGAAGAGTCAGCATTGTTGACTTCTTCCATTTGGTTCTAAACGAATAAAAGGAGAGCACAGAATCAAAGATTCAGGGTTGGAAAGGACTGATCATTTATTCCATCACACTCATTTTACAAATGAGAAAGTGGAAGCCTAGAGAAATGGAAGGTCAAGGTTACAGAGTGACAGAATAGCTATGAGGCAGATATTTCACTTCATTCTCTGTCCCATCCCCTCCACTAAATGTAAAATGATTTAATACACCAAATAGAATGTATAACATGCAAGCAATCAACATGAAGTGTCGTATTCAGATTTTCATGTACATATCCTCTTTTACCTTTATGTTTTAGCAGTAGAGGAAACAATTTTGGTTATTAATATCTACGGACTTTTTGGATATCTTGTATTATGGGCTTGACTAGGCACTGAGGTCTTCATACAGAACACGAACGACCACTCGTCTAGGCAAAGATGATTCCTATCTAGACATGGGTTGGACTAGATGACCTGAGGTCTTTTGCAACTCTGAGGTTCTTTCAGTACGAATTGGAGGTTGAACCAGGAAGAGAACTAATGACATAAATGTTTGTTGTTTACTGTTATGCCATTTTTATTAATTTACCACTAAGAAACCTCAATGGATATAATTCACGGAAGCTAGCCTGCTTCATTTTTGTTTCCTGAGATCATAATTTTCTGTTGTTATTGAGTTTGTAAAGCTCTGATGTGAAAGGTGATTATTCTTATAACCTTACGCCATTAATCAGAAACACACATAAACACAAAATATGACTTGTTTTTTTTTCCTCCCCCAGAAAATTTCAATGAATCTGCCCAGCTGGGGTTGATTGAATACCATAACAGAGGCTTAAAATTAACCTGCCACTATCCTGAAGATGTCCGGGACTTTAAAATGCAGTTGCTGAATGGGACTGGAAAGCAGAAAATCTGTGAACTCAAAAAAGATAATCAAGTTGTTCAAATGACCAAGGAGTTGGTATCTTGTCATCCCCAGCTTTCCAAGACAAGTGTAATTTTCTTCTTGTCTGACTTGAACAGCACTCATACTGGCCATTACTTCTGCAGTCTACATATTACTTTTCCTCCTCCTTACCAGAACAGTACTTCAAATGGAGTTTATGTACATATCTACGGTAAGAGAGCTTTCAAAATCTATTCTGTTTAAAAGGGAATGGAAAAATGAAAAAAGCCATTCTGTTAGAGAGACCATTTGCACATGCATTTTACCAACTATTATAAAATGTTTCAACAAATCAAGAGCTTTTGGGGTTGGTATTCCTTTAGCTTCACCAAGTCACAATTATTTTCTAATGGAAAAACATAAGGAGGTAACTTTAAAATTTATTTTTATTACAAGTTTATAGGAACATTTTTTACTCAATGATGGTGAAAAATCCAAAATAGCTACCATTCACATAGTTCTTTAAGGTTTGCATATATATATACATATTTGTATGTGTATGTGTGTGTGGTATGTGTGTGATATGTGTATGTGTGTATATATATATATATATATATACACATATATATATATATATGTATATTCATTTTTCCCTTCAGCACAACCCTGCAAGATAGGTGCTATTATTATACCCTTTGCAGAGAGGAGAAAACTGAGGCTGAGTGAGGTGAAATGACTTGCCCTGGGTCACACAGCTAGTAAGTACCAGAGGCAAGGTTTGAACTTAAGTCTTCCCAATTCTAGTATTCTCCACATTGTTCCATTTAGGTGTCTAATAACATATTCCTTTTAAATGCATGTCCCTAAAAAGTAAAAATCAATTATGATTCAAAGTACATTTTTTTAGCCACTACTATGTACAAAGTGCTGCATTAGGTGCTGAGGGGCAAGAAAGATTTAAAGCACCAGTTTTTGCCTTCAAGGAACTTAACATATACTGAGAAAAATATTGAGAAGAAATCACTACATCTGAGATTATGATAGTATAAGCCTAAAACCTAAGGTTATAGACAAAAACTTCCAAAATGTTTAGCTGAACTAACTATGGCATAGTGGGAAGAGTGCTGACCATGGAATTATGAGACCCGGGTTCAGATTCCAGCTCCGATCACCTACCTGTACTAGGTCTCCTCACCTCCACCATATACTCCATCTACTTGGTTCTTAAAACCTTTAGTTCCCTTCCAGGCTCAGTGCAGGTGCCATCTCCCAGGCAAAACATTTTCTGTTAGCACATTTATTGATTCTCAATCCCTCCTCAAATATAAGCATCTACTTACCCCTATAGATGTTTCCTTCCAGTAGATTTAAACTCCCTTGGGGGCAGGACCTGCTTTACTTTTAACTTTGGTTGTCTGGTGCCTTGCACACAGTAGGCCCTAAAGTTTTGTCCAATTGAGTTGAGCTTGTAACAAGAATGTCACTTGAACTCTATGATTCTTTTTATTTTTTTCTCATCTGTAAAATAGGGACAAAAATATTTGCAATAGCTACCTCTCTGGGCTGCTGTGAAGAAATGTTTTGCAAATCTTAACAGGGCTATGGAAATGTCAATCATTTGTTGTTATTCAACAGTGTTGGTTTTTCTAGTGTGGGGACTCCTTCCACTGATGCAAATAAGCAAATACCCCATAACATATAGTCTTAGTGGTTAAGTTGAAATTTAGATCGAAAGTTTAAGTGATCTGTCCATGGTCATGAAGCCAGTATATGTCAGAGTTAACCTTCAGGTCTTAACGACTTGAATTTAGGCCTTCTTGGCTTCAAGGTTCACCCTCTGCTCACCATATTACACTGGCTCTCATTGTGAGTTATTACTAATAAAGGGAATATAAGAATATAATGTCACTTGACATAAGATTAACAAAATAGAGTGGATAAAAAAATTACATTGAACATATGCAATGCTTATTCCTTACACAGAGATTTGTTGTTGTTGTTCGGTCATTTCATTCTCTATGACCTCATCTGGGTTTTCTTTGAGAAGCTACTAGAGTGGTTTGTCATTTCATTCTCTAGTTCATTTTACAGATGAGGAAACTGAGGCAAACAGGGTTAAGTGACTCACCTAGGGTCCTACAGCTAGTAAGTGTTTGAGGCTGGATTTAAATTCAGGTCATCCTGATTCCAGGGATGATGCTCTATCCATGGTGCCAGTTAGCTATCCCTTTTACACAGATGTAGAGAAGGCTTATCTATCAACCACAGGCTACATAAACTATATATGTGTATATGTATGTATATGTATATATGTACGTGTGCATACAAACATTTTTTCTGTCCGAGTTAACGTAAGGTGATGTTCAGATTATTCTACATTTATTGAATGTCATAGCCTGAGTACATTAAGGATCTCTCTTAGACTTGTGACTCCCTAGTATAGGAAAGAGGATTTTCAGAATTGCGTTTCTAACGTTAACATTTGTCTCATTTTTTTCCAATGTAGAATCAAATTCTTGCTTCCATCTGGTCTTATGGCTATCTATTGGAATTGCATTTCTCCTCTTTTTTACTGGAATATTTATTGGCACATTTTTTTACTGTGTAAGAAAAAAGGTGAGAAGATTTTGTCTTTTCCTGTAAAGACCATTCATCTGCAAGATAGATGATGCATTTTGGATATAGCTGCCTGAGGAACATCAGGGAGATTTGCTTGTTATGGGGAAGGATGAATTGTATTTGCCAAAGTAATTCAAGAAAATGAGAGCAACTTCTCTCCAGATGTAGCTTCTGGTTAATTTAATCATATGGATCAGAAGGGAAAAAGGGCCCTTAATATAAATCAGAAGAGTACTCAGGGAGGAAATCTGCTTGTTGGCTTGTTCACAGCATGATAAGTGGAATAGAGAGATAACAGTAGACTGACTTACCTCCCTGGTCTCTTGAACTTAGACCATGGAAGAGAGCCAGGCTGAAGGGAGGGGGCCTTGGCCTTCCTAGATTCATTGGGTTTGTTTTAGCTTCATAACTCATCGTGGCTCTGTATTCAAAGAGCCAAAGCCTCAATGAACAGAATCTTCTGTTAATACACAAATATTCCTGATACAATAGAAAGAAACAAATGAATCTATGATAGAATAAATTTTGAAGAAGAGAAAAAAAGGAGGGGTAGGGTAAAACTTCAGGAGAGGGTATGTGGAGAGAAACCCAAGCCAAAAATGAGGAAAATTGCACTTAAAAAATATAATGGCATGGTATTTGTGCAGAAAATTCTTCCTTTAAGCGTTACCATCAGACATATAGGATCGTAGATACAGAACTAGAAGAAACCTTAATGGTAATTGAGTACAACCTCTGTGTCATTTATAAAATGCAAGAGTGTTGTCATTTGTAGATAACAACACTGAAGAACAGTGTTAAATAACTTGCCTAAAGTCACACAGGTTATAAGTGGTGAAACCTGGGTTTTCTGGCTCCAGACTCTCTTTCCACATGCTCTTTACTGATTCCCTTTGGCTTCTGTTGTAAATAAAAGCCTAACTCAATGCTTTCTTAAAACTCTGTGGCCCATTCGAAGGGTCTGTGATTTCATCAGCTGTGGGAACACCCTTTTCTCCTGCCCTAAAGACCAACACAAATCTATGACTTAGAAAAGCCGAGGGAGTTGCTTGGAGCACATAAAGTTTGAATTATTTGCCCAGGATAGGAATCTCGCAAGGACTTTCAACAAAGAATAGGAAAAGGAGGGTAGAGAACAAAGCTGGCAGATAAAGGTTAGGAAACAGATAGTAACTGACTCACCTTGTTCATGGGATGATCTTTCTTTTCAGATGAGCCAAAGTCAATCTAGTTTGCATGAAACTAATAGTGAATACATGCCTATGGCAGCAGTGACCGCAGCTAAAAACCCTGGATTCAAAGGTGGGTCTCAATTCAGGGCTTTAGTCAATGGTGAAAATGTTGGGGCCTAAATATGTTTTCTTTTAAGGGTAAAGATACCTTTCTTCTTTGATTGATTCTAGTGGGTTTGAAAGAAGCAAGAATTTTCACATTGAGTGCAGTTTGCTCTCACTCAAGTCTCTAGTACTTTGAGAAAAAAAACCAGTTTGAGAAAAATTAATCAGTTAACTACCCAAAAAATAGAACTCAGAAATTGTGCCTATTCTATTTGTTGGTAGTTCTCTGTCAGTTTAAAAATTCAGAAATCTCCGGGATTAGAGTGAGGAGAGGGAATAAATATGCTGTGGGCCACCACATTTTGCAACTATCCTAACTGGCTTTGCGAAAGGGACGTGAGCATGAAAGCATAGGCCAAGAAAGGACCTTTGAAATAATAGGAATATAGACATAGAGCTGGAAGGGACCTCCAATCTCCTCATTTAATAAGTGTTTTCTCTCAACGATGAGTATTCTAGACTCAGCTCTATTTAGGTACTACTTATAATCACTAGTTGGTACTGCATCTTCTGAATTCCAAAGAAAAATATCTTGAATGAAGATTCAGGTAAAAAATTACATTCAATAAGTAAATAAAATATTTGCCGAGCATCTATTATGTGATCAGGCGCTATGCTAGCCATTGAGAATACAAGTAAGTACAAAGAATAAAGAATTTTGAAACAAGGTAATGTAATCTAAGTTTCTTCAGAGTAGGAAATATATTTCTTCTTAGTCCTGAAGAGCACCTAGGACAGCTCTCTTTAGGCCTGGAAGACTTCCTATAGCTAGCTAGCTAACAATCAATCATTTAATATTTAATAAATAAGCATTTATTAAGCTTTTATGATAAGCATTTATGATAATAGTCAATAAAACTTTATTATTTATTAATAGATTAATTAATTAATAGATTAGTGCTATTAATAGATTAACACTACTATGTGTTGGTATGCTGCTAGGTACTAGGGCTATGAAAACAAAAATGAATTGGTCTCTCCCCTCAAGGAATTTAATTCTCTTTTGGGCAATATACCATTAAATGCCAGATGAATGGCACAGATATTGAATGTTTCAAAAATTGTAAGTCAAAGAAATGGGGAATAGGATGGTTGGGGAAGACTTTTTAAAGACCTCGGTCTCCCCGTTTGTAATATGCAGCTGGTTGGACTATATTAATTCTATGGTCCCTTCTAGCTTTAACAGTTTAAGAATCAATGAAAAGGTAAGATTTGAGATAGACTTTGAAGGATGGATAGGATTTGGATCATTGGAGAGGAAAGAAAAGAGCATTCTACAAGGTAATCCATTAAAAGAAGGTCTGGCAAATGGTGGTATCTTTATGACTAATTTTAAATTTGCATTACAGGTATGAGCACATAATCTGAAACTCAGATGTCCAGGCTGGGAAGCATGCAAGTCAACTCTTTCTACTTGGAATTCCCTATTCTTCTTTTCATTCAACCAGGGTTTTGAATTCATTTCGTTATACTATACATGGATCCCAGTGACTATATCTGTCAATGGCTTTTCAACAGCTTGGGACAGTTGGGCCCAGCTCAGAGACAACATATGGTTTATCTACATTGGCCCCAGACAAAAATAAACACATCCAAAAAAAAGCTCAAAAAGGAATGAAGCAAATGCTATGGAATCTCTTCTAAGGAAAATCTCTAGCACTTACCCTCAGATCACTCACAGACTACCTCTTCTTTTCTGTGGAGTCCAGTTTACCGTTACTTAGCAGGTACCCTAGAAGCTTGAAATATACCCATGGGATAATAGGGGGAAATACTTGAAATATACCTAAGGACTTTGAAGATATTGGGCAGCCCTGCAGTGCTACAGTATTGTTCTGACTTCAAGTGTCTTAGGAACTCCAGGATGCAGCTCGGAAAGAGCTTAAATAGCTTTTATTTTCTCCTAGAATTCTCTTATTTACTCATTTCATTCTGTGAATCTACTTGTCTATCAAGCAGAGTCAAGGGGATATTTCTATATTATTTCTCTGAAGGTCAAAAAGACTTTAAGACCTCAATAAATATAATTGGTTTTCCCTAAAACAAATGATCTGTCACATAAGCCCATGTTGTTACTTCAAATTTACCTATTCATATCAGCTACTTCAGTATCATCAGTGATAGGAAATACTACTCAGACTTGCTGTAGCTTCCGATGTTGTAGTATTTGGTGGCTACCAGCCAATGTCATTTTCATAGATCCAATTTAAACAGAAGATTTTCTGTGGCAATGTGGCACTCTTCTAGTGGAGGACTGACTGGTAACTTGCTTGAAAAGTTCTAGGCTGGCTAAATGGCCAATAATCTCAATAAAACTGCTATTTGAACCTTGCATCCTTATATGCTAGAGGAGCTCCCAGAATTCCTAGACCCAAGGAGTTAAGGTGGAAAGACCTGTTATAGGCCACATGGTCCTGGAATAAGCACTAAGAGATCTGTCTCCATCATAAAGGTTGAATGACTTCCATTGCTATGCCCTAGCTCCAGGTCCTTTTGCTTTAGGGTTTGCAAACAACTTGAGGAGTCACAGGGACCTCAAGCTGGACCAGTTCACCCTAGAACTCACTAGGAAGTACTGAGTTTCTGATAGGACCATAGAATACCTCCTCATTCGTGGTGGAGTTCTGACTATCTAGAATAGAATGAGATAGATTTCTTTTGAAACCTCCTTCATCAAGAATACATTTAAAATGCAATCCTTGGTTCTAATATCCCCTCTGCTTTTTTTTTTTTTAACATAGTCACAGCTTCCAAGTTACAAAAATGTATGTAGGTTCTGTTTTATCTCTTATGTGAAATGAGTGTCTAGTAGCATGCAAAATGATAGTCTAGAATCCTTAACATTTTAGTTATCAATAATATCATTATGTATACCTATGTGCTTTAAGTATGCATAATGTTGTTTGTACAGTACAATACTGAACTTGTAATTTGAATCAAGTTTTGATGTTCACTGCCTTCAACTCAGCTGGACTAACTCGTTCTGAAGAGATTTTTCCAAAAGTCTTTTTTGACTAAAGGTATTGAGAGTGGACAGGTAGGCTGAACTTTGGTATGTTGGCCTTTTGGCCAACAGGTACATTAATACAATTCTCTTTCTGTCAACAGCATTGAACATTTCAAAGTAAATTTATTAAAAGGCAAAATTCTTGTGAAATGAATTTGGTTTAACAATATCAGATTTTCAAATGAATTAAAAAGTAATAAAGATAAAGGTTGTTTTTTGGTTTTCTTTTACAATATAAGTAGTTTTCTTATTTTATTGGTTGTGGAATAATTCCCTCAAAGTGTCTGTATGACTGGGTTGGGGTGACAGGGAAGGAATCTTTATTTCACTTGTGACCTATACACCACCATTTCATTTTAGGACCAGAAGCAATCATAGGCAAGTGACCTGTGTGAGTGCAGCAACTTCTGTCCTTGACTTTTCAAATTCAGACCACTGCTACCTTGTCGGCACCTGAATCAGAATCACAGGATGTTCGAAATGGAAGGGGACTTCGCGATCATTTGATCCACCCTTTCATTTTTCCTCTGAGGACACCAAGGTTCAGAGAGGTGAAATTACTTGCCCAATGTCACACAGGCAGTTAGGAGCAGAGCAATTTTCCAAGTTCTTCTGCCTTTACATTTACCAATCAAGTTTAGTAGTTAAATAAGTCAACAAACATTTATTAAGGGCTTCTTAAATGTAAGGTACTGCCCTAAGCTCTAGGGACATAAAGGGAAGGAAGGGCAAGGAAACAAGCATGTATTAAGTACCTACTCTGTTCCAGACATTGTACTAAGCACTTTATTTGGATCCTTACAATGAGGTAGCTGCTACTATCCTCATTTTATAGTTGAAGAAACTTATGTGGATAGAGGCAAAGTAATTTGCCCAGAGGTCACACAGTTAGCAAGTGTTGGAGTTAAATTCAGGTTTTCCTGACCCCAGGTCCAACTCTCTATCCATTGTGCCACCTAACAGCCCCTGCTCTCATGAGGTTTGCAATTTAACGGGAGAAATAGCATGTAGACATGCCTGAACAACACACACACATATGTATGCGTGTGCATATACATATATATACATTCACACACATATATATTTCTCTTTATGTACATATATATCTATATATGATAACTTGGGGATAGTTTCAGATGAAGGCATTAAGATTAAGGAGGACTTGGAAAGGCTTCTCCTAGAAGGCGGGACTTTAGTTGAAACTTGGAAGGAAACCAAAAGGCAGAAAGGAGGAGTGAGAAAATTCAGATGTGAAGCATAGCCAGTAAAAACTTTCAGAGTTGGGAATTGAGTATTGTGTTTGAGGAATGGCTAGGAAGTGAGAGTCAGTGGATAGCAGAATATAGCAAAGGAAGTAGGGTATAAGAAGACTGGAAAGGTAGGGAGGAACCAGGTTATGAAGGACTTTAAAAGCCCAACAGAGGATTTTATATTTTATCCTGGAGTCAATGGGGAATCACTGGAGTTTATTGAAAGAGGGGAGGAAGATGACATGGTTAGACAGTTGAGTGGAGGATCGAATGGAGTAAAGAGAGACTTGAGGCAAGTAGACCAACTAGAAGGCTATTGCAATGGCCCAAATGTGAAATCACGAAAGCCTGATGAGGAACTTGTTAAATATTGGTTGAATGAATAAATGAAAAAACGAACTTGAAGACAGTAGTTGTTTCCACTAAGAATTCTCACTTTCAGGGATATCTCCAGATTTCTTTCAACCCATCTTTTGTATGACATGGTTTCTAGACTCTTTGTCATCTTGATTTCCCCTCCTTTGGACACGCTATAGCTTATCAGTAGCCATTCCCTTTATGCTTTCTTACTCTATACTTTATGCTTCTATGTATTCAATCTAAGACATCATTGGGTTTTATTGTTTGTCTGTTTGTTTTTGGTAGTCATGTTATCCTGTTGGCTCCTATTGAACTTACAGTCAGTTAAAACTCTTAGATCTTTTCATATGTGTATCAAGCAAGCCTCCCACATTTCCTAAATCTTCTGCTAATCTAGTTGCCTTTTTGAACTAAAGTACAGGAATTTACATTTATCCCTGATCTTACTTATCTTACTTAGCCCATTGTTTTAGGCTACTGATGTGTTTTAAAATATTGATTCAAACATTATAGTTAGCCCACTTAACTCTGTGTAATCTATAAATTTGATAATATACTTTACTGTCTTTGTTCAGATTATTAATAAAAAGAATGGTTGTCTAGCCTTGGGTACAACACTAGAAATATCATTAGATTCATTAGATTGTAAGCTCCTTGAAGGCAGGGACTATTTTTGCCTCTTTTTGAATCCCCAGCACTTAGCACAGTGCCTGGAACATAGGAGGCATTTAATAAATGTTTACTGATTGATTGATCTCACTTTGAGTTGACATCCATCTGCTAATATATATTCTTTGACTCCAGTAAGTCAGTCACGAAATCAATTAATCAAACTGTTATCCAGTTTACATTTCTTGATATTAGGCCTCCAAATATCATGAGAAATAATTTCAAATGACTTATGAAATCAAGGTATGCTATGTCTAGAACATTCCATTAATCTACCAGTCTAAATATCCTTTTAATAGCTAATTTTTTATAGCTGATCTATTTATATACTTAAGCTAATACTTAATAAGTATTTATAAAAACTTATAATAAATACTTAATAAGTACTTATATATGTATATATACTTATATGTATATAAGCATATATATGTACTTATATACTTATACTTAATAAGTATAATAAATACTCAATAAGCTAATACTTAAGCTAATCTATTTATATACTTAAGTGAACCAAATATAAGGTTTATTAAACATGTAGTATGTGCCAGGTCCTATGCAAAAGCACTGAGAATACAACATAAACAGAAAAAGAAATTGTCTTTACCCTCAAGGACCTTACCTTCTAAAGGAAGAAGACAACACATAAAAGGCAGCTGAAAAGTGTGTGTGTGTGTGTGTGTGTGTGTGTGTGTGGTGAAATGAAGGGGATGTTGTAGAGAAAGTACAGAGAGTCAGAAGTGTAGCCTTCAGAGGAATGAAGACAAGGCTGGCCTGGACATTCTTTATAAAATGGAGGTTCCAGGAGGAACCAGCCAATTTGAGGAAGAGACCACTGGTATGGCACCTATTTCCCATGTAAAAAGTCCTGGGATGAAATGCATTCTAGGGTAAAGTGAGTTTCCAGAGTGAAGAGGATTCCATGGATTAAGACCTTAAAGTTAAAAAAAAAAGGAAAATGTGTCAGATTGCAAAACATGCTCAATATATGCTAGTGATTGGATAAATCAATAGGCTTGAGGGGATGTCAGCAAGGAAAAGAGAGACATACTCCAAGTTTTTACATACAAGAGGGGAGTAAGAGGCTGGGCTTAGCCAAGAATGAGAGTTCCCCAGGGACACTTAAGTGTAGGAGGGCAGTTCAGAGATTCCAAGCTCAGGAGTCTACATGGTATAGACTCCACTGGGCACGTGAGAGGTTTCTATGGGATATTTGTCAAGGACATGTGGGAAACTGGATAAAAATGTATGTTTGCTGAGAAGTTAAATCTTGATGCTATTCAAAAAGAGCCTATAGATGAAACAGTATGATTTGATTCACTGGAAGCTCCTTGAAAAGTTACTTGATTATAAGACCCTGACGACAACTGGTTCTAGCCAGGGGCTATATGAGCCTGAGAAGACTGGGATAAAGAAGAGATTGTGTATGACGTAGGCCAGAAGAAGAAGTACTCATGTTATACTGGTCCTTACAAGCATTAAAAATTGAATTTCAGAATGGCAAACAAAACCATACCAAAAGATTAAATCACAAAACATTGAAATTACTCCGATGTCCTGTCATCATAATCAAAGGGGAACAGGAGGTAAGGCATAAGGCAACACATTATATAAGGGGGTTCACGTTGCCAAGTATGCCACCTAAAGGAAAACTTGTCTAACATATTCATTTTATGAAAGCTGTGCCTTCCCTCACCTAAACTTTCTTCTTTAGTGCAGTCATGGGCCAACAAATATATTGTGTTCACTTCTGCTTCAGCTGTGCTAGTGATGCTGTGCAATCAAACATCATTTTTCCCCATAGGACATGTCTGTGAATATTAAATATAGGAGTTGGTAGGAGATCATTGAGGTCTTTGCCAACTCTAGGGCAGGCTGACTCCTGTGTCCTTTATTTTGGGCTGTACCTCTGCCAGTCAACTAGATATTAGACATAGTCTTGTTACGTTTATGAGTCAACCATGCATATTTCTTGCCTCTTCATAATTAACAATATTGGATATAGATTCTTGGGTACAGTTTTGGGTCAAGTTCAATCTTGTAATAAGGACTTTGTAGGGGGGCGGAGCCAAGATGGCGGCTGGTAAGCACGGACTAGAGTGAGCTCCGTACCCGAGTCCCTCCAAAAACCTATAAAAATGGCTCTGAACCAATTCTAGAATGGCAGAACCCACAGAACAGCAGAGGGAAGCAGGGCTCCAGCCCAGGACAGCCTGGATGGTCTCTGGGTGAGGTCTATTCCACACGGAGCTGGGAGCTGGGAACGGAGTGGAGCAGAGCCCAGCCTGAGCGGCGTGGACAATCCAGACCAGAAGCCGGGCGGAGGGGGCCCTAGCGCCCTGAATATGTGAGCTGCGGCAGTTACGAGACTTCTCAACCCACAAACACCAAAGACTGCGGAGAAGGTTAGTGGGAAAAGCTGCGGGAGTGGAAGGAGTTCTCGGTTCGGCTTCCAGCCCCGGGGGCAGCGGAGGTGGGGCAGCTACTGCTGCTGCTGCTGCTTCCGGCTCCAGGCCCACCTGGTGGGAGGAATTAAGTGGCGGATCAGAGCAGGGGTGCACAGCCTGCCGAAGATCTGAGCCCAGTTCGGGTTGGGGGTCCTTGGGGAAGGAGGAGTGCGGCTCTGACAGAGCTGGCACCTCCCCCCCAAACGTAGAACATAGAACTCGTTAGTCTACAAGCAGTCATAACCCACTGAAAAACTCAAGGGTCAAGTTAGTTGGTTGGGAATATGGCCAGGCAGTGAAAACGCGCCCAGATTCAGTCTCAGACTTTGGATTCTTTCTTTGGTGACAAAGAAGACCAAAACATACAGCCTAAAGAAGACAACAAAGTCATAGAGCCTACAACCAAAGCCTCCAAGAAAAACATGAACTGGCCCCAGGCCATAGAAGAACTCAAAAAGGATTTGGAAAAGCAAGTTAGAGAAGTAGAGGAAAAATTGGGAAGAGAAATGAGAAGGATGCGAGAAAACCATGAAAAACAAGTCAATGACTTGCTAAAGGAGACCCAAAAAAATACTGAAAAATACACTGAAGAAAACAACACCTTAAAAAATAGACTAACTCAAATGGCAAAAGAGCTCCAAAAAGCCAATGAGGAGAAGAATGCCTTGAAAGGCAGAATTAGCCAAATGGAAAAGGAGGTCCAAAAGACCACAGAAGAAAATACTACTTTAAAAATTAGATTGGAGCAAGTGGAAGCTAGTGACTTTATGAGAAATCAGGATATTATAAAACAGAACCAGAGGAATGAAAAAATGGAAGACAATGTGAAATATCTCCTTGGAAAAACCACTGACCTGGAAAATAGATCCAGGAGAGATAATTTAAAAATTATTGGACTACCTGAAAGCCATGATCAAGAAAAGAGCCTAGATACCATCTTTCAGGAAATTATCAAGGAGAACTGCCCTGATATTCTAGAGCCACAGGGCAAAATAGAAATTGAAAGAATCCATCGATCACCTCCTCAAATAGATCCCAAAAAGAAATCTCCTAGGACTTTGTAATAAGGCCTAATAGAACACATAATATATATATATATATATATGTATATAGATAGATAGATAGATAGATAGATAGATAGATAGATAGATAGTGAAAGGAATAATTTTAGTCCTCAGCCCTAAAAGACCTGAGTGAAATGGAAATAGACCTGTCTTCCTATCTACAGGTTTCCGTAAAAGTTTACTGGTATGGTTGTGATATGGTCTCCTGTGCCTAAAGACTCCCTGTGGGCTCAGTGGTAGTCAGCCTCATGTCTCCATAGAATCAGGGGACTCTCTCTGCCATGGATTCACCAAAATGGTGGCTTGTATACCTTGAAAAATCATTCTTTCCTTGATAGAGACAGAAGCAAAGTAGGAACTAGATAGCTTTTCTTTCTGTCTGCTGAAATCAGGGAGGAAAAGCTTTGGCAAGGTTTAGAACAAAAACAGCCAGATGGGTAAGAACACAAAATATGAAGCCAAGGGACAACTAGTCAAAGAACACCAGACCAAGAGCTCCTAGGATGCTGGGTAGCACAATGAATAGCAGTTACTTGCAAGATGGTTTATCAGTAAGGCAAAATTCACGATCTCTGAGAGGACCATGGGAACGCCTGAATGGTTTGAAATCCCTAAGTGTAAGGAATTCTCTAGGTATAAGGCAGAGGAAGCATAACATTTATTTAGACTCCAAAGGTCAGATTTAAGAACCAATGCCCCCAATTTGATATTGTGGCAATAATATTCCAAAACCGATAAGCCACCTCACTGTAGTAACAAGGAGATTATAACAAGCTATTATAGCAGGAAACCAAGCCATACTTGTTCTTCCCCTCCTATAGGGACTAGGGGCCTCCTATAAGAAGATCGCTCATGAATCCTAACTCTCTGCTCAGCACTCTCTCCTGCAGCTCTGCTGTTTCCAAGTTCCTTGCTCTCCATAACCGCCTCTTGTGTTCAGCACTCTCCACTCTGCACACTCTGGATGCTGGCCCTTTGCTTCTGAATCCTGCTCCTCTCCACTCCACTGCTTCCAGCTCCATTGTGTCTAGTTCTGCTCTCAGTCTTCAGTTTCTGCTCTGCTCCAAGTTCTGTTCTCTTTTTTATACAGTCCTAGACATCATCTGATTGACTAGAACATCATCTGATTGACCAGAACTCAGGCGCATACCATTGGCTCTGGTCTTAGCCACTCCCCTTAGGGCCCTGAGGGCCTCACACCTCTCTCAAACTAGCAAAGTATTTTGCTAACTAGCCTGGAACTTCACACCTAATTAGTGAAAGGGTGTGGGCCCTCCCTTTGTTGGCCCCACCTGAGGCCTATTCAATGAGCAGGGAAGATCTTTCACTTACTGATTGGCTTTACGGATAGTTACTGGTGGACTAGGGACTTTTATCCTCACAGTCCTAGAACTTCTCCTAGATGAAACTCTTTGGATATTAATTGGGCACTGCCTAGTTTGAACCAGCTTTGTACCTGTGGAGGCTGGGGTTCATCATCATTTACACAGAAACCTTTAGTATCAGTGTTGGCTAATTTGATTTGGAGTTTGGAAGGGGATCCAATCTTACCAGAATGTTCTGTGAGATCACAACAGGTGTACCACAAAGGAGAAAATATATTCAGGCAAATAGGAGGATCTACCTAGCTACCTAGATTTTTCTAGAACTTCAGTGATCTGTCCCATATAGCCCTCACCTTATTATCTCTTAATATAGTCAGTTCGGCAGCATAAAAATTGGCCCAGAAACTTGGGCTAGCTTTGTTTTTGTAGCATGGCACAGGTTGCCTCAGCAGGAGCCAGGGAAGAGGTTGATGCCTTCATCCTGGTTGTTGGCAACTCCTGCTGCCTTCCTGCCCTCTAGGTCAATTGCTCTTGCCTTCCTGGTTGTGGCAACAGCTTGATCAGTTAGTGAGGTCAGAGTATGGCAATCATCTCTGCTCTGATGATATTAGATTTGAAGTCATCTTCAGATCAAAAACTTGAACTTTGGAGGTGGTCCAATGTGTGTGTGTGTGTGTGAGAGAGAGAGAGAGAGAGAGCGAGAGGGGGAGAGAGAGAGAGAGAGAGAGAGAGAGAGAGAGAGAGAGAGAGAGAGAGAGAGAGAGAGATTTGAAACAGGAAAAGAAGAAAGTCTATTCTTGGTCCTTGGAAGGAACTGACATAAAGAAGAAAGACCCCCAGGGTGGCAATATTTGCTTTAATACTGTATGGCGAGCTTAGACTAAGAAATGAAAACACTTTGCTTCTCTGAAGGATATAGGACCTCAGAGTCAGCATTGAGGCATGGAATAGTGTGGGATATTGAGTATTCCTAATGCTGTAAGCTAAACCAATTTGTGGTTAGACTTTAGTTACCTCAGGAATAGAAATCTCTGCTCTGTAAACTCTGCTCTTCTGCTTTCTCCTGTTTACTGGCAACATTCTTGAAAAGAACTCGGCCTTGCTTCATTTGAACCAAGGGGTTGTGGTGGAGGTTATTAAAACCTATTCTAAGAGAACTCAGTTGACACCAGGTGTGGCAGGGGCAATGGTTGTCTCTCTGTTTCATAGAATCATGGATGAAGAGTTGGAAGGGAAGTCAGAAGCCAGAAGCCAGCCTCATTTTACAGATGAGGAATCTGAGGCACAGAGAGGTTAAGTGACTTGCCCAGGGTCACACAGCTGATAAGTGTTTGAGGCAGGATTCAAATGCAGGTTTTGCTGACTCTAAATCCAGCACTTTATCTACTGGGCCACCTAACTAGCAAATTCCTAGTGCTGACCTTTCCCACATTCTTACATGGCCCTCTAAGTTATTAGAAACTTGACACTGAACACTAATACAAGCAAATATGCTTAGTAATTGTTTATATTTAAACAAATTATTTTCAACTTACTAAGTTGAAATATTCCAGTCACTTCTTAAGTCCCCATCAGAATTCTTTGTCTATTCATTCTTATATATTTTTTCTTGTTTGATTGTAGTTACTGCGTACTCCATTTTTCTGGTTCTGATTGTGTGTGTGTGCATGCATGTGCACAAATATGCGGCTGCGCATATGCTTTGCTTTATTTTATAGAATCAGAACGGGGCATTGAAGGCCATCCCATTCTACCCATACTTGTCGAAAAAATCACTTTTTCTTGAAAACGGTTGTTCAGCCTCTGCTTGAAGACCAATAATGAAGGGGAATCCACATAGTCACTAAAGCAGCCCTTTCCACTTATGGATAACACTCCTTATCTGGCTACAACGTCCATGCCTTAACTTCTAGCTCCCTTCCCCAGGGCTAATCCCTCTTCAAAGTATCAGACCTTCCAATACTTGAACAGATCTCAAGATTTTCTTTTCCAGGTTAAAAACACATAGTTTCTTCATCGGATCTATGTTCTTCATTATAAACTCTTCATCCTTCCACTCACCCTTCTTTTGACATGCTCCAGAAAGAGATTGTTTTTTCTGAGGGTCCCAGATTTGAACAGAGTGCTATTGATATGCCTTGACTAGGGCACAGGAAAGGGGAATAATTACCTTCCTCATTCTGGACCTTCTGTCTTGCTTACTGAAGCCCATCGTGGCTACCATGTCACATGGTTGGCTCATAGTGTTTGGAATCTATTAAAAGCCATAGAGATAGTTTTATTTTTAGTAGTATTTTACTTTTTCTCAATTACATGGTGGCTTTTGTGTGTTATCTGCGGCTTCTGCAGAACTCCCCGCAAATTCCCACTTAATATCTTATGTTGACCAGTGATAAATCAAAACTGTGATGGGGAAAGTTGTGATGTGGAAGGGATAACTGCATTACCTGACCTCAGGGAGCTCATAGTCTCTTTGGGGGGCAGATTAATAAACAAATATATATGTATATATTTATATTTGTATATATTATATTACATATATGTGTATATGTATATAGACAGAGGGAATGAGAGAGAAAAAGAGAGAGAGAGAGAGAGATTGAGAGCGAGCAGTAGGTATCAAAGTGGATAAAGTGCCAGGCCTGGAGTCAGAAAGACTCATCTTCCTGAGTTCGAATTCAGCCTCAGACACTGACTAGTTGTGTGACCCTGGGCAAGTCACTTAACCATATTTGCCTGAATTTCATCATCTGCAAAATGAGATTGAGAAGGAAATGGCAAACCACTCCAGTGTCTTTGCCAAGAAAACTCCAAATGGGGTCACAAATGGACATGACTGAAAAATGAATTTAAAAAAATATGATTGTGTAGATAGATAGTAATTTGGGTGAATAGGGACAGGTACCAAGCAACTGGGGAGGTGGCACTTTAGCTGAGCCCTGAAAGAAACTAAGGAGTCTGTGAGGGAAAAGTGAAAAAATAATGCATTCTAACCAACATGCCTTTCTGGGAGGTGGGGTTGCTTCTATCCCACCAGGGCCTGGCTATTTTTCCTAGGCCACACCTTTCTTCTCTTACTAGGCATCCCCAGCTACTTAACCTTCCCTTGGTTCACATCATATATATATGTGTGTGTGTATGCATATATATATATATGTTATACATATATATATATATGAAATCACTCCTTGATTGGAGATCAGAGACTAAAGATTCTCTGAGGCACATATTCTCTAGTCCAGGGGTAGGGAACCTGCAGCCTTAAGGTCACATGTGGCCTTCTAGGTCCCCAAGGTCGGCTCTATTCTGTATAATTAAAATGTGAAATTAAGGCCACATGTGACTTTAAGGCCCCAGGTTTCCCACCCCTGCCACTTGAATCCAGTGAACAAGTGCCTGGTCCATAGTAGGTACTTAATAAGTGCTATGACATTTTCCCAGGTCCAGAGGGGAAGCTGATCTAAACTCCATTCAACTATAAGGTCATGAGGTCACAACCTGGATTGTGATGTACAGTGCTATAGTAGGCCAGTCTGTCTGGAATGCAGAAGAAGGAAAGTATTGTGTAATAAACCTGGGAAAGTAGGCTGCAGCCAGATTAAGAAGGGCTTAAAGTTTTATTTAAAAGAGGTTTTACTTGAATGGAGGGACCAGGACTGTTCTTCTAATGACTAAACAACAAATTTTTGAAGATCCCTTTCTATGTGCAGGGCTTTATTCTACTCAGCAGTGGGGGTTACAAAGACTGTAAGATAAGACAATATAAGAAATGATGTACACACCCAGGGATCTTACAATCTAGGTGAATAAAGAGGCCAGGCACAAAAACACAAAATGTTGAAAAACAAGCTCAATTACTCAGGTTACCTACTTCTAACTTCCTTCCGAATCTTCAAAGTACAGGGTTGGTCGTGTCATCTCATTTGGCTGTTAACTCCCACAATTATCACCATTTTAATCATTTTTTTTTGCCCAAGCACTGGGTTTTTTTGGGCTGCTTTAAGCAACGGACCCCTATCAGAGTTATTTCAAACTCACATACCCCCAACTAACTTGAGCTATCCCCGGCCAGACTTTTGCCCTAACCTCTGCCCTCAGCATGGCACATGGGCAGTTCAAACAACCTTGACTAGCTGCATATCTAGAATGAAAAATCCACTTTCAGGACAGACATAATGAAACGATGTTCTGATGCCTGCCATTTAGAAATTGTGCCACCCCCACAAAGCAGAAATTCTTGCTAAGTAATTTTTTCCACAGAACAACTTGACTTTCTGCAGAAGTGATGTCTGTCTTTGCTGCTGAACAGAATTCTATATTCACCTGGAAGGGAGAAGTCCCTGAATTTCAGATGCATCCCTTCAAAAGCTTATATAACTAAAATAAATATTCAGGATGGATAGAAGTTTCTCACTGAAGATTTGTTCAAAGTTAGTCTGATTTTTTCCCTCTTATGTTCTGCTCCTGTTTTTCAGGTTTTATATCCAAACCTCATCATTGCCAACATTGTTACTTCTGCAGCTGTAATTTCTTCCTCGTTTTACTTGCTTTCTTCCTTTTAGATTTCTAGCTCAAAGAAGAAATAGCATCCTTTGATGGAAGGTACTGAAACGAGAGGGGGCAGCTAGATGGTACCGTAGATAGAGCACTGAGCTTAGAATCAGAAAGACTGACCTTCCTAAGTTCAAATTTGGCCTCAGACACTTACTAGGTGTGTGACCCTGGGCAAGTCACTTAACCCTGTTTGCCTCAGTTTCCTGGAGAAGAAAATGGCAGATCATTCCAGTATCTTTGCCAATAAAACTCCAAATGGGGTCATGGGAGTCAGATGTGACTGAAACATTTCAACAGCAACACCTGGACTGAGAGTTTAAAGACTTGGCTTCCAGTCCCAACCCTGTCATTAACTTTAGGTAAATTCTAAGTTAGCACAACATAATTCACTGGATTTGGAGACAGGAAAATCTCAGCTCGTATCCCATCTCAAACGCTTATTAGCTGTGTGATTCTAGGCAAGTCACTTAACCTCTGTCAATCTCGGTTTCCCCAACTGTAAGATAAGGAAATTAACAGCACTTATCTTGTGAGGATCAACACACACACGCACGTGAGCGCGTGCACGCACACACACACACAGGCATATACATACATTTAAAATTTTAAGGTAACATATACATGTATACATATATATATATACACACAAACACAGACATGTTAAATAGGTTTATAATTATACATGTAATCTAATTTTATTATCTGTATAATTACTGAGTTCCTCCCAGCACTGAAATTCTATGAATTTATCATATTCAGTTCTGTAAATAAATGGCCTTCAGTTCTATCCATAGATTGTAAAATATAGCTTTACTAAGGTTTTTTAGTTATATCTTCTGGTTTTTTCCATGGTGTTTCAATTTGCTGACAAGCGTATCATGGGGTATGTCCTTTAGAACAGTTAGGGCATGAACTACTTAGATTATCACCAGGAGCTGAACATTTGAATCATGACTTCTCTCTATACTCTTTGGTATAATTTGGCATATTTGGTAACTTTCATATTCCTAGTGATTCATTCAGGAGATCCCAAGAGACCTCTTTTATGTCTGAGACATTGCTGTGATAGAGACAGAGAATCATCCTTGTCCTCACAGAGGAGTAGGAGAGATAAGACTGTATAATGCCTGACAGAATGTGAGCAGTATCATGTTAATCCTACAGACAAAATGGTAAAGGAGTTTACAGAAAGGAGAAAGTATGTGTGGTGGAGCTACCAGGGAAAGCTTCATAGCAAATGTGATATTCAAGTTGGCTTTGAAGACTGGGGAGGATTTTGCCAGACAGAGGACAGGAAGAATTATACAGAGAAATAGTGAAATGCAGATCACGGCTGCACTCTAATTTCTATCAGTTGAATTTGTTCCACCTTCAAGTTTTCAAATACTGAAATTCCTTTCTGGCCACCTTTTCCTCATTGCCTATCTTTTCCAAACCCTTGCCCCTGATAAATCTTGTTCTCTCTCTCCATAGCAAATTCCAGCCTCTCATTGACTCCCTTTGTCCCAGGCCATTAGTCTCTTCCTGTTTTTCCTTGACAGACTAAGCAAATAGTATTTTCAGGATTTTCTCTCTAGTACCCTAGAATCATTCTCCCCATTGATCTTCTATAACACCAACTTTGTCAATCTCTACCCTAAATAAGAGCCAATGCTTTTTTTCTTTCTGCTTGAAGGCTGCTAAGCATTCTTGGAAATAATCTTGTTAACCATGTTTAGTAGCTCCACTATCTGGGTATCCCAACTGAAACTTTAAGTTATTAAAGCTTAAAACTGTTTAAGCCTTTTGGGATACACCATAAATTCATACTTTCTCACCTAACATCTTCTGGGTCTTCACTACTAACTGGCAAACCTTGTAGTCTTCTCTGGTTAACTCGCCTGTGAAATCTCATAGTACTATTTCTAACCTCTTTTGCTCTCCCAATCCCTAACTTTACCCCTCCCCTCCCCCCTTATTCTCAGCAGATGATCTTAAAATCTACTTAATAAAGAAGATCAAGGCCATCTGAAGTGAGCTTCCTCAACTTCCTTCCTTTTTCTTCTCAACATTTCTCTTTATCTTTGCCACCCCCTTCCTTCTCTCTTAGAGAAAGAAGTGTCCCTCTTCTCTGTCAAGACCAAACACTGCACCTGTGACCTTTTTTTAAAAAATATTTCATTAAATATTTCCCAATTATAGGTAAACTTTTTTAACATTGATTTTTTAAAATATTTTGGGTTTCGAATTCTCTCCCTCCCTCATGTCTCTTTCCCTCACCCATTGAGAAGGCAAGCAATAAGATATGGACTATACATATGAAATCATGCAAAATATATTTCCATATTAGCCTTGTTAAAAAAGAAAACATATATATACACACACAAGAAAAATAAAGGAAGTTTAAAAAATTATGCTTCAATCTGCATTCAGAGTTCATCAGCTCTCTCTCTGGAGATAGATAGCATTTTTCATCATGGGACTTTTGAAATTATCTTGGATCATTGTCTTGATCAGAGTAGCTAAGTCTTTTGCAATTGATTATCCTTACAATATTGTTGTTACTGTGTATAATGACCTTCTTGTTCTGCTCACTTCACTCTACATGAGTTCATACATATCTTCCCAGGATTTTCGGAAAGCATCCCACTTATCATTTCTTATAGCACAATCATATCCCATGGCTTGTTCAGCCATTCCCCAATTGATAGGCATCCCTTCAACTTCCCCTTCTTCGCCACCACAAAAAGAACGGTGATAAATATTTTTGTAGCCATGACCTTGACCCTACATCATTTCACTTCTTGCAGAACCATCAGTTGTTTTCCTCTCTTCCCTTTCCAATTTCTTCCTTTCTACTGACTCCTATATAAGCTCATAAACCCACTCGGGTCTTCCTTACCCCAATACAACAAAGACAAACCTCCCTTTCCTTCAACTACTCTGTCGAGGTACCATGCCTTCTCTCTTTTCTTCTCATGCCAAACTCCTCAAAATGTTAATCTATACTCATTGCTTTCAGTATTTCATGATATACTCACTCGTCAGCCTTATGATATTTAGCTTCCAGGTCCCCCATGCTACTCTAACCCTTGGCTCAAAAGTCAGTAGGACTTTTTTCCTATCAAACTCAACGGTCTTTTCTCATCTTCGTTCTCTTACCTCTCTGCAGGATTTAATTCTGTGTACCACCTCTTCCTTCTGGAAACATTCTCTTCCCTTGGCTTCTCTGATATCACATTCTTCTCTGCCTCCTAGCTTCCTCTCTTTATTCATGTCCCCCAGGATAAGTCTGTGACATTTAAATGTCCTTTCTCCACATCTTCTAATCTACTCCCTTCCCCTCTATGTCCATGGCTTCTATGATCACATTGACTTAGATGGCCCTGTGCCTACAAATGCAGTTGTGACCGCTTTCCCAAGCTCCAGGCTTGTACTTCTATTTGCTCACTAGACATTTCTACTTAGACTCCATACCATCCCCTCAAATTCAACTTGTATTAAAGTAGTATGTGTCCCCTTTCCCACCATTCTTGACTTTTTTTATTTCTCTATTATTCTCTCAGTCACTCATTTTTGCAATTTAGGAACCATCTTTGATTTCTGCCTCTCATTCCTGATTGGTCATTTGGGAATACTGACAGTATTTAGTCAATTACATATTCCTATTATTCCTTTGAAATGTTTTTCATCTTTCCCTGCCTTGCTGTTTCCACTACAATCACCGTATTGAAGTTATGTAACAGTTCTCTTTACCTTGAGATTCTTCCATCTCTAATCCATCCCATACATAATCATAAGATTATCCTTCCTTAAGCATTACTATCACTATATTAGGCCTGATGAGAAATGTCCAATTACCAAGTTCAAACCCCCTAGCCATGCAATTAAGGCTCTTTATGACCCCACCAATCTATCTAGCCCTATCTTCTTCTATACAAACCAAGTTACCTATTCAGTAAATGCTAAACATACCCTGTAGTTTCTTCCTTCCATGTACTGGCTTAAATTATATTCCCTACATGTTAAACCCTTTGCTTTATCTCTCCACATTTGAATTTCATACATTCTTCAATGTGTGAAGGCCCAACTCAATTCTCATGTTTCTCCTGACTGCCCTATAAACAGTGGTAGGAGATAATAGTCCTGCTGTACTCTGTCTTGACCACATATGCAATATCTTTTGCAAAGAGATAAGAAGGGAAATAACATTATGCTAAAAGATATCATAGATAATGAACTAATGTCAATACTAAACATATAGGTATCAAATGCTATAACATCCAAATATATAAAGGAAAAGGTAGATGAATTACAGGTGGAAATAGATAGCAAAACCATAATAGTAGAGGGCTTCAACCTTACCTTCTCAGAACGAAATACATCTAACCAAAAAATGAATAAGACAGAAGTCAGGCAGATGAAAGATGAATATGATAGACATCTGGAGAAAATTGAATGGTAATAGAAGGGAATATACTTTTTTCCTCAGGGGTATATGGTACCTTTATAAGAACTGACCATATATTAGGACAAAAAAACCTTATAGCAAAATGCAGAAGAGTAGAAATATTGAATGCATCTTTTTCATGTCATAACAAAATAAAAATTACATTTAATAAAAGACCATGAAAACACAGATTAAGAATTAATTGGAGTCTAAATTACCTAATCTTAAAGAATGAGCAAGTCAAAGAACAAATCATAGAAACAATAAATAACTTTTTAAAGAGAATGACAATGATGGAACAACATACCAAGACTTATAGGACACAGAAAAAACAGTAATCAGAGAAGAAGTTATACCTCTAAATATTCACACCAATAAAATAGAGAAAGAGCAGATCAATGAATTGGACACGTAATTTAAAAAAACTGGAAAAAAACAAACCAAAAGTCCCCAATTAAACACCAAAATGGAAATCCTGAACTAGTTACAGAATTTGCTAAGAGGAAAATTTTCGCTTTATGTCGGGAAAAATATCATGGCCATTAGTGATAGGGACTGTGCCTATGATTTCATTGGCATAAGGAACTTCCAAATGAGAACAGTCTCTTTATGAAAACAGGTCAGCAACTTTATCTGTGATTTACATTCTTCAAGAGGTGCATAAAGACCTGAGAGGTCATTTAGGCAGTGTTAGAGGCAGGACTTGAACCCATATCTTGTGGGCTCCAAAACCAGCTCTTTCTCCATTTCAAAATGATGCCTCTCATGACAGTTAGAGCTGTCCCAAAGTGGAATGCACTGATTCAAGAGTTAATGAGTTCCTCACTCACTTGAGGTCTTTAATCAAAGGCTGGATGATTCTTTGTTGCATATGTTGTAGAGAGGATTCTTTTGAAAAAAAGTATTTTATTTTTTCCAATTATACATAAAGGCAATTTTTAACATTCATTTAAATTTTTTTGAGTTTCAAAGTTTCTCTCTCCCTCCCCTCCCCCTCCTAAGACAGTAAGCAATTAGATATGGGTTATGTATGTGCAATCATATAAAACATTTTTCCATATTAGTCTTGTTGTAAAAGAAGAAACAGACCAAAGCAGAAAAAAAACATGAAAAAAGTAAAGAAAATGAAAATAGTATACTTCAATCTCCATTCAGACTCCATCAGTTCTTTCTCTGGATGTGGATGGCATTTTCCATTATGAGTCTTTTGGAATTGTCTTGGATCATTGTGCTGCTATGAAGAGCTAAGTTATTCATAGTTAATCATTGCACAATGTGGCTGTTATTGTATACAGTGTTCTCCTGTTCAGCTACTTCACTTCATATCAGTTCATATACATCTTTCCAGGTTTTTCTGAAAGCGTCCTGATTGTCATTTCTTATAGCACAACAGCATTCTATCACATTTATATACTGCAATGTGTTCAGCCATTCCTCAATTGAGGGGCATCACTTCAATTTCCAAGTCTTTGCCACCACAAAAAGAGCTGCTAGAAATATTTTGTATGTATAGGAACTTTCCTGGTTTTTATGATCTCTCTGGGATACAAACTTAGTAGTGGTATTGCTGGATCAAAAGGTGTGCACAGTTTGATAGCCCTTTGGGCATAGGTCCAAATTGCTATCCATAATGGTTGGATGAGTTCGCAATTCCACCAACATGCATTAGTGTCCCAATTTTTCCATATCCTCTCCAACATTTATCATTTTCTTTTTCTGTCATGTTAGCCAATCCAATAGGTGTGAGGTGGCACCTCAGAGTTGTTTTAATTTGCATTTATTTAATCAAAAGAGAGTTAGAATGTTTTTTCATATGACTACAGGTAGCTTTATCTGAAAACTGTCTGTTCATATCCTTTGACCATTTATCAATTGGGGGATGACTTGTATTCTTATATATTTGACTTAGTTCTCTATATATTTGAGAAATGGACCCTTTATCAGAGATTCTTGCTGTAAAAATTTTTTACCAGATTTCTGCTTTTCTTTTAATCTTGGCTGCATTCATTTTGTTTCTGCAAATCTTTATTTATTCATTTATTAATTTGGTTTGTTTGTTTGGGTAGGTGACTTGGTTTTAATCCTAGCTCCATTGACCTCCGGAAAATCATATCCCAAGTCCTTCGATCCCTTAATGTAGAAGCTGCTAGATCTTGTATTATTCTGATTACGTTTCCACAATACTCTAATTGTTTCTTTCTGGCTGCTTGCAGTATTTTCTCCTTGACCTGGAAACTCTGGAATTTGGTGACAATATTCCTAGGAGTTTTCTTTTTTGGGATCTTTTGGAGGAGGCAATTGGTGGATTCTTTCAATTTCTATTTTGCCCTCTAGCTCTAGAATATCAGGGCAGTTCTCCTTGATAATTTCTTTAAAGATGACATCTAGGCTCTTTTTTTGATCATGGCTTTCAGGTAGTCCAATAATTTTTAAATTCTCTCTCCTGGATCTATTTTCCAGGTCAGTGGTTTTTTCAATGAGATATTTCACATTGTCTTCCATGGTTTCATTCTTTGGTTCTGTTTTATAATATCTTGATTTCTCATCAAGCCACTAGCTTCCATTTGCTCCAATCTAATTTTTAAGGTAGTATTTTCTTCAGTGGTCTTTTGGACCTCCTTTTACATTTGGGTAATTCTGCCCTTCAAGGCATTCTTCTCCTCATTGGCTTTTTGGAGCTTTTTTGTCATTTGAGTTAGTCTATTTTTTAAGGTGTTATTTTCTTCAGTATTTTTGGGGGATCTTCTTTAGCCAGCCATTGACTTGTTTTTCATGGTTTTCTTGCATCACTCTCATTTCTCTTCCCAATTTTTCCTCTACTTCTCTAACTTGCTTTTCCAAATCCTTTTTGAGCTCTTCCATGGCCTGAGACCAGTTCATGTTTTTCTTGGAGGCTTTTGATGTAGGCTCTTTGACTTTGTTGACTTCTTCTGGCTGTATGTTTTGGTCTTCCTTGTCACCAAAGAAAGATCCCAAAGTCTGAGTGTGAATCTGAGTCCGTTTTTGCTGCTGTTCCCAGCCAACTTACTTGACCCTTGAGTTTTTAGTCGGGGTATGACTGCTTGTAGAGTATAGAGTAGTACTTTGCCCCGAGCTTGAGGGACTGTGCTGTTGTTTTCAGAGCTATTTCTGCACATCAAGCTCTGCCACACCAGCACTACTCCTCCCCCAAGAACCACCAACCCGGACCGGACTCAGATCTTAAGCTGGCTCTGCACTGCCGCTCAGATCTGCATCTTATTTCCTCCCACCAGGTGGGCCTGGGGCTAGAAGCTACTGCAGCTGTGGCTCTGTAAGCAGCCTCGGATCTGCATCACCTCCGCTGCTCCCAGGGCGGTGGCTGAACCGGGAACTCCTTTCACTCTGTTCCAGCAGCTTTTCCCACTAACCTTCTCTGTTGTCTTTGGTGTTTGTGGGTTGAGAAGTCTGGTAACTGCCACAGCTCACTGATTCAGGGTGCTAGGGCCTGTTCCGCTTGGCTCCTGGTCTGGTTGGTCCTGCAGCTGCCCACACTGGGCTCTGCTGCCCTCTGTTCCCAGATCTGTGAACGACAGACCTCACCCAGTGACCAGCCAGGCTGTCCTGGGCTGGAGCCTTGCTTACCTCTGCTATTTTGTGGGTTCTGCAGTTCTAGAATTTGTTCAGAGCCATTTTTATAGGTGTTTGCAGGGACCTGGGGGGGGGGAGCTCATGCAAGTTCCTGCTTCCCAGTGGCCATCTTGGCTGCACCCCCTCCGCAAATCTTTTAAAATTTAATATGATCAAAATTATCCATTTACATTTTATAATCCTCTCTATCTCTTGTTTGGCCACAAATTCTTTCTTTCTTCATAGATCTGACAGGGAAATTATTCCTTGCTTTTCTAATTTGCTTATGGTATCACCCTTTATGTCTAAATCATATACCCATTTTGATCTTATCTTGGTACACAGTGAAGATGTTCATCTAAACCTAATTTCTGCCATACTTTTTTCCAGTTTTTCCAGTAGTTTTTGTCAAATGAGTTCTTATCCCAAAGATTGGGGTCTTTGTTTTTTTTTCAAACAGTAGATTACTGTGGTCATTTACTGTTGTGTCTTGTGTACCTAATCTATTTCAGTGATTCACCATTCTGTTCCTTAGCCAGTACCAGATAGTTTTGATGATTGCCACTTTAAAGTATAGTTTGAGATCTAGCACAGCTAGGCCACCTTCCTTTGCATTTTTCCACTATTTCCTTTGATATTCTTGGCCTTTTGTTCTTCCAGATGAATTTTTTCTAGTGCCACAAAATAACTGTTATGGTAGTTTGATTGGTATGGCACTGACTAAGCATATTACTTTGGGTAGAATTGTCATTTTTATTATATTAGCTCAGCCTACTCAGGGATTCTTTTTTAAGGTAGTTGTTGTTTTAGAACTCCTGGGTTCTTAATGTAGTGTCTAAGAACTTTTAAAATATTTTGACAACCATATTTCAAGGTGATTTTCTTTGTAACACTATATATTTTATTTTATGCATTTAAAAACTTTATTTTGAGAAGGCATCTATAGGCTTCACCAGACTGCCAAGGATGTCCATGGAACAAAAAGGTTACTTCTGAATTAGATGGTCCCTTCCAATTCTGAGATTCTGTGTTTCTGTCATCCCTTTTTCTCTGAACTGGTAGCAATTGTTGCTTGAATCATTCGTAGACCACTTCCTTGTGAAATTTTTTTTTCTTCAGCTCATTACTCAACTTTCTGTGTGTTTTTATGCCTTCTCTCTCCAACTAGAATGTAAGCTCCTTGAAATTTGGACTATTTCTTATACCTCATGGACCTTCCTTGTGTTCCTTTCTTCTCTCCTCCCACCCAGATTCTAACATAGCACCTTTTATGTAAAAAGAGTTCAATAAATGATTGTTAATTCATTGTCAAAGGAATGGCCCTGGTTCCTTCCTACAAATAGTAGTAGGGTGTTGACCAGGTTCAGATGTGATCAACTAGAATGAGCACTGGAGTAGGAGTCAGGAAATCTTACTTCTATTCCTGGTTCTGACCGTGGTTGACTATGTGACTTTGGATGAGTCACTTAACCTTTGTGAGCCTTAGTTTTTCCATCCATAAAATTAGAAGGTTGGATTAGATGACCTCTAAATTCTCTTTTGTGATTCCGCGGTTCAAAGAGATGGCATTCAGGAGCACTGGTGTCAAAGTCCTGTTAGAGTCTATAGGGCCCCATCAGCCATCAGCCCTATTTCTCTAGGCCTTCTTTTTGCTTTGTAATGACTACTTGACTCCTTCCACAGGTGATGAAATTGCTACTCTTTTCCCTAGCTAAGGACAAGACTAGTTCCCCAATTTTGTCAGATGTCATTATTACAAGCACTAAGGTTGAGTGAACAATGGGAACACAGATGTTAAGAATTCAAGGATTTGGGGTAGGGTGAGGCACTAAAGCTGAGAACTGCAAGGCAGATGTCCAGCACAGAGAGAAGGATCTAAAGGCCTTAAATAAAATAAAATGACTTCCGACTTAAATATAATCATTTCCTTAGAGTCTGACTTTGAATTCAAATGGTATTGCTGGCTGGCGGAGCAACTTCTCTCCCTGGTGAAACCTTAAGAAATATGGAGTGTTTAGTCCCATTAGCCTTCAGTATAGGAACATGTAATGTATTACTGTTCTAGGTCAAGCCTAGAACTCAAGATAGACCGGTGGTCAAGATTTGAATGAAATGAAATATTCATAGAATAACCGTTGTTGTTGCTTGTCCTTCATTGTTGAAGAGGAATGATGACATCACTGGATGACGTACTGACTTGAACATGAATTGGATTTAAGTGAAGCAGAGTTGCACAAAGATGTCAGTCTCACTCTCTCTTCCTGAGTCATTGAAGTCCAGTGACAGGACAAAAGTCAGGATCACTGGCAATGGCCTAGGATGTAGTGGATGACCTTGGCATCTTCAGTATCTGACCAAACTTTAAGCACTCCACAGTGCCTATTTCAGTTGCTGTCATGGCCATTGGAACAAATTATTCTCATCTGTCCATTTTACTGAGGAAAGTGGCCACGTGCTTGGAGTAGACATCCCCCTAACTCACCAATAGGTTTGAGACTTGTTGGTTACTCTCAGTCTGGTTTAGCCTATCTGCCAAGAAGGTTTACCACGGTGTGGGTGCAGCACATGTTACAGCTTCTTGGAGCCACAAGTGAGAGTTGGGTGAATCAAGTGGACACCAAAGGCAGACAAGCAGCCCAGAAAAGGGCTCGGCAAACCCTCACACCAGAGGTGCTAGTCATCCTGAACATCCCATACACCCCAAAGAACAACCAACATTTAACCAAAGGAAGTTTATTTAACAATAGCATGAAGAGGACATTCAGCAAGGATATAGTATTTATTCAGTTGGGCGAACCTCCCTCAGTGCCACATTTGCAATACTAGCTGGTTGGAAGCATGTGTCAAGTCACAAGGGCCTGTCACTTTTCATGAGCTAGGTTTTTATGCTTAGGTAACCAGAAAGCTACATCAATAGTTTGAGTCTCTGTAACCTGGACTAATTAAGTCTCAAGGATGATTTCATTGACTGTTAGAGAAAAAAAGTTAACCAAACTTACATGGTGGAAATCTTAGCAGATGTTGCTCCTACCACTGTTTTGAAACCTACTAGCTCCTTGAGGCAAGTCAGAAGATGCATGCTGCTTCCTTTCTTAGGGAGAAAACCATCATTTATGGGACTGACAATGTTCTTTTATAGGGGACCAGGTGGAAATCATTATTTCTAAGAAAAAATTCTAACTTTGGTATCAAGAGGAAAGATAACATGCCCCTGGGGTGGAGACCGCAATGACTTCCACTTCTGAATTTATTTTCCTTTTCAAGTCAATGCTGTATCTAAAAAGTTTAGTTCTCCTAAAGCATGAATTGTTTCATTTCTTTTTTCATGGGGCAAAAATGACAGATACTTACTACACATATAAGAAGACAGACCAAGAAAGTGCCCCTCTGAATTAGAGTAGGAATTGACAGGAAACAAGGGGTCTCCATTTAACAGTTGGCATTTTTGGTTGTCTTTATTGGAAATTATTGGAACGAGCTCAGCCAACACATCCTGCTATGTGTGCCCAGTCTTCTGAGGTCCCACCCAGAATTTATGGTCAGCAAAAGTACTTAGCCTGGTCAGCAAATAACAAAAGTCTTGTGCCATTTATCTGGAAATTTATGTTGTTTTGCTTAAAAGACTTCCTGTTATTCAACACATGGTTTCTGGCTTAGTCAAATTGAAGTTTTTTAATCACTTAGGAACTCCCAATGCAAGCAGACAGAATTAATCATACACAGTCTTGCCTCCCTGTACAACTCATCTCTGTCTCTCCTTGCCCCAAGAAATCCCCCAAAGCCCATTCACATATGCTTCACGTCTTCAGTTTTATATTACTTATACCCCCAACCTCATGAGAGCAATCTACTGAGGACATTATTACCTAGAAGCCTGATTGGTCAAGATGCCTGTTACTCATTTTTGGAACTAGTAGTTTGCCTTTATTTATTCGATTAGTTTACAAAATGTTTACTAGGTACTTAGGTCTCTGGCACTGTATCCAATGTGTGGAGCTCACTTTGTAGAGTTTATATTGGGAAAATAGGCAACAAGTACCATGGAATCATAGATTTAGAGTTGGAAGGGACCCTAAAATTCATTCAAGTTAGCCCCTCATTTTTACAAGTGAGGAAACTGAGGCACAGAGAGGTAAAGATGTGAAGATGCTTGGCCACAGAGATTAACATATTTAAACATAAAATGTGTGTATGTAGGTATGTGTATATCTAGCTATGATCTCATAAATTTGGAAATTCCTTCCAACAATGCAGATCATAATCTATTCATGCCAGTCCATCATGTTAGACTATTGTCCATATCCTCTTATGCGTAACATAGCAATCTATTTAAATATTTATTCTAGAAAAAATAGCAAAAGAATAATGATGATTCACATTTATATTGTACTTTAAGGTTTACAAAGTACTTTCTTTACAGTAGCCTTGTGAAGTAAGTAGTATAAATGTTAACTTTTTTTCAGGTGAGGCCTAGTGAGGCTAAGTGACTTTTGCTGGGTATCCATATCTTCTAATTCCATACTTAATGCTGCACATTATACCTCCTACCTGAAATGTCACAATGGCCTCCTAATTGATCTCTCTGCCTTTATGATCTCTCTACTATAATTCTTTTTCCTAAAACTCTGTTATTACACTCCATTCCTGCTCAAGAAGCTACATTGGGTCCCTGATGTCTACAGAAAGAAGGCCAAACTCCTTAGCCTGACTTTCACAGCTTCATAGCCTCTTCTACCCTTCTGCTTCTCTAAATAAAACCTGGAACTTCAGACAACCTGGTTTACTCTCTGGACCCTGGCTGCACCCTCTATTTTCCACCTTTGTGACATTCCCTCTACTGGAGAGCTACATCCCATATCCTTTCTCCCGCCCTAAATATCCTTCCAATCTCCCTCAAATCCCATCTAACCCTGACCAATCCAGCCTCAAGTGATCTCTCTACCTCTTTTGAACTCTGATGGAATTTACTATTTCATTCTTTGCCTATGTAACATTTCCTGCCTTGGCAAGAGGGGAATGTGGACTAGTTCTGCTTCTTCCATTTTAAGACCAAATACATCTTTATCTTTCTTTTCTTTTCTTTTTTTTTTTTTTGGTCTGCCAGATGTCTCTTCACCTGAAGCAAATTGCAAAACTGGACTTTACAAGTCAGATCTTTTTCAATTTCCTTCATTTTTACTGAGTTTTACTTTGATCTTATTGGGCTTTGAAGGGGGAGGAGGGTGCTATTAATCTGGACATAAAGGTCCCTGCAGGCCACATATTAACTTAGTTTTAAAATATAATGTTATTTATATTTTTATTTATTTTGTTAAATATTTTCTGGTTAGATTTCCATCTGGTTCTGCCAACTCGGGAGTAATGCCAGCCGCCTGCAACGTGTGTTTGACACCTCTGGCCTCTGTTAAATAACTTGCCCAGAGTTACAAAACAACTATATATCAGAAGCAGGATGAGAACCAAGATTTTCCTTGCTTTAAGGCCATTTAAGTGGTAGAGCCGATAGAATACAGGGCCTGCAGTCAGACCTTTTCAATAACGCTCCTTTGCTAAAGTTCAGCCCACCTGGCCTTGTTGTCACAGCACTTTCCCTCCCACTTGAGCCTTCTCACTCACAATTTCCCAAGCCTGAAATGCACCTTTTCCTCATGTCTGTATCTTACAATCCCTTATTTTCTTCAAAATTCTGCTCAAGTGATAGCATCTACATGGAGCCACCCACCATCAGCTGCTGGTGCTCTCCCTCTCCCAAACATCCCTTTTGTAGATACTTAGTGTGCCTGTCTTCCTTAATAGAATGTAATCACTTTGAGGTCTTCCATTTTTGTCTGTGCAAGCCCTTGGCACAAAGGAAGTACTTAATAAATGCTTGTTGATGGATTTGTTAGTTGCTGGATTGGTAATAACAGTGGAAGTTTAGGAAGACTAATCAAAAGCAGAGTATGGAATGGTGTGGAAAGAAAGATACTAGAGACAGGAAGACAAGTTTACTGGCCTTGCTAACTTTCCTAAATTCATCAAAATCTTTCCAGATGTTTTGACTCCCTATATAAAAACTTCTCTTTCTTTCCAAAAATGTATACTTCCCCATATCCATGGGTATGAACCTCAAGCTTCAATGAGGTTTAATTCGACTCCTGGCCTTCACTCTCTTTATCATACATATATTGTACATTTGTGTTTTCCCATGTGAGACTGTAGATTTTATTGTTGGCTTCATGCTTATATATATATATATATATATATATATATATATATATATATATATATATATACACACACACACACACACACACACATACACATATGTGTGTATATATGTATGTATATATATGTATATGTGTATATATATGAGACTAGATTTTATCATTGGCTTCATGCTTTTATATGTATACATATATATATGTGTGTATGTGTGCATACATACATACATACATATATATATGTGTGTGTGTGTGTGTGTGTGTGTGTGTGTGTGTGTGTGTATAGTTCCCTATGAATTTCTGGGACTCGTTGTTGCTTTTCCTCTCCATATGTGACACCTGCTACTCTGAACGGTATCTGTTTTGACTTATATATGTAAATAGATTTTTGCCTCTTCCCTAATTATTTATCAAATGCTCTCTTGCTCAGGTTTGCAAAACTTCAGCAAACATTCTTAGGGTTTTTTGTTTTGTTTTTTTGTCTTCTCCCACTCCCAGGGCACTCTCTTCCTGGCCGAGGACTCACCAAGGTATAGGAATTAAATCCCATCACAGGAACCATCTGCTTAGCCAGCTGCTCAATTTCCCAAACCTTATCCTATCTTAAGTCCCTGCCTTTAACTGAATGCAGTCCTGAAAACACTAATTTATGGCCCTAAGGGTAAGGGTTCTTCTTAACTAGGTGACTGTGGACCCCCAAAAGGGGTCAATGAATAGGTTTCAGGGAGTCCCATGAATTTGGACTTAAAAAAATCTTTGTTCATTAACCTCTAACTGAAAGGTAGCATTTCCTTCAATTTTGAATTTTAAAAAACTAATTCTTCCGAGAAGAATTAGTCATGGGCCAAAGGGCTCCATGACCCAGAAAAGATTAAGAACCTTGCCCTAATGTCTTTTGCTAGAGACTTCACTATCCCTAATAATAGATTTTAGGTTCTCTTCATCATTACCATTTGCCCCCATCCGAATCATCAGAAGTAGATAGTGGTTGGCATGTTTGTCAGGCGGTAATGTCCTGGTAACATGTCCTAATAGGCCATCAGGCCTCTCTATTATTTACAACAAGCTGACAAAGAGTTTCCTTGAGAGACCTCATCAGGAAAACAACAACATTATCACTACCCATGTCTTTTTCCTCTCCCAATATTGCTTTTAGCTTCAAATCCAATATCTTGTTACCTTCAAATGCATGCTCACTATCTGCCTTTCCTTCCTCCTCCTGTGTGTGTGTGTGTGTGTGTGTGTGTGTGTGTGTGTGTGTGCTGGAGCCAGCGTGAACTAGGTCAGGAGAGCCAATCATTACATTTTGGGGGTGAACATTTACACCTAGAAAATCTGCAAAACTCCAAATCGGGGCTTACTTTATGGTTTCATTGGCTAGACTTAAGAAAATGATGGGGATTAACAAGGCAGATTAAATTTAAAAGGGTATCTTGCCCACATTTTTTTTGTCCCACCAGAGTTGGCTGTTAAAAAGCTCTGGAGGCCAATTTGCCTGATGTTTTGCTGTAGCAAATTGTCTGTTGATTTTTCTGGTGGCTATGGAGCAAGGATTCCTTTTTCTTTGGGAGCCTTTCTATCTTTTCTCTTCAGAAGAAATTCTTTGGTTAGTAATTATCAAGATGGACCTAAGCAAATCAAAACTGAGCACAGGTCTCCAATAGGATCGAGTTTTTCACACCTCACCCAAAATAAGACTAATAATAGCTCACATCTATCTAATGCTTTAATATTTGCAAAGCACTTTACATGTGTCTCATTTGATCTGTCGGACAACCCTAGGAAGCAAGTACATTATTATTCTCATTTGTAGGTAAGAAAACTGCAGAGGAGAGAGTTAAAAGGATTTTTCCTGGGTCATTTAGCTAGTGACAGGAAGAATTTGAACTAGTCAGCCAGGAAAGAGACAAACTTTGGTCTTTATGACTCTGGGTCCAGCACTCTATTGACCATACCAATGAGGAGCCTTCTAAATATTTCTTTTGTCTCTTACTTCTTTCCTCTCTTTTGTAATTTTTGTTCAGTCATTTCTAGATGATCAGATTTTAGATGTGTTCTCTATCTTGCTGTTCTTCTATGTTACAGTTTATAAAATGGTTAGTGCCAAGTTCCCAGATTTAGAGCTCTGGTGGAAGAATTAGACAGGATTTAGAGGTGGGGGTATAGGAGGGTTAGGGCAGAGTTACCTATGTCAATCCTTCAGCCCTCTCCTGGCTACCCAAAGATGTAGGACTGTTTCATATCTATATCAGGTAGGCAGCTAGGTCATACATTGGGCAAGAGTCCTGGACCTGGACCCAGGAAGACCTGAGTTTAAATACAGCTTCAAATACTATCTGTGTCACCCTGGGTAAGTCACAACCTCTCTGGGCTTCAGTTTTCTCACATATTGAATAGGAGCAATAATAGTACATAGCTCCCAGGGCTGTTAGAAGGATCCAATGAGATAATTATTTGTAAAGCACTTTGCAAGCCTTTAAGTGTTACATAAATGCTAGCTATTACCTCAGAGAACTACAGAAATAAGCAATTTTGAGACATTACCTCACTTGGACTGATCTTTTCAGGATTGAAGCAGACCACTTTTTGGGGGGCCAAGAAGGCTATAATTTTCCTTCTAACAATTGGCACTCCAACAGAGGACTGAGCAGGCACACTTTTTCTGCCCAGGAGAGATCTCAGCTTAAGTTCCTATCTTATCTCACAACCTCCTCTGATCCTAGTCTGGCTCATGGACCTGTCCTCAATCAGCAGCCCTTGTCACCTGCTCAAATTATAGGCTTTGGGGAGTTTTATTTATAATCACTGTCTTCTGATCCTTGTCCTTGTCACTCTCTTATCTTTCCAGCTCAGATCCCTGTGTGTCCAACTTGAGTTTGACCAACCACTGCCCAGTCACCGTAAAAACAAGCCCTCTCCCAAATCTACTTTTTCCCTGGGGATTACCCCATGGCTTTGCTTCCGTGTTGGTGATCAGCTCCCATCAGTCACTTCCTACCTAAGGAAAAGAGTCTCAGGGATCAGCCCAGGCATGCCTGAGAAATTGGGCCTGAGCCAGGTAAGCTGATGCATTAGTAAAACAGAATTGACTGAAATACACACACACACACACACACACACACACACTCACACACACACACATATGCACACACACCCCTACATATTATATATACATAAGGTTTAAATTGTATATAGATATAGTAGATACTTTTAAACATGAGAGATAGCATGGCATAAGAGATACAGTTATTCTTGGAGTCAGCAGTCAGGAAGACAACTTCAAATAATGCATCAGACTTGTACTAGCTATCTGGACAAAACACGCTTCTCAATGTTAGTTCGCTCATTGGTTAAAATAGTGGCTAATAATAGCACCTACCTCATAGAACTGTTGTGAGAATCAAATGGGCTAAGACATATAAGACTGTAAGCCTCAAGGAGCTATATAAATGCTAGCTATTATTATTATTGTTATAATTATTATGACACTGGCTGTGTGACTGGGAGCAAATCACTTAAGCTCTCAGTATGCTAGACAATTCTCTATGACTGTATCAGTTTCAGAGAGGGTGCCAAATTGCATGAATAGAAGGAGTTTTCTCATCAAAAATTCCCTATTCCAATGAAATCATGTCTGATTAAAAATAACCAAACATAGGCAGACGTTAAAATTCATTTATAATATTTTAACCAAACAAACCACACAGGGTTTGTTTTATTGTTGTCATTTATTATCACTGTTTTTAACTTCTCAGTATCTATACTTAAGGAACTCAAGCCCGCTAAGGGGGCAAGGCTTAAATACGTGAAATGATGAGAAAACAAATTTTTACCTTTATATTCTTTATGAAGGAAGGAGGCAACATGGAGGTGGGGAGTTGCATTCAGATACAGCAGATCTGAGTTCAAATCTTGGTTTTGTTAGCAGTTAGCTGGGTCTCTCTCAGTTCCTCGAAGCTCAGTTTTCTCCTCTATAAATTGAAGAGGTTGGCCTAGACATTCTCTAAGGTTGACTCCAATCATAAAGTTCCATGATGGATTTGCAAAGTGAAATAAAAGTGTAAACACAATTTCTGGCAGTCTGGAGATCTCTGTGTTAGTCCTGTTTCTACCATTTAGAGGCAAGTACAATAGAGTGGGAAAAAATACTGGAGTTGGAGTCAAGAGGTTGGGCTACAGTGAAGACTGGATTTAGGGTTAGAAAACATGGGTGTGAATCTCACCTCTAGCACACATGGTTTGTGTGCCTCTGAGCAATTTATTTAACCTCTCTGATCCTCATTTTCCTTAATTATAAAGCAAAGGGACTACACTAACTGACCTCTGAGATCCCGTCAGCTCTAAATATATGAATTTATTTACTTGTTAAGGCCTTGGGCAAGATGTGTCCCTTCTCTGGACCTAAATTTCCTAATCTATAAAATTATGAAGGTGGACTACATCAGAGGTGTCAAATATGTAGCCTGCAATACTCTTGAATACAGCCTAACCACATTAAAATGTAATTAAGAAACATTCAACAAAATAAAAATACAAGAAGACATAAATAATGTTAATATACAATTTTCCCAGTCAATGTGCAGTCCATAGAGATCCTTATGTACAATGTATTTTTATGCATAATAGGGTTCCTCTTTCTGTTTGAGTTTTATCTCACTGGACTAGATGAACTTTAAGATTTCTTCCACTCTTGATGTTTCCATGAGTATAAAATTTCAAGGGAAAATTTTAGGTTGTATCCAAAATATTTTTAGTACCCTCATGCATTCTGTTTTTAAAAATTTTTCCAATTACATGTAAAACAATTTTTAACATTCATTTTTTTTAAATTTTGAGTTCAAAATTCTCTTCCTCCTTCCCTCCCTCCCCCTGCACCAAGAAGGCAAGCAATTTGATATAGATTATACTTGTGCAGACATACAAAACACATTTCCATATTAGTCATGTTGTAAAAGAAAACTCAAACCAAAAAAACACAAGAAAAATAAAGTTAAAAAATATATTTCAATTTGTATTCAGACCAGAGGTGGAAAGCATTTTTTATCATAAGTGCTTTGGAATTGTCGCAGATCATTGTATTGCTTGTACAATATTGCTGTTACTGTGTATAATGCTCTCCTGGTCCGGCTCATTTCACCATGCATCAGCTTACGTAAGTCTTTCCAGGTTTTTCTGAAAGCCTCTTGCTTGTCATTTCTTATAGCACAATTGTATTCCATCATAATCGTATACCACAACTTGTTCAACCCTTCATTAATTGATGGGCATACCCTCAATTTCCAATTCTTTGCTACCACAAAAACAGCTGCTGTAAATATTTTTGTATATATAGGTTCTTCTTCTTATATATTATATGAAAAGCACTTTATTTTTTTCTAAAGCACTTTAAAGTTTTTTTTTGTGTGTGTTGATTCCTTCTAATTTAATATATTTTATTTTCCCCAATTACATGTTAAAACAATTTTTAACATTTGTTTCTTTTGGCATAGTTCCAAATTGCTCTCCAGAATGGTTGGATCAGTTCACAATTCTACCAGCAGTGCATTAGTGTCCTACTTTTTCCTTGTCCCCTCCCATATTTGTCATTTTCCTTTTCTGTCATATTAGACCCTCGAGCAAGTTTACTTTCAAACAATGGATAGATCAAGGATATCATTCTTATCTATTAAAAGGGCTCTCCTGAGAAAGTCTATTCCTTGTTCCTTTAGTCCAAGTTACTGAGTGCCTCAAAGCAATTAAGTTACATTTTACAAACAATATAATTCAGAATTTTATTGAATCCAGACTGACCTTTCCCTAAAATTTTCAGGGGTGGGGAACCTGCGGCCTCGAGGCCACATGTGGTCTTCTAGGTCCTCTAGTGTGGCCCCTTGACTGAGTCCAAGTTTTATGGAACAACTCCTTTTATTACGGGAATTTGTTCTGTGAAGTTTGGATTCAAAGGGCTGCACTTGAGCACCTAGCGGGCCCCAAGTAGCCTTGAGGCGGCAGGTTCTCCACCTCTGCCTAAATTATTTGAATTTTTTTTTAGTATCTACAAGATCAAGGATTGAAAAATAGGTTAATATCTAAAGAAATGTCTGAAGAGTTTCAGAAGTCTTCTTCAACTCAATTTAGGGCACGGCTGACAGAATTGCCGACTTCATCAAAAATGGGCACCTATGACCCAGACATCTCACAGAAATGCTTCCTCTCCACTAAACAAACCACAGTGTAAAATGTTTATAAGACAGGAAAATGTGGTGTCAAGATCATCGTCAGAAGATACGAAATGCTACGTTCTTACTATATCTGACAAAAAACAAAATAGAACCCATCCACAAGAAAAAAACCCCACTGTAATGAAGAGGGACAGGCCCTTATTAAAATATCGTTGGGTGTCAATGTGATCATGTGCCTGGCACGAATAGGACTGAAATGTGATATCCTCTTGGTATTTGGGAGAGTGTCATATATCCACCCTTCCTCTGAGGGAGAGGAGGCCACTTCGGTCCTTATCCCTTTGCACACTTGATCCTCTTTGAATGAAATGGGAAGTATTTGATTATGTCTCTTTCATGTAAATGTGACCAGATTCTTGTTAGGGCACTAAGTAAAATTCACTTTGAAATTGAGGAAAAAAGACAACCCTTCCTCCAGCCACCCACATCTTCACCTGCCCTGCGGCACTCAGAAAACTTTAGCTATGCTTTTTCAGTGACATATAATCAGAATCGCTATATTCTATCAAAGGTGAAAAGGGACATTCTTCCCATCTTAAAATGCCATAGTTCAATTTGACCTGCTTTTGTTGAACACCTACTACACTGAGCATATACAAAGATGATAGTCCAAAATAGTCCCTCCCCTCAAGGAACTTACATTCTACTGGTGGTATACAACACATCCATAAGTAAGTCAGTAGAAGATACCTTGAAGAAGGAGAGAATAGCAACAATTGGAGAAATCAGGAAAAGATTTGAGCACCATATTTCTTTATACTAACTCTCAAAGGGAAGTCTCTTACATAGTGCTATGAAGAGGCTGTGGTGGCAGGTCTTTCAACATGGAAATGGTCACTTAGCTGGGAGTCGAAGCTGCCACTTACTAGTTTTATGAAGCTTGAGGAGGCTACAACCACTCAGAGCCTGAGTTTCCTCATCTGCAAAGGAAAGATAATACTATTTGAATTCCCTATCTATGTAGGATTGTTGAGTGGATAAAATAATATAATATGTGTAAAGTATTTTGTAAATCGTAAAGAAATGGGTCAATCTAAACTGGCTAATGATTCATATGACTATAAACGCAGTGCTGAGATGTCAGGTCACCACGTCATTCTAGTCACCTGACATCATCAGTTTCCATCTACTGTTACTTCTAGCAAACTATCAACCCCTCTTACTCTCCCAAACCCAGTGATACTCAATCCTCCCTGCCTAAGAGCAAAGCACCCTTTTGCCAAGTTTCTAGCCCTTCTCTCACATCTACCCACCTCAATGTTAACATCCAACTTACCTCTCCAGTTTTATCTCCCACCCCCATTGCCCTCTGGAACTCCTTTCCTACAGTTAACAAATTTCCCTTTATTTTAGACCTTGTGCTCTTTCCACCTGCTGGAACTCAGAGAGCCAACTGCTCCCTAGTGACACTGTATCTCTGACCACTTTTTCTAGTAATGAGTGTATCTTCTCATATGCCACAACACACTGGTCTTAGAGGGAGAGTAAGAATGCTCTTTGTTGTCCATTACCATTTCCAAATTCTTCTTCTGCCATCATTACTCAGCAACCTCTCCTCCTTTGAAAGTCACTTTATAAAACCATTATCCAAACCAGATCCTGAATGTTGTTATCCATGGGCCCGTTCTCCTTCTTATAACAAAGGCAACAGCAGCAGCAACATTTTTAAAAGTTTACAAAGCCTTTTACAAATATTTTCCCATTCTCTGCTCATTACATAACCCTAGGAGATAGATGCTATTATCTTGATTTTTTTTTACAAATGAGGAAATTGAAGTCACACAGCTAGTAAGTGTCTAAGGCAAGACACGAATTTAGATCTTCCTAATTACAGGTCCAATGTTCTATCCAGTTCTATGTGAAGAATTCAATTCTTCCTCGGGCCTCTTGAATATCCTAAATCATGCCTTTTAACTAAAGGACTTCAATATACAATGTGATATTCCCTCAAAATAATTCCATGTTCAACAACTCTGACATTCCCTGACCAGGTCATATTCTATCCTTCTATATTTTCCTATGCTGTGCACCAATTCTTAGTCCTCACTTCACCATGACCTTAAATCTCTCAATCATTTTCTAGGCTTTTATCCCTGCTCTGGTTTTCCTTTTCTTCCTTTCTAGTCTTGGTGCTTTAATGAACCAATTCAACTCTATGCAATCTTTAACTTTTGATTCCTTTGGTACCCTATCTTACCATTGATGATACTTTATCAAATCCCATCCCTGAATTATTCTCATCACCCACCTCCTCTCCTCTTGGTCCCTTTCCATTTGTTTTCTAACTTTGTGACTCAGCTGAACTGCTCTCTCCAAAATTACCAACGATCTCTTTGTCACTAAATATGATCGTCTTTTCTCAATCCTGATACTTCTTGATCTTTCTGCATCAATGATACTGCTGACCATCCTCTCTTCTGGAATCTCTCTCCTCTTTCTGTTTCAAAACACTGCTCTCTTGTCGTCTCTACCAATAGAGTTGACCATACCTTCTCACTCTTATTTGATGGATAATAATTTGTATCGCAAATGTGGGTGTGCCCTAAGTTTCTGCCCTTGCCCACCTCTTCTTCTCTCTCCGCAGTCTTTCTTATGGTTACATTCAGCAACTCATGTGGGTTTAATTTCCTTCTCTACATTGAGAACTGCTTAGATCTGAAGATCCAGTCCTTGTCTCTCCTGAGTTCCAATGCCACACATCATGAATTGCCTATTGGATGTTTCAAAGTAGATGTCACATATGCATATCAAATGTAATATGACAAACAAATCACTGTCTTTTCCTCCAAAATTTTCCTTTTTGTGTTGAGTATACCACGATCCTCCCAGTCACCCGTTTGTAGCCTTAGTATCATTCTTAACTCTTCATCCATACTCCCTCCATAAATATTATCAGTTATCAAATTTTGTTTTGTCTGCCTCCACAATATCTCCAGTATCCACCCCTTATCTTCACTCACACAAGCACCACTCTGGTTCACCTGTATTCAATTCAATAACGTCCTAATTATTTCTCCATGCCTCAAGTCTCTCCTTACTTAAATTCACCTTTCATACAATTACAAAAATTATTTTCCTCAAACTCAGTCCCAACTATATCCTTTCCCTATTCAATAAATATCAATGGCTCCTTATTACCTGTAGGATCAAATATAAACTGCTCTGTTTGTATTTAAAACCCTTTAAAACCTATCCTCATTCTATCATCTTTCTAGCTTTATACATTATTCCCCTTCATGCATTCTAAGTTTTGACTAAACTGGCTTTCTCACTGGTTTTCAGACTATATCTCTAATTTTTGTGCCTTTACACTGGCTAGTCTCCATGCCTGGAATGTATTCTTTCTTGATCTCCATATCTTAAAATCTGTAGTTTCCTTCAAGGCTCGTTTCAGGAGTCATTTTCTGCATGAAGTCTTACAGTTCTCTGAGCTGTTAGTGTCTTCCCCATTTTGTATATAATAAGACTACATATTAAATGTTGCCTACCCAGATTACCTTGTAAGCTCCTTGAGGGCAAGAGTTCTTTCTTTCTGTCTCTGTATCCCTAATACCTAGCACATTGCCTGATATGTAGTAATTAACAAATACTTTTTAATTGAAATTTAGGCTATCATTACTTAATGTATAAGATGGCATCATAAAACAGTTATCTGTGTACATTCTGGATGTGCCCAGGAGAACACAAGCTTCTTGAAGGTTGGGGCAATTTCATTTTTGTCTCTGTATCCCCTGCAGCCAACCTAGTACTTTATATATAGTTTCCATGGGATTGGGCTGTGCATTATAACCATAAAATTATTTTTGGCAGCATCCATTTGAGCACCTAAGGTGCTGTCAGAAGAAAGACTTTTAAAAGTAGGGTCAATTTAAAGTAATACACAGAAGCCTTTTTTCTTCCATTTGTGTCAGATTCTTCTTGTTGATGTCAGAGCACTTCCACTGACTACACTGTCAGTTTGTAATTTATTAAAATACTGAACTCACTTCCAGAAAGCTTTAGTCCATGATTTTCCATTAGGACAAATGGTAGGAGGTGAGCTTTATTTCAGTTTGCCTGTGAGCTGAGTCAAAATGCTTCATAAGTGAAAAAAGAGCCAGGTTAAAAAATATATATGCATGTACACACACACACACACATATTTGAAATTAGTAGGTCATGAAAACTGGGCATTTGTAAAATTTGATGCAAATTTACCTGAATCATCTCTGCTTTTTATTTATAAAACAGAAACACAGAGAAGACATATATATATATATATATATATATATTTGTATATATATATATACAAATATATATATATATATATACATATACGAACACACACATATATAATGATGATGATAGCAATGATGATAATGATGACAATGATGAAAAATCCAATATCTGCTTATTCTTCCTCTTTCATAGACTGAGTAAAATTCAAATGACTGTTCTATGATCGTTTTAAAATCAAAAGGTCAAATTATATAGTCTCCCTCTTTCAAAAGACAACTAGTTTGTTACAAATGTCATTTTTCTGTATTTCAATTTTGTTGATGAACGTATTCTACAATACATTAACCTTGGGTGACTATAATTTAAACTACTCATTTCTATTCCCATTTGTAGCACTTAGGTCAATCCCTGGTCCTCACTCAAAGTGACCTCAGGTTGAGGTACTTTGCAATACACATATGCTCAAAACCATGCTTTGTGAGTCCCCACCAACGTGCTTCCATTTTACTAGTTATCCAGAGGATGCAATTAATTCAAAGCAAAGGTGGTTAAATAGGATAGTAAGAAAAGCAGCAGTAGAACATTCTACCCATAAAACTGTGGCATACTTGCCCATGGAGACACGTAACATCAGAAAGAAGAGTGGGTACTTATAGGTTTCACACATGGGGATACAGACATGGGAAAGTCATATGGTCAGGGCACACTTAAGGAAGAACACGCATCTAGGGAATACATGGGGTTGGCACATTCACACGCAAGGCCAACTCATATCTATGATGCCACATGGCCGCTGTCAGTCAATAGCAAGCATTTATTAAGCACCTGCTATATACCAGACACTGTGTTAAGTGTTGAAGCTTCAAAAAAGTAAAATTCCTCCTTACCAGGAGCATACAGTTTGGCATGATATCTTCTAGTAATATATCATTATCTTCTCTCTAGGCCTCTTCCCCAGCAAGCACTAAGGTCAATTGGGCTTACTTCTAAGTGTAGTATCATATCTCTATTGTCCCCCAGTGATGTCCACCCAATGGATGTCTCTCCTGCTCCCCAAAAGGGTATCAAATTTTAGCTGTTTCCTGCCTCTTGTTCTCATCTAGACTCATCTAAGGGTTGCTGAGTATATCAGTCTACTAGTCTTAAGTTCTCTGCTAGACAATGTCACCTACTTCCTACTCCTGGGTTTTATCTCTTCAGCTGGGAGGTGTGACCAAAAACTTCTCCTTGATAAGGGAAGGCTAAAAGCTCTTGAGCCAGACTATACCCAGCTAACAAAAGTCAAGCAGTGTCCTTAGGCTAAGATAAAATATTTTCTTTTTAACCCTCTAATTGAGGCTGTTGTTATAGTTCTTTGTTCCAGGCAGCTCTATGATTTAGGATGAAAAACATTCTCAGATCCTATTTGGTTTATCACACAAATGAATTTTACCCTGAATAAAAGATATTTAGAGGCAAGAAGAACACAGTTCTCAACACACTTGTCTCACATTCGTGCCTTTGTCTTGCATATTTGTCAGCAGCAAGCCCTCCCGCCTCACAGCTTTGGTGCTATATTTTGGCCAGTGAAAAACTGCAGTCTCTCTCACATATTTGTTGCCCAGTTATCATTTAATTATGTCATGAATCATGAAAATAGAGTCAAGTGAATTTCAGTTTTATTATTGTCTGCTTTTAAATTTATTTGATAAAGTCTAGGCTATTATTTAAGCATGGACTTTGGCAAATAAATATGTAGGTATAGACATATACTAAAATTAATAAAGAAACCTAAGATAAAGAAATTGAGAACAACTTTAAGAGAGTAATTGAATCAAGATAGCTTTTCAAGTTGCTTCTGATCCAGTTAGTAACTGGTAGGTGTTAATGAACGTGGATTTCTAAGAACAGAGGGAGCCTACTTTCCCCACCCACTGTGAGTCTGTTATACTCCTTATTCTATTAAGGTACCAGGATTGCTGGAATCTCTTTTGTCTTTGGCCTTGGTGTGTCAGCAAAGGTGAACTAACAAAATAATCAGACACTGTGTATGTGTGTGTATACATACATATACATATATACATATTTAGAGAACATATATATGTGTACTTATAGAAGTAAGTTCTCTATAATCTCTTCATGCATACACATACACATATATGCACACACATACACAGAAAGATATCTATAGTTTTTTTGTGTGTGTATGTGTGTGTGTGAGAGAGAGAGAGAAAGATAGGTAGATAGAGAGAGAGAGAGAGAGAGAGAGAGAGAGAGAGAGAGAGACTGAGAGACAGAGAAGGAAGGGGGAAAAGTATTAAGAGCTAATTGGGGTCCAACACATGTTAACAATGTACAAATCTATCAGTATTGAATTCTAAATAACAAAAACAAAACCCTTAACAATAGTTCTAAAAATTCAAGGCAAACAATTATTTCTATAAAGTGGATACTACTAGATTACCTTTTCTATGCTTATTTGGGCAAATATGGCCTACATCCATATGGCTTTCATGAGAGACAGCATGGGAGAAAGATTGAAGCCAGGTTTCTTTCTACTCGTTACCAGGTGTGAGGTGACATATGACACCAAGAAGAGCTTGGATCAGCCTAAAGCTCTCCTGGGCCACCAGAATGGAAAGGGAGAAAAGAAACTCCAAACCCTAACTTCCTTAGTAGTCCACAATTGAAAAAACTGGAAAAATCTGAGTAGAGCCCTGAAGATCCAATGAACTTGGAAGTCCACGAACAAGAGGAAAAGTGGAATGCCCTCTGTGGAAAACAAGGAGGAAAGGCCAAGAGCCCAGCTTCAGAAGCCCAGTCTCTTACTTCAGGTTCAAGTACTACTCATATTGATTTCTCATCACTCCCTAATGAGGATGTGAGATACGACACTATTTGCCTATGTTGAAAGCTCTGCCTGGAAGAAGTCAGTTTGGAGGGAAACGAACCTGACCCCTGTTCTGTGAACTGAAGTCTTTCCCCCTTTTAAGGGTCCACAGTATGTCAATGATAGGAAACCAATCCCTCACTCCATGAATGGATTATGGATCATCCCCATTGGCTGAAGCTAGGCAGGTTCTTCCACTATTCCCTTCTCCATTTAAATATATTTAGCCAAAGGCACCAACAGCTAACAATGATGTTGCAAGGATAGATTGGTGATACTCATCATCATGACTTCCGTATAACCAAATAAAGAAGGAACTGAGATCACAGCTATAAGGTATCAGGTATGAATTAATGCTACTAAAAAATAGGGAGCCAAGGATACCTCCTAAGGGTTCCAGTGATGATGCTTCAGATATGACACACAATTCATCTTTATTGGTCTCCACTGAAGAAGAGGTAGAGATGAATAAGAAAGAAAAGGGACTGGATAGGACAGCAGTGAGTTGCTTAAAATGTGGCAAAGAACTTTGTGGCCAAATTACTCTTGATAACTAGAATGTGTTATGGCCACATTAATATAGGACAGAGATGGTCAGAAAGTACCACACACAATGCATTCAGAATGCTAGATGGGTCTGAGGTCAAGTCCAGAGAAGTCAGTTACAGTAGGGAAAAGCCATCAGATGCTACACATCTGGGTATCAAGTGAATATGTCTAGATAGATCAACTAACACAAAGAGAAGAGGTCACAGTAAAGAAAGTAAGGCCCAGAGCCTAAAATATAGGAGGCTTGCTACTGCAGATCGATCAGGAGCCTAGGCTAGGAGAGAGACTGGGGAAAAAGCATCAGGGACTCAGTCAAAGGCACAAAAACAACAAAAGGTCAAGAACTCAAGTCAAAGAGTCTGAATAGGTAAGTCTGACTTTCCTATATAGGCCCTGTCCATAGTTAGAATTGGGAATGGGGCTAGGAGGAAAGATTTCTTACAGGGGGGATTTATTAGTTACACTTGTTAACAGTGAGAGGGCCTAAAGTTAGGGAGAAAGGCAGTTCCTCACAGGTGCAAATGAAACTAACACTGTGGCCCAATTCCCCTAAAGGCTATTTAGCTTTGTTTTATACCCCTGTTATTGGATAATAATGTTGATAATATATAATAAATTGGACAGCAAAGTGGCACAGTGGATAGAGTGCTGGGCTTGGAGTAAGGAAAATTTGAGTTCAAATCCAGTCTCAGACATTTCCTAGCTGTGTGAACCCTGGGCAAATCCCTAAAACCTGTTTGCTTCCGTTTCCTCATCAGTAAAATGAGCTGGAGAAGGAAATGGCAAACCACTCCAGTATCTTTGCCAAGAAAACCCCAAATGAGGTCATGGAGAGCAAAACATGACTGAAATGACTGAACGACAACTACAAAGCATTCGTAGGGCACTTAGAAATTTGCAAAGTCCCTTACAAATATTATCTCACTTTACTCTCATTTACCTTTACCTTTACAAAAACCCTGGAAGGTAGGTGATTTTATTGTCCTGGTTTTGCAGTTGCATTCACTGAGGCAGTGTGGAGGGTGAAGAATGAAATGACTGAGCAAACAAAGGTTCAAGCATCTAAGCATATTGATTTATTAAGCAATACATGCCAATTGCCTAACACATTGGGACCAGAACTTCTCAGCTTTGGGCTGGATCCCAAATACAGGGGAAGACAGATTTTTTGTACATTAAAAACAATTAATAAAATAAGACCAATGAATTAAAAGAAAACAACCAGGATATAATATTAGGTAATCCGATTTCCAATTAGGAAAAAGATTTGGGACTTTCCAAGTTGGGAGGGAGAGAGTGAACAGGTGTAATTCCCTGAAATCAGAAAAAGAGGTGCCCCCCCCAAGGTTCTGTAAACAATCAAAGGAACGTGGAAACTATAACTGATCAGTATGGGGCAAGTTTTCAGATAAGACATATGGGTTGTTTGAAATGTATAATTGTGAGAAAACCCCTTACATCATCTGACATTGGATCTGACCAAGTTTCTGGTCAGCATAACCTAGGTCTTTAGTAAAGAATCTCAAAGCATCAGGTAGATGTGGTCCAGCTTCTCAGTCAAGCAGGGCTAGGTTCAAACAAAGCAACATAGTCATCTTACAATTCCTACAACTGAATGTAGTTTTCTTACAGGACGGAAATTGGACTACACCTATAATCAAATAGAAAGGAAACTGAGCTAGCTCCAGAATTGAGTCACAAGATGGAATAAGTGTGATTCACTTAATTCGTACTGTTCATTTAATTCATGCTGTTCTCAAATCCTCAATTCTCTCAGCAGACGGGGGTTAAGTGACTTGCCCAGAATCATCCAGCTGGTAAGTGTCTGAGGATGGATTTGAACTCAGCGCTTCCTAACTCTAGGATCACCATGATATTTACCATATCACCTATAGCTGTGACAAGTGATCTTTGATCCAAGCTGGTCAGGGTAAGAGGGTACACATGGCTCAGTTGAAATCCAAAACAAATGTTCTACTGATGGCAGATCGGGAGTGTTGTCTTCATATGTGGAAGATAAAACAACAATAAAGTGGAAGGAGTAGTTGTGAGGCAGGTAGGGAAGTCTGAGGAAAGTGATGGGTCCTAAATCTTAAGTTTCTTTAAGTTTCACTCAAGCTAAGTGAACCAAAAGAAGGGATTTTGGGAAGTAGGGAGTGGGAAGAGGACTCCCTACTCTAAGAACTACAAAACACAAATATAAGCAGAGGGAGCAAAAAACATATGCTTAAAATGTTAATTTGTAAGTCAAACAGTCAACTTTTTTAAACACCTGCTCTTCATGTGCCAGGTACCATGCTATGCACTTGGATACAAAGAAAGGCAAAAACAAAAACAAAGCAAAAAAACCTAATCATCCAATAACAATGAAAAAACCCAACCTATTAAAAAAACAGTCAATTTGCTGAAGCTTTACTTGCAGCATCTTCCCCACTCTTTGCAGCTAGTAATTATCTTTTAGTTCTTTTCTTAAGTGGGAGGAACAAAATACCTTGCCTTCAAGTGCCAACTCAACTTTTGTATTGACTGTCAAGTCTATAAGAAAATGTGCTTATGTGTGGATTTCCTTCAGTAGATCTTCATTTCATGGTTCTATCAGCTCTTTTGCTTCATAAACGAAGCCCCCTCCTCCATCTTCATGTACCACCCCCACAACTGGTTCTTTAGCTTCCCAGGATTCTACATGGAATTTTATGCTGATGGACTTTTCCTATGTCTGTCCAACATCTTCAAGTTGCCTTTTAAAAAAATCTATATAAGCATCTTTAATTGGAATTCTTAACATAGCATAACCACATCTGAACCTCCTCCACAGGTTTTATGTCTACACCCATAGGGACATGATAGGCAGAAATTGAAACTGATGCCAATTCTGTCACGTTTTCTTAATTTTACTAACTAACTTTTCCATCTCCTCTCACATCAGTTTCCTCCAAGAAAATGAAAATGGCAGAGGCAGGAACAAAGAGAAAAGTAAAAAAAAAGAAAAAATCAACAACACTATACCCTTCCACTTTAGTGAGAGCAAATGAAAAGACAGATGTAGGAGGGATGAATTGCAAAGGGAGAAAGTCAACTATTTATAGAAACAATATTCATGCTCCTTATGATCTGAAGAAAAGGAAGGAAACAACAAGTTTCATAGAAAATGATAAAGATGCTATAAGGGAGAAATAATATGGAGCAGAAGCTAGAGAGAGCTGGCATTGGAGTTATCAAGACCTGAGTTCAAGGTCCACCTCTCACACATACCTTTGATGAGACAATGGATAAATCATGGAATCTCTCAGTGTCCCCAGCAGCTATCTAACACTATTGGATTTAAGTGAGGTAGGGCTGTGCCAAGTCATCAGCCTCACTTTCTCTTCTGGAGCCATCTGGGTCTAGTGGTCAGGTATATAGCTCAGGACAACTGGATATGGTCCAGGATGCAAGACCCTTTTCAAGCTAGGGTCTTTAATAAGACTCAGTCTGACTGAGGCAATGCCCATTTAGCGCTTAAGGCTTAATAAGAAATGAGGCAAAGAATGGCCTTTTTACCTAGTTAAAATATCATTCTGGAGGGAAAGACCTTCCAGGTTTCTGGCCAAAACAGAAATATGTTGCAGAACAACTGTCCATCTGCATTGACATAGTATTTCCTCACTGGGAGTTCCCTAGACCATTGAAATCACAGGTTGTTGTGATTTGCCCTTCATTCCCAAAGAGGACCATGACATCGGAAAGGTGATATCAAGACTTGCGGGTGAATAAATAAAGAAAAAGAGTAAAACCCCAAACTTTAGAAAAACAGTATGAGATGGAACTCCAACTCCTTTTCTTTTTTTTTCAGAAATTTTTCATTTCGGTTCAATTCAATAAAATGGTTAATGTGCATCTACCAGAGCAAGGCATTGTGCTGGACATTAGAGCAAACCTCAGTAACCTGGGGTTTGTGAACTTATTTTTAAAATATATTGAAAACTCTGTTTAAATACAAATCATTTTCTTAGTAATCTTATTTATTTTACTTCATACATTTGAAAACATTATTCTGAGAATGGGTCCATAGATTTTTCAAGATTGCCAGAGGGGTCCACAGCACACAAAAATGTTAAGAATCCCTGCAAAATTAATTCAAAGTTAACAAAAAGTTAATCCCCAGTGGGTGTTCTGCCTAGTTACTTGACCTTTTTTTAGTGATAGTAATACAGAAGCTGGCATTCCCATCCTTTTCATGAAAATTGTTCCAACAGACACCGGAGTACTTAGGGGAAATGTCAGTCTCTGTGATTTTCAGAGAGCTGCTCCTTCAGCTCTGGGCTACTGTGAGCAGAAGCTGTTCACCTTTTTAGTCTAAGGGTGTGTTCAATGTGCATTTGACTAATTAGAATCTTGACTTAAGCCTCCATTTGCCAAGATAACTCTAACCTCCTCATTGGTCTTCTCTATTTCAATAAATTGTACTCAAGTGAGCATGGCTCAATGGAGTCAACTACATAAGCATATTTTTTCTTTCAAAAGCATGACAAAACAAAACAAAAATAAAGGAATACAATCAAAACATAATAAAGCATTAACAAGTACGTGAGCTATTTGCCTATAGTCTCTCCCCAGACCTAAGTCTCCCATAAACCCAGGAAGGAGTTCTTAGACACATTTCAGATATGTAGTCTCAGCCTCCCTAGCAGCTGTTCCCACTGAAAGCTAGTCAACTTTCCTTTGTGTTGTTTCACTCATGGCCTTCAAGATGGTTAATGTTTATCTAGTTGAACTTGTGTTCTGACGGCTCAGTTATCTCTGAGTCCTGCTCAAGGGTAACCACTGACAATCTGGATTTAGATAATGGTTTCTCCTCACTTTTGTTTCCTACTACCTGTGTGCTCTAGGCCCATTATTCAACAGTCAGGCAGCAAGTGCTTATTAAGTATTTACTATGTTCCAGGCACTGAGCCAAACATTGGGGGTACAAAGAAAGGCTAGCTCTGAATACCACTACTTTTTAGCTCACACTCAGTTCTTCTGCAGCTCCCCATAGGGAAAGAGATTGGTTTAGAGGTCTCCCAACTTTTGTCCAGCAGCCAGGGTAAAAGCACAGTCAGCCATGCTGGCACCATTATTCCCTATTCCTCTCTTCCAGTCCTTGAACAACCCCAAGGTTATTGTCATTTCCTCTCTCTGTCCCTTTGGCTCTCCTCCCATCCACCTCAGCAATGTCCAGCCACTCTCTCTTCCTCCTCCTGCTCCTCCTCCTCCTCCTCTTCCTCCTTTTCTTCCTCCTTGCCCCCTTACTAAGTCACAGCAGGAAGAAGGTGGAGCAAGTGCATTACCAAAAAAAAAATGAAATACTTCCTGTACTCAAGATCTTCCACTGGGTAATTGGGTGGTGGTGGTGGTGAGTATGTGTGTGTGTGTGTGGGGGGGGTGGTAGTATGATAAAACACATACATACAGAGGAGTGAACACAAAACCTGTAGGAGAGGAAGAGAACATTAACAATTAAAAGGATGAGATAAATAAGTCTTTGTGGAAGTCTTCCATTAACTTGAGGTGAGCTTAGAAGGAGCCCAAGGATTTGGAAAGATAGAAACAAAGAGACAGAAGTAGCTCATCTAAATGCATAGAAGGGTGAGTTCAGGCTAGTTTTTCTGCAACATAGTTTGTGAAGGGGGATAATACAAAATTAGGTAGAAAGGCAAGTTGGTGTCAAATAGTGCTGGGTCTTAAATGTCAAGCCAAAGAGGTTTTGTTTTTTTGCTTTGGGTTTCTTTTCCTTCATCAAGGCAATAGGGACACACTCATGGTCTTTAAGCAAGAGAAAGAAATGACTATATAATATAACTTGGCAGTGGGTCCAGGAAGCAATATTCTATTTATCCCTTTCCTCAATGCACATCATGTAATAGCAACCCTCCTCTCTTTTCCCCACCAGAGATGGAGCTTCATATAGATTCTGGCCACCACAAGTAAGTTTAACATATCAGAAATCAGAAGGAGCTGGGATACTGGTTACATGTCATAATAGCATTAAGAGCCTGGCCATCATTATATAATGGAACTCCTAATTCCCCTCCTCCTGTTTTTGGCCTGCCATAGTGTTTTAATAGGAAAATGTGAGGGGAAATATTTGTTGAATCTCCATTTCTAAGAGATTTTTCTGCCCCACTAGGATATGTACCCTTGGTCTATATACCTCAAATGAGATACTACATGTAAAGCACTTTGTAGGCTTTCAAAAGCTATATGAATGTTAGCTATTATTCTGGCAACTTTGAGATTGGTGGGGTAGTAATATATCTCTTCCTCCAACCAACAGCCTGACTGCAACTTTCACACTTTGCCTTATTACGTTTTTTCCCCAAGAATTTTAGTTTTCTATTATAGAAGGCTTACGTTCTATAACTCAACTGTGAACTACACAGGTAGAGAGCTTGGTTGGCATAATCAGTCTCTAAAAATGTCTTTTAACACTTGTCAATTTATGTAATTTTTTAATGACCTGACAACATTTTTTATAGTAGGTACAATTCTTTCTGGTAAAAATGTCTTCACTTCTTTCTGTTTCTTGCCCCTGCCTCCACTTCCATTTGACTATGGTCTTCAGTTTAGCATTTCAAGCCATATTTACTTGGCAGCCTTGGTGTAGTGGATAGAGAGCCATCTTGGGAGCCAAGAAGATCTAGGTTCAAATACCACCTCTGATACACATTGGGTGTGTGAACCTGGGCAAATCATTAGGCCTTTCCATACTGTACATAACTTTTAAAATATATTTTACATATTTTTATTTACTATATATATATATATATTTACATATTTTTAAATACTGTAAGTTGCAGGGAAGGTGCCAATATGCCTTTGTAGAGAGAGTTTCCTCATCTGGGATTTTCCTATGTCAATGAAAGGACAGGTCCAGGCCCTAACACTGTCTCTGCTCAGTTGATGTCAAGTGTTAAGTCACTAAAGGAAGGTAGCAACACTAATCAGAGAGCAAACCTGAGTCATTTAATCTGATGACTGTTTAGAGGTTGCTCACCTAGAGTATTTAGAGAATATACAATTTCCCACAATGCCTGTTAAATAATTTGAAATGCCAATCAAACTCAAGGGTGTTTAGATTTTTACCCATGGAATGGTGGTACAGGTGCCACTATTCATGGTGATCCCTCACTGCCTACAGGATGTAGAAGCAGAATATAAAAAATAATCTCTTGCTTCTGTGCTGATGAAAAAGGAAGGTGATTTTCAAAATGCTATTTTTCTGCAGATGAAATTTTGATTAGTGCTTTACTAGTCCTTCATCTGCAATGGCTTAATTGAAACTCTTTCAATGCACGTGATTGAGGCAGGATCCAACAGATGGGTAAAAGCCTCATACATCCTTCAGAAGGTTTAAGATAAAGGACATACTTAATTTTCTTTAAATCACTGAAGTGCTGATATACAAATTGTGGTCTGGTGGCTAACAGGTTTGCCAGTTTCCCCAAAGAACTCACAATTTAAAGACTGTGAGGGAAAAGAACAGAATGCTCTTAAAGCACTAATATAGCTATTTTTAAAGTGTTGATTTTGCCCAGTGTGAAGAGATTCTTTTTAAGAAATGGAAATGAAAGTCTGAAAAGCTAAATTACAGGAGGTGGCTTCAAATTAATGAATTGTATATTGAATAAGCACACTTCACAGAGAGAAGAAATATAAATTAGGCCAACTTCTTTGACTAGGGAATAATAATGAAAATGATCATAATAATAGTAAAACAATAATCTATATCAGGGCTGTCCAAAACGTGGCCCACCGACTACATGGGGCCCACAGTGTGATTTATGTGGCCCGCCTACAAGCATAGTACATAAATGCTTTAGTAAATGAAGCTGAGCTACCGCAGAGCTCCCACTAAAATGGCAAATCGAAATATATTGTCTATTGTTTCAATAAAAACCTAAGGTTGGACACCCCTGATCTATGTAACACATAGCTTGCTACATACATGAGGTATAAATAAATCCTTAACAGACTAGATGTACTTGTACTTTTGGATAGCTTGTGCAGTAAAAATTCAACAGGTATGTTGCAAATAGCAGCAGTGCCCTATTGTTAGCACAGTAAAGAAGGCAGTGCAGCTGAGGTGCGGTGAAAGTGTCATGAAGCAAATAACTTCTGTCATCACTCTTTCTCATACTTGGGCTGCAGATAGCCAAGATATAAAAAGAATGAAAAGCAGAATGTACAAAACTACTTCTAATGATACTAGATGTGGAGAACCTCCCTCTCTAACACTGAAAGAAAAGGAAAAGGTAACATCACAGTAGAGCAGAACCACTGTAACGTTTCAAAGTGTTTCTGGGTTTTCATCCCTGTGACTTTCCTTTATGATTTGTGTGTTCTTGAAGAATATTTTATTTAATCTGCTTAAAAGATGAAAAATTTGCATTGGGTCATGTTTCTAAGTTCCCTGAAGCCTCATACACAGAGAACTCCAAAGGAACTGGAAATCATGAACATCAAAGGGTCAACAGTAACCATGTCCTTGGTGACATTTTTTGAGCCGTTTCATCCTCCTTAGGGCTCATTAGTGTCTGAAGTTGGGGGACCTTGACCCCTATGATGATAGCTTAACAGATAGGACTGACCAATGCTAATAGCTATAAGACCCACTCAACAGGGTTGAGTTGAGTAACCATTACAACTCAAATAAATTAGACTTTCTTCTTCCCACTTAGTAAGTATATGTCTCCCTAAGCACAGAATCTAACAGCCTTGTTGGGGCTTACCTTTTCTGGTAGGCTATTACCGGCTTTTATGTTTATGCTAAGGAAAGCCTCAGTACATCCTCTCTTCAAATGTCCCCAAAACCTTTGATTTGTCAGCATTCATACATCATTGTTGACGTCACTACCAGTACTTTCATAAGATGTTTACATTCTTGTTTAAATCGTCTCACATACCAGCTGCTGACTACTTCAGACAAGTCCTTCTGCAGTTGCATTTTAGGTAAGTCAGTGTTCTTTGAATAGCCTTAGTTTCTGGCCTTTTCAAGCTCTCCTGATGTCGATGGCAGGCACCAATGATCATCGGTATCTCTATAGCACCTCAAAGTTCACAAGATATTTCCACACTTACTTGATCTCCCATTTTACAGATGAGGAAATGTTAATAACTTGTCCATGATCACATAACTAGGCAATGTCAGAGGAAGAATTTGAAGTTAGGTCTCTCTGGCTTCAAGGTCTGGTACTCTATCTACCGTGCGATATTGCCTCTCAATAACAAATATAGCAACTCCACAGACCCCATTCCACATTGTTTACTTTAGTTACATTACTTATTAACCACGTGCCATACAATCTTCTCAGTCCCCACAACTTAACATGGTGAAAGACCTTGTCATTTAATAATTTTCCCAGTTAGGGAGTCATACTTACATCTTTAATAGTCTTCCCCCGTTAGGGAGCCATACTTGTATCTTTATCCAGGAAAGCATATACGTATCAGAACCATGCAGAGATAAGTACAGACTTTGATACAGATTTTGTCCCCGTTTATATAAAGGGAGACTCTGAAAGGGGCTATAGAGATAAGAGAATTGGGGCAAAAAATAAAAATTAAAAACTCCTTCCTGCCCTAGAGAAAAAAGAAGTGGAACTCGGTTATTTGTCTGCACAAAGAACCCAAATGCTAGGCCCATGCAAAGAAACTTCCACATCAGAGAAACCAACATTAGAAAGTTCTGTGGCTCTATGTCTCACTTACTAACATACACTTCCAAACTAATTCCCAGGGGAAAATATCAAATGCAGAAGTTTCACTCCCCCTCCCCCGCCTTGCTGCTAATGGTAATGAAAATTCTATCAGCAAAAGCACGTTTGATTAATCATATACATGCATGAATTTTCTCTTATACCATCTGTTTAGAAGATGAAAAATGTATTCTGTTGGTACTTTGGTGTAAAGTATATTTATAGAGACATTTTATTTATAGTCTACTACTGTATTCCAAGCCTCTCGTGATATAGGTTTCAGAAGGAGGTATGCTGAATGTTCAAATATTAAGGCCAACAACATTTTTATCATTGAAACAGGAAAGGTAAAATGTTTTCATATCCAGTTCATATTTTGGACTATTTTCCCCCCTGTGGCTGGGGACAGCACCATCTATTTGGATCAAAGCTTAACAAAACACCGAGCTAGAATTCAATAGCCTTGGTTAGTCTCCATGACGGATGGTGTATAAAAGCTCGCTCTGATTCCAGTTAAGCAATTTTCATCCCAAGATAGCCAGCACTAAGGAAAACAAGGCTCATAATAAAAAACATTTCAACAGGATTGAACATATCTAATCACTGATTTTAGCTGTGAAGAGGCCATATTACAAGGACTTATTAAAAGGCTCCAAAGTTATCAATCCAATGGGGACAAACCATACATAGCAGGATGCAGTTATTACTTTTGGAATGGCTTTGAGGCTGATATGCCATCTCTGAATAAGAGAGGAGTCTGCAAAATAACACGCTTTATCTGGACACATGTCCACATCCATATTGCGTAAGTAAAAGTTTAGATACCATTCAGTTGTGCTGTTAACCCTCAGGGAAGCCAGAACAAGCTGCTTTTTCTTCTTCTTAATAGTAAAAATAGAGATAGCTAGCATTTATGTAGCACTTTAAGGTTTACAAGGACTTGTATAAATATCATTCCACTTAATCCTCACAGAAACCCTGAAATAGGTTGGGTACTCTTACTATCCTTTTTTTTTTAAACAATTGAAGAAATTGAGTCTGAGAGAGATAAAGTGACTTGTCCAGGATTACAGAGCTATATAGTTAATATCTGAGACTGGATTTGAACTCAAATCTTCAAACCTTGAAATCCAATGCTTTTAATCACTGTGTGGCCAAGGTGCCCAATAAAGCTAAGAAGGAACCTTTTGAGTTTATGATGTAGTACACAAAAGCAGAGGGGAAGTCACTTTTGGGGGACATGTACAGATAGTAGTTATATTATTATCCTTAGACAGTCTTGTGATGAGATAGAGTGAAGCCCAGTTACAAAATGGAGTTATTTTGGTGTGGGAATCAAGAGAACCAACCAATCAGATTCTATCTCATCAGCACTGACTCCATCTTATGCTGCCACATGTATTCGCCTCCATTTTGTTGTTTTTCTGTAACTCATGCATGAGAAACTAGATGGTTGGTATAAGCCATCTATTGTTTCATAAATGCAGGTGGATGCAATTAATCAACATCTCTCAATTCTGAGAACAGAAAGACCCCAAAACCTACTCAACCCCCCTCAACTTAGCTGAAACTCACTCTTTCCACCTCCCAACTTGGAAAGCCCCCAAAACTTTCCTGCAACTAGAAATCAGATTACCTAGCTTAATTGTTTTTTATAATTAATTGACTAATTTGACTAGTTGTTTTTTAATATATTTTTAAAAATCTGTCTCACTCTGTATTCAAGGTCTTTGGATCGACTGGGGAGTCCATTGACCTGTTTATTGTGTCTCTTTTGCTAATAAATAGTATAGTTCAGATTGGTTCCCTCAGTTATTATTAATTAACCACAACACTTGTCAAAAGTGTCAATAAAACCTAGAGAAATGGTTGCCCTTCAGCATTTCTGTGGTCCCTTAATGCCCTGAAATGTCAGAACTCCTATAGTCATTTAAAGAGATGATTCATATCCCTTGTAGACAAAAGGCATAAAGGTGATAGGTGAACAGGAAGAAAGAGTATACTTCTTGGTATGGACAAATACAACCATTTGTAACTAATCTTTTTAGGCCGTATATGTGGACAGTAGACAGGAATTTCTTTAATACTGCAGTAGAGGTATATGTGGTAGAGTGGAGAGTATTGGACCTGGAGTCAGGAAAAACTGAGTTCCAATCCTCCATCAGAGTGACCCTGAGCAAGTCAATTAATCTCTCTCAGCCTTAGTTCCCTTATCCCATATATTCCCATTATATGATAATGAGGACAATAATAGCCTCTTCCTCACATGGTTGTTGTGAAGATAAAATGAGGTGATATATGTAAAGCTCTTTGAAAACCTTAAAGTGTTACATAAATACTAGATGTTATCAATTCAAAAATCATAATATTTCATTTATTAATATAGATCATAGCCCTTCCACCCCATCATGGGTGGTTTAATGAGCTGTTGTGCTGAAAATCAAAAGACAATGAAACAAATCCAAACAAAATTAATCACCCTGATGTCCAGACATTTTATCTTTTAATGAATAAAAATCTGTTGTCTTTACTTTCCATTCTACCCCCTCAGGGGGAAAATATACATGGTCAAGCAAAACAAATTTCCACACTGGTTGAGGCCAAAAATATATGTGAGGTGGCTGTACCATGTCTCATTTTCCATGCTAAGTCCAGCATCTCTCTGTTAGAAGGCATCTGCTCTATCATCCATCCTCTGGAATCATGGTTGGTTAAAGTGGCCAGTTGTTTTTAGAGGTCAGCTCTCTAAGGTTAGGTTCATCTGCAGACTCTAAGACATCACAATTTAATGGGAACTACCAGGGCCTACATTTCACTGGGACAGCCTTCGGAAGTCCAGGATGACCTTCACAAACAAGATGGAGAATATAGGACTTTAATGGAAGAGCAAAAATGTTTCCATCATGGGATAAGCTTTACTAATTAATATAAAAGGTTCTTCTGAGAAGAACTTCTTTTAGTAACTGGTCCTGTCTAATAGCCCCATATAACAGAATTATAGCATTTCTACTGAGGTGGCTACTGCAAACCCACACTTGAAAAACATGCCCAAGGAGAGTTCAGTCAACCTTTGCTTGGAGACCTACAATGAGAAAGAACCTACTGCTTCCTGAGGCAGCCCATTTCACTTTTAGATTGCTTCAATTTTTAGGAAGTTTTCATTGTTTGGGACCCATATATGCCTCTTAGCAATTTTCTACCCATTCATCATTGTTCTGCCTTCAGAGGCCAAAACCAACCAAATCTAACTGACGACCCTTCAAATGCTTGAATACGATTATTTTCATTCACTAGACTTTTCTAGCTTTTTGATAGAGTTTCTCAGAACTTGGATTTTGTTGAAATACCCTTCAAGAATACCGGATTACTTCTAAGCTCTGCAGGGATATTAGGGAAATAATATAGAAAATTCTATGATCTTGTGAAAGTCTTGTTTGAAGAGTGCCCTTTAAGATGAAATCGATATATTCTTTTACCAGTATCAGGAGAAAAATGGATAAAAGGGATGATAAAAATGTTAGTAATGGGCACGCAGGAAGAGAATTTGCATTTATTAAGCAACTACACTATGCCAGTATCTTTACAATATTATCTCATTTGATCCTATCAACGACCCTGTGAGGTAGGTACTGTTAGTGTCCCCATCTTACAGTTGTGGAAACTAATATAGAGATTAAGTGATTTGTTCAGTCACAGCTAGTAAGTGTCTGATGCTGGATTTGAATTCATGTCTTCTTGACTCAAGGCCCAGATCTTTATCCACTGTGTCACCTAGCTGTCTCACCAGCATTAATTTGTACTCCTTGGTTACTGTGCCTTCGGGAAAGGCAGTCAGGAGCATATGTGGTATTTCTGTATTTTTCTTCGTGTCTTGTATGGTTCATAGTTGCACCCTATGCTGCTCCAGAGTCAGGATATACAAAGCACATCTAAAAGGGGACTTCAGCAGGGATGATGTATTCCTACATATTCAGCCTAAGACCAACATGGCCGCCAGTCCATGACTGAGCTAGGCTCCCATTAATATGCCCGTGACTCAACTTACCTGCCTATACATTAGATTGTCTCTAAGGGGGCAAGGCAGTCAAAAAACTTCATTCTAGATGTGCAAGTCAGTCCACATCCATGAGGAAAACTCGGCTGCTGACTCCTGTAGAGTAAAATACCAGATAAAATGCTTTGGTGTGTCTACTCAGTCTTCTGGGATAATTCGTTAATCCATAAATTCCCTTCATGGGTGAGCCTCCAGGAAATTCTTAAATGGATTTTTTTTTTCATTTTTATTTTTTTCTTGGGGGACGGAGAGGAGGAGAGCAGCTAATGAAATAAATTCTTGGCCCTATACAGAAAACATTCCTGTTCTTACTGGAACTAGAATTATATAGAAAAATTGGACTGAATTCAAAGAAGTGTAAGATAAATGATCAGGAGACCAGAAGAGCTGAACATTGAGGAAAGAAAATAATAACTGGATGTATGCAAGAATTGGTTAGGAAAGAGGTTAGGGAATGAATGGAAGAGCTGTACATATCATATGCAGCTATCTAGAAGCAGAAACATCAGGCAGGCATAAATGTTACTCAAGAGTGATAAAGTAGGGTTAGAAAGATGAAAGTCTGTTACAGAGGCTTATTTTTGACACAAAGGGCCTGGTTATACTTTGCAGTAATTCTCATTTGTTTGTGTAGTTCCTGGTTCGCTTTTTGCCACCTGCTGTCCCAAGACACTCTAGGAACTTCATTGTTAGACTTGCCCCCATGCTCTGGGCATAGTCCTCCTTATAAATCAATAGGCACCGGTGCTTCACTCGTCAGCTCCTCTGGCTGTCTGCACAGCTTAGAAAACTATAAGAGCTTACTCCACTGGTTACTGACCCTCTATCTATCTATCTATCTATCTATCTATCTATCTTCCATCCAACCATCTATCTATCTATCTATCTTCCATCCATCCATCTATCCATCCCTCCATCCATCCACCCATCCATCCGTCTGTTCATCCATCCATCCATCCATCCGTCATCCATCCATCCATCTATCTATCTATCCATCTGTGTGTCCATCCACCCGACAGTCCATCTGTTTTTTCTTTCTGTCTATTTGTCTATCTATCTATCTATCTATCTATCTATCTATCTATCTATCTATCTTTTTGCCTGAAGTCTGCATCTCTTACATTCCTATTTAGCTTCTTACAGACACCTCTAGTTTTTGCAACCTACTGAAGGTCATTTTTCCCCTGCCAGCATTGTTTTGCAAGCATTCCATGCCTTCTAAAGCTTTCTTTAGCTTCTAGCACATGGTGGCCAATTGATGCTACCTGTCACGTGCTTCATCTACCATCCTCTTGTACAGTTTCTTTCCCTGTAGTTCTCCTCAGTTCCCAGAAGATGGCTCTCTATTCATTGTTGGCTATAGTCTCTCCCCTGCCCCCCCATTTTCCTTAGCCATAATTATTAATGGTGATGATAATAAATCATATTTTTAATAAGTACCCACTATGTGCCAGGTAGCAAACAGTATCTTTGCGAGCCTAGGTTACAGCTCCAATTCAGCTGTATTCCATTTGCAAAAGTTGCTGACTCCAGGCATCACAGACAAGAGGTCTTCCGTGGGCTAGTGGAATTTTTCCCCTGTTGTTCAGTCATTTCAGTCGTGTTCGACTCTTCATGACTCCATTTGGGGTTTTCTTGGCAAAGGTACTAGAGCAGTTTGCCATTTCCTTCTCAATCTCATTTTGCAGATGAGCAGACTGAGGCAAACAGAATTGAGTGACTTGCTCAGGGACCTCCTGCTAGTAAGTGCCTGAGACCAGATTTGAACTTAGGAAGATGAGTCTTCTTGACTCTGGTCCCAGGCTCTGACCACTGTGCCACCTAGCTGCCCTAGTACCTTACAAGTTGGTCTCTCTTGCCAGTTCCAAGTTTGCTCTTGGCAATACATCATAGCATGCATCCTTTTACCCTTGGCATCGAAGCCGTGTGCCTGTTATCTGAGTCAGCACTTCCTGCAGTTCTACACCATGCCCTTTCCCCAATTGTGCCAGTCTACCAGGATTCCCCCCCCCCCGGACAGCTGCGTAGCTATTCAAGTTAGTCAGAACTTGAAATTGAAGGGGAAAAGAGAGGGTAGATCATATACTCCCCCAAGCATTATCACCTTGGGAGAAAAGGATATTTTTAGTTCCTAGTATGAGAAGGAAAAAAGGAGAAAAAATAACTGAACAGTCCCTACTGGATTGTGAGAGCTGTGAAACTATTTAGCAAGGGACTGTGACCTTCCTTCAAGTGGTAGCTATTTTACCTCTTTGGGTCCAATTTTTCTCTTCTACAAAATAAAGCTGTTGGATTAGATTATCTCTAAGTCTCCCTCAGCTTTAAAATTCTGTCATTCTCTAATTAGCTAGGAAAATCCTGTAAGGGAACCTGCTCTGACTCTCCAGATTGGCTGTAGATACATCTGAAAAGCAAGTTAGGCAAACTCTTAGGAAGGCTGACCATTAGGTCAAATTTCTACTGGAACAGTGAAAAGAACACAGGTCACCTTAAAGATAATTCTAGATTGTCCTCCGGGGCAGCATGAGCCAGCTCAAAGGACAGAACTAGTTACTTATTTGATTTCCACCTCATATATCCAGATGCTTCTTCCCCCAAGAGCAATTTTTTCCCCTAATCTTGTTCTTTCCACCTCAAGAGGGCACCAACGTCCCATGCCTGGCAAATGTAATCCTGAGGGTTGGTTTCACACTTAATGCTACAGGAAAGAATCTTGGTTATAGACCAATAGACCAAAAACGAGACTTCCTATTTTAGTTTCAAATATCTCTGAAAACAAATTTCATTTGTTTTAAGCCCAGGCCAATCATTAAAAAATCTGGAAGCTAAAAACTGTGAGACTAGGCTGTCTGAGCTCAAAATGGAAAAGGCAAAGTCCAGAACTTCGACGATTTCACATGATAGTATATTCATATTTCAGGCTATTTTTTCATTTGTTTTTCTTGGTGCAGAAAAAAAAAACATAAAGCTTCCCTTTTTCTGTACACCAGAGGAATACACGAACAGTGTTCAAAGGTTAGCTACAAACATTCGCTGAAGAGACGCATAAAAGAGGGGGCAAATAATAATTCATTTCTCTGCAAGATGGTACAACACCCACATTTTGCCAAAAAATGTTATATACCAAAGAATGTGACATCCTTCAGCATTAACTTTTATGTTACAGATGTCATTCTGTTATATCTTAATACTAAGTGTCTAGCTCTATGGGGCCAAATACACACTGGACTTTAATACCACATCATATTTAACTGTTTTTAATTAAAGACACAGATGGCAATGTTCCTTCTGTTTTTTTTTTCCATCAGACTTGATCTGACCAATTTGCTACACAAACAGAAGAAAATGATACACGAGCAAAAACTGATGAAGACTCTGCCTATCTATGTAGAGTTTACTATTGTAATCCAATAAGATTTATAATTTAAATTAATTTGATGCATGGTAACATGGCTTCAATGGTAAGTAATTCACCTAAATGATTGTGATCAACATTTCTTTTATTCAGGTAGCCCAAAATTTTAGTTTCTCTCTTTTTACTTTGTTAGTTTTCTAGAATTCAATTCGAGTCACAAAGGATTTAGTGACAACTATGTGTAAGGCACTGGACATGCAAAGATGAAAAACAACAAAAGCCCCTTCCTATCTTTCAATCTAACCGGAAAGATAACAATTGGATACAATATTGAATGTGATGTAATTTGATCCTATTCAACAAACCCTGCTACAATAAATGCAAGATACTGGGCTAGTGATACAAAGACAAAAACATCAGTCTGTCGGTCTATCTATCTATCTATCTATCATTTATCTCCCTATCTGCCTATCTATGTATATATGTATATATCTATCTGTACATATGTATGTATACATACATGTACGTATACATAGTATGTATATATACATATCTTTACATGTATACAGCATATACAAAATAACACAGTTAATTAGAAAAATAAAGAAAATTAACAAGGGGTTGGGAAGGAAGGGAAAGGAGAAGGGAACATTTGTTAATCACCTATTGTGTTGGAAGCACTGTGCTAAGTACTTTATCTTATTTGAGGTAATAAGCATGTCAGGAAACGTCTTGTGGAGGTGAGGAGACAAAGGAAACACCTACACAAAAATATGTAAAGAAATATGGAGAATTTGAATTGCTTTCAGCTAAGGAGATGTCAGGAAGGTCTCGTGGGTTGAAAGAACACTTGACCTGTGTCCTGAAGGAAAAGGATTTCAATAGAAAGAAATGCGCAAAGAGTATATTTCAGATTGGGAGGATGGAGGTCTCCATGCACCTTTTCATTAGCAGCACATTCAATATGTGTCCACAGACCAAGGTCCTGAATCTGACTCTTCAACAGTTTAAATCCCCATTGCCTTTGTCTCTTCCTTCTTCCCTCCCCAGAGCCTTAATGACCCACAGCTGAGATTTTGTTTTCTGGGTGCCTTTGCTCCAATTCTGGTAGAAATCTCCCAAGCTTCCCTGCCCTGACACATACATACAGACCTGAGGGGGCTTGGAAGATGAGTTTGGCTCAGCCTTCTCTCTCGCCATTGGGACCCATTCCTTGGGCCACCAGCCTATAAATTGGCTGAAGGTGAGTAGGGGTAGAGGAACCAGCATGATCACCCTGCTTCAGGAAGGAGAGGGATGGGGAACACATAGGTCACCCTGGAGTGGCCAAAGGGAGAAGACAGGACACACTGGGAATAGGTTCTAGATACTCTGCCCTTGGGGAACCTCTGGCTAAATAGGTGAAAAAGGAACATTCAAAAAGGTTTAACTGTGTAAGACACTAGGGATGATGGGATGTTTTCCAAACTTAGGAGTAAACAGGAAGTAGGCCAGTTGTAGCTGGATTCTAGTCCCTCTGGGGAGCAACATAGGTTTATCAGGTAATCGTGGGAGACAGGATTTGAGGTAGGGAGGTGGAGTCTGGAAAAGACCTCAGAAAACATGCAGTCCAACATTCCTGAATGCGAATTCCTTCTATGATCCAGCCAAGAAAAACTCATTCAATTTCCATTTTTGGAAAGCTAATTATTAGGGGTTCCTCTCCCCTTTAACAGATTTAAGGTTAAATCTGTTTTTGTCACTCTACCCACTGCTTCTATTTTTGCCTTTTAAGGGTCAAAAAGAACAAGTCTTTTCCTTCTTCTGTTACAGCTCCTCAAATAGTTAAAGACAATTCCTTTCAAGTCTTCTATTCTCCAGGTTAAAGACCCTTTGTTCCTTTAATGGGTAAAGGATCTCATTTTAATCAAAATCATTGCCTGGGCATATGGAAGAGAAGGGAGGTTTGACCTATTTTTTCCTTCTAGGTCTTGTTCCACAAAATCTTAGCATTTATGGGAGGAGTAATCTCAGTGGGTGGGATGTGGGGAGAGCTGGTTTGCTGATATGGTTATCAAGGAAGATTAGAGGAAGGCCTAAGATTGGAGGAAGCCAATGGAACCCAGAGATGCTCACATCAAACATATACTAAAGCTGTTTATCAGTACGTAGAAGCTTGTCTTCTACTCTACCCACTCCACCTCCCCCACAGTTCCTTGTGCAGATAAATTCGTATTTGTCAAACAAGTAATTCTGTTATGCCACTTTCCCTTATTTACCATGTCTAACCCTGATCCAGCTCTTTAGCTTGCAGGGGTGTCCTAAAATGAAACCACTATTCATAACTGTGCTAATTTACACGGTCAACCTGATCTGTTATTAGTACAGTGCAAATGAATACAACCATTTCCTTTATAGCCAGTATTACTTATACACCCCACAGCTGCAAATTCTCCCAGTCACCAAGCTTGAAATCTTGGGAGTCATCTTCTGCTCCTCCCTCTTCTGCAATTCCTGTCACCAAGTCTTGTTGAATCTTCCTCCTGAATAGTTCTCTGACTCGTAATTCCTATTCTCCTCCATCCCATGTGGCTGTCATCACATCTTTTCTGGATTGCTATAATAGCCTTCTAACTGGTCTCTTTACCTCCAATTCCTCACTCCTACCCCCAATCCACCTTGCACACAGCTGCCCCATTAATCTTTCTAAAACACTTGCTTTCACCAAGGTGCTCCCTGCTCAAAGTCTACAAGGACTCCCCACTGTCCATTGGAGCAAGTCCAAACTCCTCATCTTAGTAACCATGGTCCTACCTTACCTTGCCAACATTTCTGTATTTTTGCTCCCTTATAATGCATTTTCCATTACAGTTGGGCTGGAGTCTTAAACTCCCACGTATAAGTCATGCATGAATGAATGAAAAAAGGACTTATTCAGTGCTTGCTATGTGCCAATCATTATGTTAGACACTGGGTTGTAGGGTTGGGGTGAAGGATTAATGAAAGGAAAGAGGATAGGAGCCATACTCCTTCCTGAATTTATATCTTTACTTAAACTCACCCCCAACTTGGAACACTCTCCCCAGTTTTATCCTCCTTTTCAAATCTTACTATTTCCTTAAGGCCCATCTCCCTTTTCACTGCCTTCATGCAGTCTTCGTAAATAAACTCAGTCAACCCTAGTCTTTTTGATTCCTAACTCCCCTAATACTCTCTAGACCATGTACTTGATTATATTTGATCTAGCACTCTATTGCATAGTCTCCCATCTTTCTCTAATGGTTTCATATCAACAAATCAATGTTTTATGTTTACATGTCCTATCTGACTCAAAGATTACCAGCTCTTTGAGATCATAGCATTTTGTATACTACTGAACCAAGACACAACAGATTCTGAAAAACTAAGAGGAATAGAATTGGCCAAGAAACTGGATGATTGGCTAAAATCATATATATACATATGTATATACGTATATATATATACATATACATATATAATGCACACACACACACATATATATATGTTATGTCTTACTTTGAGACATATTTCTGCAACTTCTTTCCATAGTTAGCAATATTGACCAATCACCCAGGACTCAAAAATTGGGGTCCCCAGATCACTGGGGCCATTATAAATTAGCATCTAGCTTTCAGTCTCAAGCATACAAATGTGTCTTTTTTAATAACATATAATAATAGCTTTCATTTATATGGCCCTTTTGACAAGGTTGAAAAGTAGTTAATATATGTTATCTCATGTAATCTTCAACAACTCTGTAAGAAATTTATTATGGGCATAATTATCCCGTTTTGCGGATGAGGAGACTGAAGCTCAGAGAAGTTAAATGACTTGCCTATAATTATATAGCCAGTAAACAACAAGTTGAAAAGTGGTAAATTCAGAGAACCAGAAGTAGGATTTGAAACTAGGTCTTTTTACTGCAAACCCAGCATCCTATCCATTATGCCACTATGGCTTATCCTATTCACTATGGCTTGTTAACTTGTGGAGTATATGGGGAGTTCAAGGAGGACTAGCACCTCTGGTATGAGGGCTTACCATGCCTTTTTCAGGGCGTTTCATTCCTTCAGTCCTTTTCATCCACCTTTGGTGTCTTCCTGCCACTCAATTCTCACCTGTGGCTCCAAGAAGCTATAGCATGAGCAGTGGCCATACCCCAAATAAACTGTCTCAGCAGACAGGCTAAACCAGAGTGAGGGTAACTGATAAGACTCAAACCCGTTGGTGAGTTGGTGAGTCTGCCCCAAGTATATGAAGATTTCCCCTGGTTGAATGGGTAGATGAGAACAATATCCCAACGTCCATGAAGATGGATGAAGCAGGCACTATGGAGTGCTTAGAGCCTGGTCAGACACTAAAAATGCCAAGGTCACCCATTGCATCCTGGGCCATTGCCAGGCATCTTGACTTTTGTCTTACCACTGGACTTCAATGACTGTGGAGGACAGAGAGAGGTTGATGACTTCGTGCAACTCTGCCTCCCTTAAATCTAATTCACACATGAGTCAAGACATCGCTCCATGATGTCATTGGTCCTCTTCTAAAATGAAGGACAAAAACAACATTAACTTGGGTCATAAGAAATAAGTGTAGGTGGTCCATTTACCACACTGAAGTGCAACATCCTGTATGCCTTGACTCCCAGCTGTCAGAACCAGTGCTATGGTTTGGTGTGTTCAAGAATTACACATTTGCTCTGTTCCTTTTGTACTATGCCAGCAATCAGGGGACTTGGCTGCAGAAGACCCCAAGCTTCTAATTTCTTAAAGCTCTTGTCTGGATAGTTGCCCTTATGTGGGAGTGGTCAGTTTTTCCATTTCCTTCCAAGATGGATTTTGTTCTGCAATTAAGTTCCTATCCCCCAAATTCCACTCCAGTTTATTCCAATAGAGTTAAAACATTTGTCTCTGTCTAGTTTCTCAAGTATAGTTTATAGCTCTCAGCTGTTGGCCAATGTGCACAATCACTCCCTTGAATAAGAACATTCTAAATCATATTTATTTTGGTTTAGTTATAGCTACCCTACTGAAAAACCTGTTTGAATAATATGTCCAGTGATAAGATCTCATACTTTACACAATTATCCTCAGCCATAGATAATCTAACAACCCTCCTTAGTTTAGTAAGCATGATAATGTTCAGATTTCTCCAGCCTCAGAGGCCTTTGCAAAGTATTCCAGTCATCGAAATCTAAGACAACAAACCATCCATTTCAAATGGTCAGCAGTGTTCCCAATGCCCCAGCAAATTAAATTAGAAAACTATCCAGTTGGTGAGTAAACATCCCACTCATTTACCTAGTGTCTGCTTCTTTTATTTGGTCTTTAGGAATTTAAACAATTTAAGGTTGTTTAGCTCTAAGGACAACCTTTCCTTTCTGGATATTTACTTGGGCCTTCCTGGTATTTATTTAAGGATATTAGAAGAGTTTGGGGGAGGATTTTTTTTTTCCTGTTCCAGAGGCTTGGGAGATTGATTCAGCTATTCTATGGGGCTTGTAATGATGAGAAAAAGAATGAAGCTCTGGATTTGGGGTTAAGAGATATTTGGGTTCAACTCTCAGCTTTGGTATTTGCTAGCTGTGTGACTTTGGGCAAGTCTCTTGCCTTCCCTAAACCTCAATTTCCCCATTTGTAAAAATGAGGGTAATGATACTTGCAATACTATATAATTGCCTTTTTAAAAAAATGTTAATGTCCCAGCTAAAATCCCACCTTCCATAAGCTTTTCCTGGTCCTCCTTAACGCTAGTGTCTTCTCCCAATGATTATTTTCTGCTTATCCTAAACATAACTTGTTTGTATATAGTTGTTTGTGTATGTCTCTCCCATTAGATTAGCTCCTTGTTGAAGGGAAGGATGGTCTTTTGCCTTTTTTTGTATCCCCAATGTTTAGCGTAGTGCCTGGCACAGAGTAGGGGATAAATGTTTATTGATTGATCAATTGATATGATAACAGGTTTGCAAGAGTTAAGCATGGTACAGAGGCAAGATCCCATAGAAATGGGTTGTCTAAGTGCCCCAGTTAGGAAGGAAATGTAGGGGGCCATCTGACCACATTCATGGTGAGTAAATAAGCAAGGGGGAGTAGAAAAACAAGAACACAATCAAGAAAGGTCTGAGACAGGCATCCCTGAGGTAAAGACAACACTCATTTTCTCTCATAAGATCCTTGCAAAGTGGCAGTTTGGTGGTCAATTGGCCTAGGCCAGTATATTTACACTCTTGAACGCTCCCCAAATAAAGCCTGGGACAGGAAACTTTTCTGCATTTCTATGTCGATAGAAATGTAAAGAACTTAGGGAAGAAAAAGCATAATAAAAATTCCAATATTAATTTTTTAAAAAAATTTGGCGTATAAGAGATTTAGAAGACCTTTCTGGTCATGAGGCTATATGTTTGCATAATACAGAAACAGCAAGGTGAAAAATGACAAATCCAGACAATCAAATGTTATTCTGACTACACAATGACAAGTAATTACTTTGGATGGTTTTCCCATTGATTTATGGGATCTTTTGACTGAATCAACTGATTGTTCTGATGGCTCATAGCTTGTTCTCCAGCACTATCATGGAACTGTGGTCTCACTGATGTTGGAATGTCTTCCAAAGATGCAGACTGCATCCCGTCCCTGACTCTGCAATCTATGCCATGTTTGTTCATGTCTTCCCATACATCTGCTACAGGGAGTCCAACCCAAAGTTCTGAAAGCCATCCTCTTATTCACATCATATATACTATAGCACCTTGTTCCCAAGGTTCTAGGCATCAGGCTCCCAAGCCTTCAACAATATGTTTTTCTTTCTAACCAACAGTTTGACTAAAGGACAGTTAAAAATATTTTTAAAAAGCTAATTAATCAGCCTAGAAAATAGACTGGTAAGAAAAGATCTTCCCATGCACACATAGGAAACATTCTTCTGTAACTCACCATACCACCAGTGTGGAAAGACACGAAGAAAGGAAACGTGATCAGGACATATGCATAGAGGAAATACACATAAGAAATATGTGTTGTGCATAGCTGGTAAGGGTACAACCTCTGACATTGCTGAGCTGCTGATGTCTTTTGGTGATGTCAGTACACTACTCTCAGTTAGTTGACATGTTTCTTCTCTCTACTGAGAGCTACACCTGATGAATATCATGTCTATTCTGGATAAGTGATGAGTTTTTGGTCACCAAGCTCCCTCTGTTACCATCTACTGGGTGCCAGTCCTTCAAGGTTATCTGTTCCCATCTACTAACACACGGTGGTTCAAAAGCTTCTCTCTGATATAATAGCTCATAGCCATGGCTGAAGAGCCATTATGCATATCAAAGGAGAACTAGAAAAAAAACTTCAACAAACTCAGAAACAAACAAAACACCTGCAGAATACTCCCTAAGCTAAGGTTAAGTGATTTACTTTAACTGGTAATAATTGAGGCTCATGGTCCAGGTCAACTATTGGACTTAGGCTGAAAGTTCCTATAAACTCCACTTAACCCTTAATTGTGAATTTGTGCCTCTCAAACCTATTCAAAGGCTTTTTTTTGGGGAAAAATCTCTTAGGAACTGTGTGGAGGTTGGAGCATCTCATTCCTAAGATCATTTTTACTTGACATGCAAATGAATTAGGGCAAAGAAAGACCAAGAGAACCAACAAGGATATACTCCTTCCTTTATTATACATATTTACAAGCAAATAAAATTTGGATCCTCTTTTGTTTATCTTCAGCTAATGAAGAAATGCTGGCTCCTTTTCTGTGGATATCAGTTGTACACTCAGGCTGTCCATTCAATGTCTAGTCATGCCTTGATCTCATTATGTGACCAGTATTTTTTTCTCACCCCAGTTACATATTTCTCTGACAACATCCTTTATATCATTTCTGCGTATTCCTCATTGTGACATTTTGCAGTCTGCCATGCCTACCATGCATTTCTATTTTACCCTTTAGGTGACCCACAGCTTTAATTATTTAGAGACCAAAATATCCTATGACTCATCATCACACAGTATCACCAAAAGAATATTAGGGCTAAAAAGATGAATACTTGTTTCAGGGGGAAGTACAGAGTCATTAATAAAACCATAGTTTTCCGAAGGCCACTAGCCCCATCTCCTCCCCTTTCTGTTCAAGTCTGGGTCTATCTAGCTCATTTTCTGTTTAAGACCAATGGATCAGCACTACGGATTGTCCATTCAACTGCATGTAGTACTCTAGAGATAGATCTCTTTCATCCTCCAAGTGTATGAACAAGCAAGCGCCCTGATCTGTTATTTTGAAAGCTCATACATAGTTTTTTGTAAACAGCTTCTCTTTAAAAAGAGCGAGAACAAACAAGAATAAAAAAAATACTCTTTCCTCACCCCCAAATTTCCTTCTTCATAGAACAAAAGAATACATACATGTCTTTATGTTTTGTTCTTTGTCAGATGGACTTTAAGAATATAACTATTGACTTCTTTCCTGCATGTAGCAATTATTTTTGGATTTGCTTGCTTGGCCTTTATTAGGAATTTTTAATAAGAACTAGAGATAAGCTGGAGAGGCTCAGAAAACATGTTTCCTTCCAAACTGGCAGGTGTTGTGAGACCCTCTTGGATGGATATTTGAATTCAAATTATGTCACTTCCTAATGGCCCTGCTGTGGTTATCTTTCTGAGTACTGTTTCCTATCACCCCAAATAAGGCTTCTGGGAACTCCAATGAAGCCATGAAAATGCTCATTGGCTACTCAGCCTCGATGTCGTTAACACAAGTTCCATCTTCTGAAGGTGGTTATTCTGGAAATTATAGTGAGTGAAATTAACAATCATGCTTAATTACTTGTGCTCATGTATTGCCTACAATCCAGGCCTGTCAGCCCGCCCTTTCCTTATTAAGGAGTCATAACCTTAATCTGGCCATTTCCTTTGGCTCTGGCTCAATGCCCTTTTTTCTTCTCCTAACCAGGCAGTTCATACGCTCATCAGTAAAATGTGAGAATTCAAATCTAAGGCATGACCCTCTGGTGAAACTCAATCCTTGTGGGAGCATTTCTCTCTCTTTTTTTGATAGATTATTCTTATTTTTTTTTAAAAAAAGATTCCCTTTTCATTTTTCCTCCCTTATTTCTGCCATAGGCCCAAACACCTTAAATTTAAATTTAAAACAAAAGAAAGGAAGAGAATCAGTGTCCCAAGAACAATGACCATCTTCAACTTGATCCAGCCAGTAGATTTGAGCCTAGATCTTAAAATCAAAGATGCCAATTAGCCTGTGAGAAAACCGATTCTGTTTAACAAAGAAATATACATTTCCCACACACTTCCTCCTTCTAAGACTCTCTCTTTGATATCTTGGCACTTACTTTATGTGTAAAGGCAAAAATCTATCTTCAGGTTCATATAAAAGTATCTATTCTCTCTGCTGAGGTTCACAGTTGGTTTTTGAAGTGATGTGCTTGCCTCTGGTATGAAATTATAAGCAGAGCTGGCATCAAGAACAAGTAGCAGGGGGCTGAAATATTGCATATATTGTCAGGTTTTTTGATGTATTGATTGGTGTGTTGATTTTTTTTCTCTCCTTCCTCTTTTTCTTTTTGAAAAAAATTCCCTGTTATATGAGATGGCTCTCTTAGATAAGTGGGGGGATGGATATGGAGAGAAGTAGGGTTTTGTAAAAAGAAGTCGACATCGATAAAATTTTTTAAAGGAGCCAGGGTCCTCCTCATCAAGGACTCTAGTGGATTGAATACCTATGCTTCAGAAAATCCAGAATAAAGACTCCTGTCACCTTTAACAAAATAAAGAGAATGTCACACCCATTGCTTTTAATGATGCCATTTCCATTTGGCAACTGTTCAAATACCTTAATACAGCAATCATTAGCCCCCAACTCTTCTCTGTTTTAAGCTAAACAGCTGCTAAACCTTTCAACCATTTTTTCACATGGCATGAGATGGAGACCTTTTACCATCATAGTTGTTATTATTTAAGTACTTATAGTACTTCCCTTTGTGACCTTGGCCAAGTCATGGCACCTCTATGAGTATCAATTTTCTCATTTATAAAAATGAGGGAATTGGAGTAGATGATCTCTAAGATTCCCTCCAGTTTAGTACTTTATTATTCTCTGACCTTAGTTATCATGTGTCTGGTCTTGGCATATTTTACTCAGTAATGCATATACATTTACCCTTGAAAACAAGAGAGTAATATGTTTTGATTGCCATAAATATGCCTTGATTAGTTTGGATAACTTTTAACTTAAAGACAAATCTACAAATCTGTATTCATTAAAATAACCACTTTGCATGAGGAATTTATTTTATGTCTTAATAGTCATTCTCAGAGAGAATAGAATGCAAGAACCTAAAAGGGAGATTGATGGGGTTAATTTGTGAGGAATAGAACACATATACATGAATACAAGTTTTTAAATATTCGAGAAAGTTGTAAAGCCTGAAACTTACAATGAAAGTATCTCTGAGACTATTGGATAGAGTTATAGAACTATCTTTCAAGGGTCATGATGGACTATTCTTGGAGACAAGTATTTTAGTCATGTTGAAATTTATGAAGGTACCTTAACTGTAAGCGTCCTGTAACCACTGACCATAAGGGTTCCTTGCTACTTGTCTACTGACATAGCCACCCAAGAGAGAATAGGGAAGGTGTTGTTTAGGATCCTACCATCATCCACCTTGTAATTCAGAACCATCAAATGCCCAGCCCTTTGGTAACCTCTGCCTAGATCATAGTCATTAATTAATAAAACTTTCTCTGGGATGAAACATTCCAGAGGGGAATAGAAAATAGAAAAAACAGAAAAAGCCACCCAAGCAACCATTCTTCCCAGAGAAACATGCCTCTGACACAAAATGATTTCAATCTGCCTTTCTGCAAAGCACACTACTCTGTTGCCACAATATAATGGGATTGCTTAAATTATAACAGATCAGAGGTTCTAGATCTTCCAGATTTTGTCTATTGTTTATAGGCATTCTCAGAGCAGGAGAAAGACTGGTGCCCTTAGCCATTATTGGAAATAGTTTCTACCTTCCTGAGCCCCAGATATGACTTCAGTAAGAGCAGCCAACATACCCCAAGGGTAGCCAAAGGATTAGCTCCAGCTTTTCAGTCTCCCTATTCCTTCTCCCCAGAGATTATGCATTTCATCATGTTACCTGAAGGGAAAGGAAAAAAAGGAGGAAAAAGATAGAAGAACCTTACTTTTCTCCCAGTGAGAGACCCTGACCAAATGACAAATTGAGCCCCTTAAGTCATTTATAATATTATTATTATATATACTATATTATAATTATAATATGCTATATTATAATTATTATCTTGGACCATGGAGTTAGAACTAAAAGGGTCTGGTGAATAAATTACTTACCCAAGGCCACACAGATAGTAAATATCAGAAAAGACATTTGAATCTGGGTCCTCTGACTCAAGATCTGGTGCTCTTTCCGCTAAAACATGGTGCCTCCTTCATTTGAAACATATTCACATGTGTACTGCAATCAGTCACTGGAATGCATCCAAATCACAAAATCTCAGTTACAAGGGACCTTAGCCATTATCTAAGTTAGACTATACCCAAAGAGGACTCCCTATATAAAATGCCAACAAGCAGACATTAAGCCTTCCAGTGATACAGAATTCACTATCACCAAAGGCAGCCAGCCTATTTCACTTTGGGAAAATTCTAATGGTTAAAAGGAAAAAGCCTCTCACATTAACCCCAAATCTAACTTTTTGCTGTTTCCAGTCATTGATATTGTTCTGACTTTTGGGGCCAAATGGACTTTAAAATGCTTCCTCAACATAATAGGCTTTCAAATACTTGATGGCAGATTTTACATCCCTTCTAAATAGTTTCTTCTTCAGGCTAAATAACCTCTATTCCTTTAATCACTCTTTGCATGCCACAATTTCTAGGTCTCTCTCCATCCTAGTCTCTGTATACTCTATAGCTTATTCCCTTAAAATTATGCCCCAAACTAAGTATAAAACTCTGAACATCATATGGCCATGATAGAGTAGTATGCAACCATCACCACCTTTGTTCTGGACATTACTGCAATACACTACAAGGTTTCAAGGTATTTGGCATATTCATACCACACGATTGACTCATGTTGAGTTTAAATAATTCATTAAACCTCTGGATTTTTTCCCATACAAAACTGCTATCTAGCCTCAGTTTCTTCATCTGTAAAATGAGCTGTCATGCTAACCCTAAATCTGTGATCCCATGAATCTATACCTATGCCACTGATTTTTTTTAATCTTAGTGTAGGACTTTACATTAAGTTCTATTGAATTTCATGTTATTAGCTTTAACTTTGGCTGTTGAGATCTTTTCAGACCAAGACTGTATCCTCCAATGTGTTAATTATCCCTCCTAGTTTTGCGCCATCTCCAATTTTGGTAAGCACTCTATTCATGCCTTCATCCCAGTCATTGCTAAATATTTTTAAAGACTGCACTCTTTGAATATGTCACCTAATGATCTCACTTCAAGTGAGCACTGACCCTTTTATGGCCACTCTATTGATCTTATCATTCCACCAATTGAGAATCTGCCCAAGTATAGAGATTAGGTCATCAACACTTTATGTTAGTCTAAGAACCTAAGTGCTATGCTGCCTCCCATTTAAAAAAATATTCATACTGAGTAGCTCTTAAGTCTTCTGCAGTAAGCAGATTGCCACTATCCTTTAGTTCCAAGATATCCCTTTACTCTGGAAGATAACAGTGGCTCTTCATGTCTTGGCTGAGTTTCACTACAAAACCTGCAGACTGCAGCATAAAATTGTTTGGAAATCAGATCTTTGACTAATGAGTATTATTGATTTTCCAGTGTACAATTACATTTTTACCTTAAACTTTCATATAAACATTTTTTTGGTCATGACTTGTGATAATGGCCATAAGAACTCCCAGTATGGGAATGACCTCCACCTTTCAGAGACAACTCCTATACCCTCTCTTGTTGACCTTTTTTTCTATATTTGCCTAGAAATGTCTTCCCTGTGTCCATACTGTCCCACAGCTTCAGGTGCCTAATGCCCCAAAGGATTTCAACTCCTCCCACCCCAAGAAAATTAGACTTTCCAAGCACCAACTTCTCTTCCTTCTTCCCCCATTCAGTGTAAGGTCTCCACTAATAGGAACATTCATCAGTGAAACACCCTTCTCTGAAACTTATAGTTAGAAAGAAAGAATTGAGAGTTTAAGTGACTGAATTATCACCTTGCCTTTCAGAGGCAACTTCATTCAAATTTATAGTCAAAGAGAGGGAATTGAGAGATTAGGTGACTTACCCATGATCTTACAGATATCATATGCCAGAGTCAGGATTGAAAGCTAGACCTTCTTGATTTCAAGCTCATTCCTACATCTACTCTATCACACTGCCTCTCACACATAAATCAAGTCCTATACAAAAATTATTACCTTACTCATAAATAACAAAATAACAATCCATTTTAATTACACATAGATTCATCTATAATGAATTCATTATAAATTCTAGATAAACATTACCTAGTTTTGGCACCATCACATTTTATAATTCTGCATATTCAACTCAGAAAAAATAAAGACCTTTAGGATAGATTCCTATATGGGCTCTAGTTATAATAGATGGCTTCTGAGGTTCCTTCCAACTCTGAAATTCATGATTCTATGCTTCACTTCTTGACATCTTTACTCTGCTTATTTGCTAGTTTTCACATAAAGGAAAGAGCTCATGCTCGTCAGAATTCAGCCTTCTAGTCAACATGGTCTCCAGTAATGCATTATGGATAAAAGTTAGAGGGACTGCTGTCATACAAACACCCCTTCTTTGGATGACGATGGTGAACCTACATAGGAGACAATGAATAAATTTTTAAGATGAGGAAGGTGGTACACAGGGATGGGGTTGGTATATAACCATAAGAGATTCTCTTGTAGCTCCTGAAGCAAACATAAGATGGGGTAGGAAATACTTTTCCAATTCCATTTTCCAATTATTAAGCCTGTAATTGAAAATAATATTATGTCTTCCTTGATCCTTTCTATAGACAAATGTCTTAAATATCCCTAGGCCCTTTGTCTGAATCTGTGATTGTCCCCTATCATTTTTTACCCTGTATTATATTTAGTTCGATACATGTCATTTCTTATCTGTAGAATATAATCCTCTTGAAGGCAGGGTATGGTTTAATTTTAATTTTTACACTCTCAATACTTATCAGAATTCACTGCACATGATAGTTGCTTAATAGTCATCAAACCAACAAGCATTAAGAGCCTACTATGTGCCAGGCACTATGGTAAGCAATGATTAATGAATGCCAGATTACTCAATTTCTGTCAAACCAAATTAAGTTGAATGTCTTTTGAGAGGCCAAAAAGGATTTTACAGTAGAGAAATCTGTGAAAAAAATTTAATTCTTGTTAGACTTTTTCTGCTTAGTACCAAAGGACAAAACCATGTCTGAAGCCATGTCTGAGAGCTGAATAGATGAGAATTTTTGCAAAAGTAGATAGCTATTTGTCAAGTTTGTCATAGAGGGGATTCTAATTTAAGAATGGGCTGAACAAATGAATTTAGCTAAATTGGATCTAAGCAAATGTACAATTAATCCTTCCCAGGTTAGGATACTGAGAATCCTTCCAACTCTGAAAGTCTTTGGGATTTTTGCAACCCATCAACAAGAGAAAAAAATAATTGTGACAATATAATGTTAAAATGTGTGTGTGTGCCTGTGTTGTGTTATAATGACATTTTGTTGATGACAATAGTAAGGTCTTGCTCCCACTCCTGCTCATGTTGGCCATCCTTGTTATAAGGTGGAAAATGCAACAGGAAAGTTAACAAGAGATTTGAATTAGAAATAATGTGGTTTTGGGGGGAGGTGTCACACCTATGCTTTCATAAGTATAAGGAACTCCTGGAAAAGCCTTCCTACCTCTACCAATGCAGGTGAATGCCTTTTGTTGCCTTAGAGAGTTGCTTAGAACACTGAGTGACTGTGTATCTGCCTCAGGCTCACAGATAATCTGTTTCAGAAGCAATATTTGAACCCAGATCTTCTTTACTGGAAGACTAGTTCTCTATCCCCCATGCAATGCCATCTCCTTAAATTCCTTAAATGAAGAATTTAAAAAGGTTTACTATCACTACATTTTCATAAATTATCCCTACGTAATAATATGCATAACTACAATAATCCTAAATAATGAACGAATGACAAGAGATCACTTCCAGAAAAAGATGTGTGTCTCTCAGAACCAATCATACTATTTGCAAACTATAGAATTAATTCACTACCAGAATATCAGTGCCACCTCTTCATCTGCAGGTCACCTTCCAAGTAACCTTAAAATAGTTCATTGTTTTCAAATTTACTTTGTTTTCTTCATGGAGGAATATTTGATGCTCGTAGGAGACCTTTTTGCATTTGGATTGGATTGGCTCCAAAATGGGGATTTAAGGGAATGTGATCAACTACTCTTTTCCCCCAAGATCAAGGGGTCAAACAACCCTTTTCCAAGAGCAATACGAATGTGGCTTCAAAAGGCCGCCAGAAGGAACGTCTGTCGCCAAGGATAATACTTCCCCTTCCGCTCACCAGTCACTTTAGTAACTTCGGAATGCACTAGGGCAAGGGTCTCCATAGTCAGAGCTAGGACTCTTAAATTACCAAGGCCTAATTCCAAGAGGTGTGAGATCAAGAGAGTGGGAAGATGGGCTACCACTGGCTCCTTCCTTATGAGGTAGGGGCTATTATGGTAATACTCATTTTGCAGATAGGGAAACTGAGGCTGAGTGGGGTTAAGTGACTTGCCCCAGAATCTTATAGTTAGTGAATGTCTGAGGTAGAATTAAGACTCAGGTCTTCATGTCTTGAAATCCAACACTCGCTTTACCACAGTGTGGTATCTCTTCAGTCCACCTTTGGAAAGCAATAAATGTTAGGAACCATTTTCCTATATTCAGCCAAAAGCTGTCTCTCGAAAATTTCACTTCGCTGCTCTCTAGGGTGAAGGAGAACAAATTTAATCCATTTACCAGAGGGCTGGGTCTGGGTCAGGAGAAAGCACATCCCATGCAGAGGTATCAGATGAAGTAAAAATACCCAGAAGCAAAAGGCTAAGGGCACTGTGAGTTTTTCAATTGGTATTGAATGTAATACTTATAGCTAATATTTATATCAAACAAGACGGGTTTGAATCCTGGCCTAGCTATTTATTCATTTCTCTGGGCTTCAGGTTATCCCATGTCACTGAATAGGATTGGACTAGATGACCTTTTAGGGCACTTCCAGCTCTAAGTCTATGACCATATATTCCTAAGAGGTAGGAAGACTAATTATGAGGCGGTGGCAATCCTCTAGGTGGACGACAATGAGGACTTGTAATAGGGTGGTGGCAGTGCCAAGAGGGAGAAGATAATGGATGGAATGATATTGTAGGAGTAGAACCTCCATCTAAAATTAAGCCTCTGTGGCTTCATCTGAAAAATGGGCGTAATAAGAACTACCCCACCTACTTTGTAGGATTGGTATGACGACTGAGAGCAATAATGTATCTGAAAGCCCTTTCTGACTCTAAGACATTATAAGAATGTAAATTCTTGGTGAGTGAGCAGCTAACTCTGCTCTCATTCTAAAGGACCATGTTTGGGCTTGGAAGAGGGAAGCAAAGTAAAATGTGATGTTCCCACAAGAACAGGGATAGGACTCAGTACAATAAAGCCTCATGACAGACTTTGAAAGAGAGCTGGACATCCTATTTTATCTGTTGGGCCAAATTAAGCCAAATGAGAACAAGCTGTTACATAGCTTTTAACTAGAATGTTTGATTTGCTTTGTCCCTTACCTCCTCCCTTGGAAGGTGGTATGCATTAAAAATAGCTCCTTTTGCCTTAAAGGAGGTACGTGTTTGACTTTCATATCCAATCTTCCATCCATCTTCACTTCCTCTCGGTGTCGTTTCTCTGAGAAATGTCTCCCTGCCTAGAAAAACCCATTCCCTCCACCCGTCATCAGCTTCTCATTCCCAGTCCCTTTGGCTTTGGGTTAAGCTTCACTTGCTTGAGTTATGGGAAGCTATTGAAGCCTTTTAACTATCCTATTGGGTAAACTCCAATTCCAGTAATAAACTATGTGCTGGATTCACTCATTACATTCATGGAAAGTCATAAAAAATTGGTGTTTGGAATACTCTGCTGGCACTTCAGGCTCCATTTCTGGTGCATTTAAAAAAATCTATTTGGGGACACTGCTTTTCCCACTTTCTCTGTCCCTCCCCTTGACAAAGTTGGAACTCTTGTAAGTTAAATTAATGCTTGATGCAATTTCCTGTAACAAAAGAGCCAGACTCCAGCACTAATGACGATTTCATGGAAAAACATCTCATTGCTCATGGACATAGAGTTACACCCTTGAATTATGGGTCTGGATCACTCAACGAGATGGGATGGGAACAGGGTTGAACACACCACTTCTCAGTCAGGAATCAGGGTGGTGGTAGCAGCCGGGGGCAACGTGAAAGAGAAAGGGCTTGCTGAGAGTTGGTGCTAGGGATTGTCAGAGGGTACACAGAGAGGAGGGATATTGAAGACAAGGGACCTGACATGCACACAGTGGAAAACAAGAATTAGAAATCAAAGGGCTAGGCAGAGTTAATATACATCAGCATTGCATAGATGTATTTTTAAAATGCTGTTGAGATTGGAGCAATTTTATGGAGTAAGGAATAAAACAATGTTATAGACCACAGTCTGTGGGAAATCTTGTGGTCCAGAAAACTGACAAGGCAAAATGTTCCAATTTATTGGATAGGTTACAGGCAATCCTTAAACATCTGTAGGCCTGAGTTTGGAGGTCTTTCTAAACTCATCCCTAATCCCTTTGGTCTGGAAAGTAAGCCTGCCCAACAGGCTTCTCTGTACTGATTTACCTGTTTGTTTATCCTGGTGTGGGCCAGGCCAAAGAGCTGTACAAACAATACTTATCTAGTGGTGAATTATTGAAGCTTGTACCATTGTCTGTTTTAACTTATACCCAGAAACAGATACATTCAATCATGTCATTGTGGTTGGGTCCGTGAAAGTTTTAGGGGGTTGAGGTTTCGGTTGGTACAATGTTTGAAGACTGGTCAAAATGTGGGTCATGCTTTCTTCTTAAAATCTTTAGCCCATCCAGACTCAACCATCCTTACTCAATATATGGTATAGTTGCAATGGAATGCATACTCAAATTACATGGAATAAAAGACTAGACCACATGTAGATAACTGAGTGGAAAATCCTAGGAGTAGTAGTAAATATTTAAGAGCATGAAATTAAAATTAAAATAACCTTGTGCTTTAGGTAAGTTATTTTTCTTCTTCTTGTCTCAGTTCCCTCATTTTTAAAACAAGGAGCTTGAACTGTGTCATCTTATTATTGTTGCTTAGTCATTTTTCAGTCGTGTCCATTGCTGCATGACCCCATTTTGATTCTTCTTGGCAAAGATGCTGCAGTGATTTGCCATTTCCTTCCCCAGCTCATTTTACAGATGAGGAAACTGAGGTAAGCAGAGTTAAGTGACTTGCTCAGGGTCACACAGCTAGTAAGTGCCTAAGGCCAGATTTGAACTCAAGAAGATGAGTCTTCCTGACTCCAGTTCCAGCACTCCATCCACTGCACCACCTAGCTGCCCCCTAGGTAACCTAGAAAGGCTAAAATTCTGTGATATTTTGATCTTTTTTTGTATTCATATGATATAAGTGGCCCATAAGAGTCTGTGAGTAGGGGAAGGGAGAGGTGACTGCCTCTTTAATTCTCTCTATCTTCAGCTATGACTCTCATTACTTCCCAAACAGGATGATTACAAAGGCAAGTAGAAGAGATACATCAAGATGATAGTGGGACCTTGCCAATGCAGAAGTTAAAGGTTCCTGCAAAGGTGCCGTTCCATTATATTGGACTAGAATTCATGGACATGGTAGTTAATAGCCAGAGTAAAACTATTGATGAATTGACAGTCATCAAGGTACTGGGGCAGCTATCACCATCAAATGGGTCAGAGAATGGTGAGATGGCTTCTGTAAGGTTATTCAGGAAGTCAAGATAGTTGATCCCTTATTTATTAGCCACCTACTGTGGCAGGTGTGGTCTGTGCTGATTAGCTTCTACGCCTACTTTTAGAAATACAAATTGTACATAAGAGATTATCAATTTCATGTGTAATCATCTTTTTTATTATGCTATGTTATGGAAGTGCTTGTTTTATTCCATAAATAAATAATGAAACTAATAAAAAATTTTTAAAAAAGAACTATATTACTCTTCACCTGCGTGGTACCTGAGGCAACATGGCACTGGAGTCAAAAGACCTAAATTTGAGCTCTGGCTCTACCATTAACTCATGTAGCCAAAAGAATGCCATCCAAACCTGTGGGAACTTCAGTGTCCTTATCTGTACTCTGGAGGGGTAAAATTTTTGCATTATTTTTAAATCAAATGAGATAATGTATATAAAGCACATTGTAACTATAAACCAGTATAGAAAGCAATGTCTTATCATAAATATAAAATGATTAGGTCTCAAAAACTCTTCAAAATATAGCTGTCTTTCCAGAAATTAATCTTTATACGTGGTAATGCTGATCGTTTCTCATGGTGAAAAGACTTCATAATCATTTTCTCCAATAGTCAGGAAGACAAAAACTTTATGGAAGCCCTGTTGATCAAGGAAAGAAAGCAAGGTATCAAAGGTAAAGAAAGAAGAGAGTTTGCATTTTCAAAGAGAAAAAAAAAATTAAAAGAGTTTGAAGAGACACCATCACTTTATAGTGAACTCTGACTCATTCCATTTTTTAAACAAACTCAGTATCATGAATACTGATCTTTTTCTCTTCCTATAAAAGTCAAGTCTTAGTTCATTCTATTTTCCATCTGAAGAACCAAAAATGTTCAAAGAAAAAAAGAAAAACCTCTTCCAATTAAACAGGAATATGCAAACAAAGGGAATAGGAGTAATACTTGAGATGTCAGGCTATGAGAATGAGTTGGCTTGATGTCAAGACAAGGCAAATTAAATTATTTGGGACATACATAGTGCTTCTGTCTCACTGAGATAGCCATTTCCTTAGGGCAAAATGTTTCTCCCTAGAGTAACCTATTCAGTCACAGATAGTCCTCCAAAAAGGCTATTTTCTTTATTCTACTGCAAGGGAAAGATCCTACATCAAGGACACCTTTGAAATTTCTACATTGAGGTATATATATGAATGCATGAACATGCACTTGCGCACACCCACATGCGTGTGCACACACATATGCATGTGTGTGAACACACAACACACATATACACACACACACACACACATACACACACACAGAGTCTCCTATAATTTAGCTGGCCAGTCACCAAATGTTATCCCTTTGAGATATACTCCATTCTATTTCTAGATATCCATGCCCAATATCTCTGACTGTGATTTCTGATCAGGGACATAGACTCTATTCATGGGACATGTTGCATTTTATTCCTCCCATATATAGTCTCACATTCTTTTCCTCAAACATCTACATTGTAGGACATCTTCTCTTAAAAAATACCCACTAGGTATCTTTTCCCATTAGATTATGTAGTCTCTTCAGTTACTAACCATTGGATTTCTTTGTTTGAAGGATGAGGCCAAATCTCTGGATTCTGTTAACATTTTAGAAGAATGTTTCCTATTTATTGAGAAATTTGAGAAAGTATATCCTGAGTTTGAGGTGCTGGTAGTCATCCAGGTAATATGTCAAAAATATTTAGAAATGTGGATTTTGTATTGCAGGAAAAGATTGAGGCTGGATATACAGATTTGCGACTCATTGGCATAGAAGTGATAACTAACTATCTAAAAGAGGATAAAATGCCAAGACAGAGATCATAGATAGAGAAGAAAAGAGCTGAGAACAGAGCACTGGAGTGTGCCTGCCCTTGGAATGTGGGAAGAAGAAGATGAACCAGTAAAAGAACAATCAGAAAGGTAGGAAGAAATGTAGGAAAAAGAAAAGTCACAGAAATCAAAGGAAGAAAGAATGAAAAAGTAAAGAAAGAGTAAAAAGAATGAGTAAAAAATGCTGCAGAAAAGTCAAGGAAGATGACAAGGAAAAAGCTATTAGATTCAGTAACTGAAGTGATTAGAACAAAATAGATAATTTTGATTATAAAAAAATTTAAATGTTTTGCACAAAGAAAATCAAAACAACTTGAATAAGAAGTGAAACCTTTGAATGGGAAGAAAATCTTATCAAATATGTCTGATAAAAGTCTGATGTCCAAGATATAAAGGAAATTGATATTATAATACATAAATTAAATATTAAGACTAACAGTTCTTTTAAAATAAATAAGGAATAAAAGAAGGATATGAACAAATTATTTAAATGATCAATAACTATATGAAAATAAGGGTCCAAATCATTAATAGTAAGATAAACACAAGTAGTGCCAGTTCTGTTGCTACCTTCCTAATTGCCTTTTGAGCTGGCAGTTTAGGTTCCCAGAGTGAAGCCATTTCTTTCAAAGTCAAAGGCAGAAACAAAGGTCCTATATATACTAATATATTTGTCAACACTTTTTTGTCAAAGCAAGAAAATTGGGAACAAAGTGGTTATCCATCAGTTGGAGAATGGATGATAAAAATGTGGTATGTGGCTATAATGAAAGAGATTATTGTACTTTAAGAAATAATAAAATTAAGAATTTAGGGAAACATTGGGAAGAATCAAATAAGTTCATATATAGCAGAGAAAGATGAACCAAGAGTACACAATGACTATCATAAGTAAATCAGCAATGAAAAAAGGCTAGGGCCGCCCAGTGAGCCATTTGCACTGGAGCCAAGGAAAATACCTCCAAAATACAGCTCCATTTAACACCCCCCCCCCTTTCAACCCTCTGGGGAGACAGTATTAATATCTCCAAAGCAAGACTGGGAATGGACAGAGAAGCAAAATAACTAGATATTTCAAGAGGAAATATCAAAGCAAAATGATCTTCAAGAAATGGAAAGAAGAGGGAGCCTATGATAAGACCTTTATGAGTCCTGGATCTGTTAGTACTCCTGGGTCCATGTTTTAGGGCAGGATAGCAGTGCTCGGGGTTTTTGGCAAATGGATCAGCTCAGAAGTCACGGCCAATGGCTCAGCTGGGAGGCTTTGGCTACCCCTGGAAGCTGGCATTTGGGGAGGTGAACACACTAAGGGGACATGATCTGACCAGCTCCTAGATTAAAGCTGCTCAGGCATTTTCTGAGAAAAGGAATCCCCTCAGGTGGGTCTGATTGGTTCACAACCCTTTAGGTCACAGGCCACTCCCTGAACCAGTCAGCTAGTGTATCAGTAAGGCAAGATTCATGACCTCAAGGATGACTATGAACATGCCTATATGGTTCGGAATTGCAAAGTATGAAAATCTCTCTAGGTAGAAGACAGAGGAAGTATAACATTTATTTAGACTCCAGGGAATGAAATCCTAAGATCAGCTACTCCAATTCAAAATAGCAGGAATTATATTCTAAAACCAGTAAGTCCACCTCAATGTAGCAACAAGGAAATTATAACATAGTATTATAGCAAGGAGTCAAGTCATCCTGTAACCTTCCCCTCTGCTAGAGCCTTCCTGTAAACCAGGGCTGTCCAACCTTAGGTTTTTATTGAAACAATAGACAATATATTTTGATTTGCCATTTTAGTGAGAGCTCTGCTTCTTTAACTGAAGCATTTATGTAAATTTCTATGCTTGTAGGCAGGTGGCATAAATCTTACTACAGGCTGCGTGCAGCCCACAGGCCACATTTTGGACAGCCCTGCTGTAAACGATCACTCATGAATCCTAATCTCCACTCAGCACTCTCTTCTGCTGCTCTCAGATATGCAGCTCTCAGTTCTGTTCCTCTTCAACTCTGGTTCTCTAACACTCTGGGCTCTCCATATATATATATATATATATATACAGTCCTAGCGGGGCATCTGATTGACTAGAACTCAGGTCTCTGATTGACTGAATTCATGATTGTCTAGAACTCACTGCACATACCATTGGCTCTGGTCTTGCTAACTCCCCTTAGGGACTTGAGGGCTTCTTGCCTAAATCAGCTTAGTACCTAGTAAGAATTACGTGATTCTGTTGGTCATGTGATTTGTTTCTATTGCAAAGCAAATTTTCCCATAAGAAATAATGTGAAGTCGGATGATTGGTACCACATCCCCAAAAATATTCATATAAAAATAATTATAATTTTAAGTAAGTTTTTTTTGTCCCTAATGCATCTGAAATACAATAGCAATGATTAGTACACAATATAAACCGAAAATAAAACAATTTTTTTTCAAGGCTGCGACTGACACACAGATTTATTTGGGATCTTTTTACAATTAAACCAGTGAGAATCACCTAACTCCAAGCACACATTTTTGGTCTTTAAAGTGACAAAAGGAAGAAAAAGCCCCAACCCCTCCACACCCCACATCTGTTTTCTTTACTTGGTGATGACACCATGGAGCACTAAGTGGGTCTGGGTGTCTGCAAGGAGAAGGCCCTGATGGGCAGGGGCTGGAGTGGAAGACCAGATCATGCGGATGGGGCAGCAGCAGGGGTGGGGGAGGGAGGCAGGGGAGGGCAGCCAAGAGGGCCCAGGCCAAGGCCTGTGAGCAAGGGGGAGAGGCCCAAAGACAAGGGAGGGGGCATCCTCTTTAAAGCAGCAGCAGCAACGTGTTCGGGCGGGTCCCCTTCCTGCCTGTGGCATCGAGCTCTCTGCACCATTTCCCCTGGTCCAGGCCAAGGTTATTGCTTGGAAGGTCTCCTTCCATGAGAACATCTGGGATTTCAACATCAGGAGTGTTCTCTCTTATGCTATTTTCACTAAAAGTAAGACTAACACTATTGCCTTCACTTATTTTTTGTTTTTTAGAATCACTTTCATGTTTTGACTCACTGGTTTTTTTTTCCAAGTCCAAACATGTTCGTACTGCGAATTTTTGTTTGTCCTACAAGACAAATTTTGCAAAAAATTTTTCCTAATCCAGCAAAGCGTAGGTAAACCAGGTTACTCTTAAACTGAGGTTCTACTGTACTTACAAACAAAGATGTAATCAAGCTTTCCCACCTAGCCCCACCTGAGGCCTATTGAATGGGTGGGGAACATCTGTGATCACATTAATACTACAGCTAGGAAACTGGCAAGTTCTATCCTTCAAGCATATAGACACAGAACATCCAGAAAAGTGTATTTCTAGAAGACAGGCAAGGCAAGAATAAAGAGTAAGGAGATAGCATATAGTAGAAGAGGGCATGACTAGAAAATAGACAGCCAGTTGAACAGAAAACAGACTGGGCCAGAAAAACTAGAGGGCTTTTTTTTTCTTTTTATTAAATACAAATAAACTTTTTTTTTGAAAGAAGCTATTGGAGACCTTGGAATAAACTATTTCAACAGAGTGAAGAGGGACAGAAACTAGATTATTTGGGGTTGAAGAATGTGTGAGTAGTGAAGCATGTGAAGCAACGATTGTAGGCTCATTTTAGCACTGAAGAGAAAAGATTTAAGATTATGGGAAGACTTGTCTGGCAGTAGCATTTTTAATCCCCCTCCCCCACAATGTGTTACCTGAACATGTTTTAGGCTGGAAAAAAGGAGATAGTAGAGAGAAACATATTACAGATGAGGAGGTGAGGGGGGTGGAGGAGGAGATCAACTTTTTAAGGGACAAGAGGAGAAGAATGGGTACTAGTAGTCTTAGCAAAAAGGAGAACTATCACATTTATGGAGACTTAAGGGAAGGAGGAAGGGACGGATGAGGACACAGAATGGTTCTGTAGTATGAAGAAGAAATGAGGGAACCTGCCACGTGAAGCTTCAATCTTCTCAGCAAAGTAAGAGCCAAAGTTACCAGAGAGAAAGGAAGGTGAAGATGAAGTTAAGAGGTTGAGAAGAGCAGAGATCTGTAATAGTCATCATTGGGAGTGTGACAGAGAGCTAATCCAAAAATAAAAAAAAATGTGCCAGTAAGGACCTAGCATAAGTTAGCACCAATTTTCAGTGGATCCAGTTGGCAGTTTTGTGACTTTCTCCAGCAACACTTGGCAGCTTAGGAGTAGGAGCAAAAAAAGGCAGATGGTCGGGGTTATACAGATTTGAAGATAGGTAGAGTAGGAACAAATAGGGATGATGCAGGGGATTCAGAAGAGGGGAACACTGTAAGCCAGAAACTGAAGTCATTGAGGAAGATAGGAGTGTCTATGACTATGTCTATGTGTACATATATGTTTGTGCATATGTATATGTATACACACATATTTCCATTGCAATAAAAAGTAAGGCTGCTAATGGTATGTGTGCCTAATACAGAGCTTTGCACAAAATAAGCATGCAAGGATGTTGACTATTCTACTTTCCATGTTTTTAATTACGGCCGTAAAACTGAGTGTTCTAATAGCTATTTCTACAGGCACATACAGAGTCAGTCTTTTGGTAAGAGGCAATGGCTGCATCTTTCCCTCTTGGCATTCTTTGACCTGGCTAATGGTGCCTCTGGTTAAAATTCACATTACTTAGGCATATGAGCTTTTTAATTTAATGAGTTTTTTAAGAAATTAAAATTTTTATTGGTATTTTTTCTATATTATGTGTAATTTGATCTTTACAATCGAGGTAGGCAGAACTAATATTCTTTTGCTCGTTTGACAAAATCAATTAATCTACAATCATGATTAAGCACCTACTATGTGCCAAGCAATGTGGAGGATCCAAAGACAAAAATGAATCAGCCCCTGCTTTTTTAGGAACTTCTATTCCAGAAGATAAGGAAAATGTGATACAAGAACCAAAGCTATCCAAGAGAAAGGGAGCGACACAGACTGACCAGGAAGTTGAACCCAGGTTTTCTGACTGCAAGAACCGTGTTCTTTACATTATTCCATGTTTCTTCATCACTGTCTGTTTGCTAGTTGCTCTCCAGATTTTAAAAGCTATATCACTTTCTGATCTGTCTTTCCATATCCTTCTTGCTCGTCTTCCACAGTCATCTTAACTTGAGATTCTTATCCCTCAGTGCCTTAAACACACTGCTCTTCTTCTCCGTCCTCAGGTGACCAATCCTTTATTAGAAATATTATGAAAATCAATCCTGTTTCAGTCCATCAAAAGTTTATGTTCTATAAGAGGGTTTGAGAGAAACTTCTCTATTATATATAATATGAAAAAAAATGTCAGTGGAAATAAAATAGCTCATACATCTAAATGATTTAAATTAAGTAAAATAAAATTTTCGACTCTTTTGAATTAGGTCATTAAAGCAATAGCCAAGTACAAGTACAGTATTAATGAGCAATATCACAAGAACAGTATTAATTTTGCATCTCCTGACATAAAAATTTAAAACATGCAATTTTAACTTAGCTTTAGGTAATATTTTGCATTCACTTGACTTTTATTTTTGAAGCTCCAAAATGAGATTTTTTAAAAGTTAAAGACAAAAGCTGAGGCATTATGACATCATATAAGTTTATTCTACTCATCTTCCTGAGTATTATATTCTGGATTCAGAACCCAAACTAGGCCTAACATAATGTTAGTTCAGTTTAATTCAATTCAATTTAATAAACATTTAATAAGCATCACTGTGTGCAAAGGGACAAATTTGAAATTGTATGTTTGGCTCTTTGTTGCTGTTACATTGTTGTTCAGTTGCTTCAGTCATGTCTGAGTCTTTATGACCCCATTTTGGGTTTTCTTGGCAAAGATACCAGAGTGGTTTGCCATTTCCTTCTCCAGCTCATTTTACAATGAGGAAACTGAGGCAAACAGGATTATATGACTTGCCCAGCGTTACAAGCTAGTAAGTATCTGAGGCCAGATGTGAACTCACAAAGATGAATCTTCCTGACTCCAGGCCTGACACTCCGTCACCTAGCTGCCCTATCCTGGCTCCTAGTACATGCTTAAGAAATGTTTATTTGAATTAGTATTTCACAATTTCAAGACAGTAAAAGACATAAAAACACACCTTGCCATTTTAATAAAACTGATAATTTCATATTTAGAGAAAAAAATTTATGAAATTCTAGAGTTGGAAGGAACTCAAGAGGTCAATCAAAATAACCTTTTTTACCTACTAGATAGCTCTATAACATCCCTGGTGAATTGTTATCCAGATTCTCTACTTGACCAACTCCAATGTCAGGTAATTCATGACCTTCCAAGGCATACCATTCCATTCCTTTTTTTTTTTTAAAGAGGAGATTAACTGTTAGAAAGTTTTTCTTTCCATTGAACAGAATTCTATTTCCCTGTAACTTCCATTCATTGGTCCTAGTTCTGTCTTCTCTGGAGTCTGGAGTGAAACAGGATACTTCTAATCTCTCCTCTTCAAAACAGCCTTTCATATGCTTCAAAACAGTGATCAAGTCTCCATCCTCAAGTTTTCATTTCTTTAGGCTTAATTTACTTGATTCTTTTAATTGATCTGCATATGACAAATACTTCATCGACCAACATCCTCTCTTTGGACGTGCTCCAGTTTATCAATGTCCCTCCCAAATTGTAGCACCACGATACTCCAGACTTTCTAACCAGTGCAGAGCATAATAGGACTATAGCTTATGTAATTATGGATAATATACATCACTTAGTGTAGTGTTAGATTGAATTAACTTTTTCGACTGTTTGTCACTGAGGACTCGTGAGGAGCTTTGGACCAACTGAAATCTCTAGGTTGTTTTTTTTTTTCATACTGACCATTGCTAAGAGGTAGCATGGCCCCACGGATAGATAACTGGCCTTGGAGCCAGAGGGACACAGGTTCCATTTCTGACACGTACTGGCTGTGAGACTCTGGCCAACTCACTCAGCCTCTTACTACCATAGATAACTCTCCAAAACTGTGCCAATTTGTCTTGGTAGAGGGCGTTTCCTCATTTGGCAGTTCCCAATACCAGTGAAACTGCAGGTCCAAATCTTACCTCTATCAGCTATCTAGCCACATTGCCCCCACCCTGTATTTAGACATGTCCATCCATCCATCCATCTCTCTATCTCTCTATCTCTCTATCTCTCTATCTATCTATCTGTCTGTCTGTCTGTCTGTCTATCTATCTATCTATCTATCTATCTATCTTTCTATGTATAATTCAATTAAATACTTATTAAGTATTTGCTAAGTGGAATCTCTTTTCCTAGGTGCTAGAGATACAAAGATGAGAGATGATATAGTCCTTGCCCATGGTAAAATAAACTATTATTGGACTTTATATCCATCATTACTGAATTTCATCTTGTTAGGTTTGGCCCTATCAAGAGCTTTGTGGACTTTTATTTTTTCATACCTTCATATCATTTGCACATTTGGTAGAATTATATTTTCTTTTTTTTATCCTAGTTACTAATAAAATTGTCAAACAAATAGGGCCAAGGACATAGAAATTTAATAGATACTTCCCTCTCTGTTCACTTTAATCAACATTGTTTAACCTTGGTCCTTCTGGTGTATCTCCATGACAAGTCCAAGAGAGAAACAACGAACAATATCCATAAGTTAACAGGTACTCACTGGGGGCCTGGAGAGGGGGGAAGTATGCAATTTCTCCCCACCTTTATTACAGAAAGGGGTCTGTGGGTGAGATTCTAGCCCTTTTCAGAATCCAGATGTGTGACAGGGCTACTGGAATTCTTAATGCAACTCCTATGACCCTTAGCTACTCTGGGGGAATTCAAATTCTATCTCCTGTACCTCTGAGCTATAGAAAGTTTTTGAGGATTGTGTGAAAAGGGTGAAGAGTTCAGATTCCCCATTTGTTTCCTTGTGATTCTATGAACCAGTATTCACCCTGAAGTCCCCTACCTAGGATTTGGAGATTTTGGACTCAATTCTAGGAATCTCGTTTTTCCACTGGGGAAATTTTGGTCAGGAAAATGTTCATTAGGGAACAACAGCCACATCCTTTAATCATGCAATCAAATTACCCACCTGCAAACTATGATCGTGAGGTATATCAGTATAATTTGTCCACAAAACATTTGAAACTCCCATATGACTTAGAAATCAAGGAAAGACCACTTTTTTTCCTTTTGTAACTGACAGTTGGACATTAGACAAATACAAAGTGAATGTTTAAAACAAAACATCTTTGAGCAAAGACAGAATCTGATGTCTCAGACAGAATTTTGTTTAAGTTGTGTGTGAGAGAAAAAAACAGTAGGCAAGATTGGTGGTTTGATTGTATGGTGTTCCCCAACAAGAGAAGGCAAATATTGTATCTGATTTTTTTAAAGGATGTCTTATTTTCATTGTCATCTAATCATGCAGTGAAAGATTGCTTGTCATAGCCTACAGCACTGTCAGTCACAAAAGAGCAAAGTTAAGTTTTCTATGGAAAACGAAATTCTCAATTTCCTGATCTTTGCAATTCAGAACAAAAAAAAACATAATGAGAAAGCTGATCTTGTGAACAGGTTAACTGATTGTGGGTTTGCTCTGTGTTTTACAAGGTTCTTTACCATAAACACCACAAACACTTCAAGAGGAAACAGCATTGCTAACCCTGTCAATTGACAACATCCCTGCTTCCTATTTGAGGTTAAGGGTTAGAGGTAAGAGTTGTTAGTATTGACCTAGAGATCCTTTGGAGATCCATTGGAGAGTTAAAGTAGCAGACTTATTTGCAACCAATTAGGGAGAAGGAGACAGGACCTCATGTAGTCAGATCACATCCCCAGGATCCTTGAGGAAAAGTACTGTCTTACTTTTGAATAGCAATAATAATGATAGCTTACATTTATATTGCACTTACCATGTGCCAGACACTGTGCTATGTGCTTTACAAATACCATTTCATATGATCCTCATAACAACCATGTAAAGTAGGTGCTATTTTCACCTCCATTTTACAGCTGAGGAAACTGATGCAGACAAAGGTTATACAACTTGTCCAGGGTCACATAGCCAGTAGGTGCCTGGGGCCAGATTGGGACTCAGTTCTTCCTGCCTCCAGGCCTGTCATTCTATCAATTGTGCCACCCAGCTGCCTCTTTGTATCTCCAGTAGTTAGCATGGTACCTGATATATAAGTGCTTAATAAATTATTTTTTTTATTCATTCATTCATTCATTTTTAGATACTACTTTTTAAGAAGGACAATGAAGAACTAGACTATGTTCAGAGGAAGCTGAAGGGTCCAGAGACAATATCATTTAAGGACTTGGGGAATCTAACCTATGATTTTATTGGTATAAGGAGCTCTTTATGAGGAACTATATCTATCAATACAGATAGGCACCTTCTCTGCAATGTAGTCTTATAGAGTGTCCTCAGATACAGAGAGACTAAGTGACCTTTCCAAGGTCACACAACCAGTGTGTTTCAGAGGAGGGACAGGAAGCCAGGGCTTCCTCTTTTGGGAGCCAATTTTCTATCTTCTCTGCTACACTGCCTCACTTACAAGGATTAGTTGAAGAAAATGGGGAAGTTTGGCACGGAGAAGGGTCGAGTTAGAGTGAACTATGACCCTTAACTAGCTAAAAGGTTGACAGAAGAATTAGAATTATCCTGGGTATCCCCAGAGGGCAAAAGTAAGGCTGATGGGTAGAAGTACTGAGGAAGCAATTTTGTGGGTTTTCTATCTAGAAAATTATATTCAAGAAGAGAAAAAGGGATTGGGTCCTATCAGAATACGGTGAAAGAGATTCTCTCATTGAGTAGGAAACTAGACTTCATCCCATCCAACTAACTACCAAGATACGAAAACGTCACATCTTGACATCTCTCCTGCTGATGTACGTGTACACACACACATATGTGTATATATGTATATACATGTGTACATGTACATGTGTGTATATGTATACATGCGTATATATACATGTGTATCTCTATCTATCTCTATCTATCTATCTATCTATCTATCTATCTATCTATCTCTGTGCCTCACCAGGAACAATGATCAATCAAATTTGCATTCCAGAGACCCTCTCCTCCTCCCAATGGTGGGGAGGGCAAGGGTTTGTGGGTTAATTAGCTGTAGATTTGTCCTAGGGCAGAGCGTCTTGGATTGGATGATGAAGAAATCAATCCTCACATTACTCCTCTATAACTACCTGGCCCCAAACCATGGTTTATCCTTTCTTGCCATCTAGGTCTTGCCACCATTGCTTGTACCTGCAACTTTAAGTTTCTGTCTTAGGGAATAATAATCAAGCTATGACCATGGTTACTGAAAAAGAAGTGACAACCTACTTCCCTTTCCATTAACCATTTCTACCACTACGTAGACCAGTAGTTCTTAAGCTGGGGCCTGTGAACTGCATGTACACACATATGTATATGTATGTATTATATATACACATACATATAATACATATGTATGTACATACGTAGCTCTATTTCAATAAAATTGGTTTCCTTTGTAATCCTATACATTTTATTTTATGCCTTTAAAAAACGTAATTGTAAGGAGTCTATATGCTCTATGAGACTGCCAAAGAGGTCTACAACATGCTCTCTTTCTCTCTCTCTCTCTCATACACACACACACACACACACACACACACACACACACACACAGAAGGTTGAGAGCCTCTGGCCCAGACCAAACTCCCTTCCTTCACTATTGTTTCCTAATATGTGTAATATTGATCTGGTGAGATAAAAGATCCTTAAGCAGAAGCGGTGGGGTGGGGTGGTGGTGGTGGTATGTCACTTTTATATTTGTACCCCCTGAGGCTAGCACAATACTTGACATATAGTAAGTTCTTAATAAATGTTTTTGGTTGAAGAATTGACTAAGGCTCCATCCAGTGCTAAGATTCTAGAAATTTCTTTTACTGGAAAAGACAAGAAATATTAAGAAGTGGCCAGAGTAAACCTTGGGAATGGACTTCAGTGGTTATCTAATATGACAGGCATGTCTGAATAAGAAAACTCTTTATGAAAGACACTCCCCCGCAAAAAAAAGTCTCACTATAGGCCTAGCTCTACAAATGGATAAACCAACAGTGAAGCTCTGAAAGAAGAAAGACTCTATAAAAATTCAGAAAGGTCGCAAGACATTGAAAAAGTGTTGTACTATGAAGGAAAATGAAAGAAAAATGCCTAAGGAAAGAGAAAATTCCACAATCTCAGAGATCAAAGAACAACTGAAATTCCAGAACAGTTGAAAAGAGAAATAAATATTTAAAAAATAAAATGTAAATCATGTCAGAAACCAGAGCTCTCAGAGGAAAATTAATGACAATAAACCATAAGATAGCTAACATAAAAACATACAATGAAAAATCTTTCCAAATAAGTACTGGTATGGGAAAAGAGTATGATATATTTGGAATTTTAAAATACAGAAATAGTAGAACACTTGGCAGAAGAGAAGCCAAAGTTAATCACTTTGAGTGAGTACGTGGATTCCTAGACAAGCCAACATGCTAAAGTTACAATACCTTGAAGAAAGGATGGAAAGGTAGCTTAAAGATGATAGATATCTTGGGGGAACTTATTTTAAGAATTTGAATATCATAATATAGGAAATGATACAAGAAAGCTGTCTGGAGTATTTGAATACAGAGATAAAACCCTGAATGACCCAATCGATAGACTGCCAACCAAGAAAAGCCCCATGGCCGAAGCTCCAAGGCACATGGTTGTTTTGGTGCCCATTTGCAAAGAAACACATTCTGCAAGTGGTAAGGAGAAAGATCCATTCAAGTAACCCAGGATTATTCCATAGTCATGAATAATACACTAGTATAGAGACATAGCTTGGAGATGTTATAGGTTTAGTTCTAGACCACCACAATAAAGCAAAAATTGTAATAAAGCTAGTCACATCAAGTTTTTGGTTTCCCAGTAAATATAAAAATTACATTTACACTATACTATGGTCTATTAAGTATGAAAAGTAGCATTATGTCTAAAAAGGCAATGTATATACTTTAATGAAAAATACTTTATTGGTAAAAAAAATACTAACCATCATCTGAACCTTCAACGATTTGTAATCTTTTTGCCGGTAGAGGGTCTTGCCTCAATGTTGATGGCTGCTAACTGATCGGAACAGTGGTTGCTGAATGTTGGGGTAATTGTGGCAATTTCTTAAAATAAGACAATGAAGTTTGCCACATCAATTGACTCTTCCTTTCAAGAAAGAGTTATCTATAGCATGAAAAGCTATTTGATAGCATTTTACCCACAGTAGAACTTCTTTCAAAATTGGAATCAATTCTCTCAAACCCTATTGCTGCCTTATCAACTAAGTATATGTAATATTTTTCAATATTGTTGTGTCTCAGGGAATAGAGAGGCCCAAGGAGAGGGAAAGAGATGGGGGATTGGCCAGTTGGTGGAGCAGTCAGAATACACGCAACATTTATCAATTATATTTGCTATCTTATATGGGCATAGTTCATGGCACCCCAAAACAATTACAACAGTAATATCAAAGATCACTGATCACAGATCACCATAACAGATATAATGAGAATAATGGAAAAGTTTCAAATATTGTGAGAAATTATCAAAATGTGACACAGAGACACAATGTGAGAATGTGCTGTTGGAAACGTGGTGCTGACACGCTCGCGTTATTACGTAGGGTTGCCACAAACCTTCAATTTGTTAAAAAAAAAATCTGAGAAGTGCAGTAAAGTGAAGCACAATAAAATGAGGGATGCCTGTATTCCACAAAGCAATGGAGCTCAAAATGTATCTCAAAATAACATCCTTCAAAGCTGAGCTTAACCATAAACATAAAAAGATAAGCACTTGACAAAAGTCATGCATTTGAAGCGTGTCTGCCAGAAAAAGGCCTCAAAAATGAGCAGAATATTTCACTTGTAAACACCCCAAATAGCAGTACTGCAAGAAGGGACCCTGGGTAAGTCACTTAACCCTATCTGCCTCAATTTCTCATCTGTAAAATGAGTTGGAGAAGGAAATGGCAAACCACTCAAGTATCTTTACCAAGAAAACCTCAAATGGGGTCACAAAGACTTGGATGTGACTGAAAACTACTCAACAACTAGAAGGGAGTAAGCAGAGAAAGATAATTATAAACAAATATCAATGAATATTGATGGAAAAATTTTCAAATAAAATCTTAGAAAAAAATTCAAGAAAATATTCACTATGACCATGTCGGATTTATGACATAGGTGTAAGGATGGTTCAATGTTAGGAAAACGATTAACCTAATTATCTTAAAAACAAATACAACTATAAGATCATTAATTAGATCATGACACAAACCTAGGTCTCAATTCAGATATATGAACATTTCTTCCTTTTGAAGGAGTACATTATTATTAAGACAAGTCCAAAAAGTATCAGCTGCTCCGCTTTTGGCATAGAAGATTCCACCTGATGTCTGGATATTTGTTTTTCATACTTTCTGAAAGCAAGATCTTCAGCTCTTTTTTATTTTCTTACTTAATAGATTTTTTAAAAGCTTTATCGATTTCTTTTATTTTCATGTCAGTTCTGGATACAGCCATCCCTCACCCCCTAATGAATCTTCCCTTGTGTCAAAGAAAAACAGTTAAGTAAAATCTACCTCTGCTTGACTATCGAGTTTAAGAAATATCTCTTTCATCTCATGAACTCAATGTTAACCCTATCTAAACTTTATAATTTAATAAACTTTGATTTTATCCCCTCTCAGCCTTTATCTTTCCAGCCTGAAAATTTTCCGTCCTCTAAGTATGGCCTCACATGGAAGCCCCTCCATCACCGTAATCAACTTCATTGCCCTTCTCTGGGCCTTCTCCAGTGCTGCTAGCAATGAGAAAAGGGAGGCATGTTAAGGTGAATTATTCCCAGAAGTTGTTCAGTGAATCACTGCCCTAACTAGGAACAAAATCCAGGTCTTTCAATTGCCACTTAATTTTTCCAAACAACAGATAAAATTGTTATACCCTAAACTCTCTGTTACTGGTTTTCTTCTAAATAAACATTCTGTTGGCTCAATTGGCAATATCCTTTTCTTGTGAGATCCAAGTCAAAACTCAAATGTTGGTGTCCTAAGCTTTTAAAAAGAGAGAGAAATTTCATTGTTAGCCCTGTTAAAGAGGGAAAGAGTTTCTGTAGTTGAAAAAAAACACAGTAATCTTTGAGGGTTAGCCCTGAAGAACAAAAGTATATATAAATACATTTTCTTCATAATACATGATGTTCAGGGTACTCTGTATCTAATAGGCTAAGGATTTTTCCTTCTCTAACTTTCCTCCAAACCTGGGCATCACAGATTAGCCCCAGGGGAGCAGGAAGGGGGTACTGTCAGAAGCATTCAGAGCAGGGACAAGGAGAAGTGGAGATTCTTATGGACAGTAAAATACTTGAACTTTCCCCTATTACCATGGGAGGGGATGGAGGGGGGAAGCATTTATTAAGTGCCTGCTATGTGCCAGGCACTGTGTTAAGTGTTTTATAAATATCTCATTTTATCCTCACAACAACTTGGGCGGGGGGCGGGGGGGGGGATAGGTACCATTACTATCGCCATTTTACAGTTTAGGAAACTGAGGCAAACAGAGGTTAAGTGACTTACCCAGAGTCACAGAATTAGCAAATGTCTGAGGCCAAACTTGAACTCAGGTCTTCCTGCCTCCGGGGTGGGGTGGAGTGTGTGTGTGTGTGTGTGTGTGCTTTATCTACTGCTTTGCCTAGCTGTCATGTGAATCCTATAGTAGTGAACCAAAGAGAGGTGGGGTCACCAGAAAAGGAGTGGCAATGGCTTAGAGATCTAAAAGGTAAGACTTTGAGATATATAGATGGGGGACCCCAGAAGTAGGTATACAATAAACATCAAAATTATGAAATCCTATTAGATAAGCTACCTAATTTGAAGCTACAGCACGCCCACACATTAATCATTCTGCAATCACCGTTTATAGAAATGCCTGTTTTCCTGTCATCCTCCACAACAACCCACTCCTCCTTTCTCTTAAAAGATGCAAAGTTTTCTATTTTCCTCATAACTATGTTTCCCCCTCCCACCTCCACCTCCAAACCCCCTACCTAGCTTTTGGTCTTACTGCACACTTACATTTGGTATGGCACAGTTTTTAACAACATTGTGTTTTGCTTGGTCCTTTTTTAAAAACTTTTTTTGGAGAATTTTGTATAGGCAAAGACAGACCTGATGTGCCTCCAAGTGCTAATGCATTAGCAGGTTTGAAAATGCTAATAAGTCTGTGAAAAGCATAGTTAGTTAAAAGTAGTGAGCATTGGGGTTGGGGGGAAGGATAGGTGGTAGAAGCAAATTTTGCGAAGATGAGAGAAGTGATTCAAAAACTGACTGTGGTTTAATCTTGCATATGGGAATTTCATGATAGAAGGGAGAGAAGTATTTAAGATGGATCTGGGGAGGCCCAAGTCAACACTTTTTCCAAAATGATCAAAAACCCTGTAGGTCTATTAAACTAGCCTCATAGAAAACTGTCATCACACAGAAAAAGAATAGGGATCACAAGGGTGTGAAACATATTTTCTGTTCACTTTGATGAGGTGTTAACTTCAAAGGCTAAGAAAACATATTTAAATATTATTAAACATGTCAGGGTGCAGAATGAAACTGGGTTTGGGTTAGCAAGAACTTTTTTTCCTTTTTTTTTTTTAAACAGCCATACTGCTATGTGGTGCCTTGAAATCTGGCAGCAAATTTCAACCTATTGCAGATCAGGAAGAACGGAATGTGAGGTCTTGCCAGCCCTGTCCGTGCTTCAAGGGAGTGTTTCCCAGACATATATTCCACGCTTCATCCAGAGTGATGATTCTGTCACCAGAATGAAGTAGTCCCTTGCAAAAGCAGTCACTTTCTTTAAGACAAGAACAAGAGTTTAAATAGTGATTATCGTGTTGAGGAACCACAAAAGATTCCTGTCTGTGTTATTATTTCATACGTATTCACCATCTCCCTATGACAAAAATAAAGGGTAGATAGTGTTAACCCTAGGCACCTAAGTGGCTCAGTGGATAGAGCTCTGGGCCTGGAGTCAGAAGGATTCATCATCCTGAGTCCAAATGGCCCCAGGCTGTGTGACTCTGAGGAAGTCACTTAACCCAGTTTGCCTCAGTTTCCTCATTTGTAAAATGAGCTGAAGAACGAAATGGCAAACCATTCCAGCATCTCCACTAAGAAAATCCCAAATGGGGTCAAGAAGAGTTACACACAATTGAAAAACAACTAAACAACAACAAAGTTGTTAACCTTCTTTTTGTTTTTTTAATTGGGATAAGCTGGCTGGAATAAAGACTTGAACAAGATCACATCCACTTGTATTTTAGAGCTAAATTCTTGCAGCATAGGCCATTTGATCAACTTTATAACACATGATTAATATAATGGGACCATACCTGTGATTTCGTTAGCACAAGCAATTATACCAACTGTGGAGACACTCTCTTCAGCAATGCAGGTCAGCAGCACAACTGCAATTTATATTCTCAGAGCATTGCCTGGGCCACTAAGAATTTAAGTGATTTGCTTAGCTGAAGGGGAACATTAGGGGTCATTTAGTCTAACCGCACAATTTTACAGAAGAGAAACTGAGGCCCAGAGTCATTAAATGTGCTATGATTCCATGTTTTTTTTTGTTTTCCAAAGGTTTTTTTTTCCCCAATTATACCATGTTAGAGGTAGCATTCAAACCCAGGTCTTCCTAGCTTAAAGGTCAGCTCTCTATCCATTACACTATACTGTGTCCCCTATAACTTATAGTTGACCGGTTAGTGCAGTTCCACAGATGATTTATTATTGTAATCTCTTTCCTGAACTGAAGGCAGTACATGGGCACATATCCACCTATGCTGATCATGTCCCCCTGAGTGTAGTGAAACAGACACTTTGCCTGCCCATCTCAGTTATTCAGAAGTCACCGCATGGATGATGTATATGCTACTGATCTAGTTAGCTCTGGCATTCTATAATTCTGCTATAGCAATGCTGTTTGTGGGCTTAGTTTCAAAGTCTGTACTGGCTGGGTCCCCAAATGAGCAAGTCAGGATGGTAACAGAAATTCTGAGTTTGAATGTAACTATTATTTCAGGCAAGGCTTGAACTGACTGCCTTGTGAGGGGGGCCTAAGGTGTTTAAAAGACCCTGGGAATTGTATTACTTCTCAGCTAGGGAGGAGAGGAAGCTATAGTAGGATTGGACTTGGAAGACAGAATTTTCCAGTATAGCAATAGTTTTGAAATCTCTTTGAAGAATTATGTGCAGAGAAGATTGGAGAGAGTAAGCAGCAACAGCAGCAGCAGATGGAGGTCACTTTCCAGAAGACTAACTGTAGGCTTTGTTTTGACTGGAGTCTTTCCCTTTCCTTGGCTCACTGAGAGAATTCAGTTCCAATTCTGCATTTTCTGTGTCTCTTTCCTAGTTGAGAAGGAATACAACTCCCAGGGTCTTTAGAACCTACAAGGCAGATAGATGGTCCAAGTGTTACCTGAATGAAAGTCACACAAGGCTTAAGGCATTGACTTCTAGATTTACCTTCCAACATTTGAGTCATCTTTGACTCCACACCAATGGCGTCAGGCTCAAATAGAAATGCGGGCCACAAACTTTTACATAAGGATCCTTGTGGGCTGCATATTGACTTAGAAAACCACACGTATTTTTATATTTCTTTTATTTATTTATTCATTTTAAATATTTTCCAATTACATTTTAATCTGGTTGGCCATATGTGGACTGTGGGCCACATGTTTGACATCTGTGCTCTATACTGTCTTTCACCCCCACATCCAATCAACTGTCAAAATTATGCTAATTTCTTCTGTGTGACTTTACCTCTTAGATCTCCAGGCAACTCCAAGAGACTAAAATGCAAACAAGTGGCTGATATACATTGATGAAAGGATTTTCCACACCAGGACTTCCCCTACACTAATGAAATAACAAGTATTCCTCTTTGCCATTTGGCTTACTGATACTCATACTACCTACTTCAGAGTAGCTTTGAGGACAGCCATTCTTAAACCTTAAAGTGCTGTAAAATATGCTATTTTTATCATTATCATCATTAATATTGTTGTGTGCATAAACGTATCAGTACAGATAGCCAGTCACACATTATGAAAATCATTATTTCAGATATGCAGAACTCTTCCTTTCGCTTTCCTCATATGGAGGTTTGTCTGCTAGTTGGTGTGATTTTCATCATTTTATCCTTTTAAGTAAAAAGTCCCAACTGACTTCCTCTACTCTTGAGCTTTTGACTCCTTGCCCTATCACCACTCATCCTTTTCCAAACCCAAATCCCGTATCATTCCAACCATCTGCCTTCTCTGTTCCTACGTGCATGCCGATGAACACAGATGGAGGAAGTCGTGTAACTGTGCTGCCTGGGTCCACTACAGATTGATGCTATATAGCCCCAGACTGATGCTTTTTCTCAATCCTCTTATAGTTCAGTAATTAACTATAACTGACACCCTTCAGCATCGGTTCCAAGCCTTATCTTATATCTGAAGTCCCCTGTATTACTCCTTTTCCCTCCCTCTCAGCAAGAATCTCACCAAAGAATTCATTGGAAAATATTTATATTTATATTATATATAAATATATAAATAATAGTATGTAATATAAATATAAATGTTTATATTTATATTATATATAAATATATAATATATTATATAATATAAATATAAATATTTATATTATATATAAATATATGATATATTATATAATATAAATATTTATATTATGTATAAATATAAATAATATATTATATTATATAAATTTAAATATTTGTATTTACATTAGTTAGTGTCCCTTATGACTAGGATGCACTCCTTCCTCACCCCCACCTTTTAGGATCTCCAGTCTCCTTTAAACTCAGATAAACCACTTTATCTTGGTTCCCACAGTTGGTAGTAACCCCCTCCCACCTCCATTAGCTTATATTTTAAAGTATATTTTATAAATAAATACATAATATATTTCATATATTACATACTTATAATTTATGTTTGTAATAAATGTATTTTATAATATATTTCCTGTATTATATATTTATAATAAATATATTTTCTAATATATATTTCAATATGCCTTTATTTGTATATTTTATCTCCCACATAGAATGTAAGCCCCTTGAGGAAAGGGACTCTGCTTCATTTTGTCTTTGTAATTCCAGCTCTGAGCACTGTGTCTTGAACACAGTGGCTACTTACTAAATGTTTGATTTATTACAAGTTCCCTCTTCTGTTCGATTCTACTCTTCAAATCGCCTCAGCATTACTCCTTACCCTCTCTCACTTTTCTCCAGCCTCAGAGAAAGAGGTGTCCCTTTTCTTTGCAAATGTCGACACTTCAATTTGAGTCCTTGTTTTCAACCCATTCCAGCTGCTACAGCAGCTTGGCTTTTTGATCTTCCCTTCTCTCTCCCTGATTTACTGTCTCTTCCTATCCTCTGGTTCCTTCCCCACTTCTTAAAAACATGTTTGAATCTCCTCAAGCCTCCAAAATACCTCCACTGACTTAGCTTCACCTATTGTCCCTTCAGACTATTGTTTTGGTCTTTCTTTTCACAGCTGAATGCCTACAAACTGTCTCTGTCCACTGCCTCTTCTGTCTTCGTTGTGCCTCTTGAAAAATCTCCTTCAGTTTCCTCTATATATTCTAAGCAAATGAGAAGCAAGGTGAGACAGTGGAGAGTATTCACTTGGGAGTGAGAAGAACTGAGTTCAAATGTTGCCTCTATCACTGACTACCCATCCTTTAAAGTCTCAGGTTAAATGCTCCTTCCTTCACTAATTCTTAGCAAAGCCCTCCCCCAATAGTCAGCAGCAATAAACTTTTCCGCTTAGTCTTCACAGAGTCCCAAATACATTCATCTTTGTACCTTCCTCAGGAGAATGTTCAATACACAGTAGATACTCAATAATCATCTATGGAACTGGATTGTCAGATATAATCTTGTCTTATCATTATTAACTTATATGAGGGCAGTCTTTGTCAGCCCTAAGCACAGTGCTTTCCATGAAGATGTTTGTTCTCCTGGTCTGCGCTTTCGCTGGTATAGAAAACTTCCTCTTGATATGTGCTGCTTATGAAGGAGGTAGCTAAATGGTTAAATGGTTAGAATACTGGCTCTGGAGTCAAGAAGACGAGTTCAAATCCAACCTCAGACACTTACTAGTTGTGTGACCCTGGAAAAGTCACTAAAGCTATACTTTCCTGTTTCCACAATCTGGCTAGCAGCTTCTGTGGGGGTGTAAGATCCACCCACAGCCAGCACCCAGAAAGCTGCCAACAGCACAGGTTCTTTTGATCTGCTTAACTAAGGAAAGCAAGGTGAAGGCGTTGACAAGCTAACTTTAATTAAGCACACAAATATCATTCACTTAGCTCAGAGGAAAAAGCCAGCACCCCGAATTTCAGAATAAAATACAAACAAATTACAAACATCAACAGACAGACCTTGTCTGATTCAAATCCCAATACATAGTTACCAGAGTTCAACGAAGCCTCAGCATCCGGGTTTACAAGCTGGAGGGCTCCTTAGCTACAGCTGCCTGGAGTCTCCTCATCAACACCATCTCGAGAGCCCTGCACAAATTGCTCTGTCCTCCCTTCTTATAGGGCTTCAGACATCATCAAACGTCATCTGAATGACCAGAACGTAGGCTCTGGTGATTGGTTCTTGAGTTGGACACTCCCCTTAGGACCCTGGGAGGTTCACATCCGCATAGATTAAGTTAACACCTAATAGGGCATGGCTCTGGAGTTAGCACCTCCCCTTAGCCAGCCCCACCTTGGGCCCCACCCCAGTCACCAATCCACACTCACATAGGTTCCACACCTAATAGGGGTTTGGGCCTGGGGCTTAGCACCTAGTAAGGATTACTCAAAGAAAATAAAGGCCATTTTGCTTACCAACACACTGCCTTAGTTTCCTCACCTGTAAACCAGTAATAACCATAGCATCTGTCTCCCATTGTTGTGAGAATAAAGTGAGATATTATATGAAAAGCACTTGACAAAGTTTAAAGGGTTGTATAGATGTTAGCTATTGTTGTTATCCACAACTGTGCCACTTTTCTATTCGTGAATTCTGACATTCCTTTATTTCATCATAATCTTTTATCATTCTATCTTTCCTCCTCCCTTAGAACTTCTAGAGAAGAGGTAGCTCTTCTTTCTGGAGCAAACACCTCTACAATTAGACTGAATTCCATCCTCTTGTGTCTCCTCCAGGGTGGCTAGGTGGCGCTCCAGTGGATAGAGTTCTGGGCCTGGAGTCAGGAGGACTCATCTTCCTGAGTTCAAATCTGACCTCAGACACTTCCTAGCTGTAGGACCCTGGGCAAGTCAGTTAACCTTATTTGCCTCAGTTTCCTCATCTGTAAAGTGAGCCAGAGAAGGAAATGGCAAACCATTCTAGTATCTTTGCCAAGAAAGTTCCAAATGAGGTCATCAAGAATTGGGCATGACTGAAAAATGGCACGACAACGATACAACAGCAACAGTGTCTCCTCCAACAGATTTCTCTGGCTATCATCCCCTTTCTTTCTAATCTCCATTCTCTCCCTATATATGTGCTCTTCCCTCACTGCCTACAAAGATATCCCTGTCCCTATCAACCCAAACCAATAAGAACCTTCACTTGATCTGACCATCCCTGCTGGCTCTTGTCCAATACCTTTCTTTCTATTCTTGGCTCACCTCTTTGAGAGTGTCCTCCATACTCAGTGTCCCTACTTTCAAGCCCCCCACTTGCTTTTAAACCCTCAGCAATCAGTTTTCTAACTTTATTAGTCAACTGAGACTTGTCTCTCCAAAGTTAATAATGCTCTTTTAGTGGCCAAATCTAATGGCCTTTTTCAGTCTTCATCCTTCTTGACCCTTCTATAGCTTTTAACACTGTTGATCACCCTCTTTTGGAAACTCTCCCCTCTCTAGCTTTTCCCAACATTGCTCTCTCCCGGTACCTGTTTGACCACTAATTCTCAATATCCCTTACTGAATCTTCATCCTGATCATGCCTACGCACTGTAAGTATTTCCCCATTTCTCTGTGCTGGGCCTTCTTTTCTTCTCTCCCCACACTATCTCTACTAGTTATCTCATTGTCTTCTATGGTCTTACCTATCATCTCTTTGCAGGTGATTCACAGGTCTCTGTATCCAACCCTAGTCTCTGTACTGAAACACAGTCTTACACACACACACACACACACACACACACACACACACACACACAAACACACACACGCACATACCCCTCCTACTGATTTTTCCATATCGCTTACTAGTTGTCTAGTAACCATGCAAAACTGTACAATGTCCCAATGAGCAATGTCCCAAATAGAATTCATCTATTTCCTTTCCTCCCTTCAGCGCTCCCCACCTCCAACTTTCCTGTTATTGAGGGTACCACCGTTTTCCCAGTCCCTAAGCTTACATCCTTGGTGTTATCTTTAACCCCTCACTCTCAATACCATCACATATTCAGTCTATTGTCATATTTTGCCATTTCTACCTTCGCAACATCTGGATACAACTACTTACACAGACACCATCCTACCACAGACCATTGCCTTTCGACTGAATTATGGTAGCATTCCTCCAATTGCTCTCCTTGCCTCAAATCTCAGCCCAGCCCTTTCTCCCTACAGCTGCCAAAGTGATTTCCCTAAAGTTCAGGCCTGAGTGTGTCACCTGACTATTCCTGTCAGACTATCCCAGAAGTGCTATTTTTCAGAGACGTTGGGGCCCACGGCCAAAACTCAGCAGCATGGGGGACAAATTGCCTTACCTGCATTCATGCACCAACACTTTCATAGGAAATCAAGTTAAAATGAATGTGAGGCAACCTTAAAAGGAATGGAATTTATTTTTTAAATAAAGCATCATAGAATCTGAGGAGCTTGTTTTTAACCTGCCTTGCTTTTAATGACAATATGGCCAATCTAGGGCTTTGACTAGGAATTTTTACACAGAAGACAAGTATTACAAACCCCAATTACAAACACACAAGAGAAGTATTACAAACCCCAATTGGGTCAAGAAACATAATGTTGGGGCATTTGTCCCAATGGTCTATGAGATGGAACACTAGTATGTCAACCATTGCTGGTTTGGCTAACCAATGGTGGTGCAAATGGGGGAAGGAAGGTGGTGAGGAGAGCAGGGCGAGGGAGGCTCTTATTTTAACTAATTGTCCTCACTAAATAAGTTGCTGAAGTGCCACCACATTCACTAATATTAGGACCCTCTATATTTGGTTCCGTAGGTCAAAGTCCTAGTGATCCCACAGTATTTATCACTCTAAAACTCTCACATAATTCTCTTTCTATCATCTGCCAGACAAAGAAAGGTGCCCAGAGCAATGGCCCTGTTCACATTTGTGCTCACTCTTGGAGGACAGGATATCATGTCATCTACTAAGTTTCAGCACTTAGTACATTGCCTAGAACATAGTGGACACTTAATAAAGGCTTGTGACTTGACTCCCTGTTATCATCCTTCCTCATTTTAGTTATAAGCCCTAATATCAGAAGAAAGCACCCAAAGAAAGATCTTTTCACAAATCGTTGCAGTTTTTTTTCACTAGTCCCCATACAACTATCCCTTGAAATTTATTTTAACCCTTTAAGTACTGCAGAGGTAAGGTCCTAGCATTGCATGTATAAATCAAGTAGGGGAGAATGAATGGCTTCCTATAGCTAGCTTCCAGGCAAAGGTAATTTTCTTTCTTTCTTTCTTTTTTTTTGCAAAGTTAATTTTCAGAATAAACAGGCCTCCTGCCTCCTGAAATGTGAGACAGTTATTCTCTGAAACACATTTTTTTGTTATCTCATGGTGTAAACACACCATTTAGAGTGGAGCTTATCTGAGCTCTCCTCGTCATGCTTGGAGAACTTCAAACGTGCACTTCATTCAAGAAGGTGTGGCTTTTCTAATATTTCATATCTTCTTAGCGCAACTCAGAAAGGATTTTTGATACTTAATGATGAGAACTCTCCAAGTCTCATTCCCCTCCTCCCCATTCTCCTAGCATAACTTGTCAGAAGATTTATCTAGATTTTTCAGTGATCATAAGTATTCTTATGCTTAAGAAAAAACAAAACAGAAGCAGATGGCATTGTGGACATTTGGGGCTCTTAAGGTATGGACCAAGATAAAAAGTGATTTTTTAAAAATTGCAGTTCTTATCTTTTTAGGAGATATGTCAGTGTCATAAAGGGCAAGTATTGAAGACATTATATCCTAAGGTGTATGCTCTCATTCATCTCATTCATGACTAATTTCCTCTCTCTCTCTCTCTCCTTCCCTCCCTTTCTCCCTCTCACCCCTTCTTCTTCTTCTTCTTCTTCTTCTTCTTCTTCTTCTTCTTCTTCTTCTTCTTCTTCTTCTTCTTCTTCTTCTTCTTCTTCTTCTTCTTCTTTTCTCTGTCTCTCTCTGTCTCTCTGTCTCTCTGTCTCTCTGTCTCTGTCTCTCTCTGTCTCTCTGTCTCTCTCTCTCCCTCTCTCTCTCTCTCTCTCTCTCCTCTTTTCCTCCTCCCCCTCCCCGCCCATCAGTGCATTTAAGACTCAATCTTCCTATGGCAATAAAGTGAGGCAACACATTTTAAGAACACCATTCCTAATGTCTATGACTTGATCATCAGTGGTCCAGTTATTCATTTTAAGTGTTGCTGGCTGAATGTTAATAACAGATGTAAGTGCACCATCCGTAAAATAAGGGGAGGGAGGGGGAGTAATAGGACTAATGACTATAGTAATTAATTCCATAAATATTTATTGAGCTACTATGTACATGCTATCTCCTGTAGGAGCACTGTGAGACACGCATACGAATAAGACATCTTTATCCTTAAGACATTTATAAGCTAGTGTTCTTTGTATGTGTGTATATTTTTTTTTGTTTTGAAGAATACGCTTATACAGAGATACTAGTATACAGAGTGTTCAGGGATGTTCTGGTAAATGTTTAACAATCAGATCTCTGAGAAAAAATTGTCAACAACACACTTTTAACTTTAATCTGTATTGTTAACATTTTCTTCATCACTTTCTTAATAATAATAATAATCATAATAATAATAAACATTTCTATGGTACTGACTATGTGCCAAGTACTGTGCTAGGGGCTTTAAAAATGATTGTTATCTCATTTGACCCTCACAACAACCCTGGAAGGTAGATGCTATCATTTCCACCATTTTAACAGATGAGGAAACTGAGGCAAACAGAGGATAAGTGACTTCCCCAGGGTCACACAGTTAATAAATGTCTGAGGCCAGTCTTGAACTCAAGTCTTCCTGAATTCAGGCCTGGTACTCTGTCCACTGCACCACCTAGTCTGATTGTCTAGAATTAAAGTCTAAACAGTCAACAAGAGAAGAAATCAAGCCCTGATTTGTTTACTGATTTCCAAGGTCTGAATGCTCATATGGAAAATGTAACAATTGGCTCTCCTGAGAGGAATTTGAGTTCTTTCCAGCATCTCTTAGTGCACTAAGACTTTTGGGACACCATACATACATACATACATACATGCACACACATATATATACACACATACAATACACACACATACACAGACATATATACATATATATACATATATACACATATAGATATGTATATATATAGATATGTGTGTACATATGTGTATGTATGTATATATGTATGTATATGTATATATATACATACACACATATATGGCTGGTGGTTGCAAAACCCATGAAAATAGGAAGAATGCTAATGTTTATATAGCATTTAGTATGTGCCATGCACTGTGCACTTTACAATTATCATCTTATTTGATCCTCACAACAGCCCTAGGAGAGAGGTGCTATTATTATCTCCATTTTACAGATGAGGAAACTGAGGCAAGCAAGTTAAATGACTTGCCCAGGGTCACATGTGTGTCTGAGGTCAGATTTGAACTCAGGTCTTCATGACTCCAGGCCCCACACTCTATCACAGAAGAATCTTAGAATGCTTTTAAAAATTACTCTGGGAAAAGGGGTAATACGTAATCAATTTTAAATTTCGAACTAGTCCTTTTCATTATGCTTGAGTCTTATTTTACTAAAAGGCAAATTAAAAACCATCCTCTTAAAATGGCAACCCAATTTGAAAATCAACTGGAAACTGGACTCAGGGGGCAGGGGGTCTGCCAATTCAGCTTATTGTGTAGCAAAGCAGGCATACCACCTGACTATTTGGCTCAGTTCAGATTAGGCAATTAGTCCTTCATTATGTGAGTACCCAATTTACTTGTACATTTTAAAGTTGTAAAGTATAAAATGATTTTTTTCATTTCCCAATTACAAGTAATAAAAATTTAAGGGAATATAAAGCTTAACTTGTCCGTTAATTGAGGGGAAAGAGCCATGCTAAATCAGTCAAAAAGAGAGCGGTCACTGAAAAACTTTGATAGAAGAACTGCCAGAGGAGAGTGGGTATGCTATTTTAATTAGTATCTGTCAATGGGAAGAAAATGACAGAAAAAAATAATCCTGATTAATGAAATCATCAGCATAACTTGAAAGGAAAGGTGAAAATGAACATGTCTCCGCTGACACCACCTTGCCAATCTTTTACTTCGCATTTCGAGAATCCTCTTTCAGACCCCATCAGACCAAACTGTTCATCTGGCTCCTCAATTAACTTCAGGCATAATTAAATGCTTTCAAGGACCTGCCTCTACAAGGACTAAAGCTCTCTCTCAGTCAGCAAGAATGGGGTCTGCCTGCTTGCTTGGGGGGTGCAGACACAGCTTCCCAGCACGGAATAGGTTGAAGGGGAGAGAGGAGAGACACGGCCAACAATTGTCCAAGGTATTTCCCAAACCCTGTGTCTGTGGATCGGGGCTGCTATATGAGTTACCTCATAGCCTGGAGGGAACTGGGAACAATACAAATCTACACTGTAACAGCCTAGCTTGCAGCACTAAAGGAGAGGCTAAAATGCTCTAAATTATGGAAGGAAATCTTTTAAAGGAGTAGTTCTCGATGGATGAGGCACTAAGGAACGTAGCATGGTAGACTAGGAACCAGGCAGACCTCAGTTCTAAACTTATCCCAGACATTTATTAGATACTACTGTGTGATCCTGGGCAAACCGATAAGGCTTTCGGTCTTCTTATCTGTAAAATGGGCATGATAGCAGCACCTACTATACTTCACAGGGTTGCTATGAGGATCAAGCGAAGGAGCATATGTAAAATATTTTTAAAATCCTTAAAGTGTTATAGAAATTTTGTCATCATCATTATTAGATGGACCATTAAGCTTTATTGTAGGAGTCTTAATTCTATATACACCTATACAGACTGGATGTCACACACATATGAATTGCCATTTTAAAATGTATTTAGCTACTGTTATGATAAATACAATAAAAATTCACTTACAGGCATTTCTAAATACATAGTAAATTTTTGGATACCATACTTTTTTTCAACCAACAGATATTCATCATCCATCCAGCAATAAGCAGGGATTTATTAAACACCTACTGTATGCCAGGCACTGAGGATTGAAAGACATAGAAACAATCCCTGCTCTCAAATTGCTTAGTAGTCAGAATTACTTTATTATGTCTGCATTTCTTTATGTTATAGAGGCCTCCTATGCAAAATGATTGGAAGCAACTCAAGAATATTTTTTATTCTTAAAAAAAAAGGTCAAGAGAATTTTCAGTGAGTGACTTTTCTTTGAAGTAAATTCAGCATCTCTCTCTAAGCATTATTAAACATTCCACAGACACCCATCAGAATACCTTTGCTTTCTTTGTTAATGTCATTCTTATGCCACAGAACAAATGAATGACAAGTTAGTACCTCTGACCCTCCATTATCTGCAAGCCCACATAAAAATTAACCTTCATGTAAATACCAAGATCCAAAAACCCAAGGAACTGAAGGAAATGCTTTATTCCAAGAAAATAATTCATTCCTAGATATGTTTCTATCAATGTGAAACTACCACCCCCCTTTTAACTTTCCATAGAAGGTGGAAAAGAATAAAGAGTCTTATCGGGCTCCAATGGACATTTTAATTGTAAGCGTTTGGGAATATGCTGATGGTGGCATTTTTCAGATCATAGATATAAATTCAATTGAACAAATAAGTTTTGTGTTTAGAGTGCTAGATGTGATGTTTAGATGACAAGATCCCTTCCTTCTTATAAAAGCCATTTCATCATGGGGTCATGAATCTAGAGGTGGAAGAATCTCATAGTTTAACAGATTAGAAAATTGAAGACTAGGATGTTAAGTGGTTTGCCCAAGCTCACATAGGTGGTGTCAGAGGAGGAATTTGAAACCAGGTTCTCTGACTCTGGAGATAGTTCTTGCCACTGAAAAGTTTTAAAATCTATGCAAATGCAAGGCATCACTGTGGTTATTATTATTACTGCTGTTATTTTGAAAACTGGGTAGATGGGACTGAAGGCTACTTGGGGGAAAAGATATTGAGCCCCCCAAAATGAGATTAACCTAGTGATCATTTTAATACCATCACTACACTTCAATTTAAGAGAACCCTATTAAAATGCAGACTCATCTATGGAGAGAATTCTTTTTAAAAAAGAGGATGAAATGAACTCTTAAAGGCAGGGTAAGAAAAAAAAAATCCCTGTTGAAAATGCAAGAATATGGCTCCTCCAAATGGCAACTGACAGGGTAATGTGAAATCTCTCACAATTATCAGATTGCTTTAAGATTCAGAAGTGGGAGCTGGTCAAGAAAATCTCAGGGGAGTACAGCTAGAAGTGAGGTTTTGAAATACAGCAAAGAAAAATAATCTCTTCTATGGTTTCCCTCCCATCAGAACCTATTAGCTCATGGAACAACAGTAAAAAAGTAGCGAAACCCTTGTTGTTTGAGGAAATTCTACCTGGAGAAGAATGGAGCCCTGTAAAGTCTGAAACCTAAAAATGAACCCAGAAGGACCAGTGAGAATTCAACCCTTTTCTCACCATAAGCATTCCCCCTAAAAGAGTGTGACTGAAGTTAAAGTCTACTGAATATGGTTTCCTAATGAAACCAGATGATTTTCCTACTTCACTTCATATATTCTTAACCTATCCATTCTAACCTTTAACATTTCCTCGTGCATTTGGAGACACCAGAGAAGAGAAAAATCCAAACTCACCCCAACCTACCACTCCAAGTGTTAGAATAAACAGCTTCCTTGCCTGGGCAAGGACTCATTCTAGAGGAGAATTGAAAAGCTCATTGAGTCAGATTTGTTCACTCTGACACATTTTTATAATATCTCAGCTGAGATGGGTCGAGTTAGGAATATTGATGGAGTTTGGTAGCAGGGATAGGGAGAGGAAGGATGGAAAAAGAGACAGAAATTTATTTTTAAGTCAAAAATCATCTAAGCCACAGTCTAGGGTTTTAAAAGTAAGTGAAGGGTCAGTTCATTGAAAGCAGGAGAAAGTCTTTTTTATGGGTAAAATAAATTATCTCTTCAAGATGATGGTAATAAAACGTTAATGGGGGCACAAAATAAATATGGGCAGTGGGATGTATGGGCTATGTTACCTGAATGCTAAGCACAGAACACGTTTATTTCTACATAGCCTTGCCTGAAGTTACAAACACCTTGCTTTCTTTTCAGTCCTAACTGGAAAATGTTACCATGCTGCTTCCCTCTCTAGCCATTACGGTTCCTGCGTAAGGTCAAAAAACTTATTCTTTCTTTAAACACCCAGCATGCCTAAGACTGTCCTATAAAGCAGATCTCTGGTCCTTTGTACTGCTGGATCTTGTTATGCCTTATTCTTGAGTAGGTTTGGGAAGGCTTAGCCAGCCTAGTGACCCGTTTTGGATGAATAGTCTTCTCTGCTTTATAATTTAAAACAGATTATTTTCTTTTCCAATTAGAATAATGTCAAGAAAATGCTAGTCTGTTGGCAGTTACTATAGTAACCAGCAGCAACTTACTTCTCTTTTAGAGGAGTGGACACCAACCCCTAAGATTTCATTTTATGAACCCCAAACCCAGTCATATGAAATAGAGAGGATGTACATTACATCATAAAATGGATGTAAATATACATATAGCTGTTGTTATGTGAAATATTAATGAGAATCTAGTCATAACTCACTTTATGAAATACAAAGGTTACTTCATTAGAGAGATCTACAGAATTTAATTGAGATGCAAAAGAAAACCAAGACTTAGTTTTAAGGCTGTACTTCCTTTTAATGTAATAGAATAGAATTTAAGATCAGTAAGATAGAATGTAAACTCCCTGGGGCAGGGACTGCTGAATTTTTTTTTCTTTGTACACCCAGTACCTAACACAGTGCCTGGCACATAGTAAGTAATTAGTAAAGGACTGATTTAATATGATTTTTTTTTAAAAATGCTTAAAAGTAAATTACTTTCCCTTTTTTAAAAAAGGCAAAGATTCTTGATGACTTTACAACATGAGAATATATGTTTCAGAAAAAAAAGCACCGATTGACTGGAATGTAGTAGAAAAATCATGAACTCTATGTACTCTTTTTGCTAGGCATATATGCCAAGGATGTCAAAGACAGAAAATGGCACCAAATATGCCAAAAATATTTATAGTGCAGTTTTGTTTTTGGTTTTGGCAGCAATGAAGTAGAAGCCAAGTAAGTGTTCCCCAATTAGGAAATAATTGAGCAAATTTGTAGTATACATATATAATAGAATTTTATTGTGCTATAACAAAGAGTGAATATGAAGAATTCAGAATAAATGGGAATATTCATCCAAACTGGTACACAGTGAAATGCACAGAACCAGGAGAATAATTCCCACAAAGGTCTCAATAGCATGAAGGGAAACAGTAGTAAAAGACTTCAGAACTGATCAATAAAACCAACAGCTGCCTTCAGAAGGCTGATAGCAGAGTTGCCTCTTGGCAGTGAGGTTCTATGGAAAGAGGTGGTGGGACTTGAACTTAGGTCCTGGGACTGCCAAGCCAGAACTCTTTCTTCCACTGTACTATGCTGCCTCAATACATATATAACAAGGCATTTAGTATCATATATAGGCAAAGTGTTGCTTTCTTTTACTTAGCTATATTTCTTTGTTGCTAGGGAGAGTTCAGTAGGGGATAAAGGGAAGAGGTCATTGGGAAGTAACAGCAATGTTAAGAAAGCATCAACAAAACATGTATTTAAAAAAATACAAGGGTACCTCTACATTATAGAGATCAATCAGATTGCTCATATAGTAAACATTTACATTTTTTTTTCTAATGGATCACTATTAGTGAGTGAAGCGCCAATCTTCAAATTATTAGAGATACCTAGTATCAGGGTCAGAAGATGATTGGGGTGGACCTGGGTGGGGAGAGGGAGGCATGACAAGCACACTTATACTATGTCCAATAAAATAAACTCCAAGAGACAGCTTAAAATGTTAATTCAACCAAGTAGCCAAGAATTTCAAACAAAAATCTCCTGGATGTGTGGATTGAGTTTGCTAAAGTTCTTTTCAAAAAGCTCTTAGAAAATGTGCTAAAATGATGCAGATTCGAAATATAAAATGATGGGAGACCTTTGCCATTCTCATCCTATTCATAAGAAGATTCCTGCTCTGATCTATCACAGCATTTTAAGGAATGCTGACTCTATAAATTAAGACTTTTATCAACAGTGTTTCAATAATGTTCAGAAAATAAACTTCACAGGAAAACCTCGGGTGTTCAATTAGTTTTAAATGTTTTAGGGCAGAAACTGAGATAATGAAATTATGAGGACCATGGCAGCTTAACGTTTTGCAGCTCACATGAGATTTATGTGTTCCAATATAACCCCGAGCTATGCATATGGCATAATAAAAAAGAATGGATTCCTGGCTGGGGCAGGGTAGGGAATCTGACTGTATTAGCCTCAATGTTGAGTCTTTGTCTAGATAGAAGGACCAGAAAATGTTGTGTCGTTACACTCTCCCCCTGGCAAATGAACTCCTAGGACATCAGCAGCCCACCCTTGTTGCCCCCTCCCACCCCCAAACCATGTACAATATTCATAAAAAAAATCTGAAGTAGAATACAGCTTCTTTCATGAGAAGAATTTCCTCCCTGTTTAAACAGCATTGGGCTCACAGGGGATCCTGTGGGAATCGCTGGTCTAAAAAAGCCAGAGAAGAAATGCCTGGCTCCTTCCCAAGCACTGCAAGAAAAAAGAAGGAAGAGCCTTGATTAGATGAGTCTTCCAGAGTTTCAGTGGGAGGTGAAAGCTAAAGCTGTGATGTTGGTCTTGATGCCAATAACCTCTTGCCTCCTCTTTCTCCTGTTTTCAGGTCCTGGTTTGGGTCACACTCTTTCCTCAGATGGGAGAGGTCCTTCTTGGAGAATCCCATTTAACTCTAAGTTTTCTTTAGGGTCATTAGTCCACAGGATGGCTTAGGGAAAATGGAAAACTAATAGGAAAATTTGTGATCACAGGCTATCAAGGCCATCTCTCACAGCATATGTGAGTTAAAGTAGTTAATGAAAAGAGATTCTGAAAGCAGATAGCACAGTGGATTACATGATTTGGACATGAAAGGACACACTATAAGCAAATTAGAGGAGCATGGAATAGGGGAGCAATGTCATTTATATGGAGAAGGGATGAATTTATAACAAAATAAGAGACAGAGAGCATTACCGGATACAAAATGGATAATTTTGATTATGTTAAATTTAAAAGATTTTGCACAGACAAAAACAAAGCATCCAAGATTAGAAGGAAAACTGACATTGGGGAGAAAATTTTATAGCAAGTTTCTCTGATAAAGGCCTCATTTCTCAAATATATAGAGAACTAAGTTTAATTTATAAGAATACAAGTCACTCCCCAGTTGATAAATAGTCAAAGTCCAGGAACAAGAGCTTTCAGAAGAAGACACCAAAGCTATCTATAATCATATGAAAAAAAGCTCTGAATTATTTTTGATTAAAGAAATGCAAATTAAAATAACTCTGAGATACTACCTCATACATATTAGATTGACTAATATGAGAGAAGAGGAAAATGGCAAATGTTGGAGGGAATATGGGAAAATTGGGACACTAATGCACTCCTGGTGGGAGTTGTGAACTGATCCAGCCATTCTGGAGAGCAATATGGAACTATGCCCAAAGGGCTATAAAATTGTACATACTCTTTGACCCTGGAATGCCACTACTAAGTCTGCATCCAGAGAGATTAATAAAAAGGAAAAGTACCTATATGTACAAAAATATTTGTAGCAGCTTTTTTTTGTGGTGGCAAAGAATTGGAAATTGAGGCAATGCCCATCAATTGAGGAATGGTTTAAGGAGTTGCGGTATACGATTGTAATGGAATACTATTGTGCTGTAAAAAATGACAAGCACAATGCTTTCATAAAAACCTAGAAAGACTTATGAACTGATGCCTAGGAAGTGAGCAGAAGCAGCAGAACATTTTACACAATAACAGCAATATTGTATGATGAATGACGGCTATTCTGAGCAATACAATGATCTAAGACAATTCTGAAGGACCTATGATGAAGAAATGCTATCTACCACCAAAGAACTGATAGAATCTGAATGGAGATGAAAGCATACTTTAAACTTTCTTGATTATTTGCGGGGGGGGAACAGAGGGGGGACCGGGGAGGGTTGATCTATTTTCTTTCACAACCTGACTAATACATAACTACATTTTGTAGGACTACACATATTTGTTGTTGTTGTTGCTGTTTGTCCTTCATTCTGGTAGAGGACCAATGACACCAGGAAGGCAATATCATGACTTGCAAGTGAATCGGATTTAAGGGAGGCAGGGCTGCACAAAGTCACCAACTTCACTCACTCCCTCTTCCAGAGTCATCTGGGTCCAGTGGCAAGATATAGAACAGGACAGTTGGAGATGTCTCAGTTTGTCTGAGGCAACATCCATTCAGTGATTAAAGCCAGGTAAGAAATGAGGCAAAGAATGGCCTGGGTGGGGAAGACCTTCAGGGTTTCTGGCCAAAATAGAAACAATTGCCATTTACACTCACTTTGAGCTATCAGAACCCAAACAATGACCAAGTGAGGCTTGGGCTGGGACCTATTATTGGCCAATCAATGAGAACCAGAGTGATTTGGGTTTAAGACCTGGTCTTTAAAAAAGACATACAGTCAGTAAACCCTGCCTATATCAAATAATTTGTCTTATCAATTTAGGGAGAAAGGAAGGAAGGAAGGAGAGGGAGAACATGGAACTCAAAATATTTAAAAAATGTGAAAATAGTTTTTATATGTAATTTGAAAAAAATTTAAAAAGGCTATTAAATATAATTAAATAAAAGTATAGAAAGAAAAGAGATTTCTGATGGATCATAGGATTATATGATTTCACAGCTTGAAGATACCTAGCCCACTCCCTTCATCTTCATAGATGAGGGAGGAAACAGAAGCTCTGAGCGGTAAAGATTTGCAAAAAGTTACTTGGGGAAAAAATAGGACAGCTCTTTCTTTCCACTGTGGCCTTCCTTTTTCCAACTTGATCTTACTAACTTGATCTTAAAGATATCAGGACCAAGCTTCCCCCTTCGAGTCAAGGGACAATCTGCAAATTTCAATCATTATTCACACACAAAAGGTAAGCTACTGGATCAAATGACATCCCATCATATTAATTAAAGTTATCCCAGTAGAAAGGTAACTAAGACATGATCACAAAATTGGTTCCTAAAAAAGTTTTTAACTTCTTAATTTGTGAATCATTGTAGAAAAATCCATAATCTCTTTCAGAATCAGTCATGGATGGAGACAATCTAGGCAACTGCTTTGGGCCATGTGCTTAGCATACAGAATCTTTAGTTCCCTTGGGGGTGGTTGTGTTGGCATATAGATGCCCCAATACAACTTTATTCTTTTCCCTCTCCAGCAGTGCTGACAATCCTATACCTCCAGGGTTAGGACTTTTGAAAGAACCTGTTTGTTCATTTAAAACCTAGACATGAAAAGGACCTCCAGAGGTTATTTGATTTATCCAGCTGTTTCCAAAAAAGAGAATGCCTAACCATTCAAAACCAAATCTATCACCGATGTCAGGAGACCTGTTTTCAAGTTATGGCTCTGCCACTAGGCACCTTAGGCAAATCATTACATTCTCTGGGTCTTAGTTTTCTTATCTGAGTATGAAAGAGTTGGATTAGAAGGTCCACAATTTCCCTTTCAGATCTAATATTGTATGAGTCTGATTTTTAATTCTTCCCTATATGCAGTTGTATTTTTTCTCAATGTAATTTAAGTGTATTTGTCTTATTGGCTTTTTTGTGAGCCTAGGAATATGGAGAATTAGTAATTATCTTCATTAGCCAAACAATCATTTTTAAGTATATGAAGGGCTAGGTGGCTCCTTGAATCTCTTTTCTTTAGGTGAAAATCCCATTGTTTTAAACTTTCCTTCATAGGAATGAACTTCTACCACTTCAAAAAGTTTTATTGTTGATTTCTGAACTGTTGGTTCATATTCCTTTTAAAATATGGGGACCAGGAAAAAGGACAATTAAATATATTTCCCTCCTTTCATTAGAGGGGTGGGAAACTATTAATGTGAAGTATAATAAATTCTATCACATATGGTCACTATGTCAGTTGATTTTGCTTAAATGTTCTTTGTTATGATAGTGTTCAATGAGGGATATGGTTTAAGGAGAAGTGACTGTGGGACAAAAATAAAGAAATAGTAAAGCTTTAATTTTTTTTCCAAATGTGGGGATTAAAGCCAGTCACAATGCCTTAGAACCTGGTTCAAGCCAGGCATAGTAAAATGATTACTTCCCGGTTTCACACGTGCCGTATTTCTGTTAGTGCATGTCAGTATCACCTTCATGCTTTTGGTAGAGTATACATTCTCCTTGTCTGAAATAATCAGGCAGAAGTTTAATTACCCCATTCCAGCTTAACTGCCTTCCATTTTACTCTGCCACCACACAGATTGGCAAATAGGATAAAGAGGTCTTACATGAGATTTACCCACTCTATCATCTATTGGTAAGTCAATTACATTTGGCTAAGACAGCTCCCATATTTTCTTATGGGGATTATCTTAAACTATATAAAAATAAAAGTTACTATATTATATAATATACACACTTTTTTAAAGTCCTTATTTTCTCTAGAATAATATTGCGAGACCAACTAGTTAGCTTATTCCCATATCAAATTTCATCAAAACTATTTTGAAAAGAGCACATATATTCATCATTACCGCAAAATATTGCTATTGTAGGCATGTGCAGAACCCTAGAATGGGGAGTTAAAGAAATTGACAGAGGCCTGTCACATGAGTTAAATAGCCACATGAGGCAAATTGCCCCAGGCTCTGATTGTGAGGGTCTGAAATCTTCTTCAAACCAGGAATGTATTTTTCTTTTCTTTGATAGAACACGGCTGTCAGGGTTGTTCACAAAAGTGTTTTCTAATTTGAAAATAACAGCATGACCCTATAATTGTTAGTGGCCTTATCACTTAGCATCACATGGAGAAAATGCAGATGAAAACAGTACCCCTCAAGTACTTTCACTGCCTAAGTGCAGGAAAGCAATCATTCCTTTGAGACTCTACCCATTTGCAATAGATTGGGTCAAATTCTTCCTTGCTTTTCCATGAGACTCACTCTCACTTTCGGGAGCTACCAATGTGTCTCTTTGGGGTACCATCTAGTCCATTTCTCCCATGTGCATCCTTGGAATAACCAAAATGCCAATATCCAGTAACACCTCTGCTGGATTGAATCCAGGATATTTGAGGTTGCAGAGTATTTCCAGAGTGTTAACTGTCATCGTTAATTTTGTACAATGAACTCCTAATCCAGCACTTGACTTGAATACTAAAAGAATTTCCCTTCTCCCTCCCTTACAACATATTCCTTTTGTACCCTCTGGTTTGCACATGTATCTGTCTGCATACTGTTCATCTGCCTACACATGTGTGCATCTTTCAAAGCAATCTTAGCTCTATTATTTCCTCCGAGTGGGGAAATCAGAATAACCCCATGCTCTCATCGCACAAGTTGCCAAAAATTATGCTCACTTATTGCGCAATGTGAGGTCGCTTCCCCCACCTCGTTGTGCACATGTTCCTCCCACCAATGCTAATGAAAGTTATGCATGCATGTCATGGGAAGACAAGACCCCTGTGGATGCTATCTCCCGAGTATAAATTTAAAGGCTGGCCAGAAAAAAATGAAATATCCTTTTACTGTTTATTTTTATCACACTGGCTTTTATTAACCAGATCTTGCATGATGAGGCACAGGCATCTCACCAGCATGATTGTGTTGATGGAGAACATGTGACACTAATCTATGTATTCTCTGATGCGTAAGCAATGCTTGGGAAAGCTGGGTTAAGACAAAGAACATAGTGGAAATGCAGTTGTAAAAATCAGGTTTACATTATTTGGCCCAAACCTGAGACTGATCTATAACAGAAAAGAGTCATGAGAGACTGAAAACCCTCTTGACGTCTGTGAAAATTCCTTAGCACTCTCACAATTTTAGAGTAAATCTGAGTCCAAAAAGAAATTATTTGTGAAGCATACTATCCTTTCTTTTCTGCTTGGATTCCTTGACACTTTTCACTGTAAATTTTTTAACACCCCTTCCCTCAAAAGTTCAAAATTGCCCCACTAAATAACAAGTCTAGGGGCTGTGTGATACAATGGAAAGATCATTGACTTTAGCCTTAGAAAGAACTGGGTTCCAGTCCTGATTTTGGCATTTACCATCCAGGTGGCCTTGCAACAATCTCTTTGAACCTTGCCTTCCTCAACCCTCAATTTGAATTATAATATTTGCATAGGGTTCTTGTGAACCAAATATAATGTGTATAAAATGCTTTGTAACCATAAAGCACTGTAGAAATGCAAGCTATTACTATTAAATCAGATTTTATTTTAAACTCTGTCTATGAATGCCCAGACTGAATACATCATCCAATCGAGGCATCCTGCTCTTACTACTGTTCCTCCATGTTGAAGTCAACATAGCTCCAAAGCTATGAGGTTATTGGAGAAACCAATCAATGAAGGAAAATCAATGCCTTCTTTACAGGCTACTATTATTCTTACTATTAAATATACTTAGTGTAATGCCTTTTATTCAAGAATTTTAAACTGCTTTACATATTTTGGCAAAGTACTTCCTCTTCTGTTTGTGGGAATTATTTATCAATGTAAGTTGGGATGAAAGAATGAATAAAACATTTATTAAATACTTCTTCAGTGTGAAGCACTGCCCTAATTGTGGGGAATACAAATAGAAAAGTTAGACAGTTCTTGTTCTCAAGGTGCTTCCATTCTAATGGGTGAGAAAAAATAGATTTCAGCCTCATGTAAGATGGTTAGGTCCCATGGTATAGTGGTGGCAAAGCAGATGGTAATACCTCTTTTCTAATGTCATTTCTACTGATAAAATCCTGCTAGTTTCTGATGCTAAACTATTTGATAGCATCAAGGACTTTGGTGACACGAACCCTCCTTTCTGGGCCTCTAGTGCTGTACTTATAGCACCTAATGGATCATCTGCCAGGCTGTGCCTCCACAGGGATTGCTTCCCAGAATGATGGCTGAGGGCACTAGACTGGAAGCACTGTTATTCTAAGTACCCCAGTGTTCAGGGTCTTGAGCTATCTCCATCGATGACTACAGAGAGTTGATGGTCAAGGTCACGGTGGTAGTTTGATTTTTCTGACACATACTACTTCCTGTTGCTTCCCTGGGGTTCCCTATTGCTTCAGCTAAGCTGTCCTACCTGCCCTGTGTGTGGCAGCTGGATGACAGCTGGAGAGGATGGCTGATCCCTTCTCTACAGGAGTTGCCTCTCTGGGTGATGGCAATGAGGGCTTGGCTAAAAGCAGAAGCAGTGGTCTGGGGGGTGCAGCTACTCTCAGGCCTCCTGTATCTATTGGCCTGTCGATGGTGGTTGGCCAGAAGTTATTGCTGATGGCGACAAGGAGGTGGAAGTGATTTGAAGATATCGTATTGTAACAATCATAGCAGGACTCCCCTGAGGTCTCCCCCAACTGCTCTGAATACCTTCAAGTAGTACCCTAAAGCTAATTCTGGAATGGCAGCACCCACAAAACAGTGAGGTAAAAAATTTTCCAGCCCAAGACAACTTAGAGTGCCAGCAGGAAATGTCTGTTGCAGCAGGATTGGAGAGGAGGGCAGTCCCTGCCATGTGTAGTGTAGACTGGACCCCACCCCTCCAAACCAGGAATAGGCCTTGGGAGTGAATAAATAAACAGCAGCAGAGGTATCTTGCAGTGTTCTTAGCCCTCAGAGGGTAAGGGGGTTAAAAAACTGGTCAGAAGGAGATTGCAGGGATCTCTTTGCTGGACACAGTCAGTGAGCAGGACTTTAGAAATCACCTGGTCTAGCACAATCTTTTTATAAATGATGAAACTGAGAGTAGAACGACAAAATGAATTTCCTAAGGGTACACAAGTAGTCCAGAGCAGATCTAGGTTTTGAATATATATTTTCCAACTCTATATTCAATTCTTTACATTATGCCATACCACCTTGAACACAGTTATGTATTTTTGGAACATTCTCCTTGATTGTGCCTGGAACTGAAGAGGTCAGAGTGGTTCATTAAGCGATTAACCTGGAGTTAAGAAGAATGATATTCCCTTATTCAGCTCAAGAGGGGTTAGGCAACTATTCATTTGCAAATGGGCCAGGAATTGTCAAAGGAACTGCCTCTCCACTCTGACAGAGAAAATAGAGTCAGTTAACTGTAAAGGGTACTAGGCAGGTAGAATTGAAAGGGGATGACAATTTGGGAATAGGAAGGAGAATAATTTTTTCATCTGGTCAATGGTGAAATCAGAAACTCTGTGGAGGAGCTCAAGGTAGAGTCCATGGTGGAAGAAGGGTAAAATGGCAGCCAACATTCTGACTCTATTGGGTTTACATGGTTTGCTACAACATGATAACAATCCGTTATGAACTTAGCTAGGTTGGCAGACTCAGCCAAAGAACCACAATCTAGCTTCACTGTGAATACTCTGATGCTTGTGACTCTGCAACATTCTCTCTCTGTTCCTTTGCCTTTAATTCCCTGGAATCAGATGACTACAAAACCCATACTAACTTCACGTATCTTGGAAATAGCTGAAAGCAGGAGGGTTGCTGTTGAGTCAATTTCCTTTCAGGGAAGTTAGAAATCAGAGTTTCAATATAATAGAGAGGGGCAAACAGTTTAGACACAGAAGTCAAGAGTTCAAATCTTGATTCTGCCACTTATGTGCCATTAGGCAAGCCGTTTGATGTCTCAGAGCTTCAACTTCTTGGCTGTAAAATGAGGAACTCAGGCTAAATGATTTTTATAATTCCTTCTAGCCTTGATATTCTGTGATTCCATGGATGGATACAATCCTTAGCAAATGTGTAGAAAATAGGAAGTTCTCAGTTGGGAAACTTGAGAAAATGGCAAAAACGGGGAGGACATGAATGCAGACTTGATAGGCGCTATTGATATCCCCTTCTTTGCCTTGCCTATTGGCCACCTTTCCCCTTCACAAACTCTTCATTATTCTTTGCATTATGGTGGCCAAAGCTGTTCTCACTATAAAGATGAGTAGGGGATAAGTGGTGTAATGGGTAGAGTGACGGGCCTGGGATCAGGAAGAATTTAAATTTGCCCTCATATATGTACTAGCTGTGTGGCCCTAGGCTAGTCACTTAATCCTATTTGCCTCAGTTTCCTCATCTGTAAAGTCAGTTGGAGAAGGAAATGGCAAAGCACTCCAGTATCTTTGCCAAGCAAATGGGGGTGGTAGGGGCAGAGCCAAGATGGCAGCTGGAAAGCAGGGACTAGCATGACCTCCCTGCCGAGTCCCTCCAAAAACCTATATAAAATGGCTCTGAACCAATTCTAGAATGGCAGAACCCACAAAACAGCAGAGGGAAGCAGGGCTCCAGCCCAGGACAGCCTGGATGGTCTCTGAGTGAGGTCTATCCTGCATGGAGCTGGGAGCAGAGGCGAGCTGTGGGGAGCCGAGCCCAGCAGAGCCCAGCGTGAGCTGCACGGACCAACCAGACCAGAAGCTGGGCGGAAAATGCCCTAGCGCCCTGAATCAGTGAGCTGTGGCAGTTACCAGACTTCTCAACCCACAAACACCAAAGACAGCGGAGAAGGTTAGTGGGAAAAGCTGCGGGAGTGGAAGGAGTTCGAGGTTCGGCTACCAGCTCCGGGGGCAGCGGAGGTAGGGCAGCTACAGCTGCATTTGCTTCTGGCCCCAGGCCCACCTAGTGGGAGGAATTAAGTGGTGGATCAGAGCAGGAGTGCACAGCCTGCTGAAGATCTAAGCCCAGTCCGGGTTGGGGATTCTTGGGGAAGGAGCAGTGCTGGTGTGGCAGAGCTGGCACATCCCCCCAAACATGGAACATAGAACTCTTTAGTCTACAAGCAGTCATACCCCGCTGAAAAACTCAAGGGTCAAGTTAGTTGGTTGGGAATATGGCCAGGCAGCGAAAACACACCCAGATTCAGTCTCAGACTTTGGATTCTTTCTTTGATGACAAAGAAGACCAAAACATACAGCCTAAAGAAGTCAACAAAGTGCAAGAGCCTACACCAAAAGCCTCCAAGAAAAACATGAACTGGTCCCAGGCCACGGAAGAGCTCAAAAAGGATTTGGAAAAGCAAGTTAGAGAAGTAGAGGAAAAATTGGGAAGAGAAATGAGAAGGATGCGAGAAATCCATGAAAAACAAGTCAATGACTTGCTAAAGGAGACCCAAAAAAATGCTGAAAAATACACTGAAGAAAACAACACTTTAAAAAATAGACTAACTCAAATGGCAAAAGAGCTCCAAAAAGCCAATGAGGAGAAGAATGCCTTGAAAGGCAGAATTAGCCAAATGGAAAAGGAGGTGCAAAAGACCACTGAAGAAAATACTACCTTAAAAATTAGATTGGAGCAAGTGGAAGCTAGTGACTTTATGAGAAATCAAGATATTATAAAACAGAACCAAAGAAATGAAAAAATGGAAGACAATGTGAAATATCTCCTTGGAAAAACCACTGACCTGGAAAATAGATCCAGGAGAGATAATTTAAAAATTATTGGACTACCTGAAAGCCATGATCAAAAAAAGAGCCTAGATATCATCTTTCAAGAAATTATCAAGGAGAACTGCTCTGATATTCTAGAGCCACAGGGCAAAATAGAAATTGAAAGAATCCATCGATCACCTCCTCAAATAGATCCCAAAAAGAAATCTCCTAGGAATATTGTTGCCAAATTCCAGAGCTCCCAGATCAAGGAGAAAATATTGCAAGCAGCCAGAAAGAAACAATTTGAGTATTGTGGAAACATAATCAGAATAATGCAAGATCTGACAGCTTCTACATTAAGAGATCGAAGGGGCTCGGAATACGATATTCCGGAGGTCAATGGAGCTAGGATTAAAACCAAGAATCACCTACCCAGCAAAACTGAGTATCATGCTCCAAGGCAAAATATGGATTTTTAATAAAATAGAGGACTTTCAAGCTTTCTCACTGAAAAGACCAGAACTGAATAGAAAATTTGATTTTCAAACACAAGAATCAAGAGAAGCATGAAAAGGTAATCAAGAAACAGAAATTGCAAGGAACTTACTAAAGTTGAACTGTTTTGTTTACATTCCTACATGGAAAGATGATGTGTATGATTCATGAGACCTCAGTATTAGGATAGCTGAAGAGAATATGCATATATATAAGTGAATGTTTATGTACATGTGTATATATATATATATATATATATATATATATATATATATATACACATAGAGAGAGAGAGAGAGAGAGAGAGAGGACACAGGGTGAGTTGAAGATGAAGGGAAGATATCTAAATGAAATAAAATCAAATTAAGGGATGAGAGAGGAACATATTGAGAGAGGGAGATAGGGAGAGACAGAATGGGGTGGATTATCTCGAATAAAGGTGGCAAGAGGAAGCAGTTCTGTGGGAGGAGGGGAGAGGGCAGGTGAGGGGGGAATGAGTGAATCTTGCCCTCATCAGATTGGGCCTGAGGAGAGAACACCATACATACCCAATTGGGTATCTTACCCCACAGGAAAGAAGAGGGAAGAAGATAAAAAAGGGGGTGATGATGGAGGGGAGGGCAGATGGGGGTGGAGGTAATCAAAAACAAACACTTTCAAAAGGGGACAGGGTCAAGGGAGAAAACTGGATAAAGGGGGATAGGTTAGGAAGGAGCAAAATATAGTTAGTCTTTCACAACATGAGTATTGTGGAAGGGTTATACATAATGATACGCATGTGGCCTATGTTGAATTGCTTGACTTCTTGGGGTGGGTGGGTGAGAAGGGAGGAGGAGGGAGAATTTGGAACTCAAAGTTTTTAAAAACAGACATTCAAAAACAAACAAAAAAAAGGTTTTTTGCATGCAACTAGAAAATAAGATACACAGGCAATGAGGAGTAGAAATTTAGCTTGCCCTACAAGAGGGGAAGGGAAAAGGGGATGGGAGGGGAGTGGGGTGACAGAAGGGAGGGCTGACTGGGGAACAGGGCAACCAGAATATATGCCATCTTGGAGTTGGGGGGAGGGTAGAAATGGGGAAAAAATTTGTAATTCAAACTCTTGTGAAAACCAGTGCTGAAAACTAAATATGTTAAATAAATAAATTAAAAAAAAAAAAGAAATCCTCAAATAGGGTCATGAAAAGTCAGCCACAACTGAATGATGACAACAGTCTGCCCCATAAGTGAACCCTGATGGTGTCAGGAAGAAATCCTAGGTCTGTGTCCTGATAACAGCCTGTGAAGACAATATTGGCCTCAGACTTTACCAGGGGGATATTTGGTGCTTAGCAGAAAAACACACAAAATGACTCTTTTGTTCCCTCTTCTCTCTTTTGTTCAGAGATATTTTTCTTATATTCTCAAAGATGTCCAAGGCCTTTATTGCCTCAAAATTGAATGATTTCTGTGCTTGTTATCTAGGGCTCCCTTGATCCTAGTCCTAGTAATAGAGGCTGCATCCGAATGACTACATAATTGTGTTAGCCATATGGAGGTTGTTAGATCTATTTTGAAGAGGGTATTTGTTGTCTCCTTTTTCCATGCGCAATTCTATGCAACATCTTTGATCTGTAGACCCACACTGGGTCCTATTTTAGAGTCCATCTTTTTGTCCTGGTCTAATCACACTCATTGAGATAAGTAGAGGTGCATTCGCTGACATTAATAATTTGAGCCCTGGGAAACTTAAGGCAAGCTCTACTTCCCAAACTGATAACTTAGGAGTCAAAACTGGAAATCTGAACTCTTCTTTTCAGATAAAGTCCAAACCTCCTGCCCTTCATGGCACCAAGGGAAATTTTCTTGTTCTGTCAAGTACAATAACCCTATTGGAAGAGTTTACACTTTGTGACTGAGGATTTACTTTAAAGATATGAGGAAACAAAAAGAGATGAAAAAGATTATGTGGACATTGAGCAGATGATAAATTAGGGCCTGATGGCATCAGTATCCTCAGTCCACCAAGATACCGCTTAATACATAAAAGCTCTGTTCCAATGAATACAGTTCTCAAAGTGCCAAATAGGACCAGAGAGAAATTGAATGAGAGAAAACTAGGCCCCAATGTGTCAAATAATTTTGTGTTTTCCTTCCATGAAGATTACCACATTAATATTTCTAGGGTGCTTACTCTTTGAAAATTTCTTCCATAGTGTTATTTTATTGGATCTCCACAACAAGGTGGAGCAGAAAATATTACTTTCATTTTGCAGATGAAAGGACTAAAGTTTAGAGGCCAAGTGACTCACTCTGGGTCAAATAAATGGCAAAGCAAATGACAGCATCTGGACTTTAAATCCAATGTCCTTTCCAAATATAGGGACAAATGCAGGTCCAGGTATTGATATGTAACTATATTTTGTATGTGTGTATGTATGTATGCATATATATATATATATATATATATGTATGTGTGTGTGTATATATATGCGTGTGTGTGTGTGTGTGTGTGTGTGTGTGTATTTAATATATGTCAGGGCTGTCCAACCTTAGATTTTTATTGAAACAATAGACAATTTATTTTGCCTTGGATTTTAGTGAGAGCTCTGTGGTAGCTCAGCTTCATTTACTAAAGCATTTATGTAAATTTCTATGCTTGTAGATGGGCCGCATAAATCACCCTGTAGGCTGCAGACAGCTCTGATTTATGTAATAAATATTAAATATATATATATATATATATATATGTGTGTGTGTTTAAAAGTATTTATACATATTTGTTTCTGTATTTCTGTCTTGGAGCCTCCTTCATTCCTATGTTTCCAGAAGGCAATAGCAATGACTTCTAACAATGCTTCTTAAACTGTGGGTTGTGACCCCATATGGGGTCGTGAAAAATTTGGCAACAGTAAAAGATTTCTGAAGGCACAATGACCAAAAATTATTTCAAAATCAAACATGTAATGAATCCAAGGTGTTTCTGGTAGCACTTACCCATGTTGCATCAAACAACTTCACTGAAGCCTTAGTTCTGAGCACAAAGCATATACACTTCGCACTGCACATGCTCTCTATATATTAGAAGTATGCTATATTTACTGGAGTATGCAAATATATTTGTGTGTATACACATATACAGACACACAAACACAGACACACACAGAAACCTCGCCCATTACCAAGTGCTACATAATGCTATTCATCAGGGGATGTGGGCTCCTTGCAAGTGTGTGCTTCTGACTTGTGTATTTTGATTTTAAAGTTGGAAAATGGTATCAGAGGCTATATAGTCCAACTCTCCCAGGCAATGCTTGAATCCACTCTATAGACAAGTGTTCATTTGATCCCCGTCTGAATACCTCCAGTGATGGGGAACTTACAAAGTAAGCTATTCCACTTGGGAAAGTTCTTTCTATTGAGCGAAAGCATCTCTCAGTAGTTTTCTACCATTTAGACCTAGTTCTGTTCTCTAGAGCAACACAGAATAAGTCGGATCTCTTTTCCACAAGACAGCCCTTCAAAGTTTTGAAGTTAGCAATACTGTTCACTCTAAAACTTCTCTTCTCCAAGCTGAAATCCCCAGCTATTTGTACTATTTCTCAGATTACTGTTGCACGTCATCTCAGTTGCCTTTCTCTGGATGTACTTTAGCTTATCAAAAAACGTGGTGCCTAGAATTGAACACAATATTCCAGCTTTGGAATGACCAGTACTGAGAATAATGAGGCTATTATCTCCCTTGTTCTGGACACCATCACCCTATAAATGCAGCCTAAGAACACATTGTCTTTTTTTTGGTTACTACACTATTGAGGTTAAAGTAAACAAAAGTTTATAAGTCTTTTTGACATTATGATAAAAGTCATGATCTCCAATCTTGTACTTGTATAGCTGATTTTTTTGGGCACAAGTACAAGACTTTACACTTACCTTTATTAAATTTCATCTTGTTAGATTTAGATCATCTCTTACACCTCAACTTTCCAAGATACCCTTAGCATTATGAAGAAAACCTAAATGCAACCGTAGTCATTTCTGAAAGGCTTTCTCATCAACTTTACTAGAACACTGACCTTGGTTGCAAGTGGAGCCACAAAACACTAGACACCTAAAGAAGATGTCTGTCGATATATACCAGGGATGGGAAACCTGCAGCCCTGAGGCCACATGTGGCCTTCTATGTTCTTGGGCACAGTCTTTTGACTGAATACAAATTTTATAGAAGAAATCCTTTTATTAAGGGGATTTGTTCTGGGAAGTTTGGATTCAGTCAAAGGGCCACACTTGAGAACCTAGAGACCCATGTGTGGCCTCAAGGCTGAAGGTTCCCCACCCCTGATCTATGTACTCTTCTCCCCTCATTCTACTCCTATGCCCTACTTCCTTGACAATAAGTGTCCCATAAAAAGACATAAAGATTAATGCTTGACAGGGAAATTCTTCATAAGAACAACCAGGCAGTGAAGCGTTACCCTTTTCATGCCCTTGAGGTTCTTATAGAATAAGAACTCTGTGGGGAGTCTGAAAATACCTAATGGCACAGAAGTTAGCCAAGCTAATTAAATATATTGATCAATACCTCTCCACTTGGTAACTTGGCCCTAAAGGAAACCGCAATGGAAGCAATGTAGTCCAGTAGTGGGGACTCACTGCCATTCATACATGACCTCAATATAAAACCAGTTAGTTCTTTTTAGCTTTGCCATAACTGCTGGCCATGGTGCTGACCACCATTTCAATAGTACTAATACCATCATTCTGGTCTGTCAAAAGCTTTCTGAATGCTGGTTACATAGTTGAATTTATTAGCCTTCCTCAGCTTAATGACAATTGAAGATTTGATAAGAATTATAATGTTTTCATTCAAACAATTGATTAAAAAAAGAGATCGAATAGAACATGGCAGAAGACATACAACTCTGTCTTTCTAGGTTTACCCTGATCCAATAAATAACATTATTTGTGTCTAAATTAGCAAATAAGAATGACTCTGCCTAACCGCACTCTCCTTGAGATCAGATTCTCCGTAAGGGTGTCATGAAATATTTTGCAAACTCCTTTTCTGGAATCTGGAAATATTTTTATCTATATATTCTGCTGATCTGCCAATCTAGTAAGGAAGAAGAAGAAGAAGAAGAAGAAGAAGAAGAAGAAGAAGAAGAAGAAGAAGAAGAAGAAGAAGAAGAAGAAGAAGAAGAAGAAGAAGAAGAAGAAGAAGAAGAAGAAGAAGAAGGAGGAGGAGGAGGAGGAGGAGAAAGAGGAGGAGGAGGAGGAGGAGGAGGAGGAGGGAGGACAGGATGGAGGAGAGGAGGAAGAGGAGAAAAAGGAGGAGGAGGGGGGAGGAGGAGGAGAAGAAGGAGAACAACAGCAACAAGGAGGAGGAGGAGAACATTAGGTTAATATGATATGGTTTATTCTTAGTTAACCCATGCTGATTTCTAATGATTGAATCTTCCAAAAATGTTCACAAACCATTCTTTTAGCAACATGTTAAAACAATCAGTTTCACAAATACATGACAGAAAATGTTGCTACAAAGCAATTTGTCTGAAAAAATATTTGGAGGTTTTGGAGAACTCAAGCTTAATATGAATGTTTGTGTTGGTAAGCAAAATAGGCTCTTCAAGTGCCCTTGAAGAGTTTGGCTTTTGTTTCCTTTGAGTAATTCAGTGTGTTTCATTGAGCCTTACTAGGTGCTAAGCCCCAGGCTCAAACCCCTATTGGTGTAAAACCTATGTGGGTGCGGATTGGTAACTAAGGTGGGCCCCAAGGTAGGGCTAACTCAGAGGAGGGCCTAGTTTACACATGAGTTTGAGTGAGATGTCTGGGACAGCAGGAGCTTTTAGACCACATGGGTTTAAGTCACCTCTTTGTGAGGATTGTAGGTCATGTGGGTGAGTCAAATGTGTGACTCACCCCTGACCCTGAAAAAGATATAAAACCAGGGGTTGGCTTTCTTTTTTATTTGGAGCTCTTTCCCACAGCAGTGGTGGTGCAAGTGACTCTGGGCCAGCCCACGTTATGAGCTCCTGGGCTGAACCTAGACGTTGGTAACTAGGAATCTGTATTTGGTCTGTCTGTCGATGTTTGTAATTTGTTTAGGGCTCTCACTTGTGCTGGTGTGCTGATGAGGAGACCCCGGGCAGCTGTAGCTAAGTGCCCTCCAGCTTGTAACCCGGATGCTGGGACTTTGTTAAACTCTGGTAACTATGTATTGGGATTTGAATCAGACAAGGTCTGTCTGTTGATGTTTGTAATTTGTATTTTGTTCTAAAGTTCAGGGTGCTGGTCTTTTCCCCTGAACTAAGTGAATGATATTTGTATGCTGAATTAAAGCAGGCTTGTCAACCCCTTAACATTGCTTTCCTTATTAAAGCAGATCAAAAGAACCTGTGCTTTTGCAGTATATTGGCAGATTTCTGGGTGCTGGTTGTTGGTGGATCTTGTACCCCCACAGAAGCTGCTAACCGGATTGTTGAAACAGTATTATGTAGTATCCGGGAAAAAAAAAAAGCAAATTATACCTTATGCTATATTATGTCAGCTATAGCATCTAGATTCAGAGAAATGATAACCCTGTTGTACTCTGCTGTGATCAAACTACATCTGGAGTGTTGTGTTCAGTTCTGGGTATCACATTTTAGAAAAGACATTGAAAAGATGAAAATGTCCAGAAAAAGGTGGCCAAGATGCTTAAAGGCCTCAAAACCATATCATGAGTTGCCTTCACCCACCCATGCCCTTGAGGGGAGGGGCTGTTTTTCTGCTTGTAGCTATATTCTGGTGCAGTGCATAGATCATTAAATCTGGGGTCAGGAAGACCTGTGTTCAAAAGCAGCCTCAGACTCTTATTACTTGTGGGACCCTGGGCAAGATATTTTTAACCCCTCTCTGCCTCAGATTCCTCATCTGTAAAATGTGGATAACCCTATACCACAAAGTTATTGTGAGGATCAAATGATATAATGCCTGTGTGCTTAATAAATGTTCATTTCCTTCCTTCCTTCCTTCCTTCCTTCCTTCCTTCCTTCCTTCCTTCCTTTCTTCCTTCTTTCCTTCCTAAATGCTTTTTGACTTGACTTGATTCATTACATCATGAGAGTATTTGGTTGAAAGAACTAAATATGTTTAGACTTTAGAAGAAAAGACTTGGGGGATGGAGTGAATACAAGAGTTGTCTTTAAGTATCTAAAGAGATGTCTTGTGGAAGAGGAACTAGAATTGTCCGATTTGTCACCCAATGGCAGGACTAAGCAAAATGGAGGGAAGCTGCAAAGAGGAATATTTCTACTTGCTGTAAGGAAGTATTTTCTGACAATGAAAGCTGTCCAAAAGCTGCCTTGGGATGGAGTGGGTTCTCCCTTGTTGGAGGTCTTTGTGCAAAGGCCGCTTCTCAGGTATCTTAGAAGAGAATTCTTGTGAGATGACTCTCAGTTCCTTTCAGCTCTGAGATTCAATGATTTTGTTATTTTCTTGTCCTTTCTAGGAACAAAGCTTTAAAACAATCCCCTTTTATGGCTGTTCACATTTTTGGCAAGCCTTCATTCATTAAGGACATTCTTACAGGTTTATTCTACTGCGTTCTATCTCTCTCTTCATTTCACACCCCTGTTTCCATCTTTTGTAAATTTCTTCTGCCCCCCCCCCCCCAATCTGATATAATTGCTTCTGAAGCTTCTGAATAGCCACATTGACCTCTTTAGATACCTCTCTGTTTTCTTCCTGTCTGGAATTGTTATCAACTTATCAGAATTTTCTTCTTGAAGGGCTTTTGTGTCTCTTGATACCTATTCCTTTTTTAGAAGGTCTGATTGCTTGATTGTACTTCTGTTTTCTATCCACCTTTGGAAATCTGTGTGAATGGGCTAATGTAACTTCTCTATGATTTTATTGGTGTAGGAAATTTCCAGTGAGGAATCTTCCTTTACAAAGGCAGACTTGCAGATTCTCTGCAGTTTATAATCTCAGAGAGTTGCCTCCAGCACTGAGAAGTTAAGTGATTTTCCCAGTCACATGGTCAGGATGTTTGAGAGAAAGGACTTAAATTGAAGTTTTCTTATTTCCAGAAACATTAGACGCTGTCTTTTGGGCTTAAATATTAATACATATAAACATACACTTCTTTAATGTTAAGGAGCTTTTATTTTTCCCACTTACTTTTTCAATGGGAATCTTTCAGTACTCAAATTTAGAATCTTCATTTAATTGTTCTGGTTTTCTAATACTAATATGTATGTGCAGCACATATATTATTATGTGTGCTCCCTATAACAGTCCTGTCAGATAAATTCCACAATAATTATGATTTTTAGTTTTATGTCATCAGTTCTAGAACCACTATTGGGCATTTTTTCTTCCCCCAGTGGAATATGGGATGCTTATCAGAATCCTTGAATATTCTAGCTGTAAGCAAATCCAATGACTATCCCCAATATTCTATATCCATAGGCAACAACATACAAAAACTAATCAATGGCTCCATTTGGAATGAAAATATAAAAGAATATTCATAATTAAAATCTTTTTTTCCCATTTGTGTAAGCCAAAGGCAAGTCCTTTATATTGTTAACTGTAGGCACTGATGAAAAAGATCCAGGGGACCAAAATCTGTACTTAGGCATATGGAAGAAAATTCTCAACATGAAGATTCTAATCATAGAATTTCTGAGCTGGCAGGGACATCATGCCAAGAACAAAAGCTACATTATCATTAGTTGGCTTCTGAATGCATTAAGATACATAAGCAATCCAAGATTAGCTGACCCAAAGAGAAAATTGCATTCTACTCACACTATTAAAATCATTTCACTAAATGTGCAGTATTTAAAAGTTACTCGGGTGACAATCCACACCTGCAATTAGTAGAGCGAGGAATTCTGTGGGCTAAACTAGTAGCTCTCAATGTGGATCAGATCAAAGGTTGAGGAGCCCTGGTAATATCCACATTCTAATAGCTTAACCTGGAGAAAACACAAGCAACAGGATAATAATGCCATTCTGAGCAAAGTGGGTTGGGAGCAGTCAGGAAAGGCCGGCCATCATCAATACAGTGTTTTCCTACAATACTTAGGGTTTTTAAGATGTCAGATGGTGGCACAGCAGGCTAATGTGGTAGCATGTTCTGAGGAATTAATTTAAGGTTTTTCATGGCTAAATAGGACCAAAAGTGAATTTTCATAATTAATAGGCACTTACCCTTCTTTCGTCATATTGTCAGCTTTAGTTAGTTTCTGACTCGCCATTAAAGTGTCTAATGCATATGTCAAGCGGAAGCCTGACACACTCACGGCAAACAGTATTCTGTGAAGGCGGCAATGTGTTAAAACAATTGAGCAAGTGAACACTAAAGTTTGCGGCTCCGGCCATATGTTGCAGTGTTTAATTTCCCGTAGTGGAGAAACATGGTTGTCAGAGAAAAAGATGATGAATACATTTACTTTGGGCAACTTATTACAATGAAGAATGACTTTCCAGAGGAAATGAACAGAAGAATTAGGCTTAGATGGGGAGCATATGGGAGGCATTCAGATACAAGCAAGAGGAGCAGGACTGTGTGCTTTAAAATGAAAGACATTTAATCAATGCATGTGGCTGGTGCTGACATATGGAAGTGAGAAATGGGATTTGATTTGGAAGACAGGAAGAAGGTTAACAGTAGTACAGGTGGTTACAGAGTGATTGATACAGAGGGTAACTAACAGAGAAAGAGAATGCAACTCTTTCAGTGGGGCAACAGACTCCAGAGAATGAAGTAATTTAGGAAAATACAGAACATGAAATGATCCGGAGCGGGTCACTTGGCTACAAAGAGAGTTGACAGACTGAACAAGCTGATGATCGAAGAGTAGCTAAGGGACAGTGCCAGAGGAAGGGGAAGGCCAAGGGAGGCTAAGAGCTCCATACGGAAAAGATGGAAAGGTCTGAAGACAGGGAAGAATAGGGGTGGACCCTGAAAGCAAAGAAGGTAACAGCTTGTCAGGATATTTTTAGTGTAAACATCTAAGAGGAAAAATGCAGAAAGGGGAATTTTTTCTGAAGATGGAACTGAAAATACTGCCTGCTAGTGTGTGAAAAATCTAGTCTTTAACCCTAGTCTCAAAAATGGGAGTTAGTAATGCCTCAGTCAGTCAGAGAAGTGCATTTGTATTTTCCATTTGCCCACTAAAAGCACATCTGAAATGAGACATTCCACTTATTAGGGGAGGGTAATAGAGGACAGTTAATTCCTAAATACTACCTCCCTTTTAAGTTTTTATTGATATGTCTTTTGTTTTTACATCACTTTTATTTCCAACCCTATCTTTCCCTTTTTCCTCACCCAGAAAGCAATCCTTTGGACAAATAATTTAAAAAGAGGGGGAAAAAAGCTAACTTCTAATAGGTCCTATTTCTGGCACCAACAGAGAAGATCCAACAGACTGAATATTAGACAAACTTCCCTCCACCATTTTTCAGTTCTCCCTTCCCCCCATACTAATTCACATCTCCTCTTCTGGGTATGGAACTACATAGGAAAGAGCTTTTCAATTACCTTTATCCAAGCTGTATTTAAACCCAAGCTTCCAGAGGTGAAAGGTTAGACCATGAACTCAGTGAAGCACCATATGATTTAGTATTTAATTTCTGCACTCTCCAATTGTTTTTGTTACTTGGTCAGGATGATGGCATTGGGAAGATAATGTTTCAGAAGGAGAGATTTTGATCGCTAATGAACATTCCACAATAAGAGACCGTGGACTAGCCAGACACTACTGTTGAATAGCAGAAATACTTCCCCTATAGAAATACTGTGTACACAAAGAAGTTACAACAAACCAGTCTCTCATAATGGATCATTTAAAGTGTGATTAGGATAATGGATTTAACAGTCAAAGACAACCTATCTCATTCTTTTAATGGGAAAGACATTTGCTTGACCCTTAAAATATTGAGCTAGCTGATAAAAATTATTGTTTTCTTACATTTTAAAATTAGATGGTTCCCTTTGGAAATTCCCTACCCACCCTGATTTAATTTTAAGTTTCAAGAAAGGGTATTCAAATAAGGAGATATTAAACAAAAGTTAAGAAGCAGAGTGATGTGTTATCGTTTGGTGTTTTTTTAGGGCTGTATTTGGAATAAGGAGAGGACCTGGGTTCCAATTCTTCTTCTGACATTTTCTACATATGGGATGAAGCCACCTCATCTCGGGATCTCCATTTGCTCACCTGTGGGGCTCACATGACTAACCTCTGGGGTCTCTTTTAACTATAAACCTATGAAGGACGGTCAAGAGGATGGGGAATGAAAATGTAACATTGTATTTGCTAGATAGAGAAAGGCACATTTGGATTGAGCCCGTATTTACAACATCCTGTATACTCATTCCCTATATTTTCTGGAGATTAACCCAGAGTGAAAGAAGGCGCCTCAGCTTGCCCTACTAACTGCTGGTGTTATTGATTAAATGCAGAGTCAGTCTGAATTGATCCAACATAAATTACCCTTGAAATCAAATAGTTAGAATGAGTGATTACAGCAAGGGACCAGGAATAAGGCTAATGAAGTTCCCCTCTCAATTCTTCCATTGATTCAGAGTCACCTTCACCCAAAATGTATTCTACCTCAGTTTCTTCACCAAGAAAATGAAGAAAATACCACCCTCCCACTTCCTATCTCATCCACTGCCAGGAAAGGCAATTATCACCTGAAAACTACTTGGAAATCATTTGAGGAAAGGTGTTACAGATGTGTAAGGAAATGTTCATTTTTAATATCACACAGATATCGGCTGCTTTATTCCTCCCTTGGTGTCTGCCACTTCCATTTTTCACTGGTGTCTCTTGACCTGTCACCTTAGGCACCCTTGATAATGCTATAGCATCTAGCAATTGCACTTCAGGATAAAATGATTATGGACATTGAGCTGCCATCACACCCTGAAAGGAAAGAAAAAAAATCACATTTTCACCTGTATGTGTTACCCTCCTGTGATTTGAAATCAGCATGGTGGCCTGCCTAGAAAGTAGAAAAGAAAACTGAAATATGAATAACAAGTCTGAATATCCTGCACTTTAAACACAGATACTATATGTTTCATTTATTACACAGGGGTTGTAATTATTATTCATACAACAAAGGTACATAGATGGACTCTTTGTAAATCATGAGCGAAGGAAAGGAGAGATGATTTATAAAAATGCATTGTATCCCACTGAATACACTATTTGTTTTTAAAGGACATGGTACAAGTTCTTCTTGGTATTTTACTTTTTAAAGCAAAATCAATCAACAAACCTTTTTTATGTGCCATGTAATAGGCCAAGTGCTGGAAATGTGAAAAAAAAGGTCAAAACAGTCTCTGCCCTCAAGGAGTTTACATTTTAGTGAGCAAACAACATGTACACAAATGGATATAAGGTGCATGCAAAAGAGATACCCTTTGAGCAAGAAGATTTGGGGTACAAGTCCCTACTCTAAACTGGATAAGTCATTTAACCTTTCTGGGCCTCAATTTCTTTATCTGTAAAGTTGGGTTAATATATTTGTGCTATCCATATCACAGAGTTGTGGTGATGCAAGCACTTATAAAGTATTAGATAATTAGAAGTTATTGTTATTATTATTATTACTGAAATTTCACTTTGCCTACTGTGGTGGTCTAGGAGTTCTGGGAACCCCAAAATATAGAGCAAAGGGCATGGGTCTGCCTTGAAAGAATTTGACCACTCAAGCCTTTTTTCAGTTAGAGACAAAGTTTATTGTGTTGCCAATGGAAGTGGGCAGGATTTTAAGAATCTGCACCTTTGTGATGCTAGTGCAAGTGGGTCAGATTTTAAGACTGAGCAATTTAATGGAGAAAAGATGGTTACTTTTATACTGAAGGACTGTGGTAAGATCTGGATGGGATTAAGGAGTAGGGAATAGCCTGGGGTGGTCCAGAGGTAACAGAGAAAGCAGGGTTGGGAGGGAGCCACAAGGAAAGGACAGTTGGAAGGATTACTGGGATGCATGATGCTTCCGGCAATTGCCAGGGATCTGAACTGTGTGGGATATCCTAGGGGCTTTTCCTTTTGGGGCTCCAGATCCAAAAGACATGGTTTTTTCCTTTTAGGGGCTCAGATCCCATCCCCAACACTACTACACTGCTCTTAGTATTGAACTATTCAACTTGAAAAAGTTAAGAAACATAGATGCTATCATAAGTTCCAAGAATCTCAAATTTAAAATCTAATCTTTGTTGCTCTTTTTAAAAAATATGTACAATGATCCAACATGCATTTTTAAACAGAGCTAAATTCTTCTTTCGTGGGTAAGGTTATTATTGGTTGTGGGTAGATAATTAGGCTAGCCACCATCGTGGTGTCTTTAGGAGGTTCACAATATTTAGGTTTTGATGCCTTAGAATGAGTGTAAATACCTATTGTTTTCAGTTCTGGCCAGAAACTCTAACGGTCTTCCCCCAAATTGAGATTTTTGTGATGGTAAATTAGGCCATCTTTAGTCTCAATTCATACCTATCCCTTAGTCACTGAATAGTCATTGCATCAAACAAACTAAGGTCTGGGAAAGACCCTAATTTGGAAAGGCCAAGGTCATCCACTGCATCCTGGGCCATTGCCAGTCATCTTGACTTTTGTCACACCACTGGCCTTTGTTAACCCTGGAGAAGAGAGTAAGGCTGAGGACTTTTCATAGTTCTGTCTCACTTAAATCCAATTCACACAGAAGTCAAGACATCACTCTCATAAGGTCATTGGTCTTTTTGAGAATGAAGGACAGACAATAACACTTGTTTTCAGAGTGAAGGTCATACCCAGTTTAATTCTCTGAGGTTTGTAAAGGGAGAAGTTGATTTGTTTGAAGGTTCTGGAAGGCATCTCTGATGTGGGTATGTCACTGTTTCTCTTCCCCAGTTTGCTGACTGACAGAAGGTGGCTTCCCTTGAAGTTTTGTGTCCTGTGGCAATGCTAGGTACCACCCTCAATGACAGAGGTGGGGTGTCATTTTTCAAGGTCTAAGTCAGTGATGAAAAGGTCATTCTGACATAGTTTAGGTATGGCTTCTGCAAAGAAGTTTGCCTAATGCTCTGTCCCACCACCCTTAGGGCATATCTGAGAGCTCTAAAACATTTTCTCTAATGACCTAAAGAAAATCATGCAGCTCCCAAAGGTGTGTGATAGCAAGCAGAAGAATCTCGTTCAAAAGGCTTAGAATAATAGAGTCACAGAATGTTAGAACTATGAGGGGCCTTAGAGATCATCTACTCCCATTTACAGAAGAAGAAACTGAAGCCTAGAGATGGGAGGTAGATGGGCAAAAATAAAATTTGATGTGAAATACAGAAAAATAGTGTTAAACTAAATCACAGAACCACAGAATTTCAGAGTTAGAAGTTGTCCAGTTCTTCTAACTGAAGCAATAGCTAAAAAAGATATCCCTCCACAACTAACTCCAAAACAGTATCTAGCTTCTCATGGAGGTGAAGGGCATATTTCCTTCTGAGGCAACCCACTATACTTGAGGATTATTCAATCAATCAATCAACAAGGATTTATTAAGTACTAATTATGTGCCAGGCACCATGTTAGGCGTTGGGAATATGAAGGCAAAAATGACAGTATCTGCCCTCATAGAAGGAGAAATAAGATCCAAACATTAGTAAGTACAATCTATACAAAGTAAATACAAGATACTTTGGTGGAAATAGAAGGTGTAGCTGGGAGAATCAGGAAAGGCCTAATGTAGGAAGTAGTACTTTGGTAGGCCAGAGGGCAACAAGCAGACAACAAGCATTTATTAAACACTTACTATGTGCTAGACCCTGTAGTAAGCACCAGGGATATAAGCCAAAAGATAGTCCCTGCCTTCAAGGAGCTTATATTCTAATGAGGAAAGACAACGCACAAAAGGGAGTTATAAAAGTGGTAGGGGAGTTATCCAGAGAAGGCATCCACATGAGGGCCTGGTGGTGAATTCTGAACATTCTTTCTTTTTCTTTTCTTTTTTTTATTTAATTAATTCATTTTTAGTTTTCAACATTCACTTCTACAAGATGTTGAGTTCCAAATTCTCTCCCCATCTCTTCCCTCCTCCCACCCCAAGACAGCATGCATTCTGATTACTCCTTCTCCAAATCTGCCCTCCCTTCTATTCCCCCCTCTTCTCTTATCCCCTTTCCTTCTATTTTCCCATAGCACAAGATAGATTTCTATATCTCATTGCCTGTATAAGATTCTTTCATAGGAAGAGAATAAGGCATGGCCAGCTTTGGCCCATCCCAAAAGGACAGGCCTCGGAAGGAAGTCATCAACGGAAGAAAGGGGAGGGCATGGTAGAAGTATGATCCAGGAAGAGAAGGCTTGAGGTGCCAAGGGAAGTTACAGCTAACGACAATAATAATAAAAGCCAACATTTATATAGCCTTACCATGTGCCATACTACTGTGCGAAGCATTGCCTTATTTGAAGCTCACAAAAAGCCTGGGAGGTAGATATTACTGTTTTTATTCCTTAGCTGAAGTATAGAGGCAAAATCCAGAAAGTCAGAAACACATCTAGGAGGGGAATGAAAAAAGATTGGCCCGGGTGTGTCCCCAAAAAGAATTTAACCATGAGAGAAGGGGACTGTAATGGTGGAGGGATGTGCCGACGTAGGAAGGCCCTCGGGGTATTCCAAGAATGGGAAACAGCCAAAAGATAGAATGTCATGGGTGAAGAATCTAAGCCATTAGCTGTATGACAGGAAGTAATGTAAGCCTGGAAAGGTAAGTTATAGCTAGAAAGGGAAAGCAAAGGAGTTTGTATTGTATCCTACAGGCAAGAAGGACCAATGGAATTTTGGAATAGGGAAGTGACATGGGCAGATCTGTGTTTCAGGAATATCAATATTTCTGATTGCTTTATTGTTGTTGGCCTAATCGCAACTTTTACTCGTTGCTCCTGTGGCATCTGGGTGGTACAGTGGATAGAACACCAGCCCTAGAGTCAGGAGGATCTGAGTTCAAATCCAGATATTTACCAGCTGTGTGACCCTAGAAGAGTCACTTAACCCCATTTACCTCAGTTTCCTCATATGTAAAATGAGTTGGAGGAAGAAATGGTAAACCAGATGTGACTGAAACAACTCAACAACAAGAACTCATCGTTCCTAATTCTGGCATCTGGAACTAAGCGGAAGATGCATCATCCTCATTACATTTCCCCACAAAGCTACACTTTGCTGAGTTAAAAAGTGTTATATTCATTGGGTGGCTAGGTGGCACAGTAGTAGAGCGCTGGGCCTGGAGTCAGAAAAACTCATCTTCCTGAATTCAAATCTGACCTCTGATACGTACTAACTGTGTGACCCTGGGCAAGTCATTTAACCCTATTTGCTTCAGTTTTGTAATCAGTAAAATGAGCTGGAGAAGGAAATGGCAAACTACTCCAGTAGCTTTGCTAAGAAAATCCCAAATGAGGTCACAGAGAGTCAGACATGACTGAAAAAATGACTAAATAACAAGGAGAAGATTCCCAATGACTATTTTCTAGGCAGTTCCTGAAAAGGGATGTGTTTAGGCTCTTGCTATGTACGAGGTTAATAATTCATGTCCGGATCCCCAAAGTAATTGTTTGTCCTAAATGTCAATATACCCAAAGCAGATTTTCCAATAGCAAGTATGAAAGATTAGCTAACTGTTAAGTGAGATTGTGTTAAGCTAATTTCAATTACTGGAAAGGAATAGATAGTGGAAAATTCCAATTTACCTCCATTGAACTAATCTAGGTATTATTTTCTGTATTATAGGCTTAGAAATGTTCCTAATTAATTAATATATACAGTCAACTACCAGTTGGGCAGCTAAGTGGAACAGAGGAGAGAGTACTGGTCCTGGAATCAGGAAGACTCATCTTCCTGAATTCAAATCTTGTCTCAGACACTTACTAGCTGTGTGACCCTCGATAAGTCACTTTACCCTGTTTGCCTCAGTTTTCTCTTCTGTAAAATGAGTTGGAGAAGGAAATGTTGAGCCACTCTGGTATTTTTGCCAAGAAAACCCCAAATGGGGTTGCAAAGAGTTGGACACAACTGAAAAGACAGAACAACCAATTATGATATGATCATAGATTCAAAACTAGAAAGGAACTGAAGGACCACCCATCTCTTCATTTTACAGATAAAGAAACTGGGGCAGAGAATGGCTAAGTCTTAAGATCTCACAAAAGGTTAAGCAGCAGAGCTAGGATTTGAACCCAGATCCTCTGACTTTAAATCTAGCATTCTCTGGCCTTTCTTTATTTTCCAGCATCAAGTTCTTTTAGACTCTGGTCAAAATTTCTTTTCAACCTCTCATTTTCATTGAGAACTATAAAATCACAGAATGTAATAGTTGGAATGGGTATAAAGAGATTATAAAGTTCAATTCCCTCATATTACAGATGAAGAAACTGAGATCCAGAGAGGTTATCTCCAATAAAAGCCTTGCTTTCCTCATATTGCAATTTCCTGTCCCCATTATTTAGTTCATGCCTTCCTTCCTCCTCTTGTCCTATTCAAGTCATGTCCATCCTTGAAGGCCAGATCAAATCCTATCTCCTCTGGGAAGCCCTCCTTGACCACTGGAGCTGGAAGTCATGTTCCTTTGGAGTGTATGAAACCACATACAACATGCAAATACAGACAGACAAGTTCAAATCCAGCTTAAGACACTGACTAGCTGTGTGTCTCTGGCCAAGTCACTCAATGTCTTTTAGTCTTCCTTAATGGGAATGATAATAGCTTTCCAAGGTAGTTGTGAGGATAAATTTAGACAATATTTGTAAAGGGCTTTGCAAACCTTAAAGTGCTATGTAAATGCCCCACTAATCTTCACAAATATTTTCTTATTCTATTAAAAATTCACCAATTATTAATTGAAGGACCCATTATATTCCTAGCATTCTGTGGATATACAAGTAGATTTTACTGCTCCTTTTTTATTCTTCCAATCATTTCTATTTTTCATATGTGAATCCTGTCTTTCCTTAAGTGCAGTTTTAAGATATAAATATACACCGATTTCTATTCCTGGGAATTTCTAATATTCCAAGAATGCAATGAATTTACAACCCCTTGATGTAGGCATTCGCTTCAACATTGCAGATTGCAGACCATCTGTGACTTACCATTCTGTGTAGTGCTCAAGCATGTCCCTACGAAGTGCTAGGGGCCTTCTCTACTTCCTCTCCAATGGAATACGTGGGCTGTCCAAGGATTACCCTTTGCCCTTTGTTCCTCCTCTGCAAGAGAGGGGAGCTGGTCCTTAGTTTCCATTGTCCTTTGGGTGATCTTCAACCTCAGTTCTTTGGAGACTTTCATTTTCCAGCAACTGCAACCATGAAATACCACCAGAAGAATATTTCTGAGACTTAGTGAACCTAAAATTGAAGTCAATAGTTGATTTGGTTTCTGTCATCATCATCACTATCATCATCACCATCATTATCATTGTCATCATAACTCATCCTCACAGTTTTGCCTTCAGTATTTGGTATAAAGGTGTAGACACCATAGCCTTTTTACTTTAGTGAGTCTTTTTTTTTAGCATGGGAACAATCTGGTCGGAAATGGGAGAGCTACATCGTCAATAACCCTTATTTGTCATTCCAAACATCTGTCATCAAAGCCTTGCTTTATGAGCAACAGTTTCACAGACCATGCTGTAGCCAAATTAAATTTGTTCCAGTTCAGCTTTCTGTCAAGAGTTTAGGGTGTCACCTTAATCTCAGTGGCAACACATTTTTAAATCATATGGTGATACGGGCTATTTCAAAGAGAGAGGCCATGTGGCACAGTGGGAAGAACCACCTGGATATATATTATGCCTCACTTTCATTGTGACTTTGGGCAAGTCACTTCATCTCTCCCAGCCTCAGGTAGGTGTCCACCATATTCAGGAAAATCTGAGTTCAAAACCAATTGGAGATGTTTACTAGCTGAGTAACCCCAGGCAAGTCACTTAACCTCTCTTTGCCTCAATTTCCTCATTTATAAAATGGTGATATTAATAGTCCCTATCTCCTAAAGTTGTTGTGAGGGTAAAATGAAATATTTGCAAAGTTCTGTGGATACCTTAAAGTGCTTTATAAATGCTAGCTATTTTTAGTGTCACTAAAATGAGATTCCTTGTAGATCCAGATTCTATAATTCTGTGGATGGTGAAGGTCATCCCCAGAATGTCAATTTTTGTTATCCTCCATTCAGATCCTGACCACTCTGCCGTCACCTTCTCCCTTTGCTTATTAAAGAATAATGACTCATATTTCTATGTCACTCTTGGAATTTCTAAAGTGCTTTCCTCATAATATCTTTATAAGGTAGGTATTCCAAGTATTATTATTCCTTTCTATGGATGAGAAAACTGAGGCTTATAGAAATCAAGTTGCTTGCCCAGGGTCACACACCTATTAAGTGTTAGGTCTAAAAGTCAAACCATGCTCTCCTGCCTGCCTCCATGTCTGTCCCTCTTTCCACTTCACTACAGTTGGATTTTAACATTAGACAAAGGGGCATGTGGTCAAGGAGGAAAACAAAGGATCTTTGTTCTTCCTCTCAATTCCCAGTCTACCTTTTTTTTTTCTCTCTCTCTCTCCCTCCCTCCTTCTCTCTCTCTCTCTCTCTCTCTCTCTCTCTCTCTCTCTCTCTCTCACCTCCCCCCAAATCATTGTCATGTATGTTCATATCCCTTATTAGACTGTAAGTTCCTTGAGGGGAGAGATTGAGTTTTATTTTCTTTTGCATTTCTTGCTCATGACTTAGCAGAGTGACTTATGTATAGTAGGTACTGCCAAAGTTTCACCAATCAAATGAATAAGCCTATGAGACATTTAAATTGTGTTTGTTTAATTAACTTGGCAATGAAAAGTCAATTTTAATGTATGGGCATCACCAATGACAGGCCATCAATAACTTACTTCCTTATGAGATTGTTCATTTATTCATGTACATATATGCATATATCCACATAATGGTAATCAATGTGTATGCAGTCCTCCTAGTTCTGTTATTTTCCCCCTTTGCATTGTTTCACATAGATCTTCGCATATTTTTCTTTCTTTATGATGCTTTAGAACCATTGCACTAATATACCAATTTCACTGGCTATTCCCCAACTGCTGCACATTTATGTTGTTTCCAGTTTTTCCCCATTACACATAGCAGAGTCATAAAACATCTTTGTACAGATAGGTATTTTTTCTTTTTAATTATACCCTTGGGAAATGTTCCCACTAGTGGGATTATTGGGTCAAAAGGTAGGACCAGTTTTATGGCTCTGTTATGTCTTGTCAGATTAAAGCATCAGAGGTTTTTGAAGACTAACCTTTTATGGACAGACGAAAGAAAGAGCACTTGGAGACCTGGGATCTAGTCCTGTTCTGTGATCTTAGGCAAGTAATTTCAACTCCTTGGATCTTAATTTCCTATATATAAAATAAGGAGCTTCATTCATTTGATTGGTGAGTAGTTATTAAGCATTAACTATGGATCATGTGCTGTGCTAACCCCTGAGAAAACAAAGGCAAAAAAAGGGAAATAGCTCCTCCCCTCAAAGAGCTTACATTCTATTGGTTGGACTAGATCTCCAAAATCTCTCTTAATGTTTAAATTTTATGATTCCACCAATAGTTGAGACTTGCTAGGTTTTTTTTTCCATTTTATCACTTTATCTTTAATTATTTATTTTTTAAACATTCTTTTCTTTTTAAATTTTGAGTTCTATATTCTTTCCCTCTCTCCCATTCCTCCCCTGTCCCTTGTTTACCTGAGAAGTAAACAATATGGTAGCAACACACATGTGAAATTATGCAAAGCATGTTTCTATATTAGCCATATCACAAAACAAAGCATAAAAATAAAATGAAAAAGTTACATTTCAATATGCACTCAGAATTTGTCAGTTTTCTCTCTGGAGGTAGGTAGCATTGTTTCATCATGATTCCTTTGGAATTGTCTTGGATCATTGTGTTGATCAGAGTAGCCAAGTCTTTCACAATTAATCATCATCACAACATTGCTGTTAATGGTGTACAATGACCTCTTGGTTCTTCTCATTTCACTTTGCATCAGTTCTTATAGGTCTTGCCATGTTTTTCTGCCCCCTCGTCACTTCTTATAGCACAATAGTATCCCATCATTATCATACGCCACAATTTGTTCAGCCATTCCCCAATTGACGAGCATTCCTTCAATCTCCAATTCTTTGCCACTATAGAAAGAGCTTCTATAAATATTTTTATACATATAGGTCCTTTTCTTTCTTCTTCATGTCTTTAGGATATAGACCTAGTAGTGGTATTGCTGGATCAAAGGGCATGCATAGTTTTATAGCCCATTGGGCATAGTTCCAGATTGTTGTCCAGGATGGTTGGATCAGCTCACTACTTCACCAACAGTTCATAAGTATACCTATTTTCCCTCATCTCCTCCAGCATTCGTCCTTTCTGATCAATGGAAAGAGGTAGTTAGTACTTTTGAGTTGTTTCAACTTGCTTTTCTTTAATCAATAGTGATTTAGGGCATTTTATTTGGATTATTAGGTAAAAATTATATTTATGGGTATTAAAATTCATTGCTTAAAAGAACTGAAAATAAAGTAGATAGACACCCACTGTTTGGGGAAAGGCTCAACAAATTGAAGGATGTAAAAAATGTTGAATATCAAGAATACAAAGAAACAGAGGGATACTTGTATGCACTGACACAGAGGGAAGTAAGCAGAATCAACAAAACAATATTCATGACTACAACAATGTGAATGAAAGAAAAACACCAAATTGAAGAAGAGGTAGAATTATGCTTCTCCCTTCATCCTTGGTAGACGTTGGGGACCATGGAAGTGGAATCCTGCATATGCTGGACATCTTGATAGATATGTTGGTTTTGCCAAGGTGCTTTCTTTTCTTTTCTGTTCATTGTTGTAAGGGATGGTACTTTGGGTTGAGGAAAATGTAGGGGAGGGATGTATTTAGAAGTAAATTGATATAAAAATAAAAGAAATCAATACAACTATTCTTTTTGGCAGAGCAATTGGGGTTAAGTGACTTGCCCAAGGTCACACAGCTAGTAAGTGTGTCAAGTATCTGAGGCCGGATTGGAACTCAGGTCTTCCTGACTCCAGGGCTGGTGCTCTACTCACTGTGCCACCTAGCTTCCCCCTACTAGCTGCCCCCTACAACTATTCTTAAAGTAAAATTCAGTGCTTGGTGGGAAATTTTGCTATGTGGGCAAACCATTTAGTCTCTGTGGGCTGTGGTTTCCTCACCTTTAAAAGGAAGTGTTTATACTAAGCACCCTCTAAATGACCTTCTCGGGCCACTTCCTGTTTTAAAATCTGTGATTCTGTTGTAATGAACACTTTCCCCTACCATGGAACATGCCCATTTGGTCCTGTTGACCACACTGAAACTTGAAAGTGAAGGTATACAACTTCTGCCATGTATAAGATTTACCCCTGGATTGAATCCCCTATTCGGTCAATGAGATGAAACTCTGTTACTATTCTAAATGAATGACTTATCCCTTGGCTGGCCCTTATCCTTCCAACCTCAGAGCATGAGGATGACTCTGAGCTGTCCCAAGGCCCAGGTGGGAGGTGTCCTCACAAGCCATGAGCATGCCATGAGCTAATTCCTGAGATAAAGCCATCCTTCTCATGTTTCGTTGTCATTAATGCATCTCCCACTGGCAAGGCAGTGGGGCCCCCTTGAGTAGCTGACAGCAGGGAGAAACCCCAGGATTTATCACTCTGACCACCTCCATGACACAGTATCTAAGAAGCAGCAGGAGTGGCCTGGTGGTAAGGAAATAATCAGCATTAAGAGAAAGGGACCACTAGAGTGTACAGCATTTGATTGGATTGTGCTTAGTAAAGGTAAGATGGGAAAAGACTAAGAAACAGCCTTGCAAAAACTATTTCAGATCCTCAAAATCCTTGAATATTGGCCTTCCACTTTATTGTACTAGTGACAATCCAATAGAGGTGAGAAATGGGGAGTTTATTTCCCCTTTAAAGAAAGCAGGATTCTCTAGAAAGGAACCTAGTATATAACTGCTTAGCTGGATGTAGAGGATGGAGGCATGGGTAGGTACCCCAAGTCCCCATGAGATTCATTTGTAGTTGTCTATAGACTCCATACAAGACTATAATCCTTCATGGCCCTTCATCAAAAGCATGGCTTCCTGTGCTCATTGTAGTAAGATTGCTATTCAGAGATAAAGTATGATATGGCTCTTAATCTTCATAAAACAATACAGCTTGACCAACAGCAGGCATCTGCCCAAACTGGGCCAGCAGTGCAGAGAAATGAGGAAAATGCCATTTAAAAGAGGCTGGTGTGACCAGCCAAGACCAGATATTGGCTTGAATAATTCACCATAAGGGAATGTAAACTAATAAAGCTGAGAAGGAAAAAAAAATCCACCAGAAGGGAAAAGGAATGTAGTGATATACTATATAATCCTAGAGCATTAATAAAGAGGCATCATTATAAATCACAGGAAATTATTATTGCACTGAATAAGTACAAGCAAGCCTAGAGCTGGGATACAGTGTACAATTTCGAATCCTATTGTATTGTGCACATTAAAGGATATTGTAGAAATCTACCAAGAGGTGCCACTGAGGGAAACCAAAAATGTCTCCTGCATGCGAACATCTTTAATACTCATAAAAATCAGGGATATTAAATTTGCCAACTCTACACCAATGGAGGCTTAGCAAGCACCCTCTTAGCTATGTTTCCATAATAAAATGTGATGTCTTAATGGTCATTGCTTGCTAAATCAGCTCTGTCCAACATGTGTGAGATAGTCTGTTCTCTGAGGCTGAAATCAGATCCTGGAACAGGGATAGCTTTTGGTCAGCCCCAACCTAAGCTGGATGACCTTAGCATTCACCCTAGCATGGGGCCTTCAGCTAGGATCCATTTATCGTAAGATCATAGCTAGGCGGCACAATGGATAGAGTGCCAGGCCTGGAGTCAGGAAGACCCATCTTCATGAGTTCAAATCTGGCCTCAGACACTTACTAGCTGTGTGAGCCTGGGCAAGTCACTTAACCTTGTTTGCCTCAGTTCTTCATCCATAAAATGAACGGCAGAAGAAAATGGTAAACCACTCCAATATCTTCGCCAAGAAAACCCCAAATGGAGTCACAGAAAGTCGGGAATGACTGAACAACAATAAAAACATAGCCTAAAGCTGGAAGGAACTGTAGAGACCATTCAGTTTAACCACCTAATGTTATAGATGAGGAAACTGAGGCCAGGGAGATTAAGTATTACCCAAAGTCACACAGTCATATAGGTAGAAAGCATCAGATAAAGGATTTGGACCCAAGTCCTTTGATTCCTAAGCCAACATAATTGGCCACTTAACAGAAAATTCCCTACCTCATCCCGGGAAGTCTGCTAGAATTGCCTGGGGCAAGGCCTAGAAGATTCCTGCCCAGATTCAGGTCATCCAAACATGTGTCAGTTGCCTCTGTGGAGATGGACTAGGAAGAAAAGGTAGAAAGGCAGGAATTTTCCCCAATCCTTGCCTATAGTAGACCCAACCTCCCCTTCAGGATCTATGGGACATAGAGCATGGCATAGTTCTGGACTTTGAGTTAGAAAGACTGAGTTCACACTCTGCTTTATCAGCTATGTGACGATGAGCATATAATTAGCATCTCAAATCTTCAGTGTCTTCATCTGGGAAAAAGGAGATAATGATACATAAAATACCTCACAGGCTCAAACGAGCTAAGGTATTAGTGTCCAGCAAACTTTCAACCTCTTGATAAATCTTCAACATTATTCTGAATGAATAAATAAGCATTTATTAAGCACTTAGTGTGTACCAAGCACCCTGTTAAGTGCTGAAAATACAAATAAAAAAGCAAGTCAGTTTCTGCCCAAGGAACTGACACTCTATTTTGGAAAGACAGTAGATATAGAGAGGGAAAGTGGCAAGGCTCTAGGCTTCTTAAAGCACAATTAAAGATCAGCCTGGTGGTCCTCCATCTTACCACCTCATTATGTAGTGGGGGCTGTCCCAAGGCATTAAGGAAACCCAATGGCACAAACAACAGCTTTTTAATGGAATTGCAGTGCAGCCAAGAGAACTCGGAGTCAGGATACTTACTAGCTGTGTGACCCTGGGCAAGTAACTTAGCTTCTGTTTGCCTGAGTTTCCTCATTGGTAAAATTGGGATAATAATAGCAACTACCTCCAAAGGCTGTTATGAGGATTAAGTGAGTTAACATATGTAAAGCACTTTGCAAACCTTAAAATGCCATATAAATGCTGGCTATTTATTTGGTGAGGCTATTGAATAACGTTAATGAAAGACAGAATAGCCTGAAGGGTAGAAGTCCAGGCTAAGCATTAAAAAGACCAAGTTGGTTTTCATCATGTCCTCAGTTGAGGTCAATATCAGACTTGAGCAAGTTAATCTCAAGACAGGGAAGGAATAATGGTGAAACAGCTATAGAGTGAGATGCTAAGGGAGAGAGATTTATGATGTAGCAATAGATTTTCAAGGCTACTAGGAGGAGAAAGGAGGCATATACGGGCAGCCTCATTGTAATTTCTAAGCCTGCAATAATCTATCTATCTGCAAACTTTTGAACCTGCCCTATTGCTCTCCCAGGGCTTATATACCTTGACATTCTCAAATGGAGTACGTGCTCTCCTAACATGAGCATGAAGTCAGTCCCTTGTTCATTTCAAGGGCAAATTTCAAGATGATGTGATCAAAGATGGTGGTGGGCCTCAACATTGGGAGTAGTTATTTACATCGCCCTGGATAAAGAGCCCCATGGGTACCATATCAAAAGCTCTGTTTGTGACATTCAAAAAGGAAAAAAAAACACACAAAAAAACAACCACCATGGAGCCAACAAGCAGCAGGAGGCATTGGGTTGCCTGGCAAACATTCATTTTTTATGTAGATCCTAAAAGCATCGCAGATTTCGAACATAGATCAGAAGAACATAACTAAAAATGGCTGGAAGGCAAACATATTTGAGCTAGGCAACATGCGTTTAAAATACGAATAACCATCTTCCTGTATTAATCACTTCAAATGATTCTGTTTTTCTACAGTATGCAGATGTCTCTTGCTAAGCAAAGTAACACATTTCTATTTCAAGGCTATTAACTGTGGAGCAGCTGTAACGCTATCAGGGAATTTTTAGAAATCATAATGAAATTAAAAAGGCAGAGACAGGGAGGGGGAAAAAAAGCAAATAGCTTCTTCACAGCTATGAGGGTTGATGGCATTATCATATGAAATATATTTGCGAGTACAAGATATACTCCTCTGGTGTGATGTTAAGCTAGTATAATGTAACTAATTGGAACAGAGCCTGGAGGTTTAGAAAAATAAATCTTGATGTAAAGGGGACAAAATGCTTTCCCTCAGAGGTACCTGGATGGCCTTTTATCCATACTTGGAAACTCTTCTGAGCATATAGGATGATCGTTTAGTCTTCAAAGCATTGACTGAGACTCAGGAGAGCTCTTCCCATGTTACGGTTTGGATCAGGCAGCCAACGGTCATTTGGTGAGCACCTACAGTCACCCAAACACCTCCTAGTATTCTCTGGGTACTGAAAATTCAGAATGAAGTCCAGGGTGTTTGTCTTTCATCCTATGGTGGGAATCAACTTGGATCATAATAGTTTTCAATTACAACAAAAACTTACATTTGCATAATGATCAAAGATACTTTGAGAGGCATCCTGGAGTAGAACTGATAGAAAGCCAGACTTGGATTCAGGAAGACCTGGGTTTGAAAAGCCACTCAAGCCCTTACTCACTGTGTGTCTCTGGTACGATGACTTAACTTCTCCAAATCTCACTTTTGAAGAAGCAGGAAGAAGGAGAAAGGAAGAGGGGAAGAAAGGAGGGGGAGGAAGAGAAGGAAGAAGAGGAGGTTAAGGAGGAGGAGGAGGAAGGTTGTGTTTGCCTTTTGTTTTCAAAGAGGACCAGGACATGGTGAAATGATGACATGACTTGCAGTTGACTTTGAGGGAGGGAGGGCTGTGCAAGGTCACCAGCCTCACTTTCTCCTCCAGAGCCATCTGGATCCAGTGACCAGATATTCATCAGGATGACTGGAGATGACCCAGGATGCAATTGGAGACCCGGGCCCTTTTAGGCTGAGGCCTTTTCATGGGCTCACTTAGAGTGAGGTAACACCCATTCAGTGAATAGGCCTCTTTAAGAAGTGAGTCAAAGAATAGGTGTAGTCCTCTTTGAAAATGAAGGACAAACACAACCTCTGAGTTAGACCAAGCTGCCTGAAAGAGGACCCAGCTAGCTAGGTAACTTAGCTGGTCCTCTCTCTCTCCTTCTCCTTCTCCTCTCCAAAGGAAGATAAATTTTGATGGCCAGAAGCTGCCCTATTAACTTGGGATTTACCGGCTAGATTTCTTTCTCTTTCTTTCTCTCCTTTTTCTTCCTTCCTTCCTTCCTTCCTTCCTTCCTTCCTTCCTTCCTTTCTTTCTTTTTTTCTTTCTCTCTTTTTTCTTTCTTTCTTTTCTTTTTCTTTAGTTCTTTTCTCTTCCTTCCTTCCTTTCTTTCTTTCTTTTTCTTTCTTTCCTTCTTTCTTTCTCTTCTCTTTCTTTAGTTCTTTTCTCTTTCTTTCTTTCTTTCTTTCTTTCTTTCTTTCTTTCTTTCTTTCACAAAACCTTAAACCCAGTTCACTCTGAATCTCATAGATTGGACCACAATAGGTCCCTGCCCAAGCTCCACTTAGTGGCTGTATTTTGGGCCCTCCTGCCTTAGAATGAATGTCAATGGTCACTGTTTCTCTTTAGAACAGCAACCCTGAGGGTCTCCCCCTCTCAGGAGGAGGAAGAAGGATAAGGAGGAAGAGCAGGAGGAGAAGAAAGAAAGAAAGAAAGAAAGAAAGAAAGAAAGAAAGAAAGAAAGAAAGAAAGAAAGAAAGGAAGGAAGGAAGGAAGGAAGGAAAAGAGAGAAAGAAAGAAAGAGAAAGAAGGAAAAAAAAAGACCTTCCTCAAAGGGTTTTTATAAGGGAAAAATGAGATAATGTATATAAAGTTTTTCAAACTTCAAGGTGCTATGTACTAACTATTATTATTAACAATGCTTTGAGATGAGTATCGTTACTTACATAGGAGGAAATTATCATTCTTTTTGTTTTACAGATGAAAAAGCTGAAGCTCATAGAGATTGTGATTGCCCAACAAGCATTATCATCATCTCCGTTTTACAGATGAGGAAACTGAGATTCGAAGAGATGAAAAGTAACTTGCCTACAGTTATGGAGCCAGTAAACGAAAGAGCCAGGGTACAGTTCTGTAAAACTTGGACTCAGTCAAAGGGCCACACTTGAGGGCCTAGAGGACCACGTGTGGCCTCGAGGCTGCAGGTTCCCCATCTCTATAATAGACAGACATGCTTTTAAATTTGATCTGCATTATTAACACTTTCTTAAGTCTAGTCAGCTAAACAATGAATCACGCCCTGATTTGTAGCTTTCCTGTGTTTCCAAGTTGTAAATGTTCTCATTGAAAATTTGACAGTCTTAGAATTGACTCAAAAACATGCCTGACTTGAACCCAGCTGCACTCTAAAGCGTGGTGATCTTTTGGCTTTCCCATACTGCCCCTCCATGGGACACTACTAGTTTGCTTGCACTTCCCTGAAGTACTGATGTTCCATTTTTATTATGGTCATCTGCATATGTGTTGGGTTCACCCACTGGAATGCCAGATTCATAAAGAGAGGAATTTTATCTCATTTATCTTTGATCCTTATCTCCTACTCCAGCACCTGGCAGAGTCATCTGCCCCTCCTATATGCTTAATATGTTCTTGAAATTTTTAATTGAGTTGAATTTGATATCATGTTTACATACTTGTTTTCACCTATTATTTCCTTATTTCCTTTCTTCTTCCTCACCTACTTCTCGAGCTGTCTCCTTCATGAAGCCTTTCCTCATATCCCCTAGCTAGATCAATTCCTTGCTTCTGGAATTTCTCATATCACTCTCTTTGATACCACTTTTACGGTTAATAATTTTCTTACGTGCATTACATATGTTTGTGCACATATCATATGAATCCCCTATTTAATGAAGAGAAAGAATGGTGGCATTGAAGCATGATATCACAGAAAGAACATTGGTCTTGGAGTCAGAAAATCTGGATTAAGATCTCAGATTGGATCCTGGACAGCTGTATGATTTTGGGAAAATCAAGTAACTTTCCATCTATAAAATGTGGAGAGCAACACTTAGAACACCTACCTCACAAGATTGTTGTAAGGATGCTTTTTAAATGACATATACTATTACATTAAATAATAGTAAAGTAGTATATTAATGTGAGCTATTATTTGTGTATCTTTTTCTTTTTAGCCTAAAATCATACATCTAGACCTGGAGGGGGACCTTACATCAATGCCTATCATACATATCTTAATGGAACTGTCTGATTTTCTCCAACAATTATGACTTACCCCCCTCCCCTTCTACTAATTAACTGTTAATGAAGTTGCAATATTCAAATCTGCTTGGAGCTAGTATTCTTTACATCTAGGGTTGGGGTGGGGGGGGGTAAGACTGAAGTGGTGGGCAGTAGAAAGCCAGGAAGGCTAAACCCATTAAATACACATATAATTGGGGAGAGGGAGGAAGAAAAGACTTTAACAGGAATTATCAAACATATGGACTATCAAGGGGAAATTCCTATCTCAGCACAGGCACACAAAAGTGTCCAAAACATCTTCTACTTAATGTAAATTGAATCCTTAAGACTAATCTTGAAATAAAAGAAACATGATTATCTGAAAGAAGAATGGCCATTGCTGCATCTCCCTGAGCCAGTTGGGTCCACCTTGACCTGAGGATGCACTCCTCACAGATTTCCCAACTCTCAATAGAATCCAAAGGGCTTCTGGTCTCCTGTCAGTCAAGTAGAGAAGAGACAGACCATAAGAGTTAGTTCAAACCCATACTCTCCTACTCAACCAGAAGGACAGAGTAGGGTCAAGAGAAGAAAATAAGGACAGGGGACAATACCAATCTACATTCCAAGCTCTGCCATATGTAAAAACCAACTGATTTGTTCCATGATTTTCCCAAGTGACTCAAAAGGATCTTGCCTTCCTTATTACAGAACTCTACCCTTTAATATTGTTAATTAATCATTTGGTCCCATTTTTTTCTGGTAGGAGCCAAGTGGGGGGAGGGCAAGGTGGCTCCAAGAAGCTGCAGCAGGCGCAGTGGCCATACTCTAGTAAAACCATCTTGGCAGATGGTCTAAACCAGATTGAAAGTAATCAACCAGTCTCAGACCCATCAGTGAGTTATGGGAATGTTTACCCCAAGTATGTGAAGACTTCCCCTTGGTGGAAAGGGTGGATGAGAACAATTTGTTCCAGTGGCCACAAAGGCAGAGACATCAAAGACACGCCAAGGTCATTCAGTGCATCCCAGGCCATTTAGAGTCATCTTGACTTTTACCCTGCCAGTGGACTTTAATGACTCTGTAAGTGAGAGTGGGGCTGAAGACTTGGTGCAATTCTGCGTCACTTAAATCCAGTTCATACACAAGCCAAGACATGATCTCAAGATGTCGTTGGTCCTCTTTAGTATTATCTTCCCCCTATTGCAAAAAGAGAAAATGAAATTGGGTGCCAGCTGTTAAGCATAATATGGTCAAGTATAGTTGAGGAGGAAAGCTCCAAACATAGTCAACACTTAATAAATGTTTGTTGAATTTTAATTTATGGAATTAGAATAGTCAAAAAGGACATTCTCATTTGCATGTCATAGGAAAGCCAAGTATATTTTGAAGATAAAACTCAAGAATGTAAATGAAAATGAAATGAATGAAAATGTTTTTCTTCAAGAAGAAAAAGGCTACTTTCATCTTGACTTTAAAACACTGCCTAATAAAGACAAATAAAGGTTACTAGCAAAAGAAACACTCTACACTAGCACATCATTACAAGGAATATAATTTCCCCTCCTTTTCTTTACTAGAGATATAAGTTGTCAAACGCCGAAGATTTAACCTGAACAAAAATAACAGTCAATCCTGCTCATAACATTGTTCCTCAATAGAAAAGTACTATTTTGTGTGGAATAAATAATTTCTCTTGTATCTCATGGTAATAATAAGCCTTTAGAATCTCAAGCTGACCTACTGAAAAAAAGAATTGGGAAGCACAGTTTAAGGACCTTTTTTATCTAGCATAGACATAATGCCCAGGAGGAGCAGCGAGTGGATTTCACAATGAGAAAAAGGACAGTGTGGCACTGTAGTACCTGAATAGTAAGTATCTGTCCATACGATGAAATGTAAGTATAGCAAAAGTGTGGTTAAAAGAGTTAAAATTCCTTCTCTATTTTTAAAAAAAACATACTATATATATAACAGACGTATTGCATATATATGCATATGTAAATAGTTCCCTACACATTTGCCTCATTACCACTGTACTCCAAGTGTGTACTCACTCTTTTCATAGATGCTGTATATATTTGTGGGAGAATGAACCCTGCTATTATGGAGCAATACTTTGTAGCTACAATTCTTACTATGCCATCTTAGCAAATGCCTTTGCTTTAAACTAATTGTGTCTACTGGCTGACTGTAAATAGGAAACACATAGGGGCGGGGGCTTATGAGCTATCATTTTAGGAGTGGGTATCCACAAGGTACGCCTTAAAATCTTAGAGTCACCCCATGAGGATCCAACCTTCAACTTGTGATTTCTAGGTTGAGGAGGTAGCCCCAGAGACAGTGCTACACTGGAATAGAAGCAAAGATTGTTTGGTGGCCACCATGATGAATGTAGGGGGCAGCTGAGTAGTGCAGTGGGTATAGAATTGGGCCTGGAGTCAGAAAGATCTGAGTGCAAATCAGCCTCAGACACTTATTAGTTGTGTGACCCTGGACAAGTCACTTAACCCTTATTTGCCTCAGTTACTTATCTGTAAAATGGGGACACACTGGAGAAGGAAATGGCAAACCGCTCTAGTATCTTTGCCAAGAAAACCCCATGGACAAAGTCCAAAGGGTTATATAGAGTTGGACATGACTGAACAATGACAACAACGATGAATACATATGTAGATACACGTGCTAAATATGTATGAGTATATGTACACATATGTGTATATATATATATATATATATATATATATATATATATATAGCTAGTATATGGTTATACTACCTACATATGTATACCTTTATTATTACTACCTTAAATCATAAAAGAGTGATGAGGCATATATACAAATAGACACAAGTTACGAAAGTATTAAGTGCAAAGTAGAGGGCAGAGTGGAACGATAAATTTAAAGAGAGACAGACAATTTATAGCAAGAAAAATCAGGGAACACTTCAGAGAGGAAGTGACATCTGAGGAAGGCCTTGAAAAATGAAAAAAAGTTTTCTTCTCTAAAACATAAAGAATAAGCAAAGGGGAAATTAGAGAAAAGAATTTTTTTAGCCTTACCTCTCCATACAGATATTCTCTCCCTTTCTTTCTGTCTCTGTCTCTCTCTGTCTCTTTCTGTCTCTTTGTCTCTTCTTCCTCCCTCCTCCCTCCTCCCTCCCTCTCCCCTTCTCTGTCTCTTTCATACATACACACACAAATGTACATACATAAGTATATATTTCAATACTTCAATAATAGAGTATATATTTTTAATTAACCAGAGAAGGAATTTTAACTCTTTTAACCACACTGATGCTGTAATGCCATTTCATCCAACCTTTGAGCCAAATCATCTTCAAAGCATTTCTGCCTGTGACAGAATGATTTGTTATTGTTGGGTTGTATGTGAAAGCTGAGCTCCTGGCATTGGTTTTATTTTAGGGAAAGATTAGTTTTAAAGGAAAAAGAAACCTGATGTGAATCACATGAACTTTATAGTTGAGAACAATCTTTAATTCATGCACAACAGTTTTGACCTTTAAACACACCTTCTTTGTTTTAATTCCTTTATCTCTGAATTGGTATCATTTATTTGAAAAGATTCAGTTATGAAAACTGCACATCTGAAATATCTCACCGAATTTATTAACCTCACCAGAAACAAAAGCCATTCAATGACAATGGAGTTGTTATAAAACCCCATTAACTCTACCTGGTTTTGTCGAATAAAATCAAGTTGAAAATTCTAAATATAGAAGAAGCCAACGAAAGTCAGCGTTTTGTCTATCTTTGAAATTTATGGTCTAATGGCAACAATGCCATGTTCAGAGTAAGAGGATCCAAGTTCAAATCCATCTTAGTTAGGATGCATGATTTTATTGGTCAGGTCATTGTGGGTCTCAGTTTTCTCATCTATAAAAATAAGGAGATTGGACAAAACATCCTTGAACATTGCCTTCTGTCTCCAGAGTCTATGATTCCCGATGCCCAGGGTATAGAGTAAATGCTTAATAAATGTTTACTTGGGTTTTATTTTTAATTAGACATGTGATTTTTACCAGAATAAGGGGTTTATGGTAAGAACCTCCCTTTACCAATGCAGATCAGCATCTTTCCTTAAAGTCACAGTCTTAGAGAGCTGCCTGGGAGTCCTGAGAACATCATCATCATACAGCACTTGAAGGTTTCCAAAGTACTTTACGTATGTTCTCATCTGGTTCTCAAAACAACCCACTAAAGTAAATGCTGAGACTATCTCCATCTTACACATGAGAAAACGAGGCTGAAAAAGTTAAATGACCTATGTGGGATCCCACAATTAGTAAGTGTCTGAGCTAGGTCTTCCTGACTCTTTCTTTAGTCTAATGCTCTATCCAGTGTACCACCCAGCTGCCTCTAGGTGATTTGCTCAGGGTTACATAGCTACTATCTATCAGAGACAGGGCTTGGACCTGAGTCTTCCTTGACTCAAGTTTCTATCTGTCACACACCGTGCTGTCTCAAACTGAAGAACCAATACGTTGGTTTCCTCATGATTTCTTAATGTCAGGGCTGTGGAACATAGACAGAACACATCTTTTCAAATGGAGGTCCTGCCTAGAAATGAGCCTTCTATGGAAATAGAGGACACCCTAATTCAAGACAACATCCTTCAAAGGGAGAGAAGGTTCTGATTCACACAGGACAAAAAAGATGAAGAAAGTTTAAGATTTGTATTTAACTTAAAACAAAAAAAAATCCATGTCTAACTGATGGGAACTTCTAAGGCAGTGAATGTAAAAGTAGGCTTTAATTATCTCCAGAATACTCAGGGAGCCTTTTCTAAGGGCAAAACATTGTTTGCTCTACTGGTTAAAGTACCTCTAACATATGGTTCTCCAAGAGACCTTTGATCATGTTTCTCCCTTTTTAGTCCATTAGGAATATTTTCTCCACTTCCTTTCCTGAAGAGTCAACACACAATATTAAAACTCCTGTCAGTAGAGTCTAATTAACAAACTGACTTTAGAAGATCACTTACAACATAAAATATTAAGTCACTCCAAAAACTAATATTCTCTTCACCTCATAAATTAAAATAAGCAAGAGATTTAAATGAAATGAAAATTTGACACATATCACCCTGTGCCTCTCCTCCCCTCCAAGAGACGAAATACTCCCGGCAGTATTTAACAATTACAAAACTGGGATGAGATGACCAGGCGCGCCTTGGCCAGTTCTTAAACAAAACTTCAGTCTCTCCCACCCTTGATCTCAGACAGTGTTCACAAGTCATTCTAAGTTCATTCCCAAAGCCCATCAGTTATATATGTTTTTATTCCTAGATTCAGGGCCGTCGAGGGGCTCTGTTCTGTTCCCATTGGGCTAAATGGTTGTCATTTATCTGCTTGGTGTGTTTGGGGTATAATCAGACAGAAACCCTAATTTGTTTGAAGAACGCAAAGGGCTATTTGATATTAATGCAGGGAATGATTAATCAAAGAGAACTCGTTCCTCCAGTAGGAAGCTAAAGTTGAGGTCATTAGCAGGGCAAAAGCAGGAAGCAAGCTTTGCCTACAAAAATATCTCACGAGTTTTTAAAAGCAAAAACAACTATTTTCCATTTATTTTCAGGATTTTCATCTTAAAGAAATATTGGATCAAATGAGCTGGAGAAACACTATCTGATTTCTAAAGATGTTATTCATTTTTCCTTTCATCTTCACAATCTTAAAACGCCCAGTATGGGGATGGTGAGGACAGGAGAGACCCATGAAGCATCAAAGATTTCAAGCTGGAAGGGACCTGAGAGGGACCTGGTCCATGCCGTCTTTCATTTTACAAATGAGAAATGAGTCTTAGAGAGGTAGAATGATTTGCCCAAAGCCACATAGGGATGAGATTTGAACCCAGAACATCAGACTCCAAATCCAGTACTTCATTGCAGCACACTTTGGAGTAGCAAGGAGGCACAGTGGATAGAGTGCAGGGTCTGGAGTCAGGAAGATCTGAGTTCAAATTTGGCTTTAGACACTTACTAGCTGTATGTCCCTGGGCAAGTCGCTTTACCCTGTTTGCTTCAGTTTCCTCGTCTGTAAAATGAGCTGGAGAAGGAAATGGCAAACCACTTCAGTTTCTTTGTCAAGAAAACTCCACATGGGATCATGACCAGTTGGACATAACTGAAACAACTGAACAATGATGGGGGGAGTTTTTGAGGTAGTGATTGGGAAATATAGGGCAGACTTTGGGATCCATCCCTTCCCCACTCTCATCAAGTCCCTTTCCCCAAACCCTACTATTCTTGACAATGGTTAAGTTTGGTCCAATTCAGTGGACAATCACATGGAGTGGTACAGATTGCTGGTTTGGACTGAGGGGCTATTGGCTAGTGTTGGGAGAACTGAACAAGGCAAAACAAGATGGATTCCCTGCCTTTAGACTGGGTGGGTGGAAAATGCATGACACCAAGACATCAGAAACACATTAAATGCCAATTGACATAGCGTAAGCTATAAACAAGTACTGATGTGGCAATGTGCAAAGGAAAGGAAGCAGATAGAGCTAATCTCAGATTTCCTGGAGGGCACGATGGCTGAGCAGGAAGGAGGAGAAGGATGTGGTTGATTGTGTAGGAAAGGCAGAAAATGCCCACAGTGCAAGGAGCAGCGATTTTGTTGAGCTGGTTCTGACAGAGCCCGTGGTAAGAAATGATGAGAAATGGGGTTGATGTGACCCTCATTGGTTGAGAACATCAGAGGTCATTTGAAGGGTTCAATCTGTATCCTCCAAATTAGTACTTAATTATATATTCTCTAGTACCATTCATTAATTATGCATAATAATCTGATCTCACCACAGGAAGTTCCTGGCTTTTGAAGACTTTCACAACCTGGCCCCTTTCCACCTTCCCAGTCTTTTTATACTCTGCTCCCTTCCTTGTACTCCATGATCAAACAAAACAAGCCTTCTTGTTGTTAGCCACATATAACACTCTGTCACGTGACTCTGTGCCTTTTCATTGGCTGTCCCCCAGTCTTAGAATACTCTCCCCTCCTCCCTTCTACCTCCTGGCTTCCCTAGCTTTCTTCCAGACTCAGCTTAAATCTCACCTTCTGTGAGAGGCATTTCCAAATTCCCTGCACTGCTCATGACTTCACTCTGTTACCTTCCATTTACACAATATACAAACATATACGGGCAACTAGGCAGTGCAGTGTATAGAGTGCCAAGCATGGAGTCAGGAAGACCTGAGTTTAAATTTGGCCTCAGACACTCCCTAGCTGTGTGACCCTGGACAAGTCACTTCACCCTATTTGCCTCAGTTTCCTTATATGTACAATGAGCTGGAGAAGGAAATGGCCACAACCACTCCAGGATCTTTGCCAAGAAAACCCCAAATGGGTCACAAAGACTCACATACAACTGAAAAATGACTGAACTGAGAAAGGTTTATGTAATACATTACAAACAATTTTCCATACACTACTTGAGGAAATAGGGGGTACATTTGTCTCTCTCCCACAGATGAGAAACCTTAAGTGATTCACCCTAAGCCTCATAATAAGGGGCAGCGCTGGGGCTTGAATCGACTTCCCCGACTTTCACACCATCACCCTTTCCACAGCATGCCATGCTGTGTCCTAGATTCTCCCACAGATCAAAGAGCAGGTGTTTGTTTCTAGAAAGATGGAAAAGCACATGGCTTGAAATGTTTCCCAGTGTAGTTCCAACTTGTGATTTTCTCAGTTTCACTTTGGGACTTTTTAAATTCTTCTTCAAAATATGAAACTCAGAAGGAAGCATAAAGTTGCCCCCTCCCATCCAAGGTCCTCTCTCTGGTCAGCCTCTCACTTCTCCAAGGCTCCTGCCAATGGCTTCTTCCCCCCCTCCCTTCATTATCCCTGGGGTCAAATACCCCTAGGGTTGCTCCTGTGCTTCCAAAGTTGGTTGGAGTTGTATTTACCTGACTGGTTCATTCTGAAATATCAGATTTAGGTCTCCATATTTCTTGCCACAGCATAGGAATGAACAAATCCTAATTTTTTCCCTAACTTTGTTTAAAAGAAAACAGAAGTCTACTTTCCTGATCTTTGCCATGGTGAGGGGTACCCAGGGAGGTAGGTGCTATAATTATTTCTTATTCCCTAGGGATTCTGTCTGAATTCCTTGAAATGACCCGGGATTGTAGATCTAGAAGAAAACTTAGAGACCATCAAGACCATCCCCCTCATTTTATAGATGAGGAAATTGAGGACCCAAAAATTCAATGACGTCCCTGCAGTCATAGAGCTAGTGAGCGCCTGAGGCAGGATTTGCTCCTACATCTTCTTGACTCCAGTAGCTAGGTGGCTCGGTGGATAGTGTCAGGTCTGGAATCAGGAAGATCCGAGTTCAAATATGACCTTGGATACTTACTAGTTGTGTAACCCTGGGCAAGTCACTCCCTTATGTTTGCCTGTTTCCTTATCTGGAGAAGGAAATGGCAAAGCACGCCAGGATTTTGTCAAGAAGACCCCGAATGGGGTCACAGAGAGTCGGACATGACTGAAACAACTGGACAACAACAACTTCTTGCCTCCAAGTCTGATGCCTTATCCCCACTAGCCATGACACCTCTCACATGACCATGGTTTCCTTAGCAATGGACCATTGCAAAGCAGACATTGCTGGGGAGCTGGTACTGCTTAGGGGTAATCACATTCCACTTTAGTTTGTCACAATACATCTCAGACTGACTTGACTTCAAATAGCGTGTACTCCATTTTGGTGAGTTCTTTTACTGTCCATAAAGAACACAAAAAAATGCCTTTTCCTCCCCACTTTAATTTTGCTCTTTCTCTGACAGTTGGCCATTCCATAGTCAGGCCTAGCAGCAGACTGGGTCACTGAATAACTCCCTCTGATTCCGGAGGTTTTGAGGCCGAGGGCCAATGAAACCACTTGATTGATCCCTAGCCACCCATGGAAGCAAGCAAGAAGCCAGGAAACATAAACTCTGGAGCCCAAGACCAACTGGAGTGGTCTTTATCCTGGAAGCTCTGGGAAAGGTCCTTAGCCTAAAGAGTTTCAGGAGGAATGTACAAAGGCTCGAGTTTGTTGGTAAATAGTTGGCCAGGTTGCTACTGCTGGGATGAAGTAAAGAACTGAAGTGATTACAAATAATGGCTGGATAACTGCATCAATTTTCTATGCTTCTTTGGCAGAGGGCTTCTTACCTTCCAGTGCCAGGCTGGTATCACTAAGGGCCTCGGTTCCAGCTTCATCCATTGTGGCTCCTGGAGAGTACCTGGCTTTCTTTGTGGGTTTTTTCCCCATCTCTATCTTTTTTTTCCCTCAAAAGAAAAATGCTCTTGCATATGAACAGCCAATTTTCAAGAAATGAGTTGTTGAAGCAATTGGTCTGCTCAATCAGCCTAGCACACAGATAACTTTATCTTTGAATACCCATTCATTCACTTGATGAAGGGTCATTGAGCATGTACTCTGTACCATGTGGATACAAAGAAGAATGAAATGTGATCTCTACTTTCATGGACATTATGGCATAGTTGTGGTTCAGTCATTTTTCGTTCATGTCCAACTCTTTGTGACCCTGTTTAGGGTTTTCTTGGCAAAGATCCTGGAGTGTTTTGCCATTTCTTTCTCCAGCTCATTTTACAGATGAGGAAACTGAGGCAAATAGGATGACTTGACTTGCCCAGCGTTACGCAGCTAGTAAGTGTCTGAGGCAAGTTTGAACTCAGTTCTTCCTGACTTCAGACACGACACTATCCACTGAGCCACCTAGCTACTGGAGTCAAGAAGATGTAGGAGCAAATCCTGCCTCAGATGCTCACTAGCTCTATGACCCCAGACACACCATTTAATTTGGGGGGCCTCAGTTTCTTCATCTGTAAAATGAGGGGGTTGGACTTCATGGTCTCTAAATTCCCTCCTAGATCTACAATCCCAGGTCATTTCAAGGAATTCAAACAGAATCCAGGGGAATAAGGAATAATTACCTGCCTCCCCAGTAGCCCTCTCTTTGGAAAATATCAGGAAAACAGACTTCTGTTTTCTTTTAAACAATATTAGGACTCATTCATTCTGTGCTGTGGCAAGAAATATGGGTGCCTAAATCCAATATGAATGAACCCATCAGTCAGGTAAACACAACTCCAGCAAACTTTGGAAGCACAGGAGCAACTCTAGGGGTATTTGACCCCAGGGATAATGAAGGGAGGGGGGAAGAAGCCATTGGCAGGAGCCTTGGAGAAGTGAGAGGCTGACCAGAGAGAGGACCTTGGATGGGAGGGGGCAACTTTATGCTTCCTTCTGAGTTTCATATTTTGAAGAAGAATTTAAAAAGTCTCAAAGTGAAACTGAGAAAATCACAAGTTGAAATTGCACTGGGAAACATTTCAAACCATGTGCTTTTCCATCTCTCTAGAAACAAACACCTGCTCTTTGATCTGTGGGAGAATCTAGGACACAGCATGGCATGCTGTGGAAAGGGTGATGGTGTGAAAGTCGGGGAAGTCGATTCAAGCCCCAGCTCTGCCCCTTATCATGAGGCTTAGGGTGAATCACTTAAGGTTTCTCATCTGTGGGACAGAGACAAATGCACCTCGCATATTCTTAGGTATTATGTGCAAAATACTTTGTGATGTAGTATATACATACACCTTTCCAGCTCAGGCATTTTTAATTGTGTCAGACTCATCATGATCCTTTTGAGGGTTTTCTTGGCAAAGATCTTGGAGTGGTTGGCCATTTCCTTCTCCAGCTCATTTTACTTATAAGGAAACTGAGGCAAACAGGGTGAAGTGACTTGCCCAGGATCACACAGCTAGTAAGTATCTGAGGCCAGATTTGAACTCAAGAAGATGAGGCCTGACACTCTATCCACTGCACCACCTTAGTTGCTATTATTAGCAATGAGATTTGAAGGTTCCAAAAACAAGGCAAAAACCTTCAATATCCAACTTTTTTTCCTCCTGCTGGTCCAATGCTCCAGGATCCTCTGGGGTCACTCAGGTCACACATATCTGCACAAATATGGAACCTAGCTTCCGTAGCAACCATTTGAAGAAGGACTGTGGAATCCACTTCTATGGAATTCTCTGGTTGGGCTGCTAGGGACCAATTTCATCAAGAAATGCAAAGTGGACTTTCTCCAGGAGAAGGAACAGGGAATAAAAGATTTGGTAAGAGTTGTGAAAAAGAGAATGAGGGAAAATGAGGCAGAAAAGAGAGGCAGAAAAAAAGGAAGAAGGATTTTTAAGAGGAAAAATGAGATTGAAGTGCCAAAAAAAACCCAAAAAACAAAAAAAGATGAATTGAGGCATAAAAGCTGGATCAAGGGTAAAATAAAAGGATCATATCTGAGTGTAGAGATTTGTGATATCCACCTCCCGTCCAATGGCAGATCCTTCACAGAATTGGCGCTTGATTGGACTATGACAGGAATGTGTAGCAAATCCACCGGGAAGCTCATTAGACACAGATTTGAATGTAGTGATACTGTTTCGAAATGGCACAGATCCAGTGGGCTCATTTGCAACATGTGAGTGCTGATCATTTTGTGGGGAAGAAGTGAATTGTAGTAGTTACAAAGGCAGACTTGGGGTAAGGATGGTCCGGGTTCAAATACTGCCCCTGGCCCTTACAGTCTGTGTGACCACGGACAAGTCATGGGACTTCAGTTTCCTCATTCATAAAATAGGGATAACACATATTATCCATTTCACAGGTTTACTGAAAGGTTTGAGTCTGATAATGTATGTAAAATATTTGTGAACTTTAAGGCACTAAGTAAAGGTGAAATCTTATTTACAAGAAGTGGACAGGAAAACCAACACTCCTGTCATTTGAACTAATTTAAAACTGAGAGGCAAACCAGTATTTTCGTGATGGTCAGAGGCAGAAGTAACCCACATGTTCCCTTATGTGATGTTCTAGCTTTAGAAACCATTATAAAAAGACCGGTTGTGGTCGCTGACACTGGCTTTAATTAAGAAGTACTCTTCCATTCTAGTAGCAATTCTGGGAACGAGAGAGAGAGAGAGAGAGAGAGAGAGAGAGAGAGAGAGAGAGAGAGAGAGCTCAGATGAGCCTTTCCAGGTTACCGTATTTCCCCATGTATAAGATGCACCTTAATTTTGGGGCTCGAAATTTGAAAAAAAATGTATCACATAAAGTTTTATTCATCAAGTTTTATTCATCTGCTCATAGCTTTCAGGCATCTTTTGGACAAGTCCGGTGCATGTATGTGTGCTAAGTCCATTCCTTTTCATGAACCTGCAGCACCAATTGTGTCCTCCTTTGAAATCAGTAACTTCTTTTTCATCAGCAATTCTTCTTGCCTTATAACCATCTTTGTGAACACAGGAATTCCAATTGCCCTTTGCTCTTCAATCCATATCTTCAATTCCTTCTCTAAATCAGGCATTTTGCTGACTTGCCTCTCATGGCCTTCTGCCATGGCATTTTCAGTAGGGTTTCTTCTTCCCGTAGCCAGTCTCGGATTGTTTTCTGAGTTGGAGGAGATCCAAACTTATGTTCAGCAGCACGATTTCCATTCACTTTTGCAAACTGGATCACTTTTAACTTGAATTCAGCATTGTACGAAAATCTTTTCTGAGCCATTTCTGGGCAGACCGTGGCAAAACATAACCTAATATACCGGTAACAAATGCGAGACAATGAGCACAAAGACAACAAGCGTGAAAGAGTGGGAAATGCAAGTAAAAAAATCTACAACCACTGTATAAGATGCGCCCAGTTTTTAAACCCGAAATTTTTCGAAAAAGGGTGCATCTTATACATGGGGAAATATGGTAATTGCTCCTTAGCTGATTTTTCACACTGTGGAAGCAACTTTTTTTTTTAACTGCATATCTGTGATTTAGGTCCAACTTCTGCCCTGAGAAGCGTGTGAGCAATTCCTAGCGATTTCAATGGGTTGCCGAAGCGGGGCAAATGTGTGTGAAGGAGGGGGAGGGCGACCTACGTGGCCTATGGACAGAAAGGCTGAGGGAGGTCACAGAAGCCAACTTTTCCTCCTTCCCTTAAAGTTCAGTTCTGCCTAGGCCATGGTGACTAAATAACCCCAGAAGGCAGCAGAGGTATGCATTATACATCATAGGCCCTCAGGAAATGGTTGTGAAATGAATAAATGAAAGGTACTGGACAGATGGCAGAAATAAGCCTGCATGGAGCCATCTCCCAGCTGTTGTCTTCCTTGTGAGTGTATCCCCTCACTCTATGGCTTCTTCCCATTCAAAACTCCTCAAATAAGAGATCATTTTTTTTCTATTTTTTAAAAAATTCCCCCAAATGCCTTACATCAGGCAGCTAGGTGGCACAGTGGACAGAGTGCCAGGCCTGGAGTCAGGAAGACTCATCTTCCTTAGTTCAAATCTAGTCTCACGCATTTACTAGCTGTGTGACCCTAGGCAAGTCACTTAACCTTGTTTGCTTCAATATCCTCATCTGTGAAATGAGCTGGAAAAGGAAATGGCAAAGCACTCCAGTATCTTTACCAAGAAAACCCCAAATGGGGTCATGAAGAGTCAGACACAACCGAAATGACTGAACGATAACAAAAATGCCCGGTGTGTTTTCAGTAGACACTTTATAAATAATCATCGATTGGCTGGAATTGTGTTGATTTTTATTTAGTTTGTGCCAAGAAGCAGTGTAGCATAGTACTCTGTGGTGCACTGGGCTTAGTCTTAAAGACCTGAGTGGCCCTGCCTCTGTGACCCTGGACTAGTCTCTTAACCTTTTTTTGTTCCAAGCAATTCCTTGAGATTTATTTTCCAATTAATAGATGGGTTATGCTCTGTTTGGTGGGGAGTTCTCACAGTGGAAGTTCTCCAAGCTGGTAAAACCACAATCTCAGAGCTGTAATAAGTCAATAGTTCAACAGGCGTTTAATAAGCACCTACTAGGTGCCAGATACCATGCTAGGACCTGGGGGTACAAATACAAAGAATTTAATAACTCTTAAGAATTTAATACTCTTAAGAAACTTACATTCTCAGAGGCTTTCTTCCAAAACATATAGAAATCTTTGCTATGGCATCATATCACACAGCATTTAGAATACATAAGGAAGGGAGGGAGAAACGTCTTGTTATGGTTTGTAGAGATTAAAGGCAGAGTCAAGGTGGAAAGTTGCAGATCTTGGCCCTTTATAGGAATATGTCTGAAAGGTGGTAAGCTAGGGTTAACATGAAAATTCTCTTCTTAAAGTAAGTTATCAACAATAGCTAATATTTATATAGTGCCTCAAGGTTTGGAAACCACTTTTGTCATTCAGTCAATTCAGTTGTGTCTGACCCCATTTGGGCTTTTCTTGGTAAAGATACTGGAGTGGTTTGTCATTTCAATGATTTTGAATTAACTTAGTATGTGGAGTTTCCTTTCAATAAAGTTTGTTCTCTAAAAAAAAAGGAGGGGATTCAGGATGGTTCTGGTCTTATTGGTTCTGGTTACATTTTAGAGTTGTAGCCCACTGACGTTATAAGCCTCCCCAGAACTTGGGATAGTTCAAAGGTGTCAAATAAAAAGGCACTGCTTGGACAACTGATTAGAATCATCCAAATGATGCAATGTTATTCTGCTAGATTTCATTTTATGAGCTGGAAGAGACCTTCAAGACCATCTAGTCCAAATTCTCATTTTACAGATGAGGGCATCCAGGCTTAGAGAACTGATTTGTCCCAAGTCAAACAGCAAACAACTGGAAAAGTCAAGACTAGAACCCACCAGTTTTCTTTGCTTTCAGTGTTCTTCTCAGCATAACACAGTGCCATCTTGTATTTCTGCAGTCAGTACTCATCTCTTTTGACCAGAAATCTGTCATCCTCCCGGAAAATATCCCTCTTTGAATTACTTTACCTATATTTCTTAGGTCCCAAAGTTGCTTTCCTTTCAGAATATCCCACCCACCTGGGAAGAATAAAACTTCTCTCAGCAGATTCCTTTGGTCTCTAATCCTTCATCAATTAACAACATTCCAATCCATGAACCTTAACCCCTTCCCTACCAGCATCGTAATCAGCTCCTGACTTTTACATGAACCAGGCAGGTCTATCTCCAGACACCTGGCTGCCACTGGGGAAACAGTATTCTAGCGCCCAAAAGAGATTGAAAGGTTCAGGAAAGCTTCATCCGGACATAACAACTTTAGAAGTCTACACAAAACCAAACACCCAAACTCTGGCTTTCTCCTACTGCTAGCTAAGCCATCCATGCCAGCATGCTGTTGTGCCAGCTCTGTGCCAGGGTAGCCCAATCACCAGGTAGGAGAAAATCCCTGAAGTCTGGTAGATTTAACCTTCTCCCCAGGTTTACTTTATCTTGATTCTTTAAAAAGACTTGGGAGATGGTTCAGTACTATTTCCCCTTAAAGTTTTTGTTTGTTTGTTCGTTTTCCCTCCTAGGAAACCCACCACTGCTTTCCATCTCTGAGCAATCCAAAAGCCCAATGCACCAAGGGTGGGAGAAAGGAAAACCCCTGAGAATTCCCATAATCCTCCTCCAGGTGTCAGTACAAGCCCACACATATCATCCCTCCCTCTCAACCCCCTCCCCCTAGTCTGTCCATTCATAAAGTGGAGGTTGATTTGTGATCCTGCATCGATTTGATTGTGCAGGGTAACAAGCATTTTTGCTTGTCTGGATACTAGATTTGTTTTTCTAATTTCTTTTTACTTGGAGGTTTACCAGCTGCTTTATTACCAGAGTGAGCCTTCCTCACAGTCTCTTTTCTCTTTTCCATCCCCCCCCTCACCCCCCTCCTTTGTGTTCCTAGAGACAATCACTGTCTCTGGTCCCAGCTGCCACTGCTGATTTTTCATTACAGTTTAATTTAAAACTGGGATTGGAATGGAAATGTCTTTTTGCCATTTGGGGTTTGCGAGGCCTGTGGTTTTATTGCCAAAGGCACAAATGTTAGTTACTACTGTTTTTCCAGAATGAGGGACAGGGGGGAGGTAGTATTTGAGGAGTGGGAGGGAGAAAAGACTGAGTGTAGGGGTAAGATCGTGAAGGGAGGGGTGTGTATAAAATGCCTCAGAGAAGACAACATTACTCCACATTTCATGTGATGTTTATGAACTGTATTTTTCTTCAGGGAATGGCTGTGATGTTTCCCAACTAGTAATTCCATGCGGGACACCCATTTGTAAAAATTGGGGGAGATGAGACTTAGGGAGGAATGAACATATGCAATTCTCTGTATAGTCCATCTTCTGAAAAGATAATTTTATTTTTAAGTAGCAAATGCTCCATAAATGTAATAAATGTTCTCTGAACTGAGTTGGATTGACAGAGGAGTCTCATCATTAATTCCTTAACCATAGCTTTCCCAGAACAGAGTCTCTGAGTTGGAATCCCAGAAGCTGTCCCTTTATCTAATCAATAACTGAATGAGAACATTCAGAATTAGGCCATAGACTTTAATAACATTTCACGGAAAACACATCAAGTGTATGATACATAGAAACATCATACATACCATATGCGTGTGTCTATGTGATTGTTTTAAGAGTCACTATTTCATTTTACCTCTGGAGCTGGAAGGGACCTCAGAGGTAGGCCATCTATTCTAACCTCCATTCTGATTTTACAGATGAGGACAGTGGGTCCTAGATGGGACATGAGTTGCTCAATGTCACATGGCATGAGGCAGAACCAGGATTCAAACTCAGGTCTTGGGACTGCAAATTCAATGCTTTTCTTTTTCTGCACCATACTATTGGTGCCAATTATAATATCAAACAATAGATAGTTTCATGAGTTGCTTTTACCAAAAAAAAAGTCATCACCTGGTGGCCAGCTTCCTAGTGGATAGTCTGTAAGTACTTACCTAAGCTGGCCTTCTTATAGTAGACTCAGAATCCATGGTGAAGGCATACGTAAAACTTTCTAGATTGGTGCTACCTGCTAGATCAGGGGTGAGGAACCTGTGGCCTCAAGGTCATATGTGGCCTTCTGGGTCCTTGGGTGCAGCCTTTTGACTGAGTCCAAGTTTTACAGAACAAATCCTTTTATTAAGAGGATTTGCTCTGTGAAATTTGGATTCAATCAAAGGGCTGCACTTGAAGACCTAGAGGGCCACATGTGGCCTTGAGGCCACAGGTTCCCCACCCATATGCTCGAGCTTATATACCATTGTTATGGCCTCAAAGAACCCAGGATCATCTCCACTCTAAAAATATTTTTATATTTGTATATTATACATATTGATTGTGTATTCATTTATGTATATATGAATATTGACAGCTAAGGGGCACAGAGTATAGCATACTGGGCCTGGAATCAGGAATACCTAAGTTCAAATCCAGCCTCAGACACTTACTATTTGTGTGACCCTGGGCAAGTCACTTAACATTGTTTGCCTCATTTTTCCCATCTGTAAAATGAGCTACAGAAGGAAATGGCAAACCACTTCAGTATCTTTGCCAAGAAAACCCCCAATGGAGTCACAAAGAGTTGGACGCAATGAAAAACGACTGGACAACAAACAAAAACAAATATATATGTTTGATATGTATGTGTGTATAGTTATATAAGATGTGTAGGGTGTCTTAAAAGTCATAGTGCAGTTTTAAGCTTTGACAATTCCGGCAATATAAATGCCACAAACTTACCAATAACAATGTTTGAAAGCTTAATTATTTAAATTTCTAAAATATTGATGCTTCTTATTAATTCAACATAATCAGTGTCTTCTGCTATACATATCTCTCACTGATTTTTGAACTTTGTAAAAACTTCCATAAGCTGCTGGTTACTGACTGAAAGAAAGGGCTACGCTTGTAATCCTAGCCTTAAGAGCATCCAAAAAATGAGGTTTTGATGCATAGATGACAGTTTCGATGTGACCTTACAAGAAAAAGTCTACTGGACATAGATTGGGTAATGGAGGTGGTGAAATGAGATGGCCTCCCCTACCAATCCATCAGCCTGAGAAAGTGTCATTCAGAAACTGTTACACATGCAGTTCATAAAGTCCTAAGCCATATCTTGTTAAAATTAAAATTAAAAACATATTATTCCAAATTCACAAAACTCAATAAACATAAAGCAAAGTTAAATAATTAAACTTTCAAGTAATGTTTCATAGGTTTGTAGCATTTGCACTTCTTGAAGTAATTAAAGCTTAAAATTACATCAAGATTTTTGGAACGCCTTGCACATGTGTATGTGTATATGTATGTGTGTGTATATGTGTATGTGTATTTGTTTGTGTATCTGTATGCATATGTGTATACACACACACACACAGACACACACACACACATACGCTTGTTTATTCCCCTCTCGGCTGTGCTTCTGACTTTTTGGACTTTAGTACCATGCCTCAACTACAGAATCCCCCTAGAACCTCCCTCAGTGCCTGGGGCCTCCACACTGGAGAACATCCATCTTTTCCTATTTGTGAATTTCTCATTGGGCTGCCATTTTGGAAAGGATCTCAGGCTAGCCAACTTTTCTTCCTTTCTGGACTTCAACCGCATGACCCCTTGTAGATACCTTTAGTCCACTCTTCTTACCCCTGCTTTTCCACTCACTTACATACAGTCTTTCCCCATTCAAATGTAGGCTCCCTTGGGAGCTTTCTTGTTGCTCACACAGGATTCGTATCCCCAACACTTAGCATGGTGCCTGGCAGAGGAAGCACTTAATACCAATTGCTTTGCCTTAGGTATATTTTCAATACTTTAAAGATCTGTTTATGGCTCCTCGCTTGATCAATACAAACTGCAAGCCTCCCATAACTTAGTAGATAGTTTCTGAAGAGTCACAGCAGCCAAAAACAGTCATCACCCCGCAGTCAACCTGGTGAAAAGCCTCTCCAAATTTAGCGAGGCTGGGCTTGGTACAATAGACGTACAATCCATCACTGGGCTAGTACTCAAAGCCTTTCCAACTTGGTCGGCCCTGCCAGCATTACTCTTCTCCTGGCATAGCCTTTGAGAACCCAGGGTATAATTTATTATACAGTGTTTAAAATACTTTCCATTTAAAGAATATACCAGTAATCCTTCTCCCCTAGCTTCTGTTTTCCTTTTCTTACCTTCTGGGTATGTCAAAGAGTAGCATTAAAGCCAGTCTTGGCATTTGGACCACCTCCCCTATTCCTAGCTACAGAATATGTACCTCACTTATTTTAAATTCTTGGTCCATCCAAGAACAATACATACAATCTGTGAAAATGATTGATTTTTCACCATCTTGGACTAAAATTCAGCAGGAAGGAAATTCAGTTCTATAAGTAATGTGTATAGGAAAGAAGAAAGAGGGTAAAGTAGCTGCCTTCTTTGACTTAAATATTTAGCATTTGCACTGGAAACAGTGGTTTCCTGGCTCTCCACCACATGTATTAGGAGCTCTAATCTCTTATCTGTCATGCTAAAAAACAATTGCTGTCTCCCCTCCCAGCAAGAGTCCCTGCCTTTCCTGGCTACACCAGTTTCTAATGTCAAACTGAACCCCCAATTAACTGTACTCATCATGCTGATTCTCCAAATATGGAGGATTTCAGCCTCCTTCTCCCATGACTGCTGAACTGGGTCTGGTCTAGACACGTTTCATCATGTGAAGCCCAAAAGGGCCCAATCGTTCAGTTTGGTGCAATGGTACAGCTTGCATTTCCTGAGCACCCTTAAACTCTGTCTTCATGGAACACGATGAAAGTATATCCTCACCACAATTTAAGGACACTGTGGAAATTTACCCTGACTTTCCCTCTCAGCCTGATTTCTTCTCTCACTCCTCCTCTCCCCCGCACCCATTTGGGTTCTACTTTGTTGTCTGCTGGTGGTCAGTTAGTCAGTCAGTCAATAAAGTATTGCATCACACATGGGGGGGGGGTGTTCTATTTTGCTCCAGTGGGTGAAGAAAGCCAAGGAAGACAACAGGTTATCCATGGCTATGAGCTGAGTAACTCCAAAAACAAATCCCTGAGGCTCATTGTGGGGTTTTGCACAACATGGACGACATTCTCGTGGTTTGAACTGCCTCACAGAAGCAATTTCAACTTCCCAAATGAAAATAGTTCTCATTCCTACTCTTCTGGAGGCACAAAGGAGGAAGGAAAACAATTGCAATGGAAAACAGTAGTGGAGGGGGGAGCCCATGAAACTATCCAAATGTTCTCTCCACCCTTCGTACTGTGGTTAACTCCAAAGTACCCACAATGCCAGGAGCCCTTTGGAATGCTGGATCGCCTTATGGGCTAATGGCGGCATTGAATTACTTGAAGAGAATGTACTGAGAACTGCATTTAGAGTAAGAGGACTTGGGTTCAAATCCAACCCATTTCTCTTCTCTGGGTCTCAGTTTCCCCATCTGTAATATAAGGAGTGTTGGTCTAGATGACGTCTGAGCTCCCAATCTGTGATTCCACAAAATGAGTTGAAGGGAGCTAAGTGGCACTGAAGTGGGACTTAACTGAATGGAAGTTAGTTTTGAAGTAAGATCAGATCATAGACTCAGAGGAGAAAGAACCACAGCAGACATCTAGTCCACAAGGGCAGTAAAGTGACTCATTGGCCAGAGAACTTAGCCTGGACTTGAGGAGATGAGTTTGAATTTGTCCTTAGACACTTAATAACCATTTGATCCTGGACAAGGCACTTAACCTCTACCTCAGTTTCCTCAACTGTAAAATGCAAATAATAATAGCACCCACTTCCCAGGGTGGTTGTGAGAATAAATTAGATATTTGTAAAGCATTTTGCACATAGGAGACACTTAATAAATTTGGTTTCTTTCCTTCCTTGTCCTGCATTTCACAGATGAAGAAACTGTCATTTGTCTAACGACACACAGATAGTATTCAGGACTGAAACACATCTCCCAACTCCAAGACCAGTTTTTTTATTTTTGGTTTGTTTTGTGTTGTTTGTGTGTGTGTGTGTGTGTGTGTGTGTGTGCACGTGTGTGCACACATGTGACATGTGTGTTTCATCTGTGCCACTAGGCTTTACCAGGATCATAGGTTTAGGGTGACAAAAGACCTTATAAGTCATTATGTTTTACTCCCCTCATCTCACAGATAAGGAAACCGAGGACCAGAGCACTTATGTCTCTTGCCCCAGGTTACCCAGATAGCCAGAGACAGGGTCAGGATGATTTGAACCCAGGTTCTCTGACTGGATTCAGTCCTCTTTCTGCTTTTGACAATTGTTTTTGTATGGAGAAAAATTCCTTAATGAGTTTTCATCTGAATGTCCCACGTCTCCCTAGGATGCACTTAATATTAAGCAGTAGGATTGAAAACACAGTTCCCACTTGCTGGGAGGAAGCAGTTTAAATCTTTAAATATTTCACTGCTCCAGGACACTAAATTGTTGCGGTCAGCTCCTTGCAAAGCGGATATTACAGCCAAGTTCTCTTTCAGTGTTTACAGAAGTAAACGTGGGGGGAAATGTGGGCTGAGCATGAGTTGTCCTCCCTGACAGGAAAATGGGGGTTTGATCTTGTTTTGTGGTACAGGATTCTTTTCAGAAATCTCTCGGAAAATCTCGTAAACCTGGGTTAGTGGCCACATATGGGATCTATTACCTCCTCCTTTCTGCTTGTTCTTAGCAAATTTTTGTCTGGTGACAACACATGGACTTTTGTGTGTTTTGGTTTTCGCTTCACACCACAGAGACGTTTGTTGACTTGTTTTTGTTTTAAAAAATACTTAACATGAAGCATGCTGGGGACATAAGTTAAGCAATCAGTGTTGGAAAGAGGTGGAGAACGTTCAATTTGCCAGGATGCGGGGGACTTTTCTTGAGTCTTATTTGAGTTTCCAAAGTTGGTCGTGTTCTTTAAAAAAAAAATAATAATAACTTTTTAAAAGGAGGATTGAAATGGGTTAGAGGAATAGATTACAAACTAGGAGACCCAGACTTTGTTCCTCTCCTCCACTGAGATCCTCTGTGCGACTTTGGGCAATTGACTTAACCCCCCTCATTTTCTGGTTTTCTGTTTGTTAAATGGGGAATCTAAATAACAATTTACTCATATATAAAGCAGTCAAAGAGGCTCAGATTAAAAGACATCATAAGTATAATTACAGTGTATTTCTCTTCTGAACTATCATCTTTGGTTTATGAAAGGAAATAGGTTTCATTGCACAAACAAGGAAGGATAGAAGGGAGAGAGGGGGGAAAGAACGGATGAAGGGAGAAAGGAAGTGAGGGAGGGAGAGAGGAAGGAAGTAAGGGGAAAGGGAAAAGAAATGGAGGAAAGGAGACAAGGAAGGATGAGAATTGGAAGAAAATAAGTTAGCAATTTAAAAAATAATGTAATTAACAAATAACAACAAAAAACAATAAACACTTCCATCTACTTCCAGCAACAGGGCACTTAAAATATTGCCTTTGAAGTTGGTCCTTTAGGGAGGACCCCACTGTTCTGCCTCCTTTACAGTGGTAATATACTATCTAGAAAAAACAGATGCCAAGAAATTACACAGATTGCATTTGAGCACATCAGAAACCTTAAAACTTCAGGGGGCTAACAGAGGTCTCAGCCTTTTTATTTTTTCCCTATTTAATAATAATAATAAAAAGAATAAGAGAGAACAAAGGAGAGGGCCAAAGTATTAAATTGAAACAAGCACTTTATTTCTTTTCCTCTGGTTTCTCCTTTTTCCTCCAGAGATCTGAGTTTAAAATTCTACTTAGATCACAACTAGACACGAGCCTGATGGCCTCCAATGAGCTTTTCCTGGATGTTGATCCATGTACAACAAGGACAGATAAAGATGTTAAACTGCACCCATGTGATGATCTGACACCAGTGGCCATCTCTGTACAAGAAGGGAGACTGAAGACCTTGGCTCCTACCTGCAGTTGAATTGACAGCCCACTTTATGAAATTTCTGGGCGTCTAAAAGAACTGTGGATGTTGTGAGCCAATAGAGGGCAATGCCATGACTGCTCAGACCTGAGCCATCGAAACATAGCAGAGGAACAGGTCCTGCATTCGCCACTTCAAAAGGGACGAAGATGCTAAATTTTGTTCTTTCAAGAACAACTTGATAGAGGAAAAACTATTTTTTGTGATTGGAGAAGTATTGGCTACCAGGAACAGACTCCACTCTTAATAAGGATGGCCAAACAGTAACTTGGAGAGGGATAGGGCAAAGTTCTAGCATCCTGTTTTGAGAGAGAAGCTAGATAATGCCAATCCTGCTTCAGGTTGCTAAAGGGAGAAAAAGACCAAGGGACCAACGTGAGAAGAGCTGGCAGTCTCCATCATGGCCCTAGTCCTTGCTTGCTACACCAGAGACTTTGGGAAACATCCCCTTGGGTGGTGAGACCTCTCTCCCAATGGGTGAGCTCCTTCACAAAGTATCATCCAGTATATATTCTCCTATGCACACTTTCTCTGATTTTTGTTTCGTTATTTGGATAAATGGGTTTCTTTGATTAAAAAAAATATTTATTCATCTATCTATATCCTAATCAGGCAAAGAACTAACTGTCACTGTGAATAACCAAGGTAAGGATAAGGTTAGAGGGTGGATCTGCAGTGTCATTGGTGCAGGAAACTTCTAGGTAGGGAGACTTCTTCTAATGATACAGATAATATGAATGAGAATAATTCTCTATATATAAACGTATCTTATATATTAAGATTTATAGCTTAATACGTTGCTATATGCATATAAAAGGAGAGAGAAGAAAGAGAGAGGGAGAGGGAAGAAAGACAGAGAAAGAGAGAGGGAGAGACACAGAGAGAGGGAGAGACAGAGACAGAGAGAGATAGAGAGAGAACACTTTAGGTTTTGCACAGTTCTTCACAAATATTATCTTATTTGTTCCTCACAACAACCCTGGCAGCTAAGTGCTATTATTATCCACATCTTACAGATAGGGAAACTGAGGCTGACAGAAGTCTGCTATTAAGAGTCTGAGTCTAGATTTGAACTCAAATCTTCTAACATTCCATCCACTGCACCACCTAGCTACCTCTAAGTTCAGCAACCTCCCCCTCATTACTTGTCACCTACTACGAGAGCAGGGGTATCCATCACTAAACTGTACACAAGGATTTCTGACATAGTTTCATAATGTAATATTATGTGTGTATTGTATTTTTATTTATTTATTTTTATTGTATTTTTATTTATTTCATTAACTATTTCCCCATTACGTTTTCATCCAGTTTGGACCATACTTGGGAGTGGTGTGCCACATGCAGCTTGATTCTTGCGTTTGACACCTCTGACCTAGAGCACCAAGTAGTTAAGCGACTTGTCCAGAGTCACATAGCCAGTAGGTATCAGGCAGAACTTGAACCCAGCTCATGTTGGTATTGAGGCTAGCTCTCCACTATGCTATGAATACCTCAAAAGAAAAGCAAAAAGCCTTCCAGATATTGGTGGTTTCTTCCCTTGAACACCCATGGATATTTTGAGTTTGTTAATGTGAAAAGTGGGTAGCTAGGTATAGATAGAGCTCTGGGCCTGGAGTCAGGAAGACTCATCTTGCTGAGTTCAAATATGACCTCAGACACTTACTAGCCGTGTGACCCTGGGCAAGTCACTTAACTCTGTTTGTCTCAGTTTCCTCATCTGTAAAACGAGCTGGAGAAGGAAATGACAAACCCTTCTCATATTTTTGCCAAGAAAACTCCAAATGGGGTCACAACAGGTCAGACACAACTGAAACGTCTGAACAACGAGATGAAAAAGTGAAGCTATCCACTTCCAGAGGAAAAACCAGCAGAATTTTTCATTAATAATTCCTCATAGGATGCACCCTGGGTCTTTATCTGACAACCTGACAAGCTGAAGCAAACAAAAGATACTGTAGGAATATAAAAGATATCATCAGAAAACCCTGAATCTTCTGTAAATTCTGTTGTTTCACAGTTACAGGGGGAGAGTAAAAGTTTCCATCTTACAAGACTGGGCAGCAGGTAAGTGGATTAGGATCTGAGGCTGAGAGCATAAAGCTTGTGGCAAGAGAGATGGGGGGAGGGAGGAAGGGGGGAGAGAGAGAAAGAGAGAGAGAGAGAGAGAGAGAGAGAGAGAGAGAGAGAGAGAGAGAGAGAGAGGAGAGGGGCAGGGGAGGGGCAGAGACAGAGACACAGAAAGACAGAGGGAGAGAGAGACAAAGAGACAGAGGGAGAGAGAGATGGGGGGGAGGAGAGGGGGGAGAGAGAGACAGAGACAGAGAGGGAGGGGGGGAGAGAGAGTGCTCATAAATGTGTACATTGGGAAGCAAGCATGTTCTCTTCTTATCTATTCCAGTTTGGTCTAAAACAATCCTCAATTAAGATGGTTTAATTGTTTTGTTGGCCACATAGCAAAGCATCTATGCTAGTGTTAGGTTTTGTAGCAGAAACTGGAAAAAATGTGCTTCAAAAGATCTATTCTCTGAATACCAGGAGGAAACATGTAATAACAACTTAAATTTATCACTGCCTTATTATATTTGTTTGTTTTCAAAGTGCTGGTCATGTGAGGGAGTCCTCATGCTACATGGAAAGAGGGCTAGATGTGGAGTCAGGGTTACCTGGGTCTGGGTGACCTTGGGCCAGTCCCTTGTCCTTTCCAGGCTTCAGATTCTTCATTTGTAAAATGAGAGAATTAGACTAGATAGATGACCCCGACCTCCCTTCCAGCTTGAAATCTGTGATCTTTGATGATCTCATTTGCTGTTCAGGGCCATTTTTTGAGATTGTCAGGGCACTTGAGAGAATAGAGACCCACAGAGGTTAAGGGACTGGCCCAAAGAGACAGAGCTTGTAAAGGGGAGGATCAGAGTGAGAAACCTGGCCTGCTGATTTCTAGTTCATTGATTCCAATCTACAACAGCAGAACGGGCAGTAACAACAGCAACAAAACAAAACCCCAAAACAAACCCTCTAAAAAAACCAGTTGAATGAAACAAAGCAACCAGGAAGTGGCCAAGAAATAAGTTATGTTTGCCCCAAATAAATAACTGCCTAAGCTAAAGGGACGCATGAAGGCTGTTAAAGAAAAGGGGGAACGAGAATGTCAAAAGCCAGGCAGAAGGAAATTTGAGCTGGGGCTTCTTGTGGTTAAAACCATATATTGTTTCTTCTCTTTATGGCCTGAAGGCCCATAATTGGGGCAGATCAAGAGAGGGGGGGAAGCGGATACTAAGTGGTGTAGTGGACAGAGTGCTGGACTTACAGTCAGAAGACCTGAGTTCAAATCCTGCCCAGATGCTTACTTAGCTGAGTGACCCTCAGGAGGTCACTTAACCTCTTTCAGCCTCAGTAAAATAGGAATAGTGGCTATCTTCCAAAGGTATCATGAAGGTCATATGAACATATATGAAATGCTTCGCTCACCTTAAAGCTATTATAGTCAATATTAATAAAGCACTTTAAGGTTTGGCTAAAGTCATTAACATCTCTCATTTGATTCTGACAGCAACTCTGGAAGGTGGGTGCTATTACCACCCTCAATTTACAGATGAGGAAACTGATGTCATAATTACAGTTGTTGTATTACATTATTGTTGTGGTTGTTATCTAACTATGTTGCTTTCCTTATACAGTAAATTGCATAGCCATGAAAAAGGAGAAAGGTATTAGATCTTCTACAATCCCCAGTCTGGGTCAGTGTCTATAGAGGGGGCACAATCTGGAAACGTTCCATACATCTCAAACTGAGAATGACAACTTTTGTGTAGTGTTCTCTCTCTCTCTCTCT